>NC_140007.1:22047175-22761731 GCF_964263955.1 Coregonus lavaretus | reverse complement strand
TACACAACAAGGGTGTAGCCGGTGTCTGAAAGGAAAGTTGAGGCTGACAGCAAAGTCAGTGCAGAGCTGCGCCCTTCTTTCGTGAAGCCGGGGTGCAATGCCTATAACCCGCGACCGGATTGGAATGGATCTTGGCCTTAGTCCCTTCAACAATATGTTTACACTCTTAATGGGCAACAATGTAGCGGATCAAACCATGGTCTGACGTAACTGTCTTGCGAGGAAAGAAGCCAGGAAAGCCTGTGTTTTCCACCTCTGTGAAGTACAACATATTCTGTGATACAAAGTTAGCTGAAATAAAGTACAAACAATATGTAGCTACGCTGTTTATGAAAAGAGTTCCCCTTTTAATATTATGCCAAGCATCCTTAGGCCAAAGTAGTTTGATTTCACTCCAACTTGACTAGACTACATTGTGAGGATTAGATAAGAGACTTTAAAGTGCTGCATAGGATGTGAATAATTATCACCTTGTCTGTTGAGCCTTGGGCTGACAAAGCAAGGAACTGGCACATACACTTTACGCCATGCTAGAAAGATTATCAAAGCCTCAATAGAATATCCAACTGGTATCTAGACTGCTTCAGTTGAAACTGCTTTCACCAATATCATAATTAGTAATCATTCTGCATTGTTTCTTTGCTGAACATTTTAATTTATTTGCGAGTACGTCACGATATATCAAAATCAATGGGAATATTGTATTGGTACGCAATTGCACCCCTTTTGAGTGTCCAAGCACAAATGTGAGCATAACAATTTCTAGACCTTGCAATCTTGCACATGGCTCACCTCTGGAACCATAAACTCTAGCCACAAAAGGCCAGTCCACAGTGCAATGAAAACCCAACCTGATGATCTCTCAGAGAACTGTGTTGGAGGGCTCATAGGTGGCAAGAGAAAAGTGGACAGTGGGTAACAGAGCTCTGCTATTCCTCTATGTAATTATGTGTGATGCAGTTTTACTTCAAAGTGTTGAGGTTTATTAATAAGCAACTGATGAGTGGGGAGATATCAAACAGAGGGGGGATATTCAGATCGTCAAAGGTTTTTTCCAGCAATTTATTTTCTATTAATTTGTTGCTGCAGTGCAACCTATTCATGAAATATTCATGATGCCTTCATTAAACACCTCTATTTGTATACGTTGCAGAACTGTATAGGGTGTATTACACTTTTTGATCCTGTTGTCCATGTGAAATTATTTAATACAGAGCCAGATAGCCAACAAACCACAGTTTGAAAAAAAAGAAGAAAAAAAAGTAAAAAAACATTTGAAAATAGACTCAAGCCAGAAAAGTAAGGTTTAAAGGCCCAATGCAACCGGTTTTGTATCAATATCAAATCATTTCTGGGTAACAATTGACCTTTCACTAAGCCCCGCCCCAGAATTTGGGGCAACCAATCGCAGCGCTCCAATGGATAGCAACTGTCGTCGAGTCCGACACCTCGGACAACATCACGTTTAAATCGCATGAAAGCCAGTGAGGGCAATGGCAAAAACGGATACTTTTCTTAAGAAAATAAATGGTTAAATGTTAAATAATTGAACAGGAGTACTTGCTACTGTGATTTCTTAAATGCAGAGCCTGTTGATGGTTAGTTAGCGCTCAGTCTCATTGAACACCAAACGTTGATAACGCTAGCTCGCTAGCTAGCCACTTAATATAACTTGTTTTCTCAAAAGCTAGCTAAGTTAGCAATGTCATGAATACAACTCCCATCTGATTTCAACATCAGGATATGACTAGTTAGCTCCAAAAGTTATAGCTTTGACTGCATGATGACAGTGAATTCAGAGTCATTCAATGGCTTGCAACTGTACACTACAAACCTAATTTTACCAGGTTCCCGTGAATCAATTGTAATGACAGTCCTCCACAACATACCCAAGAGTTTCCTGATTAGCAAGGGGTAGTCTGTGTTTAATTTCATTGTGTATTAGAAACACAGTTTGAGATCATTGTGAGGGGATTTCGCCGGTGGTTGAATGGGGAATTGGGCTTCCCGGGAAATGTTGTCCGAGGTTGCAACAGTAACCAAGGGGGGCGGGCTTAGCGAAGGGTCTTTTTAGCAAAAAAACGATTTCTCAATAAATGATTTTGCTGGGACTGTATGGGAGTGGTTTGGAGCTCTCTGTTTGGAGCTCTCTTTGTTATTGGTCTATGAACCAATTTACCGCATGGTGATGTCACCATGGAAAGCTGAAACTCCCTCCCATGCAAACCTGTTGATTAGAAGGTCCTGTGTAGATTGCATTCTCGATAAGCAACTATCAGGAAATAACAATGATCACATTTTTTCACACTTTTACAGTGTTAGTTTCATCAGAAAAACAGAATTTTGACTGCACTGGGACTTTAAAGCAAAAAGAAAACCATATCGTGTGGAGATGAAAGAGGGACTCCTTTGGTGCAATAGCCTACTTTATTAGAGAAGTGGATGAATAAAGATAGTAGCTGAGTTGAGGACTTTTAATTAAGGCCTCTTTCTGAACAGCAATGAAACATTTCACCTCAATCAGGCAGAGTTCACACATACCAAGGTCAACAATCCAATCGCAACACATTACACTTTACAGCAATGTGTTTTCTCTTTGGTTGTGTACATTTTAAATGCCATTGAACAGCAGTAAATATGACCAATTCGATTGTACCTTTAAAGGTAAGTCGCTTTGGATAAAAGCGTCTGCTAAATGGCATATTATTATTATTATAAAGGGGCAATCTGCAGTTCAAACAACAACAAAGCGGTCACCACGCCACTGATTTGGTAAACAGCTGTGGAATGGGGCTTGTTTAAATGTAACCACTCTCAAATACATAGACAGAGAGAGCAAAATTATACTTTTAATCATGTTACAATCACATTGTTTACAAACAAAGGAATAAAACAAGCTTATATTTGGGTTTCTGATGCGGGGAGCAACAGTTGAACTAAGCATTTATAAGTTATGTTCTTCAAAAATCAATGGTTATATGTCATTAATTTAAAATGTATGTCCCAATGCAGATTGCCCCTTTAAAGAGCAGAGGATATATATTTTGCCAGCTGTTTGAATGTATTTTTACAGAAGCAACTTTGGATTCTCAGGAGAATATTGGAGTTGAGTTGGAGTTGGCTGATAATTCCTCATTCTCACCCCCATGTGGGGATGTAGAGATGTTGATGCTTACAGCTACAGAGAACACCACAACACCCAGTAACAAGTCACAGCAGAGAGACAAATCTCAGTTTATGTATTCAGGCACAGTCTGTGGTGTAGCATAAGTGTACACACATTGTTGTGCGTGTAAATGCAGGCCACAGTGGGTGAACCATGTGCCTCTTTGACGATAGCTTCGTGGACACAGCATTCTGGAGTCATCGCTGCTGCCACTGATAATCACCATAATGAATGTTAAAGCCCCCACAAACAGAACATTGCCTTCTGTCCTCTTCAAATAAACATGGGATGTCCACGGCTTTACATTTTAGTCATTTAGCAGACGCTCTTATCCAGAGCGACTTACAGTTTTAGTGAGTGCATGCAATTTTCATACTGGCCCCCCGTGGGAATCGAACCCACAAGCCTGGCGTTGCAAGTGCCATGCTCTACCAACTGAGCTACAGGAGGCCTACAGGAGGCTTTACTGTGTTGTGCGTTTTTGATTCCCCTCCAACAGTTTTTCTATGCTGTGCTGTGTCTCGATAGGTCAGGTATGATGGTCCACCATTAGAAATAATAGTCTGTTTACTTACAGTATCAACCTGAAATTTACGCAATCATAAGTGAAAAACATATTTAGGATTCTAGGAGAGCTACAATGCAAAGGGTTTTGTTCTCTTTTCAAATGCTGAGCTATTACCTTTGGGCTTTCTAGGACAGGCTGTCAGTTGCACTACCGTGTTTCAAGTACAAATAATCTTGAACCCTCACATACTGTATCTTACAGCAGCAATGAATAATGCATGAACGGAATTACTGTTTCTGTGATACCCAGCGCTGTTGTATCAGGACTTTCTTCCCCCATTGATCACTTCCCATAATTCTCTCTGTCTGAAAGTGGGACACCTCAACTGAAATGATAAGAGATTTTGCTTGGTCACCTAAAATGCTGGGGAGGAAAACATCCCAGTGTGATCATACAAAACACATTGTATGCTCCAATATTTCAATATATTGTGTGTGTGTGCGCGCGTGTATGTGTGCACGCGTGTGTGTGAGAGAGAGAGAGCGAGATAAAGAGAGATAGATGATAGAGAGATATTCAATAAATATTGTAAAACACCCAACCATTACCCATCTAATTTTATAAAGCTAGCTTGAGTTAGCATCACATTCCAGCTCAGGGTTCATCCATGTTCCGAAGGTGGATATTGATCCTGCAGCTGCCGCTAATTCAAGCAAAGCTTGTAACTGCACAAATCAAACTCCAAACTATCATTGAGATAATGCTGAAACAGCAATCCATGGCCGAGTCAGTGCCACATTTTCATTTTTTGCAGAAATCAACATGAAAGAAAAGCTATCTTGCAAATTTGGCAGGCTAGGTGGGCAAAGTCTATTAGAAGTGCCATATTTTATTACATGTATCGTTAGTCGTCTTTGGTGAACTTTTGTGTGCTTATCAATACACAAGCAACTTTTTCCCACTCCTATCGATAAAATAATTGTATTAAGTTATACGAAAGTTTTACTGTGCGTGAGGTTTTACATTTAAAATAAGTAAATTAGACATTTACCTGGCTAAAAGGTGAGCCACCTTTGTGTCAACAGTGTACCGAGTTGATCTCAGAATTGACAAAAATTTGATCGCTAACTCCTCTATCCAGCTTCGTAGAAAACCCCCAAGTCTATGCTGTGGGCCATTTCTGCTGTAGTTAGCCAACCTCTGCTTTGTTTACACATTGATCCCCAGTTTACTGACACTCAAACACACAGATCATCAAGATTCATGGTACTCAAAAGTCAAACCTCCACTCCAATTAAAGAGATGTTCCACTCAAAAATACAGTACAGTATTGTTTAAAACAATGTCTAAAAATGAACACAATATTCTAGATATTTAACATATTCATGTTTATATTTTGAAGTATCCATACATTTATTTAAGAAGGATATTGTCTTCTTATTTTGAACACTATTAATATATCAGAACACACAGAGTAAGGTTTCAAATGACACCAAGACTGGCTTTGTAGCATCTAGATTAATCGTTCTAGTGTATGAGGCCTGGGTAAGGCCAAAATTTCACAACTGTCCAAACTTAAATTATTTCTCAATAATTATTACACCTTACAAACACTCCATTCCAACTCATATTACAACAGTATCGCTTTCTGAAGACTGCGTCCTCTTTAGATGTTTTCTAATCAAATTATTAGTTTTTATTTCAGTGACTTCATACCCTCATTATGCCCCCGTGAGAAAGGCAGGGATGGATATGTTGACGATGACATGGCTGACTTCAAAACTGTTTTGACAAAATACTCACCATAAAGGCATGCATGCGGTTTAGCTGTATTTTATCTGTTTGAGTGGCAGCTACATGGATGAAATCCAAAAAGAAAGATGTAAAAGAAACACACCCAAAGTCTTAGTCTATTGATGAAAAGGGTAATTAGTATTACAAAAGAGGAACCTTCCACTAACAAGTAGTTAATCTATAAATTGTTTACAGTGTACCTGCAACTTTTCGTGTGAGACTACATAATGGACAGTGGAAGAAATGGCCCTCTGATTGTTGTCTGCTCCCACATAAAAAAATACTGCAATTTACTATAGTACTTACTATAGAAATATGTAGTATTCTGTAGTAAACTGTAGTATAGTGTAGAATAATGTACTCCACACTGTAGTATTCCTAGATCGTGTAGTGCTTACTATAGAATTTTGTAGAATACTATATTACACACTGTAGTATCCCTCAATCGTGTAGTACTGTACTTACTAAAGAATGTTGTAGTACATGTATACTGTAGAATACACTACACACTGTAGTACCTTTCAGTCATTACCAACACATTTTAGGGAAGACCCAGATGCAGACAGTGTCGAAGTAACAAAAGTTTATTACTAGAACGGGGGCAGGCAAAACGACAGGTCAAGGGCAGGCAGAGGTCAGTAATCCAGATCAGAGTCCAAAAGGTACAGAACGGCAAGCAGTCTCAGGGTCAGGGCAGGCAGAGGTCAGTAACCCAGTGTGGTGGGACAAGGTAAAGGACGACAGGCAGGCTCAGGGTCAGGGCAGGAAAAATTGTCAAAACTAGAAAACAGGAACTTTAGAAAAGACAGGAGCAAGGGGGAAAACGCTGGTAGGCTTGACAAACAAAATGAACAGGCAACAGCCAAACAGAAAACACAGGTATAAATACACTGGGGATAATGGGGAGGATGGGCGACACCTGGAGGGGGGTGGAGACAATCACAAAGACAGGTGAAATGGATCAGGGTGTGACAATTACAGTTTTTCTCAATCGCGTACAAGCAATTCTTGGATATGTGTTGAAACATATCTATAGCAATGATCAATGATAATTTTCTTGCCTTAGTACCTGACTTGCATATCTTAGACCACCTTTTGGAAAACATTAAATTTCAAATGTCATCAGTGTATACAAAATTCACTGTTAAGTGTTTTGTTCACAGAATATTAACATCTTGTTTTCATCAAAAGATAAATGTGTGCAATTGTGTTAGATGTTTCTGGCAAATCAATAAATACTACTGCAAGAAATTCTAAATCATTCCATTAGTGTCGTACCATGTACAATATATGGAAAGATCTAGGCAATGGGGACTGTCTAATTCTTAAGATTTTTTACAATATTGCGGACAATATTACTCCTAAGTCAACATTTCCAACATTGTGACCGTCCATTATAGAGCTTTGCTTTTGTGTGGATTTAGGAGTATACATTCATATCAGTTGTGTTCCTCTATTATATTCACCTTTCCTTATTTCTATTGTGGTTTGTGTTTCTGTGCGCCAATTGAAATTCTACAACACTATGAGCAAACCAACCTTTGTATTGAATACATGGAATTGGATTGAGATGATATTGATGAATGAATCCTGTGCTTATTAAAAAAAGATGTACATATATATAAGGAATAACATTTTATGTGTATGCAATTGTTTGGTGAAATATGCATAAAAGGAGAGTAATTGCCCATAATTCTGCACCTTTGGATAGTTGCACTTCCAATTTTGATCATCATGATTTAGTGACTGCAAAGAAAATGTATTGATCTACTGGGATTTTTCAAACACAGACTAACTTTCTGTTTTGTCTGCTTGGACTCAAGAGATAAGTATGGTTGCGTTAATCTTTTTGCAGGCAGTAGTGTTCTGTTGATGAACGTATTTGCAATTTTGATGGTATAATATAATTTTTATGAATGTATTTACGTTTTGAGAAGGCAACTACATTTTGAAAACGCCTTTACTGTTTTGCAAAAGGCCACAGAGTTCTGTGTCTTGTGGACTCTGTTTAGAAAATCGACAACAATACCTTGGTGTGTACTATGATAGTCCTGCAAATAAATGTATGTGTACCATGATAACTTTGTAAATAATGGCATTTATTTATCCATATTACTCTAATGGCATTTATTTATCCATATTACTCTACTGTGCAATGACAATCATGTACACAATTAATGTGGTGTACTGTAAATATGCAGCCACTGAAAAAATCTGATGTATCATGTTGGAAAGCTGGGAATCATTCCATGAATAACATTTTATTGATGGAAATAAGTCATGGTTAACACCCTCATACCCACATGACAAAATGCTAGGCCTACTACATTAATGTCCGCAAAAACGCTACAGTAAATACTGCAGTATACTACAGTAATGTCCGCAAAAACACTACAGTAAATACTACAGTAATGTCCGCAAAAACACTACAGTAAATACTACAGTATACTACAGTTATATCTGCAAAAACACTACAGTGAATACTATAGTGTATAAATATAGTAATGCTACAGTATTTATACCATAGTAAACAACAGTAGTTTTTCATGTGGGATGTTTATGGCCCATTGTGTTGTTTTCTGATTATACCCTACTCAGTAACATGGAAGGTGTCCAGAAACAGTATATCATTGAGTGCAAAACACATGTACCCTCAATAAAATATAATAGAAGTGACAATAAGATTTACCATGTTCAATGTAAGAAACTGGGAATGATGCCAGCCAGCAAGTCTATCTCTTTGGATCCAACTGACTACCTATGCAGGTAATACATTGTGTTGTGTTGTATGGTACTACACAATATGATATGTGCTATTGTCTGCTAGAGAGACTATGAAGTAGACAGAATATGAAATATTGAAATATTATGAGGAAATGGTAAAGCTCCATTGATGCTCCTTATCCAAAGTCCTTGAAGAGAATAATACTATTTCCTTGCATAATACACTTCCCAACACCAGGGGTGTATTCACTAGGAACCAAACAGAACCAAACAGAATTAAACAAAACAAAACCAGGAGGGGCCTACTTGAATTTGTCCAATAGAATCTCTCGTTTTCGTTGGAAAACGTTTTCTGTTTGGAGTTAATGGTTTCCGTTGCAAAAAGTTTTGGACTAATGATTACACTCCAGTTCACTCCTTTTATAACCTCAACAATATAATGTATGTATATTCTAAACAACTAGCTCTTCTTACATGACTGTAGGTTTTTTAAATAATAAAGAAGCACTTTTTTTTTACTTACATTTTTCTTAAGATTGGCTGAATATCTCTTGTATATTCTGTTTGTTCTTCAATTCATGCACCTTGGTTGGTCTGCGAGATAACAGTGGGACGGTTTTTCCTTTGCACACATCAGCTGACAGACAGAAAAAAAAATACTATCTCAAAAACACATTAGTAGAATAAGTAGATGTAACTGTCTTTGTAAATTGCATACTAGAGTTATTTTCAAATACTTGACCCCATAGAGGTGCTATCAACTGCTAAATGTTTAAGTGATGGCACTCGGCCTCTACATGCTCTCTCCACCCAGGAATCATAATAAATTAATGATTACTTAAAATGGAGGAAAGAAATAAAGATATTTGCTGTGTGAAAAGGTTAAAAAGCCATCAAATCTGATTTCTTTTGCACTTGCTGTCTAGTTTTGTGTGCTCTTTTGTTTGAAAATACTTTACATAACACAAACGAAACTACTGTATCATATCGTATACATTATATACTAATCTCTGCTAAAAATATGTTGTTAAATTTGGCAACAGGACAATAGAAGTGGATTTTTGACAAAGGTACACAAATAGCGTCATGACCTAAAAATCCCTAGCATACATTAAGTAGCAAAAAGAGGGCATCATTTAACACTCAGAATTCTTGGGCATAGAATCTGGTTTATCACAGCTCAGTGAGTATAATGGGAAAGGACAGTAAGAGGCTTTCGAGTAATCATGCTTGTTAGGAGAGATTTCTCACAGGCAGAAATGTGTAGAAGATGGCTGCAAAGAACAGAAGTGAATGAAGCAGACTTGATGGATTCCACAGTGGGATGACTGACCACTGATTGAGGGAGTTACACCTCTGTTGTGTATCAATGTCTAGAGACAATGGAGGATAAATGAAGCCTCATAAAGTCATACGGAACAAATAGTATTATTTACTCTAAAAGATGCAGACTAACATTACGGCAGAGCCCGTAACCAAATAAGAGTAACATAACTATAACTTAACCTGCATTTAAATACAACTTCATTAATTATGACACTATATCTTAGGCCAGGATTCAATCAGATCACCATTAACCTGCGGTAACCGCCAAACGCATAGTTTATCATTGCTTTTGTTTAGGCGGTGTCGGTTGTGTAGGTTAAATCAGTAAGGCTGGTCTGAATGCTCGCTTTAACTTTATCCAGTAAGCATAACATAATTCACATTGTTTCCTATTCTACGGGCATAGTGGGAAGGTATACAAACGTCTCATCAGCATAGTTTCTTGTTTCTTCTCCGCTTTTCTATTTAGCCACATGCAGAATATAACTTGTAACGTGATTTCTACTAATGTGACTCTGTGCACGAGAGCCCTGAGATATTAATGAGACTAGCTTTACACTGTATTAAGCATACATCATTGTTTTGATTTTGTAGTAAAGATCTGATAA
Source organism: Coregonus lavaretus (assembly GCF_964263955.1). Taxonomy (NCBI): domain Eukaryota; kingdom Metazoa; phylum Chordata; class Actinopteri; order Salmoniformes; family Salmonidae; genus Coregonus; species Coregonus lavaretus. Next base: position 22,751,605 of record NC_140007.1, on the reverse strand, counting down.
AAAATCTGATCCAAGATCAGAAGAGCTAAATGAGCTTTGCATTACTGTACATATAGGTATACAAATAAGAGTAAATGTTTGGATCTTGTACAAGATTTCAAAGGCACAAATATGTGGATGTGAATCTATACTATCTGAAAACGTTTTAATATATATATATATATATATATATATATATATATATATATATATATATATATATATATATATATATATATATATATACAATCTGCCATATTTGCAGCTGTTCCATGGTCATTTCAACAATGATATAAGATTGTTTTCCTGTTATCTTATACAGTGGGGGAAAAAAGTATTTAGTCAGCCACCAATTGTGCAAGTTCTCCCACTTAAAAAGATGAGAGAGGCCGGTAATTTTCATCATAGGTACACGTCAACTATGACAGACAAACTGAGAAATAAAAATCCAGAAAATCACATTGTAGGATTTTTAATGAATTTATTTGCAAATTATGGTGGAAAATAAGTATTTGGTCAATAACAAAAGTTTCTCAATACTTTGTTATATACCCTTTGTTGGCAATGACACAGGTCAAACGTTTTCTGTAAGTCTTCACAAGGTTTTCACACACTGTTGCTGGTATTTTGGCCCATTCCTCCATGCAGATCTCCTCTAGAGCAGTGATGTTTTGGGGCTGTCGCTGGGCAACACAGACTTTCAACTCCCTCCAAAGATTTTCTATGGGGTTGAGATCTGGAGACTGGCTAGGCCACTCCAGGACCTTGAAATGCTTCTTACGAAGCCACTCCTTCGTTGCCCGGGCGGTGTGTTTGGGATCATTGTCATGCTGAAAGACCCAGCCACGTTTCATCTTCAATGCCCTTGCTGATGGAAGGAGGTTTTCACTCAAAATCTCACGATACATGGCCCCATTCATTCTTTCCTTTACACGGATCAGTCGTCCTGGTCCCTTTGCAGAAAAACAGCCCCAAAGCATGATGTTTCCACCCCCATGCTTCACAGTAGGTATGGTGTTCTTTGGATGCAACTCAGCATTCTTTGTCCTCCAAACACGACGAGTTGAGTTTTTACCAAACAGTTCTATTTTGGTTTCATCTGACCATATGACATTCTCCCAATCATCTTCTGGATCATCCAAATGCACTCTAGCAAACTTCAGACGGACCTGGACATGTACTGGCTTAAGCAGGGGGACACGTCTGGCACTGCAGGATTTGAGTCCCTGGCGGCGTAGTGTGTTACTGATGGTAGGCTTTGTTACTTTGTTCCCAGCTCTCTGCAGGTCATTCACTAGGTCCCCCTTGTGGTTCTGGGATTTTTGCTCACCGTTCTTGTGATCATTTTGACCCCATGGGGTGAGATCTTGCGTGGAGCCCCAGATCGAGGGAGATTATCAGTGGTCTTGTATGTCTTCCATTTCCTAATAATTGCTCCCACAGTTGATTTCTTCAAACCAAGCTGCTTACCTATTGCAGATTCAGTCTTCCCAGCCTGGTGCAGGTCTACAATTTTGTTTCTGGTGTCCTTTGACAGCTCTTTGGTCTTGGCCATAATGGAGTTTGGAGTGTGACTGTTTGAGGTTGTGGACAGGTGTCTTTCATACTGATAACAAGTTCAAACAGGTGCCATTAATACAGGTAACGAGTGGAGGACAGAGGAGCCTCTTAAAGAAGAAGTTACAGGTCTGTGAGAGCCAGACATCTTGCTTGTTTGTAGGTGAACAAATACTTATTTTCCACCATAATTTGCAAATAAATTCATTAAAAATCCTACAATGTGATGTTCTGAATTTTTTTTTCTCAATTTGTCTGTCATAGTTGACGTGTACCTATGATGAAAATTACAGGCCTCTCTCATCTTTTTAAGTGGGAGAACTTGCACAATTGGTGGCTGACTAAATACTTTTTTTCCCCACTGTATATGGAAAAATCTAGGCAATCGCGGCCAAGTTTTTCACAATCGCGTTAAAAAAAAAATTGGAACTGTGTTTAAATGTACCTATAGCAGAACAACTATGATCAAATGCTTACAGTTTTTTTCAATCACTTCAATCACTGGTATATTTTCTAAACTCTTGGTACAAAACTCAAAACTGATGTACAAGCATGTCTTGGAACTGTGGTTAAGCATACCTAAAGCAAAAATAATAATGATCGTAATGCTTAAATGCATTTGCATAATGTCTGATAATTTTCTTGCATTTGTACCTGGATTGCATATCTTTGGCCCACTTTTCCAAAAATGTAAATACAATTACTGTTTTTTTTTATCACTTTGGCGCGTTTTTCAGATCTAAGCGGTATTTTTTCAAAACTCTTTAAATACAAAACGCTCAACTGATAACACTTGTAAAACTCCCTGTCTTATTTTCAGAACCTTTGATTATGTATTAATTGGAGTTGAACATATCTTTCACCCCTGAGTCATTCATGCAAAAACAGTTTTTGGTGAAATACCATGAGAACATTTCTTTAGTCACCAATACATATGATAATGATAGGCTCACTGTTTAATTTGAACTAACATTTAATCCAATAGCAAAAAATACAAGATACACATTTCAAAACTGTTATTTTTGAATTGCTTTGTATTTGACTTCATACCATGGCATTGTTGAATGCTCATTTCTGATTGGCTTAAAATGCATTCTAGAGCTTACAGTGTATAAATGAAGTTCAGATAATGAGTGGAACATATTGTTATAAACAACCCAGGTATTTCAGCAGTGCATTGTACACTACACTATAATTAAAAATGGTAGCACATAGAGTGACTCTGTCCACTTTGTCCTATTGAAGCACATCGGCTGATGGAGGATGATGATGCAGTAATTAAAGCCACATCCACATATGATTTGGTTTTACCTTCCAAAATAAATTGATGTAAAAATATAGAAGTTTACAGTGTTCAGCAGTTATTTAATTATATGGTAACTACGCAGTACATAATTTTGGTTCAGTAGTTATCAGTTTTGAGCAGTTTGATTAAGTGATAGTTAAATGTATTGTTAACAAATGACAAGAAAATCATATCAAAAGTAATGTGAATATTTCATTTTGAAAAGCAGATTCTCAGATGGAATATGTATCCAAATTGAAAGAGTGATTTGGTGCAGTGAAAAATTGACTTTGTGAATTTGTTTGTTGTACTACAATTGACAATATGCTTAGAGTTTTAAAACATTAGCCTTTTTAATGTTGCAAATGTGTTCACTGTTTCCGGCAATCAGTAAATACTACTGTACAAATCTGTAAATGTCTTTATCAGTAGTAAATCAGGTACAATATAGACCCATTTCCCTGCTGCGTCATGAAAAGTTGTTCTTGCAGTACAGAATCAGAAAAATCTTTGTCTACTTAGCAGTGGATACGATCATATGCAACTTCAAATAAAGCTTCTGCAAGTCAACAAACACGTAATCAGATGGTTATCATCTACAACATTGCAGATGTCATTAGAGGTTGATTACCTAGCAAGCTAGCAAGCCAGCGAGGCAAGGTAAAATATCACAAATAGAGCCAGATAAAGCCAGAAGAATAATAAACTTGTTGAACATACAGGTAACTGCCAAAATCAAGGAAACACCAACATAGTGTCTTAATAGGGCGTTGAGCCACAACAGCTTCAATGCACCTTTGCATAGATTCTACAAGGGAGTAAAACTCTATTGGAAGGATGCGACACCATTCTTCCACAAAAATTCCATAATTTGGTGTTTTGTTGATGGTGGTGGATAACGCTGTCTCAGGCGCCGCTACAAAATCTCTCATAAGTGTTCAATTGGGTTGGGATCTGGTCACAGACGGCCATGGCATATGGTTTACATCTTCATGCTCATCAAACAATTCAGTGACCACTCATGCCCTGGGATGGATGTATTGCCATGGTAGCCAAAATAATGGCCTGCCCAGCAATTGTTATACATGATCCTAAGCATGATGGGATGTTAATTGCTTAATTAATTCAGGGTCCAGACCTGTGTGGAAGCGTCTGCTTTCAATATACTTTGTATCCCTCATTTACTCAAGCGTTTCCATTATTTTGGCAGTTACCTGTAGCTATAGCCATCAGTCTTGCGTGTTTTCATGGTCATCATTCACTCACTGTTAAGTTTGTCAATGTCCCGACTTTAGCGTTAGCTATCCTGCTACAGAGCTTTTTGGTGCTGGGAAGCGCGTCCATCACTCGAACGTGACTTCTGTTTGTAAACAAGAAAATGTCTGAATGGGCAAAGATCTAGGCAATGGAGGCTGTCTAATTGTTTAAAAAAATTCTACAACATTGCGAACATGCAGAGATATTTATTATTTTTAAATATTTTTAAATATTTTTTAAAAATATTTATTTTAAAGATGCAGAGAATAAAGTTTAGTTACTAAGTAACTTTAGGTTATTCATAAGTCATCATCTCCAACATTGTGACCTTCCACTACAAAACGTTGCTTTGGTGTGGATTGAGGCCTATACATTATGAGTTGTGTTCCTCCACTGTACAGTCGTGGTCAAAAGTTTTGAGAATGACACAAGTATTGGTCTTCACAAAGTTAGCTGCTTCAGTGTTTTTAGATATTTTTGTCAGATGTTACTATGGTATACTGAAGTATAATTACAAGCATTCCATAAGTGTCAAAGGCTTTTATTGACAATTACATTAAGTTTATGCAAAGAGTCAATATTTGCAGTGTTGACACTTTTTTTCAAGACCTCTGCAATCCGCCCCCTGGCATGCTGTCAATTAACTTCTGGCCCACATCCTGACTGATGGCAGCCCATTCTTGCATAATCAATGCTTGGAGTTTGTCAGAATTTGTGGGTTTTTGTTTGTCCACCCGCCTCTTGAGGATTGACCACAAGTTCTCAATGGGATTAAGGTGTGGGGAGTTTCCTGGCCATGGACCCAAAATTTTGATGTTTTGCTCCCCGAGCCACTTAGTTATCAATTTTTCCTTATGGCAAGGTGCTCCATCATGCTGGAAAAGGCATTGTTCGTCACCAAACTGTTCTTGGATGGTTAGGAGAAGTTGCTCTCAGAGGATGTGATGGTACCATTCTTTATTCATGGCTGTGTTCTTAGGCAAAATTGTGAGTGAGCCCACTCCCTTGGCTGAGAAGCAACCCCACACATGAATGGTCTCAGGATGCTTTACTGTTGGCATAACACAGGACTGATGGTAGCGCTCACCTTGTCTTCTACGGACAAGCTTTTTTCCAGATGCCCCAAACAATCGGAAAGGGGATTCATCAGAGAAAATTGACTTTACCCCAGTCCTCAGCAGTCCAATCCCTGTACCTTTTGCAGAATATTAGTCTGTCCCTGGTGTTATATAAATCCTTGCCTGTGAAGCCCTTTTTGTGCAAAGCAATGATGACGGCACGTGTTTCCTTGCAGGTAACCATGGTTAACAGAGGAAGAGCAATGATTTCAAGCACCACCCTCCTTTTAAAGCTTCCAGTCTGTTATTCTAACTCAATCAGCATGACAGAGTGATCTCCAGCCTTGTCCTCGTCAACACTCTCACCTGTGTTAACGAGAGAATCACTGACATGATGTCAGCTGGTCCTTTTGTGGCAGGGCTGAAATGCAGTGGAAATGTTTATTTGGGATTAAGTTCATTTTCATGGCAAAGAGGGTCTTTGCAATTAATTGCAATTCATCTGATCACTCTTCATAACATTCTGGAGTATATGCAAATTGCCATCATTAAAACTGAGGCCGCAGACTTTGTGAAAATTAATATTTGTGTCATTCTCAGAACTTTTGACCACTACTGTATTCACCTTTCCTTATTTAGAAAGTCTACAAACGTATGAGGAGACCAGCCTATGTATTGAATACATGGAATTGGATTGTGGTGATACCGATGAATGAATCCTGCACACAATGTGCTTATTTTCTGTTTTCTCTTTGATCTGTAATAATATTTGATTTTATATGTATGAAATTGTTTGGTGAAATATGCATGAAAGGAGAGTAATTGCCCATAATTCTGCACCATGTTGTATTTGTAGTTATATTTCCAATTTGAAAAACAAATAAAGGCTTGTGGTTTTAGAGCAGGGAACTTGCACAGGTTTAATCAGTGACCATTTTAATGTGTTTTTACATCTGTATCTGTAATGTCCTGTACATGCTATGATATCCTTCATCATGGCAATTTAATATACTAATCATTGTGCCTCTCTTGGCCTACACTGATATGGAGCCTACATGTGAAGTGCATACTGATTGGCCACCACCCCAAGCTATACTTACTGGGTGATTTTTCAGTTTATCAGAGAGGGCAATATAAGAGCCCAGAGTGAGTCACTTAGTCAGTGGAATTATTATGAGTTGACTAATACTCATAATAATAATATGCAATTTAGCAGACGCTTTTATCCAAAGCGACTTAAAGTCATGCGTGCATAAATTTTTTTGTGTATGGGTGGTCCCGGGGATCAAACCCACTACCCTGGCATTACAAGCGCCGTGCTCTACCAGCTGAGCTACAGAGGACCACATTCCACTGGGTTGTATAGATACAGGCAGATTTAGCCATTTGTTTTGTATCAGTGTGAAACATGAGTCATGGGTTTATGGCAGCCTATAAATGTAGTAGGCCATCTGCTTCACACTTCTTCCCATGGGGTAAAAAAAGACCTATGCAACATTAAAAGTCGCTCATCCTTACACTCATCCCTGAATCCTGTTTTAGTTAGTTGGTAATTTAGTTGGCAATTTCAGGATGTAAAAACGCTCTGGCATTTTCTACCCCTTTCGCCTGTCTAACATCAGCTCGCTTGCGCTGAGGTGGGAGGGGTGCAATATTTGAGGTGTGTCCTTAAAAACTAGTGCAAAAGTGGCAATTTCATTCAACACAAATGGGGAGATTTAAGACTCACCAAAAGCAGGTCTTAGCGGTAAAGTGGTTGGTTATTGCATGGATTTTGACAGCGGAACCGCAGCCTGTCCAGCCATGATGCACAGTGCCCACATGCTAATAGAACAAGAGAGATGTACTTTTTGTGCCCATGAACCTCGTATTTAGAAACATAAAAAACTAATGTTTTTCCCATTTTTTTCATTTGATTAAAAACCAAGCATAGCCTCCCCTCCCCTCCCCTCCCCTCCCCTCCCCTCCCCTCAATGAAGGCTTTTTTTTGTCCTTTCCCAATGCATTCGCCAAGTAGCCAAGACTATCAATAAAGGGTTTGGCTTGTTAGACCGCTTTGCAATTAATCTTTATCCCCAAACCTTTATTGAAAGATCAAGTTTGGGATCCGCAAACATCGAGCTGACATCCCCTTTATATCTATGTATTGTACACTGAAGAAAAATATAAACACAACATGCAACAATTTCACAGATTTTACTGAGTTACAGTTAAATAAGGAAATCAGTAAATTGAAATAAATTCATTAGGCCCTAATCTATGGATTTCACATGACTGGGAATACAGATATGCATCTGTTGGTCACAGATACCTTTAAAAAAAGGTAGGGGTGTGGCTCAGAAAACCAGTCAGTATCTGGTGTGACCACCATTTGCCTCATGCAGAGTGGCGACCCGTCATTCAGGGCAGGTGGGGTTGACTGTTTTGCATGTTATTTTGGCATTAACACGTGTCACATATCAGTTTGCAAATAATGTAAATAAATAATAATAATTGAGTTAATAAAGCCGCATACAAACTTGGTCTCTTTTTTGCTTTCTTGAGTAAGGCTGCTCCAAAATGCAAGTGTTTCAGCCTAGCTCAATGCTTTCTATGGTGGTGGGGCAGCCAGTGGAAAATACGGAGCGTAGGGGTTGGTAATGTTCTCTAGTTGCGCCGTGATTGGCTCAGTGTACAGTCACTCATTGGGACACTACGTTACCGCCAAATCTAAGGGTAGAGCTCGAAAATTCTAACCCCTTGGGTGCTGCCATAGAGTTACATTAGAAGTGCCCATCAAGAAGGTTCAAGGTCATTAGATACAGATAAAATGACGTCAAATCACGTTATATCTATAGTAGCTTTGATTGGACTGATCATGTCAACATCATACTTTCAAGATCTTAGCTAGCAGTCATCATCATGAATCAAGTCGACAATCTACTGGTAAATCCTTTTTAATCCTTGTCATGAAGAGAAATTATAGATAAAATTTATCGGTGCTCATCGGCTATTGGACAGAAACATTACACAACAAGTTGGAAATCGCAAATTCAACAATGAGTGGTTTGGAAGGAATCAGTGGCTACCTGCAAGCGTTGCAAAGCAATCACTAGCCTGCTATTCAGTGGAGTGGTCCAAGTCTGGGTTTAAGGGTCTCTTTTCCAAGCTTAAAAATATAAACATTCAACACTGGAAAAAACGAGCTCCGACTGGGAAAATGTTTTGAACGGTCATCCAACTCGCAATTGTAAGTCGGGAACTTGGGCCTCTTTCTAGAGCTCCGACCTGAAGATCACTGACGTCATCATGATTCGACCTTGTTTTTTTTCAGAGTTCCCAGTTGTCTTGAAAGCACCATAAATCCAGAGAATGTCAGACTTTGATGACAAAGTTTGATGACAAAATTTGCCCACGAAGGACCGCTACGCCACCTTCCTGTTCAAGTGAGCCCAGCACAACAAGGTGAGTCCAAAAATGTCTTGTATGCTACTGCATAAATGATGTAATATGCCAGGGAGATATGTATACTGTAGCTAAGAAAGTAATACTAAGTGTATGTTGTGTAGTAAGCTGTTAGTAGCCCATGTGCCTCACCCTAATAATTTGGTCCCCTTTCCCTACTGTTCTGACTTGGTGGTGCACATGTAGCCTATAGCCTGTTTTAGAGAAATGTAATCATCGAATATTGTAAGAACTTTCATTGTCTGCTTATATGCCCCCTTCATTTATCCTACGGTTCTGACTTGGTGTACAGGGAGAATACTGTAAGAACAGCCCCATGTTCTGAATTCTGTCGCTGTACATTTCAAAAGTGCTGAACAAATAGTTATATTGACTACGTCCGTCCTAGCTCGCACATTAATGTCTTAATCGAAATTACGGATTGCCTCTTGTCCGCTCATCATCCCCTTATGCCATAGTTTGTACATCTCAATTGTCAGTAGAAACCACATTTGTTTAAGCAAGTCAGCCATATCAGCTATGTTTTTTTAAAAGGTAGTAAATGAGGCTGAATGAACTGTTTCGCTGCCAGACAAGGCTCCAGGTGTAGCAGTGGTAAGGTGTTGGGACTGCTGTTGGGACTCTGCTGTCGGGACAGCTTTATGAAGGCCTTAACAGTTTGTGGGCACCGTTTGTCACCGTTATAGTGCAATTCATTTATTGTTTCGTGTTGTGTTGTGTAGTGGCTTTGCTGGCATGCATCAAATATATATATATATATATTTTTTTGCCCAAACAAGATTGACATGCTAAAATCGCCACTGCTCATGCAGCATGACACATCTCCTTCGCATAGAGTTGAACAGGCTGTTGATTGTGACCTGTGGAATGTTGTCCCACTCCTCTTCAATGACACACCATTTGCAAACGTCAGCAAAGTCATAAACTGTTTAGACACTACATATTTCCCCCCTTCGAGACTAATTAAGTCTCAAAAACAAAAATAATATGATTATGACAAATAACAATTTCTCTTATTGAGTAACTTTAGCAATAAACCAACATTTATGGAGAGTAAACACATTTTTCTATGGAGTGTAAATCAATTTCTATGAAATATGAACAAATATGGAGTGTGAGAGCGAAAAACCTGTCTGGCAGCTTTCTTTCCAAATATCCATCAATCAATCAAGACAGTAAAATTCTCTCACGGCCCCTCTGCCCCAGGCGACCACCTAAGTACTCCAGATCAATTCATAAATCTTTATCAATGCATTTTAAACTATGATGCAATTTCATACACATGAAAGCCTCAGAAAACAAAATACAATCAAAAATGTCCACATTTAGGCTGGTCGACCCATCGGACCCTCCTGTGGATTCTCTCTGTCTCTGCCTATACCCAATATCCCTAAGCATCCACGAAATAAACAAAAACATCTGAGGTCCCCACATGTACCCAACAACAGAAAACATCATTCTTCAAAAAATTAATACAGAAAGAATATGACACAAATTATGTATTACACATGCAAATATGTCTATATATCATTGCAGACACTGGAATGTAGTCCACTACACTGCATCTCCTCAGCAGTGTCGACTTTCAATGAAACGTTGATGATGGAATCTGAACATTTCCACACCTTCCTTGTTCCACTTCCTCCAGTCCATTCATATTGTCCATGTTTGAGTATTTGAATCCCCTCTACACATTCCCCCATATGCTTCTGGAAGAAAAGAAAACACCAACCAGTATCTTTTGCAAAACAACACATGCAAATTAAAACATCAATATCAACAATAATATAAAAATGATATATAAAATGAATCACATTCCATTTCCCCCCTTTGATTCATAAGAAAATACTAAATATCACAATAATATGTAAAGACGTGAAAAATGATCGGATATTCAAAATGGATATCTATCCATCAATACTCCATCCAGTCCCACTTGTTCATCTCCATCTAGATCAGTAACAGTTAACAACGGCATCTGAGTGTTGTCTCCAGGCATCACAACTCCAACCCATCTCAATATCATAGCCTTCGCAAAAGTCAATAACAAAGTACAAAAGCAAAACATCACACACAGCGCTATAAGAGCGGCCACTAAAATCTGAACTATCACTGCTCCCACTGGGCCTAACTGATCTTGCAACCAAGCCTTTGCTGACTATCCAGCTCCTTCAGATCTACCAAATACATCCCTTATATTCTTCAATGCATCTATAACACTAGTGATATTATCGGAACTATCGGGGATCAAAGTATAACAATCATCCCCCGTCAAGTTCATAGCCAAACATAAGCCACCTTGTTTTGCTAAAATATAGTCAAGAGCCATGTCATGTTTCAACAGCGTCAGTCTGTAACTTCTTTGAGTATTTGACAGAAGGTTAAACCCTCTTATCATTTCATTTGCAAAACCCTGCAAAGTATCGGTAATATTATCAATGTGATCTGCCAAAAATGTTACACCATACCATGGAAAAAGTCCAAGTCCCCACTTCTCTCCTAGACTTATCCTCCAATGGTAGGCTTCCAGACTATGAAATTTCGCCATGTCCATTTTCACCCTATTTCCAAACCTAGAATCAGATTTATCTGTGTCCGGTGCTTCCCCTCTTTTAATGGTAAAAACCTCATATGGAAGCTTCAACGTCGACATGTAACAACATCCTGTCCATCCATAGGGTAAGAATATATATGCTTTATCACCACAAACCCACCAAATATCTCTAAAATTCCCAATAGTCACATTGCCAGGCAAAAGCTGATCTTTCACCATCAAAGTCCTGCTCTTCTTACTAAATGGAACATAAAAAGTTACATTATATTTCTCATTACTAACCTTACGTTCATGCTTACCCAAAGTCATCATATAATCATCACAATCTGATATTCCCATAAACATACCCGGTCCATCATATGTTTTATTTGAACAAAAACAGCTTTTAGCCCTCACGGGTTTCACCTCCAATGCTTCAGGAATCGCTGTTAACTGATTTTCCTTCCGATCTAACAAATTCACATAGGGTAATTCATTTAACCAAGAACACTTAAACCTAGGCCTAAACAAATGCTTCGACAACGACATTATTATATCTGTTAATGATTGTTGCTGATACAACAGCCATGATAATGCATAAGATTGACACGTACTTGATAGAGGTTGAGCCACCGTCTCTAAGATTGAACCCCATGTGTCTCGTGCTGGAATTCTCAACAGACATGGACCCTCAAGATTCCTCACTGATCTTACAGAATGAGTTAACTGCTGGAACCATAGATTCCTACCTGCCCATCCATCTTTAATTTGCAAAACAGAAGAATCAAATCCATATGCCTTCCATTTAGTTTCTCTCTTCCCCAACAAGCGGTATTGATCAGATATATCTTCTGGTGTTCCATCAAAATTAAAGAACTCATCCTTTACCTCCAGGATAGTATTCTTCACTATTTCAGATGAATCTACATCATTCTCTACTACCATCTGCTCTCCTATTTCAACACTATCCTTACTACCATTCACAGCACTCTCCATCCGTATCATACAATTCTGAGTCACTCTTACTACATCGTTTGGTTTCAGAAAAGTTGTTGTTGGTGTCTGTGTCACATTTCCGAAATGTGTTATTGCCGTCGTAACATTAATCTCTTTCAAAGTTACTGTTAAAATAGTTGCTTTAGTTGATGCATTAACACTCTTAATTATTTCCAGTGGAAAAGTGACAGATGTCCTCTGGCTACTGTAATATACTGCTCCTGAACTCCTTTGGTGACTGTGGAAACTTCAACAGACTTTAAATCTTCCATCATAAGTGTCACCTTACAAGTTACATAGCCTTTTAACCAATAATTCTTAACCGGAACAAATTTTAACGCTGGCTCTAAATAAGTACACATATATTCTCCCTGATCTTCCCATGTAACATTACGCAAAATAAGTGAGCAATCACTCATAACCCTCTTCCACTTCATATCGTTGTACAAAATATACTTCCTTTGACTAGATGAAACAGCTTCTACTTCTGGTCCTGATAACAACACTTCTTCTCCATAATTATCTCTCCACGTGGGAGGAATGTCACCACCCCCACTCCTTCTCTCACATCTACAAGGAAGATGAGCTGTACCACCCATCCTAACCCTAATGACAGTCTTTTCTACTAAAATTGGTGTTGGAGCAATTGTCTGAGACGCCATTGTAATCAAATGTGATACATTTATAGCTTTAATAACTGTCAATGTTGAAAGAGTTGAATTGCTTCTCACTGTTGTTGTATTAGGCTGAAGTGTTGATGTCATTGTTGTTGATTCATCTATTTTCCCTACAGCTTTGAGCTCTTTACTTGTATTTCCATCTATCACCACTAGTGTCACTACATTAACTTTCAGTCCCAACTCTAATCCCTCACTTTCAAACTGTGGATTATAAAAAATACATTTATATTTACCTTGATCCTCCTGCTGGGAATTGTACACATAAAGACTGCAATCACCCTCAATCTTCAGTCTTCTCTTATCATTCAGCAATGCATACTTTCTCAATGCAACTGCTCCTAACAGATCTAAACTCCTGCCATATCTATCTTCCCACTGAACTCTAAATTTCCCTTCACCACTGTTCTCTCTCGTGCACTGACATGGGAGCTGAGCTGACTGTCCTAGAGTCACTTCAACCCTAGTTTTCGTAACGTTTTGGTCTGACTTTTCTCCTAACTGGTCTGGGCCTACTTTGTCTAACCAAATCACCAGCTTCTCAGTTGCCCTTGTTGATCTCCGCTGCTTCACATTCCACTGAAATATTCCCTGTTGTTTCTGGGACGTATTGAAAATCAATGTCCCCAAATCTCCTTTCCTTTCCATCCATTGCAGAGTCATCTCTGGCATCATCAGAAGTGTAAACATTATCATCAACATTGTCCACAACATGGACAATCTCTCCTTCTGGGTTTTCACTCTGGATATTGTCATGCATCTCTCCTTCTGCCTGTTCTCCCCTATCTCCATCCTGCTCTCTTGAGCCTTCAACATCGTGTCTCTCTGCGCGTGGCACCTCTTCTCCAGGCGCTTTAACACAATGTGACAAATGATACCACGTTGGAGACCCTTTAACCTGGACAGCTGTTCCAGTACTACGAACAACTTCAAATGGTCCTTCACGACGTTCGTTATACCACTTCCTTCTAAATACCTTCACGAACACCTTGTCCCCAGGTTGCACTGTACTACTTTTTTGCTCATCAAGCTTCTCCTGCACCTCTTCTTTTCTTTGTCTGTCAGAAACATATGTCGACAACTTTTTATGAAAATTGGCCATATATGTAACGTACGCTCTCAATTTATCTTCCAAAAGAGCCAAACTTGGACCCTTTCCGCTTGTTCGCAAACAAGGCGTAGGCATCCTTCTTCCTGTTACCAGTTCATGGGGTGTCATACGTAGATCACGCAACTCACTTGAGCAACACACCATTAATGCTAAAGGAAGCACCGCTATCCAGTTTAGACCCGTATGCTGACAAATTTTGACAATGCGATTTTTCAAGACACCGTTCATTTTTTCACAAATCCCTTGACTTTGTGGGTGATAAACTGCTCCAAGACGTTGCTTAATTCCCAATTTTTGCAACATCAATTTCACTGATTTATCCACAAATTCCTTCCCATTATCTGAGGATATTCGATCGGGTAGTCCCCACCTGCTTATGACTTCTTTACACAAGAACTTGGCAACCAATTGAGCATCTTTTCGCTTGGTTGGACATCCTGTGCACCTCTTGGTGTAGGAATGTAACCAGGAAGAACAGTCACACCCCTGCGAACATTATTTTTCAGACAGATTGTGCACCTGCCTATGACATAGTCAACCTGTTCAAGCAAATATGATGCCCAAAAACCATACTCCTTTGTGATCTTTCTCCTAACCTCCCCCTTGCAACATTAGCTAACCCATGTGCTTCCTGAATCATCAGACCTAATAGGTCTAGAGGCGTTACTATCAACCCCTCATGATTTCTCCAAAGACAACAAAGGATTGTTACTGTGAGGATTTTTTTTATTGTCTTCAAAACACCTGCTTTCGAAAGTCCTTCAATTTGTGGTTCAATCCCTTGGATTGCTTCATCTTTCAATGGATACTGATTCTTCCAAGGTCTGGCTCCTGGTCAAAGTTCAACTTTCACCGGTTGGGCTGATTTCACAAGTCCAATATCGGTACTGTGTTGAGACCACAAACATTCTGAAACTTGTTGCAACATCTCCTCTTTCATAGGGTCTGAATCCATCTTCACACTGCAAATAGATTAATGTGTCATCTGTACAGCTTGTGGCTCTCCTTGTCCTTGAGCCAAAATCATTATTTTGAGAAATCGCTGATCTTCACTCCTCCAAATCCCCAAATTCTCTTTCATCGGTACGAAAACAGCTTTCTCTGCTTCTGTCATCATTTCTCCTATTTGCTTCTGCTCATAGCCTTCAGAAACCAACAAGGTCACATGTGGCACACTCTTCTCAATCTCCAATTCTTTATCCAGATAATCGTCTGTGTTTATCTTCATAGCTGCTCCTTGTGGTCCTAAAATTATGCAACATGAGCTGAGTTGAACTTTCTTTGGTTGATGACTCAACCATTCCTCTGAGTTCGATTGGGCAGCATTCTTGAAATACTTGAGCGTACAATGAAATGGATATTCCGGAAGCCTCGCATCTGGCATATTTGCCACAATACATTTCTCCCATATCTTAGCCTGCTTCAAAAAATCTTCACTGAGATTTCCAATCCAGAATACTGAAGAAGAATCCATCTCTGTCATCATCAACAATTGGTAAACCTTTTCCTTTGGCACTTCTACCAGACAGCCGTCTGGTGTACATTTTATTGTACAGTTCAACTTACACAATGCATCTCTTCCCAACAATGCAATAGGTGTATGTTCTGATACCAGTATGGGTATTGTAATTTTCGGATTTTTATAGCAGAGCTCAATTGGTTCCGTAAGAGGAATCAGCTGTTTCACTCCCTCAAATCCCATTGTCCTAATTAGTTGATTGGACATAGTGAGATGTGTAACATCTTCAGGCCCAACACAGATAAAAGCAGCTCCGCTATCCGCCATCACTTCCAATGGTCGGTTGTTTATTTTCACCTCAATTGTAGGATCTTTTTCCGGTCCTGATGCTACCAGCTGACACCCCCCTTTCGGATCTTCTGGGCACCCCTAGAATCCTTGCTCCGGGCCCCTATAAGGGTTCACCGGTCCTCCAGATGATCTTGACTGGCCCCTGTATCTTCCTCTGAAATTCCCTCTGGTGTTTCCTCCTGGCCCATTACACTCACGGGCAAAGTGACCAACCTGTCCACAATTATAACACACTTCTGAAGATTGCTGGAAGTATGGCTTAAATCTTCCTCCTCTTCCTCTTCCTAAGCCTTCTCGTCCTCTTCCTCTCCAATTCTGTGTCTGTCCAGAGACTGGCTGTGGATATGAAACAATTGGTACTGCTATTGGTGGCTGGTACACTTGCGGTTGGAACTGGTCCGGTTGAAGCTGTGGCAGTGATTGTTGATTTGGTGCACACTGATTCTGCATAACTAAAGCTTGTTTCTTCTCCTTCTTATTCTCCACCAGTTGTATTTGATTGAGTTTTCTGAGAGTTTCTTGGTCCTGTTCTTTCTGGTTGTGTTTCTTTTTCCTGTACAGATCCACTTGATGGGCTATATGATCTGTATAGACACCTTTTGTCATGCTTCCAAGTCCAACCACCTCTGCCAGTTTGCTCCTTACTGGTGAGGGCAGTCCCATCTGCAGTTTAGCTCTCAAAATGGACTGCTCAATTTGACTCACATCTGGATCATTTCCGGTAATATTTCTCCACACTTGATGAACTCTTGACACATAGGCTCTCGGATTTTCTTGTTGTCCTAGTGGGTCAATCAGAATGTTGTCAGGATGCACATTTGTTGGAAACGTATCTTTCAGTGCTCTCCACAGCCGATTTCTACTTGCAGCCAACAATTCAGGATCATTCACCGCAGTCCCCACAAATCTATTAAGTCCGGCTCTCTGAAAAATGTCTTCCATATCTGGAATCCCAAGGAGATTAGCCAAAAGTCTCTTAATGTCTCCTATGGCAGACTGTGTTCCCACCGTAATTTCTTCAAATTTTGAAATCCAAGGATATGCTCCATCTTGAAGAGTAGGCAGCTTCTCAAAAATATCTGACATATCGGTATTCTGCAAAGGATTATACTCCAGGTTCTGTCCTCGAATTATCACTGGCTTCATCTTCTTACTTGTGCTCTCTTTCCTTGGCCTCAATGTATACTTCTTCTCCAATTCTTGGGATCCTTTTCTCAGCAGTTTTTTCTTCTGTATCTTCAGCTTCTTGAGTTGTTCTTCCAGTTCTCTTACTTCTTCTAAATTATTCGCCTTATCCAGGCATGATACGCATCGGTCTATATCTCTTTCTATTTCTTCTGTGCTAATCATTGTAGGAAAAAATCCTCTTGAATATGAAGCACCTTTAATCTCCAAATCTTTATCGCTGTCTTCATCTTCACTTTCATCAGAACTCGAATCTCTTGTATTCTTCTTCTTCCAACATCCATCACCCCTTCTTTCCGCTCTGGCCAACCTCCGTCTGATCACAGGGTCATATCCACCCATGATCTCTTCTGAATCACTCTGATCATCATCATCATCATCATCTTCAAGTTCCATCCTTTTGAACCTCACTCCACCCTTAGTTTCCAGACGTCTCGTTTTCTTCTTACTTTTGGAGTTTGGATTCATCTTTATGGTCATTTCTGCTTGTCCTCTCTCTATTATTCGTTCATCTTCATCTCTGATGCAATAATCACCCTCCTGAATGATCATTGGAAGCTGAGGATAGACGTCCTTAAACTCTACTTTATTCTCGTAAGGTGGGGGTCTTTTTGCTGAATCCGTATGTGAGAAAGGTGTATTGACTTCTGCCATTAGTTTTTCTGTAACCTTCACCTCTTTTGCCATTTTCTCTATACCTCTGTTTCTTTTATCGTTGGTATCTTTTATCAGTTTTTGTCCTTCATTTTCAAACAGCTTAAGAACACCCAGCTCTCTTTGTCTCTTTTCTTTACGTTGTTTCCTTTTTTTTTCCTTCTTTTGATCTGCCTTATAAATTGACACAAGCACTTTCATTATGTTGATGATGTCAGGGTTAAGAGTCCCTTCCACTGGCCGTGGTTGTTCAATGTCAGGCCAACGTTTATTCCATTTTCCAGATAACCTTGCAATACCATTAACTAGAGGATTACTATTTTCTACTACATCAACAGGAGTAATTACTTTCATAGTTTTGATGTCCTTTTTCCCCATTGTAACAACTCTTCCATATTCCTTTATTGTGAATTATTGTATTATTATTATTATTTTAAACCAATTAATTTGTAAACCAAAAATACTTCAGACTATGTAGCTTATGTTTTTTTTTAAATTAATTAATTAATTAATTAATTAATCAATATATGTATTTATTTTTATTAATTAATTAATTAATTAATATTTTTATTTTTATTTATTTTATTTTATTTTACCAAATTATTGATTAGTGGCAATCTTACCACATCCGATCAGGAAAAGTAAAGGAAAGTAGTCAACTTCAGAGCAACTCTAATCAAACCAACTCATGCACAAAAAACTCCAATGTGCAATTCTTAATTACATCAATTGATCAGTCTGATGCCAAGTCCCTGTCAAATTGTCACAACATGAAATATGCTAGGCACACACAATATCCTGTATGGGAAGGTAAGTGTTGTGAACAGAACAGTACTGGCCTTAATTGGACTGGATCCGTGGCAGCACACACTGTCGCGTGTCTCACTGGTCAGCACCTCCTCTCTCTCTCTGTCTCCTCCTTCTCATCTCTCATATCACAGGAGAACAAAGAACATAGACAATAATTTAGTATTTTATGCATTCACTGGGTTATTTCAACCATACAATACCCTTTTAGACATACCTATGTTCACACTTGCGCTAAGAAATAAGCAAACAGCTTAACTCAGGAATATTATTGTCACGGTTTCGGCCGAGGCTGCTCCTCCTCCTGGTTCGGGCAGGCTTCGGCGGTCGTCGTCCCCGGAGTACTAGCTGCCACCGATCTATGTTTCATGTTCGTTTGGTTTTGTCTTGATGTTGTACACCTGTGTCTAGTTAGTCCTCGTTAGTGTCCTATTTAGTTCTCGTTGTGTGTGTCTGTGTTTGTGTGTGATTGCTCTTCTGTTTTGATGTTTGAGCTACGTACTTCCCTCCAGTGTTTGGAGAGGTTTTCGCACATGTTAGTGCGCCGTTTGTTTGACGCCTGTGTGCGCCGTTATTTCGCCTCCGGGCTTATTGTGCTCATTTACTACGTGAATATTTCACTAAAGTCTTTTGGACTGAGCTTCTGCGTCCTGCGCTTGATTCCTGCACCACACCCACCTTCAGCACCCCTTGACAATTATAAATAGCTCAATAACATTTTATTTAATTTATGTTTAATCCGTCAACATATCTCTCATTTATAAATTCAATAGATCTCAATCAAATAGTTTCATCGTTAAGCAACAGCCAATTTTTTTTTTTTGTCTGCATGTCACAGCAGCTCAGTGCAGGCAGGGGAGTGGCATATTTGCTCTACGTAACTCTAAACTCATAAAATCCCACACATGCGCAGTTCATTCACCAGTGCGATTTCAGAGTGAGAAGAGCTCCCAAGCAGCTCTCTCCAAGCTAAACAACAGAAAGTAGACAGACCAGCTGTCCCTCCGTTATTTCCCCAACACAGACAAAGAGTAACACTTAACAGAACTCACAAACCAACACAAAACATAGAGCACAAATCCTACTTTGAAGTTTCTTAACTTCACTTATCCTAATCTGCAGATTTATAGTTATTTTCTTATCCATTACAAAACATCTCTATACACTCTTAAAATCCTCCCTGTAGGCTCATAATCTTTTAACAGTTATTAAACTTTCTCTTTTTATAGAGACTCATAAGATTTTAACCTTAACTTCCTCCCAGGGGGCTCATATATATAGTTAACAAATATTAACGTTCTCGCTAACAGAGACTCATAAGATTTTAACCTTAACTTCCTTCCAGGGGGCTCATATATAGTTAACAATTATTAACGTTCTCGCTAACGGAGACTCATAAGATTTTAACCTTAACTAACATATTTCCTTGCAAAAAACTAAAACCCCTGTTCTCAACCAAAACATATATATGTATATATCTCTAACATAAATCTTATCCTAACATGAGTCGACACACAGCTGAAACACAACAGAGACGTCTTTATTTTATTATTATTTTTTCCCCCACACACACACAATTCAAGAGGAATGGATCCGTTCCTACGGTCCTCTAAAGCATGCTACCGTCGTTCCTTATTTCTCATAGTTCCTTCCTAAATTTCTGCTACCTCGAGTTTGCAGATATTCAATGAGAGGTTACATCGAACATATACCTCGTCAACTATAAGTCGAGGGGTAACTTGCAACCGAATGTATTTACCACAAATTCCAGTTCCCAGAACTGACCTTAAAAATCAACCTAGTGAGTTTTCAGGATTTTCGGCCCATCCTAATGATCACCTCATTTGAGGGCTTCCATAGATCAACGACGTCCTAATTAGTATACATTTTTACTTAGTTCCTGGCCTTATTCCCTCACTATTCTTTTTAAATTTTATTCAAGCCAAATATCCCTGTGCCCAGTGTTATCAATTCCTATAGACACTCCCCCCTGTTTGCGTTGTTTCCAACGCAAACAAATTTAGAAATTTAGAACAGATTCTTATCCCACAGCAAATAACAGCAAAGTGCACACATAAGTCTTTCAAACTGTACATCTCCTCAGCGCACACACCCACATAAGCAAACGAACCGACCAGCGCCCAAAATTGTGAGAAATCTCACCTTATGTGCCGGCGTCTTGAGCGGGAGTCACTTCGTAGCTCATGAATGGAACGCTGGAGAGACGCAACACATCCCAAAGTTCCTCGTCGCCATTCTGTGGTATCGAAATAACGATGCTAATTATGCTGTGATGACAAGAAATCCACTGACACTGTCCTTGATTATAATAGTTTATTACATCAAAGATTTCAGCGTCAATTTACAGACTCCTGCAGACATCTGGAGAACAACTGACCCAATCTCTAATATGTTGTCCTCCTCGTCCTTTGTTCCAACCATGGTATTTATAATCTGTAACATGATATGGGTGGTTTTCCCATAAACCAATCCCAGGCCTCCACATAACAGACTTCCTCTAACACACCATTTGCAAACGTCAGCAAAGTCATAAACTGTTTAGACACTACACAGTCCTCCAGACTTATTCAAATGATTCAGTCCTATAATGCAATATCAACAGTGGATAGGCCTATATCTTGCTTATTGCGAACGTGCCTCACACATAGCCTACAATACATTTTAAAAAGAGCCTAAAATTATTATTTTTCAGGAGAAGTGCGATGCGTAAAGACATGTAGGCTATAGGCCTATACTTGTTGGAGCAATTACAACAATGTTGACTGCCAGCCTTACAAAAATATTTAGCAAAAATTGGATGCATTTTACTGTTACTACTATTCGTTACTGTAGCCTACGCTATTTAATGAAAAAAAAAACGGACTAAGAAATGGACACCCCCGGAACTACAGAGCTAATACCAGCGCTAAGATTTACCATTACGTTATGTTTAGCCTTTGTAACACACCAGCCCATTTTCCTTCCTTGAGGCCTCCAATTTTACACAAAACAAGCCCAATTTGTGGGGACTGGCCGTAGGGTAATTCGAGCAAATACCAGATGGGCTGGTCCATCTTCAAATAGGGCCTGTTTTGCATAGAAAGGCCATTATTTGGCTAAGAATCATGACGTATATTGGGACACAGAAAAAGAGGTGGATATAGAGCGTTGAACCCACAACCCTCGGGACTCTTATATCTTTGTGTTGGCGGTTTTACCACTTAACCAAACAGGCGCAGTCATCCTTGACTTCTGACTTGTAAAAACATCAGTAATGCAGCCATGCACAAATGTAAATGTCGTTTGGCATTGACTTTCAAACACTGTCTCTCTGGCCATGGTCAAGTAAAAGGAATTTGTTTTACTTGGAGTGAGAGGGGACAGTTGACTAGAATGTACATTAATTTGCTGATGGAAGGCCATTTGACACACGCCGCATATCTATAGACTTCTACACATAGTCTGATCAGACCCCTGTCTTCACATAATTTACACTATGGGCTCTATACTCCACCCATGACTGCATGGCCACTCACGTCTCCAATTCAATCATAAAGTTTGCTGACAGCACAACAGTGGTAGGCCTGATTATCAACAATTACGAGACAGCCTACAGCAGGGGTGTCAAACCCATTCCATGGAGGGCCTAGTGTCTGCAGGTTTTTGGTTTTTCCTTTCAATTAAAAAACCAGATGAGGGGAGTTCTTTACTAATTAGTGACCTTAATTCATCAATTAAGTACAAGGGAGGAGCGAAAACCTGCAGACATTCGGCCATCCGTGGAAGGAGTTTTACACATGTGGCCTACAGGGAGGAGGTGAGTGCCTTGGTGGAGTGGTGCCAGGAAAATAACCTCTCCCTCTCCCTCAATATCAACAAAACAAAGGAGCTGATCGTGGACTACAGGAGACAGCAGAGAGAGGGCACCCCCATCCACATCGACGGGGCCGCAGTGGAGAGGGTAAAAAGCTTCAAGTTCCTCGCCGTGCACATCACTGATGACCTGAAATTATCCCTTCACACAGACAGTGTGATGAAGAAGGCGCAACAGCGCCTCTTCAAACACAGAAGGGTGAAGAAATTAGTATTGGCCCCTAAGACCCTCACAAACTTCTACAGATGCACCGTTGAGAGCATCCTGTTGGGCTGTATCACCACCTGGTACAGTAATTGCACCGTCCGCATCTGCAGGGCTCTCCAGAGGGTGGTGCGGTCAGCCCAACACATCATCAGGGGCACACTGCCTGCCCTCCAGGACATCTACAGCACCTGGTGTTATAGGAAGGTCAAGAAGATCATCGAGGACCCCAGCCAACCGAGCCATGGCCTGTTCACGCTGCTACCATCTAGATGGTGGAGACAGTACAGGTGCATAAAAGCTGGGACCAAGAGACTGATAAACCTAGTATCCTGCCCTGAATCTCAGACGCTGTCATGAGCCAGCTACCACCCTGTACTCTACCCTGCACCTTAGAGACCGCTGCCCTAGGTACATTGTCATTGAACACTGGTCACTTTAATAATTTTTACATACTGTTTTACCCACTTTATATGTTACATTTACATTTTAGTCATTTAGCAGACGCTCTTATCCAGAGCGACTTACAGTTAGTGCATACATTATTATTATTTTATTTTTTCTTCATACAACCCTGGCGTTGCAAACGCCATGCTCTACCAACTGAGCTACATCAATGCCAGCCATTCCCTCCCCTACCCTGGACGACACTGGGCCAATTGTTCGCCGCCCCATGGGTCTCCCGGTCGCAGCCGGCTACGACAGAGCCTGGATTAGAACCAGGATCTCTAGAGGTACTCGTGAGATATATGTATATACTGTATTCTAGTCATGGCTCATCCTATACAACTACACACCTTTTCTATTCACATACTGTCCATACTGTCTATACACTACCATTCAAAAGTTTGGGGTCACTTAGAAATGTCCTTGTTTTCGAAAGAAAAGCAATTGCAAAGAAAAAGCCATATCTCAGACTGGCGAATAAAAAGAAAAGATTACGATGGGCAGTCTGAGATATGGCTTTTTCTTTGCAACTCTGTCTAGAAGGTCAGCATCCCGGAGTCGCCTATTCACTGTTGACGTTGAGACTGGTGTTTTGTGGGTACTATTTAATGAAGCTGCCAGTTGAGGACCTGTGAGGCGCCTGTTTCTCAAACTAGACACTCTAATGTATTTGTCCTCTTGCTCAGTTGTGCACCGGGGCCTCCCACTCCTCTTTCTATTCTGGTTAGAGCCAGTTTGCGCTGTGCTGTGAAGGGAGTAGTACACAGCGTTGTACGAGATCTTCAGTTTCTTGGCAATTTCTCGCATAGAATAGCCTTCATTTCTTAGAACAAGAATAGACTGATGAGTTTCAGAAGAAAGTTATTTGTTTCTGGCCATTTTGAGCCTGTAATCGAACCCACAATTGCTGATGCTCCAGATACTCAACTAGTCTCAAGAAGGCCAGTTGTATTTCTTCTTTAATCAGCAAAACAGTTTTCAGCTGTGCTAACATAATTGCAAAAGGGGTTTCTAATGATCAATTAGCCTTTTAAAATGATAAACTGGGATTAACAAACACAACGTGCCATTGGAACACAGGACTGATGGTTGCTGATAATGGGCCTCTGTACGCCTATGTAGATATTCCATTTAAAATCAGCCGTTTCCAGCTACAACAGCCATTTACAACATTAACAATGTCTACACTGTATTCCTGATCAATTTTATGTTATTTTAATGGACAATTTTTTTTGCTTTTCTTTCGAAAACAAGGATATTTCTAAGTGACCCCAAACGTTTGAACGGTAGTGTATATTATTTATATTTCAGATTCAGGTCCAGAATCAAATTTCCTGCAATTCTATTAATTTTGTTATGGGGTTTTGTACTGTGTATTTATATTGTGTATTCTTGACATAGCTCATTCTAATATTTCTACTACCGAACATTGCATTTTAGTTACACTGTTTATACACACTGCATATTTATTTATATACTGGATTCTTGACATAGCTCACTGAAATATATCTAATACTGTACATATCATTCCTAGTATACTGAACAAAAATATAAACACAATATATAAAGTGTTGGTCCCATGTTTCATGTGCTGAAATAAAAGATCCCAGAAATTTTCCATACGCACAAAAAGCTTAATTCTCTCACATTTGGTGCACGTCCTTGTTAGTGAGCATTTCTCCTTTGCCAAGATAATCTATCCACCTGACAGGTGTAGCATATCAAGAAGCTGATTAAATGGCAAGATCATTACACAGGTGCACCTTTTGCTGGAGACAATAAAAGGCCACTCTAAAATGTGCAGTTTTGTCACACAACAAAATGCCACAAATGTCTCAAGTTTTGAGGGAGTGGACAATTTGCATGCTGACTGCAGGAATGTACACCAAAGTTTTTGCCAGGGAATTTAATGTTCATTTCTCTACCATAAGCCGCCTCAACGTCGTTTTAGAGAATTTGGCAGTACGTCGAACTGGCCTCACAACCGTACACAATTCCCGGAAGCTGAACATGTCCCAGTTCTTCCATGGCCTGCATACTCACCAGACATGTCACTCATTAAGCATGTTTGGGATGCTCTGGATCGACGTGTACAGACAGCGTGTTCCAGTTCCCACCAATATCCAGCCACTTCGCACAGCCAATGAAGAGGAGTGGGACAACATTCCACAGGCCACAATCAACAGCCTGATCAACTCTATGCAAAAGAGATGTGTCGCACTGCATGAGGCAAATGGTGGTCACACCAGATACTGACTGGTTTTCTGATCCAAGACCCTACCTTTAAAAAAAAAAGATATCTATGACCAACAGATTCATATCTGTATTGCCAGTCATGTGAAATCCATAGATTAGGGCCTAATGAATTTATTTCAATTGACTGATTTCCTAATATAAACTGTAACTCAGTAAAATCTTTGAATTTGTTGCATGTTGCTTTTATATTTTTGTTCAGTGTATATCTTGTGTAAATTAATCCATTGTGGACACTTATATTTTGCATTTGGTTACTGTTACAGCAGGCTATTTGGGTTGTTAATTGGATTTGTTCCGACATTTCTTAATTAATTAATTTAAACTTTTTGGATTATGTGTGTATTGTTTTGTATTGCTAGGTATTACTGCCTTGTTGGTCAAACGTTTTGAAAATGACACAAGTATTGGTCTTCACAAAGTTCGCTGCTTCAGTGTTATGAGATATTTTTGTCAGATGTTACTATGGTATACTGAAGTATAATTACAAGCATTCCATAAGTGTAAAAGGCTTTTATTGACAATACATTAAGTTTATGCAAAGAGTCAATATTTGCAGTGTTGACCATTCTTTTTCAAGACCTCTGCAATCCGCCCTGGCATGCTGTCAATTAATTTATGGCCCACATCCTGACTGATGGCAACCCATTCTTGCATAATCAATGCTTGGAGTTTGTTAGAATTTGTGGGTTTTTGTTTGTCCACCCGCCTCTTGAGGATCGACCACAAGTTCTCAATGGGATTAAGGTCTGGGGAGTTTCCTGGCCATGGACCCAAAATCTTGATGTTTTGTTCCCCGAGCCACTTAGTTATCACTTTTGCCTTATGGCAAGGTGCTCCATCATGCTGGAAAAGCCATTGGTCGTCACCAAACTGTTTTTGGATGGTTAGGAGAAGTTGCTCTCGGAGGATGTGTTGGTACCATTCTTTATTCATGGCTGTGTTCTTAGGCAAAATTGTGAGTGAGCCCACTCCCTTGGCTGAGAAGCAACCCCACACATGAATGGTCTCAGGATGCTTTACTGTTGGCATGACACAGGACTGATGGTAGCGCTCACCTTGTCTTCTCCGGACAAGATGTTTTCCGGATGCCCCAAACAATCGGAAAGGGGATTCATCAGAGAAAATGACTTTACCCCAGTCCTCAGCAGTCCAATCCCTGTACTTTTTGCAGAATATCAGTCTGTCCCTGGTGTTTTTCCTGGAGAGAAGTGGCTTCTTTGCTGCCCTTCTTGACACCAGGCCATCCTCCAAAAGTCTTCGCCTCACTGTGCGTGCAGATGCACTCACACCTGCCTGCTGCCATTCCTGAGCAAGCTCTGCACTGGTGGTGCCCCGATCCTGCAGCTTAATCAATTTTAGGAGACAGTCCTGGCGCTTGCTGGACTTTCTTGTGCGCCCTGACGCCTTCTTCACAACAATTGAACCTCTCTCCTTGAAGTTCTTGATGATCCGATAAATGGTTAATTTAGATGCAATCTTACTAGCAGCAATATCCTTGCCTGTGAAGCCCTTTTTGTGCAAAGCAATGATGACGGCACGTGTTTCCTTGCAGGTAACCATGGTTAACAGAGGAAGAACAATGATTTCAAGCACCACCCTCCTTTTAATTTTCCAGTCTGTTATTCTAACTCAATCAGCATGAGAGAGTGATCTCCAGCCTTGTCCTCGTCAACACTCTCACCTGTGTTAACGAGAGAATCACTGACATGATGTCAGCTGGTCCTTTTGTGGCAGGGCTGAAATGCAGTGGAAATGTTTATTTGGGATTAAGTTAATTTTCATGGTAAAGAGGGACTTTGCAATTAATTGCAATTCATCTGATCACTCTTCATGACATTCTGGAGTATATGCAAATTGCCATCATCAGAACTGAGGCAGCAGACTTTGTGAAAATTAGTATTTGTGTCATTCTCAAAACTTTTCACTGCAACTCTACCTATCCCCATTTCCAAAGACTGCCTCTTGTCCTGTTACCAAACATATTCAAATTATTCCGTCATTTCTATAACTCCATCAACGGTAGCCCTAGGCTATATCTGTCATGTGTCAAATGTGCAGCGGTAGGACGGAGTCAGGCGCAGGACACAGAACTGAGTACACAACGTACTTTACTCGGAAAAACAAACACTAATTTCCACGCAGGGAAAACACACCAGCTCACAAAAGTGTATGACACAACACAACGAACAAACACGCACAAAACCATGTGGGAACCAGAGGGTTAAATAGGGAAATAATCATAATGCAATGGGAGCCAGGTGTGTACAAACAAGACAAAACAAAAGGAAAACAGAAACGTAGATCGGTGGCAGCTAGAAAGCCGGTGACGACGACCGCCGATAGCCGCCCGCACAAGGAGAGGCACCAACTTCTGCGGAAGTCATGACAGTACCCGCCCCCTTGACGCGTGGCTCCAGCTGCGCACCGACACCGGCCTCAGGGACGACCCGGAGGACGAGGAGCAGGACGATCCGGGTGGAGACGGAGAAATTCCTGCAGTAAGGAAGGATCCAGGATGTCCTCCACCGGCACCCAGCATCTCTCCTCCGGACCGTACCCCTCCCACTCCACGAGATACTGATGGCCCCTTGCCCAACGTCTTGAGTCCATGATGGCTCGTACAGTATACGCCGGGGCCCCCTCGATGTCCAGAGGGGGCGGAGGAACCTCCCGCACCTCAGACTGCTGGAGCAGACCTTCTACCACCGGCCTGAGGAGAGACACATGGAACGAGGGGTTATTACGGTAATCAGGGGGGAGCTGCGACCTATAACATACCTTGTTCAGTCTCAGGACTTTAAATGGCCCCACAAACCATGGACCCAGCTTCCGGCAAGGCAGGCGAAGCGGCAGGTTTCGGGTCGAGAGCCAGACCCGGTCCCCCGGTGCATACACCGGGGCCTCACTGCGGTGGCGGTCGGCGCTCGCCTTCTGTCGCCTGATGGCCCGTTACAGGCGCACATGGGCAGCATCCCAGGTCTCCTCCGAGCGCCGAAACCATTCATCCACCGAGTGGCGCAGTGGTCTAAGGCACTGCATCGCAGTGCTAGCTGTGCCACTAGAGATCCTGGTTTGAATCCAGGCTCTGTCGTAGCCGGCCGCGACCGGGAGACCCATGGGGCGGCGCATAATTGGCCCTGCGTCGTCCAGGGTAGGGGAGGGAATGGCCGGCAGGGATGTAGCTCAGTTGGTAGGGCATGGCGTTTGCAACGCCAGGGTTGTGGGTTCAATTCCCACGGGGGGCCAGTATGAAAAATACAAAAATAATA
Organism: Coregonus lavaretus; assembly: GCF_964263955.1. NCBI lineage: Eukaryota > Metazoa > Chordata > Actinopteri > Salmoniformes > Salmonidae > Coregonus > Coregonus lavaretus. Next base: position 22,723,202 of record NC_140007.1, on the reverse strand, counting down.
TATGCACTTACTGTAAGTCGCTCTGGATAAGTGCGTCTGCTAAATGACTAAAAATGTAAAAAAAAAAAAAAAAAAAAGCCTCGATCTGGCTCTGATGCCACGGTGCCAGGACCGGCTGATAACCTAGTACACACTGAAACTGAGACATGTTAGTGGACGAGTGGCGGAGGGAGTTTTGGGCCATCTCTGCCCAGGGGATGAAAGCCGCCCACTTCCCCGGCCGGTCCTGGCAATAGGACCGCAGAAACCTACCCACATCCTGGTTAACTCTCTCCACCTGCCCATTACTCTCGGGGTGAAAACCTGAGGTCAGGCTGACCGAGACCTCCAGACGTTCCATGAATGCCCTCCAGACCCTCGATGTGAACTAGGGACCCCGATCAGACACTATATCCTCAGGCACCCCGTAGTGCCGGAAGACGTAGGTAAACAGAGCCTCTGTAGGGCCGTAGGGAGATCGGGCAAAGGAAGCAGACGGCAGGACTTAGAAAACTGATCCACAATGACCAGGATCGTGGTGTTACCTTGTGACGGAGGAAGATCCGTCACGAAGTCCACCGATAGGGTTGACCACGGCCGTTGTGGAATTGGTAGGGGTTGTAATTTCCCTCTGGGCAGGTGTCTAGGTGCCTTGCACTGGGCACACACCGAGCAGGAGGAAACATAAACCCTCACGTCCTTAGCTAAAGTGGGCCACCAGTACTTCCCACTAAGACAGCGCACTGTCCGACCGATGCCAGGATGACCAGAGGAGGGCCCAACAGATCAATCGATCGCGGACATCAAATGGAATGTACAGACGCCCCACTGGACACTGGGTGGGAGTGGGCTCCGTATGTAACGCCCGCGTCAACCTCCCATACCACCGGTGCCACCAGGCAAGAAGCCGGAAGTATGGGAGTGGGATCCGTGGACCACTCCTCTGAGTCATACAAAAACATGGCCCACCTTGCCTGGCGAGGGTTCAGTCTCCTCGCCGCCCGGATGTACTCCAGATTGCGGTGGTCAGTCCAAATGAGGAAAAGGTGTTTAGCCCCCTCAAGCCAATGCCTCCACGCCTTCAGAGCCCTGACAACAGCTAACAGCTCCCGGTCCCCCACATCATAGTTTTTTGGTGGGGTACCCGAGCGCTGAGACAGCACAGCTCCTATCCCAGCCTCGGACGCGTCCACTTCTACTATGAATGCCAAGGAGGGATCAGGATGATCCAGCACGGGAGCCGAGGTAAACAGAGCCTTCAGGTGACCAAAAGCCTTGTCCGCCCCAGCTGACCACTGCAGTCGCACCGGTCTTCCCTTCAGCAAGGAGGTAATGGGAGCCGCTACCTGACCAAAGCCCCGGATAAACCTCCGGTAGTAGTTGGCAAACCCTAAGAACCGCTGCACCTCCTTTACCGTGGTTGGAGTCGGCCAATTACGCACGGCTGAAATGCAGTCATTCTTCATCTCCACCCCTGACGCGGACATGCGGTACTCTAGGAAGGAAACAGACTGTTGGGAGAACAGACATTTCTCAGCCTTGACGTACAGGTCATGCTCCAACAGTCGACCAAGCGCCTTGCGCACCAGGGACACATGCTTGGCGCGTGTAGCGGAGTATATTAGAATGTCATCTATGTACACCACTACACCCTGCCTGTGCAGGTCCCTGAAAATCTTGTCTACGAAAGATTGGAAGACTGATGGTGCATTCATCAACCCGTACGGCATGACGAGGTACTCATAGTGCCCAGAGGTGGTACTAAATGCCGTCTTCCACTCATCCCCCTCCCGGATACGCACCAGGTTGTAAGCGCTCCTGAGATCCAATTTGGTGAAGAAACGCGCCCTGTGCAATGACTCTGTCACACTGGCTATGAGAGGCAGTGGGTAACTGTACTTCACAGTGATCTGATTTAGACCTCGATAGTCAATGCACGGGCGTAAACCTCCATCCTTCTTCACAAAAAATAAACTAGAGGAGGCAGGTGAAGTGGAAGGCCGAATGTATCCCTGTCCCAGAGATTCTGAGACATATGTTTCCATAGCCGCCGTCTCCTCCTGAGACAGAGGATACATGTGACTCCTGGGAAGTGCTGCCCCTACCTGGAGATTTATCGCACAATCCCCCTGTCGATGGGGTGGTAGAGAGCCAAATCGGCATATTCGTGGGGAATGTGCATAGTGGAGACCTGGTTTGGAGTCTCCACCGTAGTTGCACCTATGGAAACACCTACACACCTCCCTGAGCACTGACGTGACCATCCCTTGAGAGCCCTCTGTTGCCACGAAATAGTGGGGTCATGAGAGGCCAACCAGAGAAGCCCCAACACCACTGGAAATGCAGGAGAATCGATCAGGAAGAGACTAATTCTCTCCTCATGACCCTCCTGCATTTTCATACATAGTGGAGCTGTGACCTCCCTAATCAGGCCCGACCCTAAAGTACGACTATCTAAGGCATGTACAGGGAAGGGCACATCAACAGGAACAATAGGGATCCCTAATCTACGTGCAAATGAACGGTCAATAATGTTCCCAGCTGCGCCTGAATCTACTAGTGCCTTATGCTGGGAATGCGGGGAAAACTCTGGAAATTCTATACATACACACGTGCGCAACAGGGAGCTCTGGGTAAGTCAGGTGCCTACTCACCTGGGATGATCCACCAGTGCCCTGCCTGCTGCCTCGACTCCCTGGGGAACCTCCCCAGCACTGACCAGCAGTGTGCCCTCTGCGGCCACAGTTGGTGCAGGAAACGGCCCCCCCTCCGGTCACCCTTAGAGCAGCACCTCTGAGCTCCATAGGGGTAGGGTCAGAGATGCTGGGGGATGGAATGGACGGGCCCTGATCCGAACGTCCGCGGGTGGCCAACAGGTTATCCAGCCGTTTCGATAGATCCACCAGCTGGTCGTGGGTAAGGGTGGTGTCCCTGCATGCCAGCTCCCGACGAACGTCCTCACGTAGACTACTCCGGTAATGGTCGATCAAGGCCCTCTCATTCCATCCCGCGCTGGCCGCCAAAGTCCTGAAGTCCAGTGCAAAGTCCTGTGACCTCCTCTTCCCCTGTCTGAGGTGGAACAAGCATTCCCCCGCCGCTCTCCCCTCAGGCGGATGATCGAAGACCGCCCGGAAGCGGCGGGTGAAATCCTCATAGCGAACCAACGCTGTGTCTATTCCTCCCCATTCGGCGTTGGCCCACTCAAGCGCTCTCCCCGACAGACAGGAGATGAGGGCGGACACGCTCTCGTATCCCGAGGGAGCCGGGTGGATGGTCGCCAGGTAGAGCTCCACCTGGAGCAGGAAACCCTGGCACCCGGCAGCCGTCCCATCATATGCCCTCGGGAGCGAGAGCCGAATCCCACTGGGTCCAGGTGATGGAGGGGTGGACATCGGTGTGGGTTGACCTGAAGTTGATGGGGTTCTGAAAAAAACCCTCTCTCCCATCGCTCCATGGTCTGCAACATGCGATCCATAGCTGTGCCAAGATTCTGGAGCATTGTCGCATGCTGCTGGACGCGCTCCTCCACTGGTACCGGAGTACTGGCTGCACCTGCTGACTCCATATTAGGTGCGTGTTTCTGTCATGTGTCAAATGTGCAGCGGTAGAACGGAGTCAGGCGCAGGACACAGAACTGAGTACACAACGTACTTTACTCTGAAAAACAAACACTAATTTCCACGCAGGGAAAACACACCAGCTCACAAAAGTGTATGACACAACACAACGAACAAAGACGCACAAAACCATGTGGGAACCAGAGGGTTAAATAGGGAAATAATCATAATGCAATGGGAGCCAGGTGTGTACAAACAAGACAAAACAAATGGAAAACAGAAACGTAGATCGGTGGCAGCTAGAAAGCCGGTGACGACGACCGCCGATAGCCGCCCGCACAAGGAGAGGCACCAACTTCGGCGGAAGTCATGACAATATCTTGCTTATTGAGAACGTGCCTCACACATAAAATATAATTCATGGGAACCTAGTACTTTTTATTTGAGGAGAAGTGCAATGTGTAAAGACATGAGGAGAAGTGCAATATGTGAAGGGGAGAGTAGGGTAAGTTTAGTCATTTTTTACATTCAGCATCACTCTGTCAAGAGAAATATGGTATTCTTTCTAACAAAGATAGCTACATATATTTCAGGATGTTGTGTATCCCTGGAAATAATCTGAATTAATTTAAACATGATGGTTTTGAAAACATAGCCAAAAAAGTGGTCTCTTGGCACAACTTATAGAGTAAGTTGAGCCACGGGACAGGGTAAGTTAAGCCACCTACACATTTCTGTACTGAATGAAATATTATTTTTTTATACGTTTAACATATCCCAGCAATAATGTCTTGCATTACGCCTGGGAAGAAACACTTCAATTTGCTCAACTTGCCATTGGCTCAACCATCGGCTCAACTTTCCCCAAGGCATTTTTTTTTTTACTGTATTAGCCCACACAGCTACAGGAATGCACTTTCATGTTAGGTTTAGGACTTAATATTAAACCTTATAGAGACCCCAACTGATGTATAGAACAATCTTAAAATGATTTACTTTGGTTTAGTTACAAGCATCATGAACCTCTAACACCATCAATTAATTTGGCTTGGTGAAAATCATTTTTTGGGCCTAACTTGCTTAACACTTTTTCCATGTGGCTTCTTTCTTCACAGACTCCGTGAAATGATGACATCTTCCTAAACATTTGGTCAAATTATTAATTTTGTGTATTGTTTCCTAGAAACAAGGACGGCTCAACTTTACCCATTTGGCTCAATTTACTCCACTCCCCTGTGCTTATACTTGTTGAAGCCAATTACAACAATGTTGACTGTCAACACTCCAAACATATTGAGCAAACACTGGATGTTGTTATTTTACTGTTGTTAGTACTCGTTACTGTAGCAGCCTATGCTATTTAATATACTGTAGTATCAATCCACAATGGACTAGGAAGAGAATATTCTGTGCACCAAGCCGAATTGGAGTTGATTGCAACGCAAAGACCAACAATAACCTACAGAACTTGAGACAACAGCATGCTGTAATAAAGGCCCAGTGCGTTCAAAATTGTGATTTTCCTGTGTTTTATATATATTTCCACACTATGAGGTTAAAATAATATTGTGAACTTGTGAAGACCACTCCCAGACATTCCTGGAATAATCTTACTTGAGAAATTGCTCTTTGCTAAGAAGCTATTTAATTTATTTTTGACCATTTTGATTGAACATAATCACAGTAAGGTACTTAATTGTTACCCAGAAATGATTTAATATTGAGATAGAAACGGCTGCAATGGACCTTTAAGCCATGAAACGCTTTGATTGGCCTGTGAGTGGACAAGCCCTCCTCATACCTACAATTTATTTATTCATCAAAACCCAGCCCTTTTGCGCTATCGGCAGCTTTTGCGCTTACATTTCACGCTGTGAAAATATCTAAAATATTTCGGACACACCCCCGGGCCTATAGCGCTACCACCAGTGCTAAGATTTACTATTGCGTTAGGTTTGTTAAAATAGACCCCTATGTGTGGGACTGAAATAGCAAGTGGGACTTCCATGTGTTGCACTGCATCCAACGTGCCCTGTGCATATGTTCACTTTCACAGGTAGCATATAAAGCTAAATTCAGAGTCCAAAGCCACGGAGATGCCATAGGCTGGCGGCCCATTGTGACATACAGTACATGACCAAAAGTATGTGGACACCAGCTTGTGGAACATCTCATTCCAAAATCATGTACATTAATATGGAGTTGGTCCCGCCTTTGCTGCTATAACAGCCTCCACTCTTCTGGGAAGGCTTTCCACTAGATGTTGGAACATTGCTGCGGGGGCTTGCTTCCATTCAGCCACAAGAGCATTAGTGAGGTCGGGCACTGATGTTGGGCGATTAAGCCTGGCTCGCATTCGGCATTCCAATTCATCCCATAGGTGTTCAGTGGGGTTGAGGTCAGGGCTCTGTGCAGGCCAGTCAAGCTCTTCCACACCAATCTCAAACCATTTCTGTGTTGACTTCGCTTTGTGCACGGGGGCCATTGTCATGCTGAAACAGGAAAGGGCCTTCCCCAAACTGTTGCCACAATGTTGGAAGCACAGAATCGTCTAGAATGTTATTGTATGCTGTAGCGTTGAGATTGCCCTTCACTGGAACTAAGGAGCCTGAACCATAAAAAACAGCCCTAGACCATTATTCTTCCTCCACCAAACTTTACAGTTGGCACTATGCATTGGGGCAGGTAGCATTCTCCTGGCATCCGCAAAACCCAGATTTGTCCGTTGGACTGCCAGATGGTGAAGCGTGATTCATCACTCCAGAGAATGCGTTTCCACTGCTCCAGAGTCCAATGGCGGCGAGCTTTACACCACTCCAGCCGATGCTTGGCATTGCGCATGGTGATCTTAGGCTTGTGTGCAGCTGCTCTGCCATGGAAACCCATTTCATGAAGCTCCCGACGAATAGTTATTGTGCTGATGTTGCTTCCAGAGGCAGTTTGGAACTCGGTAGTGATTGATGCAAGCGAGGACAGACGATTGTTACATGCTACGCTCTTCAGCACTCGTCGGTCCCGTTCTGTGTGCTTGTGTGGCTTACCACTTCGCGGCTGAGCTGTTGTTGCTCCTAGACATTTCCACTTCAATATAACAGCACTTACAGTTGACCAGGGCAGCTCTAGCAGGGCAGAAATTTGACGAACTGACTTGTTGGAAAGGTGGCATCCTATGACGGTGCCACGTTCAAAGTCACTGAGCTCTTCAGTAAAGCCATTGTACTACCAATGTTTGTCTATGGAGATTGCATGGCTGAGTGCGCGATTTTACACACCTGTCATTAACAGGTGTGGCTGAAATGGCCAAATCCACTCATTTGAAGGGGTGTCCACATACATTTATGTAATAGGTTACTTTCTTACTTACTTGCTTACTCACATACAGTAGGGAAAAAAGTATTTAGTCAGCCACCAATTGTACAAGTTCTCCCACTTAAAAAAATTAGAGAGGCCTGTAATTTTCATCATAGGTACACGTCAACTATGACAGACAAATTGAGAAAAAAAAATCCAGAAAATCACACTGTAGGATTTTTTATGAATTTATTTGCAAATTATAGTGGAAAATAAGTATTTGGTCACCTACAAACAAGCAAGATTTCTGGCTCTCACAGACCTGTAACTTCTTCTTTAAGAGGCTCCTCTGTCCTCCACTCGTTACCTGTATTAATGGCACCTGTTTGAACTTGTTATCAGTATAAAAGACACCTGTCCACAACCTCAAACAGTCACACTCCAAACTCCACTATGGCCAAGACCAAAGAGCTGTCAAAGGACACCAGAAACAAAATTGTAGACCTGCACCAGGCTGGGAAGACTGAATCTGCAATAGGTAAGCAGCTTGGTTTGAAGAAATCAACTGTGGGAGCAATTATTAGGAAATGGAAGACATACAAGACCACTGATAATCTCCCTCGATCTGGGGCTCCACGCAAGATCTCACCCCGTGGGGTCAAAATGATCACAAGAACGGTGAGCAAAAATCCCAGAACCACACGGGGGGACCTAGTGAATGACCTGCAGAGAGCTGGGACCCAAGTAACAAAGCCGACCATCAGTAACACACTACGCCGCCAGGGACTCAAATCCTGCAGTGCGAGACGTGTCCCCCTGCTTAAGCCAGTACATGTCCAGGCCCATCTGAAGTTTGCTAGAGTGCATTTGGATGATCCAGAAGAGGATTGGGAGAATGTCATATGGTCAGATGAAACCAAAATAGAACTTTTTGGTAAAAACTCAACTCGTCGTGTTTGGAGGACAAAGAATGCTGAGTTGCATCCAAAGAACACCATACCTACTGTGAAGCATGGGGGTGGAAACATCATGCTTTGGGGCTGTTTTTCTGCAAAGGGACCAGGACGACTGATCCGTGTAAAGGAAAGAATGAATGGGGCCATGTATCGTGAGATTTTGAGTGAAAACCTCCTTCCATCAGCAAGGGCATTGAAGATGAAACGTGGCTGGGTCTTTCAGCATGACAATGATCCCAAACACACCGCCTGGGCAACGAAGGAGTGGCTTCGTAAGAAGCATTTCAAGGTCCTGGAGTGACCTAGCCAGTCTCCAGATCTCAACCCCATAGAAAATCTTTGGAGGGAGTTGAAAGTCCGTGTTGCCCAGCGACAGCCCCAAAACATCACTGCTATAGAGGAGATCTGCATGGAGGAATGGGCCAAAATACCAGCAACAGTGTGTGAAAACCTTGTGAAGACTTACAGAAAACGTTTGACCTGTGTCATTGCCAACAAAGGGTATATAACAAAGTATTGAGAAACTTTTGTTATTGACCAAATACTTATTTTCCACCATAATTTGCAAATAAATTCATTAAAAATCCTACAATGTGATTTTCTGGATTTGTTTTTCTCATTTTGTCTGTCATAGTTGACGTATACCTATGATGAAAATTACAGGCCTCTCTCATCTTTTTAAGTGGGAGAACTTGCACAATTGGTGGCTGACTAAATACCTTTTTTCCCCACTGTACTTACTTCACAGTTATTACTTAATTACTTCAATGGTATTAGACAGGACCACATTAATTGCTGCAGTTAGGGAACTATTGCACTGCTGTTAGAGAATGGAGTCTCACTTACAGGGCGGTACAATGTCAAGATGCATCAGGTCCTTGAACTTCTACTGCTTCTACAGCCTCTTATCTTAGCCTATAAATAAATAAATACTGTTTTATCATTAATGCAATTCCATTTCCTAACAACATTTCAGAAAAAAATTAAATGGGAAACTGTTTGGTCCACTCTATAAGGGTAAAGGATGAATCATGTTGTTTTGTGATACGACCCCAAAATATGTACCATGAAAATAAACTAAAAAAACATGCCGTTGCTATGGAAACTGTGAATATATGCTGTATGTGACTGAAGAAGACTGTTTCGCAGGCATGGTGTCCTCCAAACCATATTTGATACCATTCCTTATCATCACCCTTTCTACTGAAATAAATGTTGTTATTCCTCTTTGTCTGATGAATCTGTCATCAAGGCACTTCATGTTTCCTCATGCTTAAGGCATTGAGCTCACTGAATAAGAGTGATGAAGGTCTTCTCACATTCCTAGAAACAAAATGAAGCCTAATTGGCGTTACTCGGCTCACAGCGGGTTGACTAGTTCTAGTTCAACTATCGTCAGAGACTGAAATATCTATACATTTCACTTATTAGGAATATGTAAGTATTTTAGTTTCTAATTCATGTTCTTGTTTTTTTTTTATTCTTGTTTTTTTTTACCCATCTTTGGAGGACACAAAAATCTTTTTTTGTTTTTACAGCTTTTTTTCTACGTATACATACATTTTACATTTCACACTTTACATATACATTTTACATACATGGTACTTTTATATACAGCAATCACATAACAATAATACATTACCGATCATCAGCTCTTTAATCCCACCCCTCAGCCACTCTCAGCCCATCCCACCCTATCACCATAGACCACCCTCATTTGGTTTCCATATTTTTATTTTTCGATTGTGCTGTGATGTTTTACATGAATTTGGAACCTTTCTAATCGCATAGTATCCACAGATTGTGATTTTTTAACCATTCCTGAACCTGTGACCAGAAACAAGCTATAGGGGCAATACCAGAATAAATGATCTAGTGATTCTGTCTCTTCGCAGCAAAATCTACAGAGCTGAGATTGTTGCATGCCCCACATATATAGCATTCTGTTGGTGGCAAGAATTTTGTATAATAATTTAAATTGAAAAACTCGAAGTGTTGAATCAAGTGTTGTTTTTTGTATCAGTTCATATACCATGTGCCATGGAATCAGTACATCAAAAATATTTTTCCATTTATTTTGCAGACCACCACTACTATCTACCCGACCACCACTACTATCTACTCGACCACCACTACTATCGACCTGACCACCACTACTATCGACCCGGCAACCTCTACTATCTACCAGACCACCACTACTATCGACCCGACAACCTCTATTATCTACCAGACCACCACTACTATCGACCCGACAATCTCTATTATCTACCAGACCACCACTACTATCGACCCAACAACCTCTACTATCTACCAGACCACCACTACTATTTACCAGACCACCACTACTATCGACCCGACAACCTCTACTATCTACCCGACCACCACTACTATCTACTCGACCACCACTACTATCTACCAGACCACCACTACTATCGACCCGACCACCACTACTATCGAACAGACCACGACTACTATCGACCCGACCACCACTACAATCTACCCGAGCACCACTACTATCTACTCGACCACCACTACTATTGACCTGACCACCACTACTATCGACCAGACCACCACTACTATCGACCTGACCACCACTACTATCGACCTGACCACCACTACTATATACCCGGCAACCTCTACTATCTACCAGACCACCACTACTATCGACCAGACCACCACTACCATCGACCCGGCAACCTCTACTATCTACCAGACCACCACTACTATCGACCCGACCACCACTACTATCGACCTGACCACCACTACTATCGACCCGACCACCACTACTATCGATCCGACCACCACTACTATCGACCAGACCACCACTACTATCGACCAGACCACCACTACTATCTACCAGACCACCACTACTATCGACCCGACCACCAGTACTATCGACCTGACCACCACTACTATTGACCCGACCACCACTACTATCGACCTGACTACCACTACTATCGACCTGACCACCACTACTATCGACCCAACCACCACTACAATCTACCCGACCTCCACTACAATCTACCCGACCTCCACTACAATCGACCCGACCACCTCTACTATCTACCAGACCACCACTACAATCTACCCAACCTCCACTACTATCGACCCGACCACCACTACAATCTACCCAACCTCCACTACTATCGACCCGACCACCTCTACTATCGACCCGACCACCACTACAATCTACCCGACCTCCACTACTATCGACCCGACCACCTCTACTATCTACCAGACCACCACTACTATCGACCCGACCACCACTACAATCTACCCGACCTCCACTACTATCGACCTGACCATCACTACTATCTACCAGACCACCAATACTATCGACCCGACCACCACTACTAATTACCCAACTGTAACTGTTCTTGTATCTTAATGTGCTCTTACTTTTAATGCAAATTGTAAATGTAAATTCACCTTATCCTGTGAGGTAAAAGTGCACCTCAATATATAAAAAAGTGTGTGCACATTGGCCCCATAAGATCAAAGATCCACCAGCATATTTTACAGTAGGGATGAGCTATTTTCTGCATATGCATTGTTCTTTCGAAACGCCAAAACCACCGCTGGTGTGCGTGGCCAAAGAGCTCTATTTTTGTGCCATATGACGATAGCACTGGTTCCTATCCAAGTGCCAATGCCGTTGAGTAAACTCCAGGCGGTGCTATGTGGTCAGATGACATGAAAATAGAGCTCTTCGGCTACGCACACCAACAGTGGATTTGGCCTTCAAAAGAAGAATGTTATGGGGCTATTTTTCTTCCACTGGTCCTGGGGCCCTTGGTAAGGTCAACGGCATCATGAAATTTATCAAGTATCAGGACATTTTAGCCAAACACCTGGTTGCCTCTGCCAGGAAGCTGAAACTTGGCAGAAATCAACTTTTTGTCATGGCCATCTCAGTCTCCGGACTTGAATCCCATTGAAAACCTGTGGTTTGAATTGAAGAGGGCAGTCCATAAGCGCAGACGAAGGATATAAAGGATCTGGAAAGATTATGTATGGAGTAATGGTCTAAGATCCCTCCCAATATGTTCTCCAATCTCATTTTAGAAATAGGCTCAGTGTCGTTATCCTCGCAAAGGGTGGGTGCTAGAGTATGAAAACAGGGGATCCAATCATTTTGACCCGTATCTTTTTTAGATGTTTTTTATTACTTGTTAGACAAAACATCTTTCTCTGAGCAATTGTATTAGTATAAAATAATGTTCGAAATGTAATTCAGGATAGGCTACATCCAACACAGGGGTGCACTAAATTATTTGTATATTCTCTCAATGTTTCCACTCCTCTCTCAGTAGCCTAACTCTCCTATGATTACCACTAGTGGTGTGGCGGTATCTTACTGCCAGTTCTTACAGCCAGTTCGCGTCCAAGCGTTTCATCCAGAAGTTAATATTTTTTTCAGCAGCTAGGCAAGGTGCCTTGACTTTGGGTAGATTGATCATTAATGATTGATAGATCTTTCAGTTCCAAGTTCAAGGCAACTGCTGGTCTTCATTGGATAAATTAGCATTTTGTGAGATGATCTCATGAGGCGCCAGCGTCTCACACCTTGAGTAACTGACCCAGTGTCCCAAGTATGCAGCAGTACATTAGCATAATTTACCCCCAGGCTATCACATCTCCTAAGGGATAGCATTTCCAGAGAAGTCCTGGTAGTACAGAATCTTTTAAATGATGAGCTATGAAATTTCCTACCTCTGTATCCTCGGACATGAAAAATGTATGTGTGAGTCAAGCATTGACCTCAATAGCATCTGCATATGGGTAGTAATGAACTCATACCTAAAATACTTAAGATTTATAACATGGGAAGAGAAATAGCTGATGTGGATACTAATCAGGAGACAAATATATATATATTTTGAATTGGATGTGATAATTTATCCTGTTTGATATGAAGCATGAGTATGAATATACAGTATATCCAATACAGCACCCTTTTCAACATTAGTAATTGATTTTCAGAGAACCGATTTCTTTCTCTTCTATTTATATATTTGTATTTTCACCAGGTCTTTGAGAGAGTTTGACTAACAACAGAGAGTGATTGACAGCCTCAAGCTGTGAGAGAAATTTGATTTATACTTGCTATTAACCTGTGTCAATTCCCACCACACTTATTCAAATTCGTGATTAAAGCCATTCCTTTTCCTCTGTTTTTTTGGCAAGTCTTCTTTGCTTTGTTCTTGTGTTGATATATACAGTATTCCACGATAAAGATGAGATTTCCATACAATGGAACTATTTAGATGTCATCCAGTTGTATGGAAGGAAAAGATATGGATTTTCATCAGTCCAAACCTGATGTGAATGATGCCGCATTAATTTAAGACCAGGGGTGGATTCGATCAAACCCTTTGCTGTAGCAATATTTATGCGGTATCACAACCCACAAACCAGCCTACACACACACACACACACACACACACACACACACACACACACACACACACACACACACACACACACACACACACACACACACACACACACACACACACACACACACACGTGTCTTAAGAGGCTAATGAGCTGAAAACTGAAAGTATCTACCTCAGAGTGGAGTCCACTATCTTTCAGTACCCTAAACCATTCTGTGATTTTATTTGAATACAGGAAAAAAACGTTTTTATTGAAAAGCTAATTTCAAATAATTCATGTTGTTTTTTTGTTGCTGTTGATTTTTATGGGGAGAACAAAACAGAACAGAGACATACAATACATAACATAATACAACACAGACAATACAAAAAACAAAAAAATTATATATAAATTGTGCCCTTCCTCTAAGACAGTACTAATAGTAGTCACAACAGTACCCACGGAGTCACTTTCATAATTTACATTTGTCACATTTATAAAGGATTGTCCCTTATGAAGACTGTGTCTCCACTAGGCATCCCATTTCTTGATTTTAACATACTGCAGTACTAATAACAATCTCCTGAAATTTGAATAGGACTGCATATTTTTCACAAATCCAATAGTGGGTATAATAGGATTTAGCCTTGAAGCTATCAACTTTGCTAGGATTTTGGAATCTGTGTTCAAATTTGAGAGGGCCTATATGACGTGGATCATCTGGGTCCTTGTTTTCCTTCAGAATTACCTTAATTGTGGCTAATTGTAGTGATTGGGTGAGCTTTTTAATAGATAGAAAATGTTTGAATATATTTGTCAATAGAGGGGACAGGGTGTCTTTGAAAGTTGAATACATTTCAGGTGGGAGGCCATCAGGCCCACACAGTAAATCAAGGATGGTTGAAATCACAGTGTTAAAAGAAATTGGGTTAAATTATATCTTAACCCTCAAGATAGTGATATGCTCCCTGAAGTTAGTGTTGATAACTGGAGTTGATTGGGGCGGAGTACTTTTAACTCCATTAAGAGTAACCAGAGACTGAGAGTTAAATCTATGTGACTTATCTACAGATATGGAGGGGGCCTCATTGTCAATATTTCCCAGCATGCTCTGTTGCAGGTTGATTTTTAAAATGGATTGTTTCAATATCCGTGTTTTCGCATGTACATTGATTGTTGTTTATCTTATGCTACACAAAGATAATATATTTTTTTCTCAATTAATCCAATCTGTAAGTGGTTGGATTTATAGAAACTGGTTGTTCCAGTTTACATGGTGTGTAGTCTCCATTAGCTGTATTTCTTCCCTACTCTGACAGGCATTCTATATGCAAGTTGTGGCTGGATATCTTTCCTGCTAGTTGGATCTAACAGAGATTGGATATCACATTGCAAACCACCAAAATGTGACACATTAACAAATATTAAAATAAGGCTTTACACCTTTATAACTCAAAGGAAGTAAACTGAAAGAGAAATGTACTCTGCTGTAGTTGATTGTTAATTCAAAACAACACAGAAAAGTGCAAAATCGCAAGGGAGTTGATTAAAAACGACACTGAAAAGAGTAAAATGGCAATTGGAGTTAAATTTAAGCAACTCTGTGAGAGTTTACTCCATTTAGTTTACAAAAATAAAAATTATAATCAACACCATGACCAGGGTAGTTTTAACACAAAATGGGCGGTGGGACCATATATACCCCAAAATAGTTGCCTTAAATAACGTTGGACAAGAGCTAGCCCTTGATCATGACTCTCAGTTCCATTACATTACACATAATGCTGCCTCGAGTTGGAGAGCTAGACCATTGGTAATAGAACAGTGACTATGTGTGTATGTGTTCACAGAAACATGTATGGAGCCCACACATGGAGACTTGCAAGATGATGTGATGAAGTCCAGACTGACAGACGGGCTTGATACTGATGACTCTGAATGGAGAGAGACCTGGCACTCGACATACACATTTGACTAGACACAACTTTTACTTGTATTGTATTTTTTTATTATTCAACTGAATGGTATCAGTCAATATGGGGAGGGAGACACCCTGTGTATTCTGCAGCAGGATCAGGGAACACCTGTTGTATATGGGACACCACACAGGAAGGTATGAGCACTCTGACATGTTTGCCAAGGCAGCCCCATTACCACCAGACAAAATGCAGATAGGTAGAGCATCTCTATTGGCTGGGAATGACAATGAAAGGTGAAAGGTGCACATTGTTATATTAGCAGAACACTGCGTCTATGGTATTATGTTAAGGGTTGTTTATTCTACATGGACCTGTTACTACATTTGAAAGTGATCAAAACACTTAGTTTAGAATATCTACATAAATTCAGCAATTGCATTCTTCTCATATTACTCTGTAGCAGGGGTTGGAACCAAAATTATTTTCCAATCGTTTTGTTTTGAACAGAACCATTCTTTTTTAAGTTCCGTTCCACTGTTCCGACCAGCAAAATAAAGTTTGGAACCGGTTCGAACCCCCAAAAAGTAATGTTTTATCGTTCCTTTCTGTTCCTTTTTAAACCTCTGAAATAAAAAAGTTTTAACATTTAGCTCTACATTAAATTGCTTCACCAATGGATAGAGCAGCTTGCTATGGAGCTGGCAAGCTATGAACATGCATTGGACAGACAATGTAGGGTGTGAGATGTGACTGAAATTGTGCAGGTGAGGAAAGCGCTGGCATGAAGCACTGGGCATCTTGTTGTTATGAAATGCATAATCTGAACTAGGCCCACAGAATTATACCTACGGAGGAGCGGCTTCTATGAAGGAACTTTGAATGTCTTTGAACTTCAGATAGTTGGCTTAACTAACGGTTGGACCAGAGCTAGCCCTTGATCATGACTCAGTTCCATTACATTACAGATAATGCCACCTAGAGTTTTCCAGAGCTAGACCAGAGCTAGAAACTGTAGCTAGCTAACAAGCTTGTGTGTGCAGAGTGGCACCAGAATTAAAATTAAAATACGTCTTACCTTTTTAATAAATCCAATGTGAGACATGATAACTATAGTATCCATAACTAGCATAAAAAAAGTTAATCCATTCTTCTGTAATAAAAAATCTCTCCCTAATTTCTGAATCATGCTTATAACGTCAGTAGCTACAGTAGACTATGCTTTGGAGGGAGAGGGGCGGGGTAGGTAGCCTACACACACACACTGGCAAAGATTTCCAGCTGGCAGGCAGACACTGGAATACGTTTCTGAGTGACAAAGTGAGGGCTTTGCATAGGCTCTTTGTTACGTTTTTTGTGGGACTGGAAAGAAATGCCTGGAACATAAAATAACGTTATTAACCGGTTCCCATGCTTTTAAATAACAGTTCTGTTCCGGAACAGTATAGATCACTTTTGTTCTCGGTTTTGGCTCTGTTCCTCGAAAACTGTGTGTTATTTTAGGTTTTCGGTTCTGTTCCCTGAACCAGTTGCTATCCCTGTTCTATAGGCTACTGACCTATTCAAAGGTAATTTGCTGTCATTTGATTGCTGTTTTGTTTCATATTGTGTTTGATTGTTGTGTTTCTGTGATCAGGGCACCCTTGTGAATGAGACCCTGGTCTCAATGGGTTTTGCCTGAATAAATAAAGAATAAAATAAATAAAAGCTTCTTCCGGCATCTCACCAAACATCTGCCTGTAGTTATTGAACTCAACCTGCAGGAGGTTTGTTTGTTGTGATTGAGTGGGGGGACACACCCAAGAAACACCCACATCAAATCAAACCCCCAAGCCAACTCACATTTGGCTTCTGTTACGGCCGCCAGCATTTCATGAGGAGCAAGTTCCCGTTTAATATTTTGTATGCTCATGGATTTCAGTTTGTATTGACTACTAGAGTGAGGGAAAAAAGTATTTGATCCCCTGCTGATTTTGTATGTTTGCCCACTGACAAAGACATGATCAGTCTATAATTTTAATGGTAGGTTTATTTGAACAGTGAGAGACAGAATAACAACCACAAAATCCAGAAAAACGCATGTCAAAAATGTTATCAATTGATTTGCATTTTAATGAGGGAAATACGTTTTGACCCCTCTGCAAAACATGACTTAGTACTTGGTGGCAAAACCCTTGTTGGCAATCACAGAGGTCAGACGTTTCTTGTAGTTGGCCACCAGGTTTGCACAAATCTCAGGAGGGATTTTGTCCCACTCCTCTTTGCAGATCTTCTCCAAGGCTGAGAAGATCTGCATTTGTTTTGAGGCTGACATTTGGCAACTCGAACCTTCAGCTCCCTCCATAGATTTTCTATGGGATTAAGGTCTGGAGACTGGCTAGGCCACTCCAGGACCTTAATGTTCTTCTTCTTGAGCCACTCCTTTGTTGCCTTGGCCGTGTGTTTTGGGTCATTGTCATGCTGGAATACCCATCCACGACCCATTTTCAATGCCTTGGCTGAGAGAAGGGGGTTCTCACCCAAGATTTTACGGTACATGGCCCCGTCCATCGTCCCTTTGATACGGTGAAGTTGTCCTGTCCCCTTAGCAGAAAAATACCCCCAAAGCATAATGTTTCCACCTCCATGTTTGACGGTGGGGATGGTGTTCTCGGGGTCATGGGCAGCATTCCTCCTCCTCCAAACACGGCGAGTTGAGTTGATGCCAAAGAGCTCCATTTTGGTCTCATCTGACCACAACACTTTCACCCAGTTCTCCTCTGAATCATTCAGATGTTCATTGGCAAACTTCAGACGGGCCTGTATATGTGCTTTCTTGAGCAGGGGACCTTGCGTGCGCTGCAGGATTTCAGTCCTTCACGGCGTAGTGTGTTACCAATTGTTTTCTTGGTGACTATGGTCCCAGCTGCCTTGAGATCAATGACAAGATCCTCCCGTGTAGTTCTGGGCTGATTCCTCACCGTTCTGTTCAGGGTTTTGCCACCAAGTACTAAGTCATGTTTTGCAGAGGGGTCAAATACTTATTTCCCTCATTAAAATGCAAATCAATTGATAACATTTTTTACATGCGTTTTTCTGGATTTTGTGGTTGTTATTCTGTCTCTCACTGTTCAAATAAACCTACCATTAAAATTATAGACTGATCATGTCTTTGTCAGTGGGCAAACGTACAAAATCAGTAGGGGATCAAATACTTTTTTCCCTCACTGTATATGAGTATAATAAAAAAAAGAGAAAATGTTTTATGCAAAGTTCTATGGCTTTACATTTTAAATAACATTTTCATTCCCCATTTCACAGAATCAAAAACAATGCCTCAAAACTGCAGGTTACAGTGAACCCCTAAAAATATTTGTTTCTCCCTTTTATAACAGTGATAAAATGCTATGTTTTCATTTCTTCTCTGTCTAGACAATTGCTATTGTTGTACACCAGTTGTATTCTATCATTTTAACTATGGAAATAAATGAAACTCAATTAGAAGGACATTTCAGAAGCTGATGGACTTAAAAGTTATGTTGGTACTGTAATAAGTCAAACACTTTGATGGAATTACATAACGCAACTTCAACAATCATGGTTACATGATCATACCATTTAAGTTTCACAGTTAATAAGCTAATTATTATAAATTAAAGAGAAACCCCATACAACCTGTGATCCAAACTGAACACAGTTTTTCAAGATTTCAAATACATAAACTATCTTGCATGGGGAGATTGCTGGAGGAAGCTAATTGACTTGCGGCAGCTAATTAATTCAAAGGTTGCGAGGTTGAGATAACAGTGTAATGAGAGGAGGGAGTGTCAACACCATCTGATATTAGCCCTCTAAATATAGATGAGATGATTTTCAGGAAATGTGTTTTCAGATGTTCCGCAAAACAGATGGTGAGATTGAGGGGTAGCACAACATTCAGGTGACATTATCGAATGTGTGAGGGACTGTGGAAGTTTCAATATTAGTGTTCCAGGTGACATCAACTTACATGTTAGGCATATTCACAGTACATGCCACCAGTACTGTAGGCTAACTTAATTTAAGGCCAGGCAGCACACCTTAATAGAGTATTTCTTCCCCTTAATCATATCATAATCAACTTTTACCAGTTGAATGTAGACACAAATATAATACTTTTTTTTGTACAACAATTGTTCTGAAATATGTTCTTAAAATATGCAAATGAGGC
Organism: Coregonus lavaretus; assembly: GCF_964263955.1. Classification (NCBI taxonomy): domain Eukaryota; kingdom Metazoa; phylum Chordata; class Actinopteri; order Salmoniformes; family Salmonidae; genus Coregonus; species Coregonus lavaretus. Next base: position 22,703,935 of record NC_140007.1, on the reverse strand, counting down.
GATATCTCATTAAATATGTGCATATTTGCATATAAAAAAGTCAATTTTATGGACACTGGATGAAGAAAGCCTAAATATTGTGGTTTCATTTTGTTAAGACACTCCAGGACCGGACTTGTCCAGAGCAGATTGTGGATAAATACTTTTTTTATCTTTCTATCTTCAAAATACTAATGACATGTACGTAAAATGCATTTCAGGCTAATTTTTCCAAATAAAATGTTGTCTAGAATAAAAAATTGACAACATATCAACAATTCCCTCTGGGAAAGTCTGGAGAATATATCTAAGGATAACCACACACAATTTGGGATTTGGGGAATGCAGATGCTTCTGAAGCGGAGAAACTTTAGTTGGCTTGTGGGAAGAGTCTGACTTTCTGGAAATGGCGGTTAAAGACAAGCACACTGAATTTAGACTACCAAACGCCAAATGCCAATTTAGAACCAATTACCATCTCTTCAAAGTAAGTTACTAAATATAGTCCAGTTTGTAATACTCTTTATTAAATTGTCTTTTCAATTATGTGTAATTTAATGTAGTGAGCTTCAAAATTATTGATGTACAGTCCCTTAAGAAAGTATTCACACCCCTTGACTTTTTCCACAATTTGTTGTGTTATAAAGTGGGATTAAAATTGATTTAATTGTCATTTTTTTGTCAATGATCTACACAAAATACTCTGTAATGTAAAAGTGGAAGAAAAATTCTAACATTTGTAAAAAATAAAAAAATAAAAAAATAAGAAAAAAGATTAAAGATTTTTTTTTTAACACTAATATATCTTGATTTATATAAGTATTAAACCCCCTGAGTCAATACATGTTAGAATCACATTTGGCAGCAATTACAGCTGTGAGTCTTTCTGGGTAAGTCTTGAAGAGCTTTCCACACCTGGATTGTGGAACATTTGCCCATTATTATTTTAAAATTCTTCAAGCTCTGTCAAATTGGTTGTTGATCATTGCTAGACAACCATTTACAGGTCTTGCCATAGATTTTCAAGCAAATTTAAGTCAAAACTGTAAGTCGGCTACTCAGGAACATTCACTGTCTTCTTGGTAAGCAACTACAGTGTAGATTTGGCCTTGTATTTTAGGTTATTGTCCTGCTGAAAAGTGAATAAATCTTCCAGTGTCTGTTGGAAAGCAGACTGAACCAGGTTTTCCTCTAGGATTTTGCCTGTGCTTAGCTCCATTCCGTTTATTTTTTATCCTGAAAAACTCCCCAGTCCTTAACGTTTACAAGCATGCCCATAACATGATGCAGCCACCACTATGCTTGAAAATATGGAGAGTGGTACTCAGTAATGTGTGGTATTGGATTTGCCCCAAATATAACGCTGTGTATTCAGGACAAAAAGTTGAATTGCTTTGCCACATTTTTTGCAGTATCACTTTAGGGCCATGCATGTTTTGGAATATTTTTACTCTGTACACGCTTCCTTCTTTTCACTCTGTAAATTACATTAGTATTGTGGAGTAACTACAATGCTGTTGATCCATCCTCAGCTTTCTCCTATCACAGCCATTAAACCCTGTGACTGTTTTAAAGTCACCATTGGCCTCATGGTGAAATCCCTGAGTGGTTTCCTTCCTTTTTCGGCAACTGAGTTAAGAAGGACACCTGTATCTTTGTAGTGACTGGGTGTATTGATACACCATCCAAAGTGCAATTAATAAATTCACCATGCTCAAAGGGATATTCAATGTCTGTTTTGTTTTTTTACCCATCTACTAATAGGTGCCCTTTGCGAGGCATTGGAAACCTCCCTGGTCTCCCTGGTCTCCCTGGTCTTTGTGGTTGAATTTGTGTTTGAAATTCACTGCTTGACTGAGGGACCTTACAGATAATTGTATGTGTGGTGTACAGAGATGAGGTAGTCATTCAAAAAATCATGTTAAACACTACTATTGCATACAGAGTGAGTCCATGCAACTTATTATGTGACTTGTTAAGCACTTTTTTACTCCTGAACATATTTAGGCTTGCCATAACAAAGGGGTTGAATACTTATTGACTCAAGACAATTCAGCTTTTCATTTTCATTCATTTAAAAAAACATAATTCCACTTTGGCGTTATGGGTTATTGTGGTAGGCCAGTGACAAAAAAATCTAAATTTAAATACATCTAAATGAAATCCATTTTTAATTCAGGCTGTAACACAACAAAATGCGGTGTGAATACTTTCTGAAGGCAAGTTGTGTTCAAACGTTTTGAGAATGACACAAGTATTGGTCTTCACAAAGTTCGCTGCTTCAGTGTTATGAGATATTTTTGTCAGATGTTACTATGGTATACTGAAGTATAATTACAAGCATTCCATAAGTGTCAAAAGCTTTTATTGACAATAACATTAAGTTTATGCAAAGAGTCAATATTTGCAGTGTTGACCCTTTGTCACGTTGCTGTGTATAGGTGTGGTGTAGAATCAGGCGCAGGCAGCAGAGGATAAGTCCAACAAGACTTTACTTAAGCACAAAAATATATCCAAAAACAGCCCGGAGGCAAAAGGACGCACACAGGCGTAAATGCGAGCGCACACACAGGTGCGTAAAACTCTCCTAACACACAAGGAGGAAACTAAGGAAAATAGCGTACCGACACGGGTAGCGCAACCACGACACGAACAATTACACACAACACTAACCTAACAACAAGGAAACTAAATAGGGTGCTAAATGAGACCTAACACAAAACAGGTGTGACTAACAGACAAAACCAAACAAACAAGAAACATAGAGCGGTGGCAGCTAGAACTCCGGAGACGACGACCGGCGAAACCTGCCCGAACAAGGAGGAGGAGCCGCCCCGGCCGAAACCGTGACACCCTTCTTTTTCAAGACCTCTGCAATCCGCCCTGGCATGCTGTCAAGGAACTTCTGGGCCACATCCTGACTGATGGCAGCCCATTCTTGCATAATCAATGCTTGGAGTTTGTCAGAATTTGTGGGTTTTTGTTTGTCCACCCGCCTCTTGAGGATCGACCACAAGTTCTCAATGGGATTAAGGTCTGGGGAGTTTCCTGGCCATGGACCCAAAATGTTGATGTTTTGTTCCCCGAGCCACTTAGTTATCACTTTTGCCTTATGGAAAGGTGCTCCATCATGCTGGAAAAGGCATTGGTCATCACCAAACTATTATTGGATGGTTGGGAGAAGTTGCTCTCGGAGGATGTGTTGGTACCATTCTTTATTCATGGCTGTGTTCTTAGGCAAAATTGTGAGTGAGCCCACTCCCTTGGCAACCCCACACACCTGTGAAGCCCTTTTTGTGCAAAGCAATGATGAAAGGCACGTGTTTCCTTGCAGGTAACCATGGTTAACAGAGGAAGAACAATGATTTCAAGCACCACCCTCCTTTTAAAGCTTCCATTCTGTTATTCTTACTCAATCAGCATGACAGAGTGATCTCCAGCCTTGTCCTCGTCAACACTCTCACATGTGTTAACGAGAGAATCACTGACATGATGGCAGCTGGTCCTTTTGTGGCAGGGCTGAAATGCAGTGGAAATGTTTTTGGGGGATTAAGTTCATTTTCATGGCAAAGAGGGACTTTGCAATTAATTGCAATTCATCTGATCACTCTTCATGACATTCTGGAGTATATGCAAATTGTCATCATCAAAACTGAGGCAGCAGACTTTGTGAAAATTAGTATTTGTGTCATTCTCAAAACTTTTCACAATGACTGTATGTCCATTTTAATGTGGATAAAATTCATTCAATGTTGATGACGGTAGTATGATAAACTAAAGAAAATATACATTTTAATCAAGTTTTTGACATTTTTATGTTTACTTTTTGAAAATACTAATATTAATGGACCAAAATACCAACAAATCTAAAAATTGATAGGTAGATGCAAACATTTAATAAACACATCAATACGTTTTTCATGCACCAGCTCTTTAAGGTGGGCAGATTTGTGCATTTGTGTCTAAAGTCTTTAAGAAGCACCATGTCTACCTGGATTGACAGACGGTGGGTGGGAAGTGGCTCTGAATTTGGCCCTGATAGCAATGCCACGCACAGACAATGCTATTGCCACCCACAGCAATCCTATTTTTTTTAAAACCCCACTGGGTTGAGTCACTCTACCCACAATCAATGTCAGGCCACCCATTTCCCCATGGGAGGCCATGCTTTAATAGCTTCTCCATTGAAACCTGCCTATTAGGAGTGATCATTGGGTAGGTGAGGTATGCGAGAAGTCTGAGAATTCTGCACATCCTGTATCCAGAGATGCAACAGAGCTCAAATCAGACTATGTTGCCCATTATGTGAGCGGCTAATTGTTCATTCTCATTCATATCACAGTTTTAGTTTAGTTGTATTACATGTGTACTATGGCAGCTAAAAGCTGAATTGTATTAGGTACTGAATTGCTGCATACAGTATGTATATACTGTAGATGTTTCTTTTATGTTGTGTTCCACCTTTGGTATTTGGAAAAACGCTGTATGTATAAAATATATTTATTTTCTTTAGTACCACCCACATCATAAATAAAACTGTTTACAGAGACAGTTGGGAGCCATTAGGCTGAAAGTGGCATGCGGTGAGAATGGCCTGTATGACGTGGATGTGTCACTAAGAAAAGGGTAGCCTATTATCTGTCATTAGAGGAAAATACCCTGTTTATCATGATTGTAATAGTAGAAACTTAGTGGGGTATATGATATATAAGAGTAAACCAGCAAAATCATGTTTTCTGAAAATAAATGTTAGTATATGTAAGGCTGAAAACTGAAGTAGTGTGTACTGTAACTAAAAAAACTATAACTTTTTCTCCACTCCAAGATATTTTCTTATTCTGGGATGTCCTGGAAAAGTGACGGAAAAGGTTTATGAACTACAAAATTGCATTACTAAGGCAATTGAACGAGACAATTAAAGGGGCTATCTGGGATTGGAAAAACAACAAAGTGGTCACTCCATCACTTGTTTTGGTAAACAGCTGAGAGATGGTGCTGAAGAAATGTAACCACTCTCAAATTCATATACAGAACTGTGAATGCAAGGACTTACCATCCATGAAATCAATATTGTACATTTTAAATTGTTCCCCTGATTATGTTAAATGTTTTACCATATTAATACTGTATGCAGACTATGTGTACTTTTTTCTGTCTATATTTTGTCTCTGTATTATTTCTTGTAAGACGATGTCAGCACCACTTCACCAGGTCAAATTCCAGGTACATGTAAAATGTAAAAAAGCTGTTGATTAGTCAACAAAATGAAGTTATTTTGTCATACATGTGTTATTAAAATGTAAGTGCAATTCACTTACATTCACAGACCATTCATAATAATTTGCTATGCGTACCAGTCAGACATGACATGTAATTATAGTAACACTGCCTGTATGCCAACAATGGTTAGACTGTGGACCATTCAATAGATAGGCTGTTAGATGACATACTGTATGGGATATGTAAATGTTTTGATGTATGGATCCGTAGAACAGGTCAATTGTCAACAAGCATCTTTTCAGCCGTTTTGTTTCCATGTCATCATTTTAATTTGAAGAGATGTGTACATTAAAATAACAGAGTCATTACTAGTGAGTGCAACCCAGAGCATCTGCCTTCTGCACTTAAGCTGTGCAGATTGTCCATTGATGATTGGCTCTTATGTGATTGTGTCACATGTTTCCTGGAAAACAAACAGAAGAGACCAGAGGTCAGCGGGAGGGCCTTTTACATTTAATCCGCCACACCTTGAGAGATCGAGGTGTCCCAAAGTGACAGTCTCTGACCCCTAGGTGCAGATCTGAGGGGAAAGATAAAGGCAAGTGACGGAGAGAAAATTGCCAGATAATTACCAGGGCCAGAGGGGCACGTTTTCCCCTCTCACGGACCACAACAACTGTGACAAGCCTAGCTGTCAGCGCAGGGAACAGCACAACACAAAGTGTGCGTCCCAAATGGCACCCTATTCCCTACACAGTTTACTACTTTTGACCAACCCTGTTCCTGGAGAGCTACAGTCCTTTAGGTTTTCACTCAACCCAAATCTAGCACACCTGATTCTAATAATTAGCTGGTTGATAAGCTGAACCAGGTTAGTTACAACTGGGGTTGGAGCAAAAACCTACAGGAGGGTAGCTCTCCAGGAACACGGTTGGAGACCCCTGGTGTAAGGAATAGGGTGCAATTTGAGACGCACACATACTGTAGGTCCTCCATTAATGTTGACTGGTACTTTAATGTGATCACTGAACTGTATGGGCTAGTTGTACTATCCATACAGCGTATGGAGTGTAATTCTGCTGTAAAGTACAGTGGGGGAAAAAAGTATTTAGTCAGCCACCAATTGTGCAAGTTCTCCCAATTAAAAAGATGAGAGAGGCCTGTCATTTTCATCATAGGTACACGTCAACTATGACAGACTAAATGAGGAAAAAAAATCCAGAAAATCACATTGTAGGATTTTTAATGAATTTATTTGCAAATTATGGTGGAAATAAGTATTTGGTCAATAACAAAAGTTTCTCAATACTTTGTTATATACTCTTTGTTGGCAATGACACAGGTCAAACGTTTTCTGTAAGTCTTCACAAGGTTTTCACACACTGTTGCTGGTATTTTGGTCCATTCCTCCATGCAGATCTCCTCTAGAGCAGTGATGTTTTGGGGCTGTCGCTGGGCAACACGGACTTTCAACTCCCTCCAAAGATTTTCTATGGGGTTGAGATCTGGAGACTGGCTAGGCCACTCCAGGACCTTGAAATGCTTCTTACGAAGCCACTCCTTCGGTGTGTTTGGGATCATTGTCATGCTGAAAGACCCAGCCACGTTTCATCTTCAATGCCCTTGCTGATGGAAGGAGGTTTTCACTCAAAATCTCACGATACATGGCCCCATTCATTCTTTCCTTTACACAGATCAGTCGTCCTGGTCCCTTTGCAGAAAAACAGCCCAAAGCATGATTTTTCCACCCCCATGCTTCACAGTAGGTATGGTGTTCTTTGGATGCAACTCAGCATTCTTTGTCCTCCAAACACGACAAGTTGAGTTTTTACCAAAAAGTTATATTTTGGTTTGATCTGACCATATGACATTCTCCCAATCCTCTTCTGGATCATCCAAATGCACTCTAGCAAACTTCAGACGGGCCTGGACATGTACTGGCTTAAGCAGGGGGACACGTCTGCAATGCAGGATTTGAGTCCCTGGCGGCGTAGTGTGTTACTGATGGTAGGCTTTGTTACTTTGGTCCCAGCTCTCTGCAGGTCATTCACTAGGTCCCCCCGTGTGGTTCTGGGATTTTTGCTCACCGTTCTTGTGATCATTTTGACCCCATGGGGTGAGATCTTGCGTGGAGCCCCAGATCGAGGGAGATTATCAGTGGTCTTGTATGTCTTCCATTTCCTAATAATTGCTCCCACATTTGATTTCTTCAAACCAAGCTGCTTACCTATTGCAGATTCAGTCTTCCCAGCCTGGTGCAGGTCTACAATTTTGTTTCTGGTGTCCTTTGAAAGCTCTTTGGTCTTGGCCATAGTGGAGTTTGGAGTGTGACTGTTTGAGGTTGTGGACAGGTGTCTTTTATACTGATAACAAGTTCAAACAGGTGCCGTTAATACAGGTAATGAGTGGAGGACAGAGGAGCCTCTTAAAGAAGAAGATACAGGTCTGTGAGAGCCAGAAATCTTGCTTGTTTGTAGGTGACCAAATACTTATTTTCCACCATAATTTGCAAATAAATTCATTAAAAATCCTGCAATATGATTTTCTGGATTTTTTTCTTCTCAATTTGTCTGTCATAGTTGACGTGTACCTATGATGAAAATTACAGGCCTCTCTCATCTTTTTAAGTGGGAGAACTTGCACAATTGGTGGCTGACTAAATACTTTTTTCCCCCACTGTATGTATGTTTCCTTTTCATGTACATTTTGCACATTTATTTAAATGGCATTATGGTGGTAGTGGTAGCCTTACCCTCATCTTTAACATATGCAGCCATCAGTAATTTCTACTGTTAGTGAGTTTGTATGTTCTTATTGGACAGACCCTTGGGACTGGCTAGGAGATCAGAGTCTGAACTGCACTTGAACTGGAACGGGAATGAATGCAGTGGAACAGTTTAACAGAAGCATCTAATGGGAATCATTCGAGGGAGCTGGAAATTGTGGCAATGCATACTGCTGGCTCGTACAAACTGCTTGCCACAGGATACTGTATGTGGGCATCTTTGCATTGTTATTCATTCATGAAAACATAATTATTCTCATTGTGGTTGAGTTTTGCTTTACCTATGTTTCGTATGATAATGCAAGTTTGTCTGTCTGATGCAATTCTGAGGGCAGATTGTTGACATTGTTTAAAAACGAACTTCAGACTATCTTAAAGAATTGTTGTGCAAGGAAGAGGTGTGCACGTCAATCTTTAATACACACATTCCTTTTGAGGCATTTGAGGATTGGTCAAACGCACATCTTGGGTAACTTCTCAATTTATATAAACAATGTTTCATACATCGCTAATGAGTCCTTCATACACCTCTACGCCGACGACACCATTCTCTATGAATCTGGCCCCTGGAATTTGTCAGCTCATACAAATACCTGTGTATGTGGCTGGACACAGCACTATCATTCCACGCACACATCAATAATCTTCAAGCAAAGGTCAAGTCCAGAATTAGCTTTCTCTACTGGAACACATATTCATTCACACACTCTGCTAAACACACCCTGGTCCAAATGACAATACTCCCCATCCTGGATTATGGGGATGTCATCTACAACAGGGTTTCCCAAACTCGGTCCTGCCCTCCCACCATCATTGTAATTTACAGGTAACTGCCAAAACACACTCTGCTACCACACCCTGGTCCAAATGACAATACTCCCCATCCTGGATTATGGGGATGCCACATACAGGATGGCCCCAGATACCGCCCTCAATAAACTGGATGCACTTTACCACTCTGCCATACGCTTTGTGCACGTTCCACAGCTAAGGTGAGGCGACGCAACAACCAATGGTTGCGTGCCACGTCATCAGCTGTGGCATCGACTGTCAAATTGCTATAACATACAGTATGATGTGGTTAACTGATACTTCAAATACATATCCAGGCGTTGTGAAATCTGTAAGGCATCAGAAACTTTTAAGCTCTGGAACACGGCCCTTGTCACTAGTGCACCATTCCAAACCCATCACTGTGACTTACATGTAACTGCCAAAATAAAAGAAACACTTGAGTAAATGAGGAATACAAAGTATATTGAAAGCAGGTGCTTCCACACAGGTGTGGTTCCTAAGTTAATTAAGCAATTAACATCCCATCATGCTTTAGGGTTATGAATAAAAATCCCCAGTTGCCCATTATTTTGGCTTCCATGGCTAGAAGAAGAGATCTCAGTGACTTTGAAAGAGGGGTCTCAAAGGAGCATAGGGAGTTTAGTGTGTATGTGTGTGTGTGTGTGTGTGTGTGTGTGTGTGTGTGTGTGTGTGTGTGTGTGTGTGAGAGTGAGAGAGAGACAGTATGGAGGCAGTGGGTGGATCGGCTGTCAGTATGTCAGGGGTAATGCCTTGGTGCCTGTAAAAACCTCCTTTATAAGGAAGGGACTCTGAGCTGTCAAGTTTTCTAATTAACTGTGTTTACGATATCTATTTCACACCCAGCCAAAACTTTAGCCATGCTATGATGCCAAGATCGTGTTACACTCTCAAAATCCCTGTAATTAGTTATTTGTTTGGTTTATAAAACCCCTGGTAGATATACAGTGCTATGAAAAAGTATTTGCCCCCTTTCTAATTTTCTCAACTTTTGCATATTTGTGATACTGAATGTTATCAGATCTTCAACCAAAACCTAATATTAGATAAAGGGAACATACAGTGGGGAAAAAAAGTATTTAGTCAGCCACCAATTGTGCAAGTTCTCCCACTTAAAAAGATGAGAGAGGCCTGTAATTTCCATCATAGGTACACGTCAACTATGACAGACAAAATGAGAAAAAAAATCCAGAAAATCACATTGTAGGATTTTTAATGAATTTATTTGCAAATTATGGTGGAAAATAAGTATTTGGTCAATAACAAAAGTTTCTAAATACTTTGTTATATACCCTTTGTTGGCAATGACACAGGTCAAACGTTTTCTGTAAGTCTTCACAAGGTTTTCACACACTGTTGCTGGTATTTTGGCCCATTCCTCCATGCAGATCTCCTCTAGAGCAGTGATGTTTTGGGGCTGTCGCTGGGCAACACGGACTTTCAACTCCCTCCAAAGATTTTCTATGGGGTTGAGATCTGGAGACTGGCTAGGCCACTCCAGGACCTTGAAATGCTTCTTACGAAGCCACTCCTTCGTTGCCCGGGTGGTGTGTTTGGGATCATTGTCATGCTGAAAGACCCAGCCACGTTTCATCTTCAATACCCTTGCTGATGGAAGGAGGTTTTCACTCAAAATCTCACGATACATGGCCCCATTCATTCTTTCCTTTACACGGATCAGTCGTCCTGGTCCCTTTGCAGAAAAACAGCCCCAAAGCATGATGTTTCCACCCCCATGCTTCACAGTAGGTATGGTGTTCTTTGGATGCAACTCAGCATTCTTTGTCCTCCAAACACGACGAGTTGAGTTTTTACCAAAAAGTTATATTTTGGTTTCATCTGACCATATGACATTCTCCCAATCCTCTTCTGGATCATCCAAATGCACTCTAGCAAACTTCAGACGGGCCTGGACATGTACTGGCTTAAGCAGGGGGACACGTCTGGCACTGCAGGATTTGAGTCCCTGGCGGCGTAGTGTGTTACTGATGGTAGGCTTTGTTACTTTGGTTCCAGCTCTCTGCAGGTCATTCACTAGGTCCCCCCGTGTGGTTCTGGGATTTTTGCTCACCATTCTTGGGATCATTTTGACCCCACGGGGTGAGATCTTGCGTGGAGCCCCAGATCGAGGGAGATTATCAGTGGTCTTGTATGTCTTCCATTTCCTAATAATTGCTCCCACAGTTGATTTCTTCAAACCAAGCTGCTTACCTATTGCAGATTCAGTCTTCCCAGCCTGGTGCAGGTCTACAATTTTGTTTCTGGTGTCTTTTGACAGCTCTTTGGTCTTGGCCATAGTGGAGTTTGGAGTGTGACTGTTTGAGGTTGTGGACAGGTGTCTTTTATACTGATAACAAGTTCAAACAGGTGCCATTAATACAGGTAACGAGTGGAGGACAGAGGAGCCTCTTAAAGAAGAAGTTACAGGTCTGTGAGAGACAGAAATCTTGCTTGTTTGTAGGTGACCAAATACTTATTTTCCACCATAATTTGCAAATAAATTCATAAAAAATCCTACAATGTGATTTTCTGGAATTTTGTTTCTCAATTTGTCTGTCATAGTTGACGTGTACCTATGATGAAAATTACAGGCCTCTCTCATCTTTTTAAGTGGGAGAACTTGCACAATTGGTGGCTGACTAAATACTTTTTTCCCCCACTGTAAGTGAACAAATAACACAACAATTACACATTTATTTCATTTATTTCATAAACAAAGTTATGCAACACCCAATTCCCCTGTGTGAAAAAGTAATTGCCCCCTTACACTCAATAACTGGTTGTGCCATCTTTAGCGGCAATGACTCCAACCAAATGCTTCCTGTAGTTGTTGATCAGTCTCTCACATCGCTGTGGAGGAATGGTCTGACATTCTCCTGTAGAATTATCTGATACAGAGCAGAATACATGGTTCCTTCTATTAAGGCAAGTCGTCCAGGTCCTGAGGCAGCAAAGCATCCCCAAACCATCACACCACCACCACCATGCTTGACCTTTGGTATGATGTTCCTTCTGTGGAATGCAGAGTTTGGTTTTCGCCAGGCATTACTGGATTCATGTCGTCCAAAAAGTTATACTTTTGAATCATCTGTCCATAGAACGTTCTTCCAAGAGTCTTGATGATCATCCAGGTGCTTTTTGGCAAACTTGAGTCAACATTTTGGACGAGATGGGTCCCATTATGCCTGGCGAAAACCAAACACTGCATTCCACAGTAAGAACTTCATACCAAAGGTCAAGCATGGTGGTGGTGGTGTGATGGTTTGGGGATACTTTGCTGCCTCAGGACCTGGACGACTTGCCTTAATAGAAGGAACCATGTATTCTGCTCTGTATCAGAGAATTCTACAGGAGAATGTCAGACCATCCGTCTGTGAGCTGAAGCTGAAGCGCAGCTGGGTCATGCAGCAAGACAATGATCCAAAACACACAATCTAGTCTACATGAAAATTGCTAAAAAGCAACAAATTGGAAGTTTTGGAATGGCCTAGTCAAAGTCCAGACCTAATCCCAATTGAGATGTTGTGCAGGACTTGAAACGAGCAATTCATGCTTGAAAACGCACACATCACTGAGTTAAAGCAGTTCTGCATGGAAGAGTGGGCCAAAATTCCTCCACAGCGATGTGAGAGACTGATCAACAACTACAGGAAGCATTTGGTTGGAGTCGTTGTAGCTAAAGGTGGCACAACCAGTTATTGAGTGTAAGGGGGCAATTACTTTTTCACACAGGGGAATTGGGTGTTGCATAACTTTGTTTATGAAATAAATATGTAATTGTTGTGTTATTTGTTCACTTATGTTCCCTTTATCTAATATTAGGTTTTGGTTGAAGATCTGATAACATTCAGTATCACAAATATGCAAAAGTAGAGAAAATTAGAAAGGGGGCAAATACTTTTTCATAGCACTGTATCTCTATCCATATGTAAATTAAAGTGGTCACAGAAAATTCTAGAGATTAATATTTTCCATGCATACCTTTGGAAAACAAAATACGTTGACTAGGTTTGGTTACTGCCCAATCTGAGTCACCAGATCTCAACCCAGTTGAACACTTATGGGAGACTCTGGAGCGGCGCCTGACACAGCATTTTCGACCACCATCAACAAAACACCAAATGATGGAATTTCTCATGGAAGAATGGTGTAGCGTACCTCCAATAAAATAAAATAAAATCAATAGAGATCCAGACACTTGTAGAATCTATGCCAAGGTGCATTGAAGCTGTTCTGGCGTCTCGTGGTGGCCCAATGCCCTTTAAGACGCTTTATGTTGGTCTTTCCTTTATTTTGGCAGCTATTTTCAGAACCGGAATTCTGGGCGCAGTAGCTGGGGGTGGTGTGAAGGGGCTGGGTCTTGAAAAGTATGGGTAATTGAATACGTGGAGTGTGTCTTAAAGTAGGAGTTGCGAAAACAAGTGGGAGGATCAACACCAGTGGGTGTTTTGAAACCTATCAACTACTTGGGCAGATTGGTTGCCACTCAAGACTGTTTTGCTTGGCAGCTTCCTGCTTCCTTGTAGTATTTTAGTTAATAGGCAGGTTAGGATAATTAACGTGGCAGGTTTGGAGAATTAACGTGGCAGGTTAGGATATTTAACGTGGCAGGTTAGGAGAATTAACATGGCAGGTTAGGATAACTAACCTAGCAGGTTAGGAGAATGAAGTTAAGGTTAGGAAAAGGGTTAGTCTTAGCTAAAATGCTACAAGGAAGCAGCAAGCAGCCACACAAAACTGTCTTGAGTGGCAACCAATCTGCTCAATTAGCTGTTAAGTTTCAATACACCCACTGGTGTTGATCCTCCCACTTGTTTCGCAACGCCAACTTTCAGACACACTCCACATATGCAGTTACCCATGACTCTGTTTGAATGAATAAACAAGTTGCGGGTGTGTCGAGGCTTGGCCCCTCACTGGCCAATCAATACGTGCTCCATGGCTAAATATGTGGTTGCTTCAAGTTGTATATTTACAGTCTTTTATGTATTGCATTGTCATCAACTCCAGTTAGAATGTTAGTCTGTTGTAGCCTGCCCCATATACGTTGAACGTTTTTGCAGTCCACATTGTTCTCCTTGCATTGCTTCAAAATGGAAATACACTACATGACCAAAAGTATGTGGACACCTGCTCGTCGAACATCTCATTCCAAAATCATGGGCATTAATATGGAGTTGGTCCCTTCATTGCTGCTATAACAGCCTCCACTGTTCTGGGAAGGCTTTCCACTAGATGTTGGAATATTGCTGTGGGGACTTGCCACAAGAGCCACAAGAGCATTAGTGAGGTCGGTCACTGATGCTGGGCGATTAGGCCATGGAAACCCATTTCATGAAGCTCCCTACAAACAGTTATTGTGCTAACATTGCTTCCAGAGGGAGTTTGGAACTCGGTAGTGAGTGTTGCAACCGAGGACAGACAATTTTTACGTGCTACGCGCTTCAGCACTCGGTGGTCCCGTTCTGTCAACTTGGGTGGCCTACCACTTTACAACTGAGTCGTTGTTGCTCTTAGACATTTCCACTTCACAATAACAGCAATTACAGCTCTAGCAGGGCAGAAATTGGATGAACTGACTTGTTGGAAAGGTGGCATGCTATGATTGTGCCATGTAGAAAGTCACTGAGCTCTTCAGTAAGGCCATTATACTGCCAATGTTTGTCTATGGAGATTGCATGGCAGTGTGCTCGATTTTATACCCCTGTCAGCAACGGGTGTGGCTGAAATAGCCGAATCCACTAATATGTATATATAGTGTACATTGTTAAACGGGCTATTGCATCCACACCACAGGAGGCTGCTGAGGGGAGACAGATCATAATAATGACTCGAATGGAGTGAATGGAATGGTATCAAACCATGTGTTTGATGAGTTCGATACCATTCCATTAATTCCGTTCAAGCCATTACTATGATCCCGTCCTCCCCAATTAAGGTGCCACCAACCTCCTGTGATTCACACTAATATAGGGGCTATGCCTACTGTAAATTGTAGTCTGGACATGGACATGTCAAACATAGTCAATAAGCAATATTAAATTCCCTAGGCTATTGATAAGGCCTGAAAAGACAGTGAGTGTATAATTCTAAATAGGCTACGTCTAAATACAGTTACAGGCACCATAATTGATCCACATGGGTGTATAATACAGACAAGGCAACGTAAAGAAAAACCAAGCCATGAGGTCGAAGGAATTGTCCGTAGAGCTCCGAGACAGGATTGTGTCGAGGCACAGATCTGGGGAAGGGTACCAAACATTTCTGTATCATTGAAGGTACCCAAGAACACAGTGGCCTCCATCATTCTTAAATGGAATAAGTTTGGAACCACCACCAAGACTCTTCTTAGAGCTGGCCGCCCGGCCAAACTGAACAATCGTGGGAGAAGGGCCTTGGTCAGGGAGGTGACCAAGAACCTGATGGTCACTCTGCGAGAGCTCCAGAGTTCCTCTGTGGAGATGGGAGAACCTTCCAGACGGACATCCATCTCTGCAGCACTCCACCAATCAGGCCTTTATGGTAGAGTGGCCAGAGGGAAGCCACTCCTCGGTAAAAGGCACATGACAGCCCGCTTGGAGTTTGCCAAAAGGCACCTAAAGGACTCTCAGACCATGAGAAACAAGATTCTCTGGTCTGATGAAACCAAGACTGAACTCTTTGGCCTGAATGCCAAGTGTCACATCTGGAGGAAACCTGGCACCATCCCTACGGTGAAGCATGGTGGTGGTAGCATCGTGCTGTGGGGATGTTTTTCAGCGGCATGGACTGTGAGACTAGTCAGGATAGAGGGAAAGATGAATGGAGCAAGGTACAGAGATCCTTGTTGAAAACCTGCTCCAGAGTGCTCAGGACCTCAGACTGGGGCGAAGGTTCACCTTCCAACAGGACAACAACCCTAAGCACAAAGCCAAGATACGCAGGAGTGGCATCAGGACAAGTCTCTGAATGTCCTTGAGTGGCCCAGCTAGTGCCCGGAATTGTACCTGATCTAACATCTCTGGAGAGACCTGAAAGTAGCTGTGCAGCGACGCTCCCCATCCAACCTGACAGAGCTTGAGAGGATCTGCAGAGAAAAATGGGAGAAACTCCACAAATACAGGTGTGCCAAGCTTGTAGCGTCATACCCAAGAAGACTTGAGGCTTTAATCGCTGCCAAAGGTACTTCAACAAAGTACTGAGTAAAGGGTTTGAATACTTATGTAAATGTGATATTTCTGTTTTTAAAACCCTGTTTTTGCTTTGTCATTATGTGTAGATTGATGACGGAAAAAAACAATGAATTCCATTTTAGAATAAGGCTGTAATGTAACAAAATTTGGAAAAATTCAAGGGGTCTGAATACTTTCTGAATGCACTGTATATTAGTTGTTTGTCTTAAAATATGGTGTCTCTAGCTCTATCGATCTCTGAGTAATTAGAAATAAAGTGTTACTTTCACCCCATTTACACCCTACCTCTGACGGTACATCATCTGTATTTTGATCTTTTTGTACCCCAGGGAACAATACTGTACCCACACGCACCCTTTTCTCTGAGAGTGTACGTGTGCAGTTATGCTACACCAAGGACCTCTGTGGTACTCTAATTGACTAAACACTGCATGCACTTTTACATTTTAGTCATTTAGCAGACGCTCTTATCCAGAGCGACTTACAGTTAGTGAGTGCATACATTTTCATACTGGCCCCCCGTGGGAAACGAACCCACAACCCTGGCATTGCAAGCGCCATGCTCTACCAACTGAGCTACATTCCTCATTTGATTTTGGGTGCGTTTCTCTGCCAGGTGTTGCTGATGCCTGCCAGATCTTATAAGGCCTGAATAGGTATTTTACGTATCAGCTAACCACATAATGTCATAGCAATCTGTCAGTCGATGACACAGTTGAAGACGTAGCCAGCAACCCTTGGATCATGCATGCAACGTCTGAGCAGGGGAACGTGGCCTCTGAATTGACGTCCTCCATATTTAAGTCTGTCCTCGAGCAATAAGTCTGCGGCACGGCGCACTGAAACGTGACCGGGAGACAGATCATTAACATTTATTGATACATGACTGCTGTAAGCCTGTTTGTTCAGTGAATTAAACCAGCTCATTACGGGCTTAATAGTGGGTTGGGGGATAAATAATTGATGCCAGTCCACTCACTGGCACTTTAGAATGCATCAAGAGTCCCCGGATCAATTTGGCCTCCACAAAGTCAAGACATCCTCCTTCAAAACAAAACTGACATCACCGCGTCAATACAATCAAGAGGTCTGTGGTGTGCCCATGTTCTAGTGGGAAAAGGAACGGCACTAAATAGAGAGAACATTCTAAGCAAGCTTTTTTCAATGTAGCAATACAAATGACGGGGTGGCTGTAGCTCCAAAGATGAACTAGTTTGTTGTGAAGAAGATGTGTTGCTCAGAACAGTCTTTGATAAAGAATAGGAATGGAGTAAAAAAAGCACAATCTGGAGACAGCCCTCTTTGTAGGTGTCGACACCACAAAGTAAATGTTAATGTGTGCTTTCATGCCTCCCAGTCCTTCCTTCTCTCATGAAAATTAAACATTAAACTGATAAGGCTTGGGGGAATGTAGCCGTGAAGCCCTCTGACAAACAGCCAGATGCTTTTTGTTGTTTTTCTTATCTCCTGCTCCCTCGCTGTCCTTTCCAATTGTTCTGTGTGCAGACAACATAACTTCTCTCATACTCCAGGGCTCCTCTGTGCCCCTACATGAAATGATGCCTTATCGAGTCATAACCCAAAACACAGCGCACTTTCATGTTTCAGCCCAGCTTGTAATATCCAGTTCAAAGCTCAGTGCAGTTCAATAATACAGAGCACATCTTTGAGTTACAAAGAGTGTCAAGTCTTGAATCGTTTTTCAACGCTTTAAGATTGTCTTGCAGTTTGGCAATAGTTCCAACTAATTTGACATGTCATACTGGCGGTTGACATTGTGTAATAATGGCAAAATTATTCAGTATTTCAATAATTTGACTCTTGGTTAGCGATCCTTACCAAATAAATTATTGAACAGCTCTTATGTAAAAAGTACAAACATATATGCTTAAATCATTTGAATCCACAGTCCAACTTTACAATAAGTGTCCCTTATTAGATGAGTAGGTACAGTGCAATTACAGTGTATGTACATATTGTTCAAAGCCTTTGTGGTTTAAGTAGCATAATTACACATGGACTTATTTTTTTAACAAAATGAAATTAGTTGCGGAACCGCCACAACCTCTCACCCCAGACTTATTGTTTTAGATCACACAGTCATCATAATTTTACGGAAGAGTATATAGCCCCCACAGTGGAGGTGTCATAATACCCATAAAACCTAGCGGTCAAACAGGGAAATGGTTCCAATTGTTTTTCCACCATTCACTTTTCCCATTGGGGATTTTAGAAACTTAAAATAAGGGCTGTGTTTCGTGTAGGTTTACCCTGCCGTGACGTTTTGATAACAATGTAAATCTCTTTCGGACAAGGTGACTTTTATCAACATATTCGGCTCTATTTACTCTCAGAGTTGAAAATGCTAATTAGCATCAAAGTAGACATCATGCAAAACTACAAATCCCTGCAAGCTCCTGCATGTAATCTCTAGCTGACACCTTTGCTAACAGTTATTGTGTCAATTTAAAACTTGCACAAGACAGTTCACAGAATTGTCAATTTAAAGAAATGTAGCCAATTTATTAATTACTACATTTAGCTAACATTAGATAGTTAATCCAGAGATTCTTACCTTTGCCTCGATTTGGCAGTCTCGTCCAGATCATCATGGCATTTGTAGTTCTTTATGATAGCCACATTAGCAGCTAATTATCATTTCATTTTTGGGGGGTAAATACAGGCAAATATATTTATAAAAGTCACCTTGTCCTAGAGAGATTTACACGGTTATCAAAACCTCACACTAGGGTAAGCCTACACGAAACACAGCCCTTATTTTAAGTGTTTCTAAAATCCCCTATGGGAAAAATTAATGGTGGAAAAACAATTAGAACCATTTCCTTGTTTGACAGCTAGGTTTTATGGGTATTATGACTCATACTGTGGTACTCTATTAGGATCTGGTGAAGATAAAAAATGAACAGTGATGGGTGGTGGTACTGTACTTGGATATTTTTTGTTGTTGCATGGATAGTACTTTAAAAAATGTAAATACTTTGAGAATAAAGTTGACATTTCGAGAATAGTCAAAAATCTTCTTGAGAATAAAGTGGCAATATTTTGAGAATAAAGAGACAATATTTTGAGTTAGATGACCTGGTGAAGCTATACTTTAGAATTTGCTTTAGTAACAAGGAAAACCTTGCTCTTTTAGCACATAATAACCACAGATTGGGTCTTTTCAAAAGGAGGAACCACACGGACTCGGATTAGGTATTTAATCCAAGTCTGTGTGGTAATTTACATACAGTGCATTCAGAAAGTATTCACACCCCTTGACCTTTTCCACATTTTGTTACGTTACAGCCTAATTCAAAAATGAAAAAAAAAAAATAATAAAAATAAATCTACACACAATACCCCATAATGACAAAGTAAAAACAGGTTTGTAGAAATTTTGGCAAATTTATAAAAAAACAACAACTGAAATATCACATAAGTATTAAGATCCTTTACTCAGTACTTTGTTGAAGCACCTTTGGCAGCGATTACAGCCTCACGTCTTCTTGGGTATGACCCTACAAGCTTGGAACACCTGTATTTGGTGAGTTTCTCCCATTCTTCTCTGCAGATCCTCTCAAGCTCTGTCAGTGTGGATGGGAAGCATCGCTGCACAGTCGGGTTCAAGTCCAGGCTCTGGCTGGGCCACTCAAGGACATTCAGACACTCCTGTGTTGTATTGGCTGTGTGCTTAGGGTTGTTGTCCTGTTGGAAGGTGAAACTTCGCCCCAGTCTGAGGTCCTGAGAACTCTGGAGTAGGTTTTCATCAAGGATCTCTCTGTACTTTGCTCCGTTCATCTTTCTCTCGATCCTGACTAGTCTCCAAGTCCCTGCCGCTGAAAAACATCCCCACAGCATGATGCTGCCACCACCATGCTTCACCGTAGGGATGGTGCCAGGTTTCCTCCAGATGTGACGCTTGGCATTCAGGCCAAAGAGTTCTGTCTTGGTTTCATCAGACCAGAGAATCTTGTTTCTCATGGTCTGAGAGTCTTTAGGTGCCTTTTGGCAAACTCCAAGTGGGCTGTCATGTGTTTTTTACTGAGGAATGGCTTCCGTCTGGCCACTCTACCATAAAGGCCTGATTGGTGGAGTGCTGCAGAGATGATTGTCCTTCTGGAAGGTTGTCCCATCTCCACAGAGGCACTCTGGAGCTCTGTCAGCATGACCATCAGGTTCTTGGTCACCTCCTTGACCAAGGCACTTCTCCCCCAATATCTCAGTTTGGCCAGGCATCCAGCTCTAGGAAGAGTCTTGGTGGTTCCAAACGTATTCCATTTAAAAGTGATGGGGGCCACTGTGTTCTTGGGGATGTTCAATGCTGCAGAAATGTTTTGGTACCATTCCCCAGATCTGT
Organism: Coregonus lavaretus; assembly: GCF_964263955.1. Taxonomy (NCBI): domain Eukaryota; kingdom Metazoa; phylum Chordata; class Actinopteri; order Salmoniformes; family Salmonidae; genus Coregonus; species Coregonus lavaretus. The sequence goes on along the minus strand of NC_140007.1, from coordinate 22,683,606 downwards.
GCCTCGACACAATCCTGTCTCTGAGCTCTACGGACAATTCCTTCGACCTCATGGCTTGGTTTCACTGTCAACTGTGGGACCTTATATAGACAGGTGTGTGCCTTTCCAGATCATGTCCAATCAACTGAATTTACCACAGGTGGACTCCAATCAAGTTGTAGAAACATCTCAAGGATGATCAATGGAAACAGGATGCACCAGAGCTCAATTTCGAGTCTCATAGCAAAGGGTCTGAATACTTATGTAAATAAGGTATTTCTGTTTTTTATTGTTAATAAAAACCTGTTTTCACTTCGTCATTATGGGGTATTGTGTGTAGATTGATGAGGGAAAAAAATAGTTTTATGCATTTTAGAACAAGGCTTTAACGTAACAAAATGTGGAAAAAGGGAAGGGGTCTGAATACTTTCCGAATGCACTGTAGGTAGAGACGGGTGGGGGGGGTGTGTATGCAGGTCTTTGGGCGGTGAAAAGCAGGGGGGAAACAAACAAATGGCCACGCACACACAAACACACACACACACCAAGTTTCCTCCTAGTAACTTCAGACTATAGGCATACACCCTTCTACAGCCATGGTGCGTTATGAGCACAAACAATAAACAATCTTGTCACTGACAGTGAAGAGACCTGGGGTTGAGTCACTGTCAGTCTGCCCTTCGAATTCGCTACAATGTTATTCTGCGTTGCCTAGGCGAACACCTTGCATAGCCTACATACAGTAACTTAGAGAGTCTAAAAGCTAAGCCTATATGACGAAAGGTGGTAGCAAAATAGGTACATATGAGGGCAATGCACGCCAGCACTTTACAGATGGCATTTTGGCTGTTGAATGGCCTCCTGACATGTGGCAGTCCAGTTCCATGGTGTCTGTCAGAGGGGGACTGATGGTGGAGTGGGCCTATCGAGGACAGTTCTGGGAGATTCAGGATAGCATTTTTTGTCAATGGGTGTTGGTTTATTGTAGTGAACACTTGCCTTATGCACTTGTCAACACCATAATGTCACTAATTCAACATATACAGCAATTCCAGAGCCCTATACTACAAATCACTACAAATGGTGGATATGATAAAACATTTTAAGGAATGTGCCAGCTCAACCCAAACAGCATAAGAGTGCACTGGAACATCCCAATGGGCATCACAAATGCAGTGAGCCAGCGGAAGGTCATGTTGGATTCCGGCATTGGACTAGCAATGAATCAACGCTTAATTCTAAATAATAAGGTGACTTAAGTTTTTACCACAGTTGGTATACCGGAGGTTGCATTCTACTACCTTTTCTATTTCCAGACAATGGTGTTTGAGTGTAAATATGGCATGCCTATTGGAGTCCCAACATAGTTGAATTACACAAAAATACTATTGGGTACAGGTCATAAGTCCAGTCCACAAACCTGAAAGAAGTCTCTAATTTAAAACATGTATATACAGGTGATTAAAACACCATTTAATGGTATTGTGGCAGCCATATTGGATTACGGATGCCATAATGGCCCCCTAACATAATTGCAAGAGGCTGAACATGCTACATAAAATCAACAGAGGAACCTTTGAATTAAAATAAATGACAGTTTTCACTGTCTCAGCCCACTTGTTTTCCTTAGAGCCGATTAGATTACAATAGCCACAACATCAAAAAACATGTGTAACTGTATAAATTTTTGTCAGGCAGGACCATACAGCACTGAATGTGCGCACATTTGACATGGAAAGTTGTACTATTAATCAGCTACCAAAAAGTTAAGCTTACATTCATCATAAATATTCATAGTTGATTTTCAGCCTATTGTATCTCTGTGTTTACAGGTGTATATTTCCAAGATGCATAAAGATATCCTAATGCTGTTCATTTGTGTATGTAGTGCAGACAACTGACTACTTGTATTCCAAATTTTAGCAATATCAGAGCTTGCAATATTGGGTTACATGTGTTTATGTGGTCCACCCACTCTCGAGCCAGGATTTTTCTGCACGTTTTGAGTTTAGGGCGTATGTCACAATATCTATAAATGTAACCTCTTTTGCAGTAAAATATTTCACAACCATCCATTTCACAAATGGGAGACATTAGAGATGTGAAAAATTATGGTTGTGTTATATTCTACCTCAGGTAGGGGTATCTCAAAAACTAAAGCCCTTTTTGAGTATTGGCCACTAGCGGCCCACTAGACTGAGTACCCTAACCTGTAGGCTAATAGTACGTTACAGTGGGCAAGTGAAAGTAATTTATAGGCCTATCCAATGGCTGTGGGCAGAATGAAGCGGGTCACATGTGGCTCAGTTGGTAGAGCATGGCGCTTTCAACTCTTGGGTTGTGGGTTCGAATTCCCACAGGGGACAAGTATGAAAATGTTTGCGCTCACTACTGTAAGTCACTCTGGATAAGAACGTCTGTTAAACGTAAATGGTTTTACACAAACGTGTCTGTGGGAGGAGAGTCAACTCAAGGATCACTCCTGCATGCGCAAAGTAGCTAACCTTAGGAGAAGGTTGCAACTCGGGGCATTCCTGCATCGGCAGGAACCCCTCTTTATACTTCTATTGGTTCATTGTTAAGCTATGACTCCAGTACATAGGTGGGAGGCAGGGGCGTTCCAGTAAAGTAGATGGCGGTAATGCACAATAAAGTTGATTGTGCATTACCGCCATCTACTTTAATGCATAACCGCCGATAAATCCCACAGAAGAAGAAGAGGTGGGGGCAACAACAGCAGTTAGCTATAGCTAGTACACACCGGTAGAGTGTCCTACGTCCCCGCCTGTCGGGCACTGTTTTCCCACAATTCTGTTAACGACGGCGAGGGCAGGTGTTCGGCGGGCGGGAGTGACTGACACTGTGTGCTAGCTAAGCCAGCTAGTCCTAAGGAGGACTCCGGTACACAGCATGTGAGAGGCGGGGGCGACACCGTGTGCTAGCTAGCTAACTAGCAAGCTAGATAGCACACAGTGTCGCTAGCACCCGGTGTGGCCCCCGCCTCCCTCCTGATGTGTACCGGAGTAGCTAGTGGTAAGCGGGGGCAGTGTCCTTTGCCCCCACCTGTCAGGCACGGTTTTCTCCGGTACACAGCAGGAGGGAGGCGACACGGTGTGCTAGCTAGATAACTAGCAAGCTAGCACATGGTGTTGCTCCTGCCTGCTGTGCTAGCAGGAGGCGGGGGCGACCGGTAGATAATGTCCTTCACCCCCAGCTGTTGGGCACTGTTTCCCCGCAGTTCTGTCAGGGCAGGTGTTCGCAGGAGGGAGTGAAAAAAGTGTCACACAAGCATGAAGATGTCATGCAGGAACCAATGGGATGTTAGGGGGGGAAGGGGCGGGGGATGCTCGAGGAGCATGGAACACCCAAATTGCGGCCTGCAGTTGCACACTATTGAATCTTAGGCACTGTTTGAATATATTCGTGGATGGATTCTCTCTTTCTTGAAATAATCATTGATCTAAATATAGGCCTACGAGATCAATGATCATAGGCTATATACAGTGGGGAGAACAAGTATTTGATGTGAGAGACGGAATCTAAAACAAAAATCCAGAAAATCACATTGTATGATTTTTAAGTAATTAATTTGCATTTTATTGCATGACATAAGTATTTGATCACCTACCAACAAGTAAGAATTCCGGCTCTCACAGACCTGTTAGTTTTTCTTTAAGAAGCCCTCCTGTTCTCCACTCATTACCTGTATTAACTGCACCTGTTTGAACTCGTTACCTGTATAAAAGACACCTGTCCACACACTCAATTAAACAGACTCCAACCTCTCCACAATGGCCAAGACCAGAGAGCTGTGTAAGGACATCAGGGATAAAATTGTAGACCTGCACAAGGCTGGGATGGGCTACAGGACAATAGGCAAGCAGCTTGGTGAGAAGGCAACAACTGTTGGCGCAATTATTAGAAAATGGAAGAAGTTCAAGATGACGGTCAATCACCCTCGGTCTGGGGCTCCATGCAAGATCTCACCTCGTGGGGCATCAATGATCATGAGGAAGGTGAGGGATCAGCCCAGAACTACACGGCAGGACCTGGTCAATGACCTGAAGAGAGCTGGTACCACAGTCTCAAAGAAAACCATTAGTAACACACTACGCCGTCATGGATTAAAATCCTGCAGCGCACGCAAGGTCCCCCTGCTCAAGCCAGCGCATGTCCAGGCCCGTCTGACGTTTGCCAATGACCATCTGGATGATCCAGAGGAGGAATGGGAGAAGGTCATGTGGTCTGATGAGACAAAAATAGAGCTTTTTGGTCTAAACTCCACTCGCCGTGTTTGGAGGAAGAAGAAGGATGAGTACAACCCCAAGAACACCATCCCAACCGTGAAGCATGGAGGTGGAAACATCATTCTTTGGGGATGCTTTTCTGCAAAGGGGGCAGGACGACTGAACCGTATTGAGGGGAGGATGGATGGGGCCATGTATCACGAGATCTTGGCCAACAACCTCCTTCCCTCAGTAAGAGCATTGAAGATGGGTCGTGGCTGGGTCTTCCAGCATGACGACGACCCGAAACACACAGCCAGGGCAACTAAGGAGTGGCTCCGTAAGAAGCATCTCAAGGTCCTGGAGTGGCCTAGCCAGTCTCCAGACCTGAACCCAATAGAAAATCTTTGGAGGGAGCTGAAAGTCCGTATTGCCCAGCGACAGCCCCGAAACCTGAAGGATCTGGAGAAGGTCTGTATGGAGGAGTGGGCCAAAATCCCTGCTGCAGTGTGTGCAAACCTGGTCAAGACCTACAGGAAATGTATGATCTCTGTAATTGCAAACAAAGGTTTCTGTACCAAATATTAAGTTCTGCTTTTCTGATGTATCAAATACTTATGTCATGCAATAAAATGCAAATTAATTACTTAAAAATCATACAATGTGATTTTCTGGATTTTTGTTTTAGATTCCGTCTCTCACAGTTGAAGTGTACCTATGATAAAAATTACAGACCTCTACATGGTTTCTAAGTAGGAAAACCTGCAAAATCAGCAGTGTATCAAATACTTGTTCTCCCCACTGTATAAAGAAATAATCACTGATCTGACATGACTTGGTTGGTAGCCTAGCATAAAATCTAATTTCATTATCCATCTATCAGTGGTTATCATAGGTTATCCCAAAACAATCAGGGGCATCGTCTCCGTTATAAGCTATTTGTCTCAGTTATACCGCTAATTTAGGCTACCACTTGTTCACCTTATAGAGGCTAGTGACTAGACCTGTTACGTTATAATAATGGACCTAAAAAATGTTCTCAGACGGGGCTTTACCCAAACCCCTGCCCGCTAGCCCTGTGGCTATGCAATGTCCATGACAGGGGTTACGGGCAGCCCTTGAGCCCGACAGGGATGCGCAATCCTTCACCACGCAATCCGTGACTTATATTCACAAAATAATAAGCCTAGGCCTATGAGGCTACTTCATTGGAAGTGTACATAAAACACAATGCCATTATGCATTTCTACCTATGTACTGTATGTAACCACACAGACCTGGATACCTCATTTGAGTCAATGTGGTTCCTCCTTCTGAAAATAATCTGTGGCACAACCTCTTCCAGGTCCTAATACTTATACTACCTAATAATATGGTTATTATGTGCTAAAAGAGCAAGGATTTCCTTGTTACTAAAGCCAATTCTAAAGTATAGTTTCACCAGGTCATCTAACTCCGCGCCATTTCAACAGTGGAGTGCACAGCAACAGGGAGACAGATAGACATGCAGTTAACCAAATCCCCTACTTTAAACTTAAAATATAAATGCGACTTCTCAAAATGTCGACTTTATAAAATAAATAAATACTTTATTCTCAAAATTACATTTAGAGTTTATTCTCAAAATATTACCACTTTATTCTCTGAATATTTTGACTTTATTGTTGAAATATTGCCACTTTATTCTCGAAATTTCATTATGACTTTATTTTTGAAATATTGCCACTTTATTCTCTAAATATTGCCACTTTATTCCTCAAATGTTATTTGTACTTTATTCTCACAAATGTATTTCTAGTTTATTCTAAAAATGTCTACTTCATTCTCGAAGTATTTCCAGAACTATCTGTGCAAATCTTTTTTATCCAAGTACCACCACCCATCATTTTTTATTTATTTTTTCTCTTCACTTGGCCCTAATACTCTTCTATGCAATTGTGAGTTTATTGGCAAATTCTTTATACTGTATGTGCACGCTGCAAATTGTAATGTAGCTGTTCCTGCCCATGCACATACCTTGTAAATGCATACAGTAAGTATGCTATTAGTGACACTTATTGTGAAGTGAGATAGAATTCACAATTACAGTATAGTCTTTTTTAATCTAATCAACATGAACACAAACAGCAAGGATGTGGATTTCTTTACTCTAAATATCGAGAGTAGATAGTTGTTAATGTGCATGTGTGAATGCCTGCTTTGCAGACTCTCTGAAGAGGAATTGCCACCACCCAGCTCTGTCAGTCAGAGGCAATATCTCAATGCAGTATTGTGGGTAATTATTGAAGGCCATGTGTTCCATGTATGCTACATCGATCATACATTGTTAAATTGTTAATATTTCCATTTAGAGTATGGAGAGGCTATGGTGGCCCGAAGTAGAAGGCATTTAAAGCAAAAAAATGTCATAGAGCACTCTAGTTGTCACACTAGTGTGACAATTATGGCCACTCTGAGTTGAAATAGGTGTTCTGTTAACATCTCATTGACAGCATCCTGACAAGCATACAGCTCATATGATGTTCTCACCTGAATCATAACAGGTTATGATACCCATACTGACACCTGACCATACACTTACACATATAGCAGCTAACACTGCAAAATAATGTCTTGAAACATCAGGTATTTCATAACCAGTCTGCGGAAGAGCTTTATTTTGACCTATTATGAAAGGCAATATGCCACACTCATGACAAAAATGTTACATACATCAGGGACTGTACATAATTGTTCGATCACGTTTGATAACATAGCAAGAAACCAATGTAGCCTACTCTTGACACTTTGTATAAACCTGATATCACTAGCAATTCTGGGGTAGCAGAGGTCAGATGGTGAAGATTTCTCTAGCAGGCTGCGAATAGTGAAGGGAGCCCAATTTATTTTTCAAGGGATTTTTCAGTCACGACTGCAAACACTAACCTACCCCAGCTGCATGAGAAATGTTTCCCATTGTCCTCATTATGTCACATTTGACATTTGTGAGATCTTTTGCCGCTTTGTTTGCACTGGTTTATCAGGGGTTCCTCCGGTGCCACCCATGAGGGCCTTTCTGTATCAAAGAGTACCGTCAGAAATCTGGCACACATCAAAAGGCTTTGCAGAGCTTACTGAGGCTGCAAAGGGACTTCATTGAAGTCTATGAGCCAAGCTGTTGTGCATCATATTACAAAGATATGAAACCCCCATGATGTGGTATGAGTAAGAGTGTAGGCAGAAATTAGATTGTGGGTTGGATTTGTTGGCTGGGAATGGTTCTATGATAAGTATTGATATAGACATTCCCCATTCATAAGCCACTGCCCTGCAACACACACACACACACACACACACACACACACCAACATTGACACATAAAACTAACCAAAACTGTCTTCCCATTCATGTTTTTGGTAAGTTCAACTTTATTGGCAGGATTTGAACAAAAGACGGTGTAGGTGAAGACCAAACTGAACAACCGTGGGTTGTGTTTATTAGGCACCAAACAGAAGACAACAGATTGAAGCGAGGAGAAGCTACCTATACTTGTCCAATAAAAAATGTGAACTTTTCGCTTTCTATTGGAGAACATTTTAATTGTTTTCCATTGTGTGTCCTAATGAAAAGACGACCCATGTCCCTCTACTCCTGTACAACCCTAACTGCTTGAAACTCCTATCCTCATATTGAATTCATACAGGTCTCATTGTCGATAATGATCTGCACTCTCGTATTCTACTGAACACTACAGTCTGTAATACTAGTTTTTGATTTCAACACGTTTAAGCCGTATAGCTCTCCCACCCCACCTGTCAAGTTCCAGGAAAGCCCTAAAAGCATAAAAGTAACCATAAGCAAAAGTTAATCCCAGATTATAGGATAATATTGTCACAGCGCTAACAGTGTGATTATCTATAAGGATGCATGAATATGACAGATAAAATGTGTGTCAATAGCCATTAGTTCTTCTGCAATCAACAAACCATCAGATATTGCTTCAACGTTTATAATACTTCATTTTGTTTTGAACGGTTGATCTCATTGTACTGAGGGGAAAGACACATGCTTTTATTTGCAAATGAACTCATGGATCATGTTTTTTTAACCAACGTGAATTTCATAGTGCATTAACCTTGTGCAAACTGACAGGGAGTCGGTCAGGTTGAATACATTCAAATAGGTGCTTCAAGCTTATCAAGTTAGCATGACCTACTTTTGTTGATGCTGCTGACATCCACTATTATTCCTAATGGGAAAGCAAGTGTAAATCACAATGACATTTTATTCATTTATGCCTCAGTGCCTATTGTCCGTAATCGTACGGTTGGGATCTGACAGTTGTACTGAGACGCTGTGCCAGGCAAAATTAACTAATTTTCTGGAGAAATACCGGTCAACCCATGTTAAATGACATCACATGAGTCGACCCATTTCAAGTTTGTCAACAAGCCTATGGTACAGTTTATTCTGGTGATTTGCCCCATGCGACACAAAGCAGAGTCAACACAAGAAAACAATGGAATGAACTTTATTTATACGCAGGCCCACACACACTCACACGAACACACACACACAGTCTTGTATAACTAACCTTCTGGGGATACACAATTCAGTCCCATTCAAAATCCTATTTTCCCTAACCCCTAACCCTAAACCTTAGCCTTACCCTAACCCTAACGCTAACCTTAACCCGAAAACCTTACTCTAAACCTAACCCTAAAACTAACCCTAGTTCTTAACCACAAACCCCCTAGAAATAGCATTTGACCTTGTGGGGACTAACAAAATGTCCCCAGTTGGTCAAATTTTTGTTTGTTTACTATTCTTGTAGGGACTTCTGGTCCCGACAAGTATAGTTAAACATGTCCACACACACACACACACACACACACACACACACACACACACACACACATCAATTCTCACACCTCTCTTACTGTATCTCATATCACTCTGTCACAAAAAACACATAAGCTGGCACGCATTCCTGTTCTCAAGGGACAGACCCCACCCACCAGAACCACTTCTAGTTTTCCATTCACCCTTCATTGGTTTGTGTACGACCCATCCCAATGTTCTGTACACTATTAACTACTAATACCCAGTTGGAACCTCTCCAAACCAGGCGTCCACAATCTCATACTCTACCACACAAATATTACACACCAAATATTTTCCCTTTTTATCAGAACTCTGACATTCACAACATCCAATCTAACTGAACAGACACAGTGTTTAATTTGATGATGTCCCAATCACTTTATTTTAGTATCCATTATCTTAAATGAACCATACTTACTGTATGAGTGTCAATTTAGGTCACATAAAGCTATTAAAGTACTGCAGTGTGGGCCAGGGCCGGGCCAAGCTTTTTGGGGGCCCTAAGCGATATTTGGCGATATTTATTTTTTTGTGTTAAAGTGACTTTCCTGCAATTCTACACATTTTGCCATGGGATGTAGAGGAAATGTTGCCGTTTTCAAGCACATTTTCTGTATTTCTTAACATTTTGCCATAGGGCAGAAATAACAATTTACAGTTTCAAAGATAATAACCTGCAATTCTACACATTTTGCCATGAGGTGGAGAGACAATTGTGCAGTTTAAAGCCAATTTCCTGCAATTAAACACATTTAGCCATGGGGTGATGAGAAACCTTTGCAGTTTCAAAGGTAATATCCTACGGATTTTCTACACATTTTGCCATGAGGTGGGGAGATTGTGTAGTTTAAAGCTAATTTCCTGCAATTAAACACATTTTGCCATGGGATGATGAGAAACCTTTGTAGTTTCAATGGTAATATCCTGCAGATTTTCTACACATTTTGCCATGAGGCGGAGAGACAATTTTGCAGTTTTAAAGCTAATTTCCTGCAATTCTACACATGGCCATTACTTATGCCATGTTCATATGATATCCGAGTGAGAGTGAGTAACAAAATTAATGGGGGCCGCTGGAGGTCAGGGTCACTGGGCATATGCCCTGTGTGCCCGGTCGGTAATTTGATGATTACTACAAGGTTTAGATAGCTGGCTAGACATACCTAGCAAGACATTTTTTTTTGCTGACATCGGCTAATTGAGTAATTGTCAGTGACTGACATAACAAGTGGAAAACTGCTGATGCACTCCTAAATTTCGAAATGTCACCTTGTGTATTCTACTTTTCTAACTCTCAAAAGTAAGTTGAGACCCCAACTTAGTTATTTTGGGGGGGTGGGGGCCCTCTAGCGGCCGCGGGGCCCTTCGCGCAGTGTTGGGTTATTTTACACATCTTCACGTGTAATTCAGTTTACTTATAAGTGTTAAATAGAAATCACATTAACAAGGTTATCCTTTCTTCTCCAGCAAGTGTTTGTTTACGGTACATAGACACTTTTACAAGGTTTGAGGCAACATAGCTAATGCATTGTCCTCATTTACTGGTCCTGGGGCAGTTTGGAGTTTGAACCATAATGATTGTTTTGATTGGGTTGGGTTAAGCCACAGATTCTACACCAAGGGGCCATCTCACCCGTGAGTTGGGATTATCCAGAAGCTATTTGGACTGAATTGGTTCAAATGGGGATACAAGGATAAACAAAAAAGTTATAAATGACAGTCAGTTGGGCAACCTATGGCGTGTGATCAAAAGAAAAGGGGTTAAATGAGCAAATATCCATACCTCTACATCCCCTTTACAGATATCTTTACACTCATTTTATGTTATGAAATTAGCCATAGGAACAGATATTTTGGATTCACATCTCAATCTCTCAACCAAAAATCTAAAGAATAGGACTAAATCAAATCAAACTTTAAATGCACTTTAAATAAAGTTTTGATTTTGTCCTATTCTTTCACTTAGATTGTTGGTTAAGATGGAGATGTGAATCCAACATATACATTATTAACTTGTAGATTACATTTTAAATCAACCAAAGCTTGAAATCCGAATCTTATATGTATTGCCAATTTTTTGTTGAGTCCTGAGTAGAATTGAAACAATAGCTATTGATGACTTTGCAAATGTTATATAAGCCAAAATAACATTATTGATGATGCTCTGACAGTTACACCTACCGTATGGAATGACTTAGATAGCAGCAGTAAATCTATTTTGTTTTTAAGTGGAGATCTCTCAACAATCATTCTCACGATAGCACAATGGTAATAGTCAGTAACAAATATCAAAGCTAAGCAAGGCTGGGCATAGTAAAAACCCTGGAAGGGAGACCAAAGGGATAGCTGTAGATAGATTAATTATTCAGTAGGAGGTGCTGCCCAGACAATTTATTTCTTCTTCTGATAGTGGATATAACGTTGAACATCAGACATTGTTTCAGAAGTACAAATTCAACATATTTTAAACAAGATTTATCTATGTTGTTACCATGATAAAAGAAAAGCCTGTGGTTGAATTTTCACCATGGCACGTTGATGACTTTGTGCATATCCAGTGTATTTTACACGTAGATTCCACATCACAATGCATTGACAAATTATGTTGAAACAACGTTGATTCAACAGTTTGTGCCCAGTGGGGAGGCAATAATCATTACACAATATGAATATAAATTACTGTATTGACCACACCTGTGGTAACAGATGTTGAATGTGAGGGTAAAATGTTCTTTAATTCTTTATAAGGTGTCTTATTAGAGACTAGTTACAAGAGATTTAATGAAATCAAAACGTACATACTGTGAATTATAAATCATGCTTCATGCTCTATTATCACAGACAGTGAAAATATAAAATGCATTCCAACCACTATAAATCTACTCTCGCTTTATAGTCTGAAAATGCTGAGTCATCACTTGAAAGGAAAGTACCCATGTCATGTATTTAGTATCTTGGCCTGTTGAACATTGTCCAATATTTTCTGTTGATTAAATATTGATTTCTATACATTTTTGGAACACCATGAAAAATGCTTCCTTGAGTCATATTATGCAGGGCGAAGCAGGAGCCCAGTCAACTCAAGGAGATTTTTGTTCAGTGTTTTGACATGAGCAATAAGGCTATTATACATTATGTTTATCTATGCATGTCTACCAGTATTAGCTGTATGATTATTCTGAAAGATTGCTTGAAATTACCTATCCTGAACAGACTTTAAGCTCCCCAAAACGTAATTTTCACTGCACTAAGTCCTTAAGCAGTCACGTATGAGAAAGATGACAATTTTAAAAGTGGATCTTGTGCTGATTTGCTTGCCATGCTTATCAAAATGCCCAGCCACTTATCAAATAGATTTGGTTTATTTGAAAGGGAAATAATTCAATTTGGTCACTGCAGGGTTAACATTGATTTAATATGACATAATTAAATAGGAGACAGATGGTGACAGTTGGATGGAGGACCTTGAATTTAAACTCTCTGCTATCTATAGTCTGCTATATTCTCTGTCTCTGTACACAAATGAGATCATGATAGTAAAGTCATGAAGTGAATTCAAAATGCTCAATTTAAAAGACCTACAGTATGGAGACATGTTCTTAGATACAGTGAGGGAAAAAAGTATTTTATCCCCTGCTGATTTTGTACGTTTGCCCACTGACAAAGAAATGATCAGTCTATAATTTTAATGGTAGGTTTATTTGAACAGTGAGAGAGAGAATAACAAAAGAAAAATCCAGAAAAACGCATGTCAAAAATGTTATAAATTGATTTGCATTTTAATGAGGGAAATAAGTATTTGACCCCCTCTCAATCAGAAAGATTTCTGGCTCCCATGTGTCTTTTATACAGGTAACGAGCTGAGATTAGGAGCACACTCTTAAAGGGAGTGCTCCTAATCTCAGTTTGTTACCTGTATAAAAGACCTGTCCACAGAAGCAATCAATCAATCAGATTCCAAACTCTCCACCATGGCCAAGACCAAAGAGCTCTCCAAGGATGTCAGGGACAAGATTGTAGACCTACACAAGGCTGGAATGGGCTACAAGACCATCGCCAAGCAGCTTGGTGAGAAGGTGACAACAGTTGGTGCGATTATTCGCAAATGGAAGAAACACAAAAGAACTGTCAATCTCCCTTGGCCTGGGGCTCCATGCAAGATCTCACCTCGTGGAGTTGCAATGATCATGAGAACGGTGAGGAATCAGCCCAGAACTACACGGGAGGATCTTGTCAATGATCTCAAGGCAGCTGGGACCATAGTCACCAAGAAAACAATTGGTAACACACTACGCCGTGAAGGACTGAAATCCTGCAGCGCCGGCAAGGTCCCCCTGCTCAAGAAAGCACATATACAGGCCCGTCTGAAGTTTGCCAATGAACATCTGAATGATTCAGAGGAGAACTGGGTGAAAGTGTTGTGGTCAGATGAGACCAAAATCGAGCTCTTTGGCATCAACTCAACTCGCCGTGTTTGGAGGAGGAGGAATGCTGCCTATGATCCCAAGAACACCATCCCCACCATCAAACATGGATGTGGAAACATTATGCTTTGGGGGTGTTTTTCTGCTAAGGGGACAGGACAACTTCACCGCATCAAAGGGACGATGGAGAGGGCCATGTACCGTCAAATCTTGGGTGAGAACCTCCTTCCCTCAGCCAGGGCATTGAAAATGGGTCATGGATGGGTATTCCAGCATAGCAATGACCCAAAACACACAGCCAAGGCAACAAAGGAGTGGCTCAAGAAGAAGCACATTAAGGTCCTGGAGTGGCCTAGCCAGTCTCCAGACCTTAATCCCATAGAAAATCTGTGGAGGGAGCTGAAGGTTCGAGTTGCCAAACGTCAGCCTCGAAACCTTAATGACTTGGAGAAGATCTGCAAAGAGGAGTGGAACAAAATCCCTCCTGAAATGTGTGCAAACCTGGTGGCCAACTACAAGAAACTTCTGACCTCTGTGATTACCAACAAGGGTTTTGCCACCAAGTACTAAGTCATGTTTTGCAGAGGGGTCAAATACTTATTTCCCTCATTATAATGCAAATACATTTATAAAATGTTTGACGTGTTTTTCTGGATTTTTTTGTTGTTATTCTGTCTCTCACTGTTCAAATAAACCTACTATTAAAATTATAGACTGGTCATGTCTTTGTCAGTGGGCAAACGTACAAAATCAGCAGGGGATCAAATACTTTTTTCCCTCACTTTATTAAATGGACAATTTCTCTGGTTATTGCAAATGTGATGAAAAAATGTCACAATGAATACTCACCCTCTGATTCTGCCCCTACAGAAACCCATTCTGCCAAATACCAATGCAACAGTGTCAAAACTACAGTTAAGTTAGGACATTATCAATCTCCCATTACATTTTTACATTTACATTATTTAGCAGACGCTCTTATCCAGAGCGACTTACAAATTGGTGCATTCAACTTATGATAGCAAGTGGGACAAACACTTTTTTCTTCTTTTTTTATGGGGGGGGTGGGGGAAGAAGGATTACTTTATACTATTCCAGGTATTCCTTAAAGAGGTAGGGTTTCAAGTGTCTCCGGAAGGTGGTCAGTGACTCCGCTGTCCTGGCGTCGTGGGGGAGCTTGTTCCACCATTGGGGGGCCAGAGCAGCAAATAGCTTTGACTGGGCTGAGCGGGAACTGTGCTTCTGTAGAGGTAGGGGAGCTAGCAGGCCAGAGGTGGATGAACGTAGTGCCCTCGTTTGGGTGTAGGGTCTGATCAGACCCTGAAGGTAAGGAGGTGCCATTCCCCTCACAGTTCCATAGGCAAGCACCATGGTCTTGTAGTAGATGCGAGCCTCAACTGGAAGCCAGTGGAGTGTGCGGAGGAGCAGGTTGACATGAGAGAACTTGGGAAGGTCGAACACCAGACGGGCTGCGGCGTTCTGGATAAGTTGTAGGGGTTTAATGGCAGAGGCAGGGAGCCCAGCCAACAGCGAGTTGCAGTAATGGTGGTGAGAGCACGTGGTGCGGAGACAGATTCTCGCCACGCCACCTGGTAGGAGCGACCTGTCAGGTAGGACGCAATCCAAGAGTGAGCAGCGCCGGAGATGCCCAACTCGGAGAGGGTGGAGAGGAGGATCTGATGGTTCACAGTATCAAAGGCAGTGGATAGGTCTAGAAGGATAAGAGCAGAGGAGAGAGAGTTAGCTTTAGCAGTGCGGAGAGCCTCCGTGACACAGAGAAGAGTAGTCTCAGTTGAATGACCAGTCTTGAAACCTGACTGGTTTGGATCAAGAAGGTCATTCTGAGAGAGATAACAGGAGAGTTGGCTAGAGGCGGCACGCTCAAGAGTTTTGGAGAGAAAAGAAAGAAGGGATACTGGTCTGTAGTTGTTGACATCGGAGGGATCGAGTGTAGTGTAACCACCTACCTGTGGTTACACTATATTATGACTTAATTTGCTGTCTTTATTTGAGTAACAAAGCATACATTCGATTACGTAGGTTATGCAAAAGCCAATCTTAGTTGTTAAATGTTTCCCTATTTTTTATTACATATTTAGAAGTGCCTCATTTATTTATTCATCACGTGTGGTTTTGCTTGACATTTCACTATTTTAATTATTTTACCTTGAACTTGATATTGATAACCCTTTTGTAATGGTGTTTGTCTTGTGGAGTGAATGAGTGCATGAGTGCATGAGTGAGTAAACTAGCAGAGTTGGAACCAGCCCCAACACACCTGATCAGCATTTTGATTAACAAGCTGCCACCTGGATAAAAGCAGTTATCGGTCAGTAATGGGTGATTCAGAAAGCAGCACAGAGACCAGGCAGAAGACAGGCCTCGCTGGGTGATTCAGAAAGCAGCACAGAGACCAGACAGAAGACAGGCCTCGCTGGGTGATTCAGAAAGCAGCACAGAGACCAGGCAGAAGACAGGCCTCGCTGGGTGATTCAGAAAGCAGCACAGAGACCAGGCAGAAGACAGGCCTCGCTGGGTGATTCAGAAAGCAGCACAGAGACCAGGCAGAATACAGGCCTCGCTGGGTGATTCAGAAAGCAGCACAGAGACCAGGCAGAAGACAGGCCTCGCTGGGTGATTCAGAAAGCAGCACAGAGACCAGGCAGAAGACAGGCCTCGCTGGGTGATTCAGAAAGCAGCACAGAGACCAGACAGAAGACAGGCCTCGCTGGGTGATTCAGAAAGCAGCACAGAGACCAGGCAGAAGACAGGCCTCGCTGGGTGATTCAGAAAGCAGCACAGAGACCAGGCAGAAGACAGGCCTCGCTGGGTGATTCAGAAAGCAGCACAGAGACCAGGCAGAAGACAGGCCTCGCTCAGCTGTGCCACCGCTATCTGGGGAGAGGGGAGCTGCTACCGGGAGACTGAAACCCTGCTCGGTAGTGATGGGAAACTAGGCTTTCTGAGCAGGTTGACGTTTATTGTCATGAGTCTTGTCCTGGAGACAGAACTGAGTGATTTTCCCCTTAGATAGGCCAGCTGCAAAGTCCAAATTGGCTGTATTGTAAAAATTAATTAAAACAAACAAAACTGCTTTTTGGTGTTAGTTTAAGGTTAAGGTTAGCAGTGTGGTTGAGGTTAGGGTTAAAATCAGATTTTATGACTTTGTGGCTGTGCTAGCTAGTGATCACGCTGCAGAGCTGCCTCCAGAACAAGATTCATGACCTGCGCTTTCTGAAGCCTTTGGGGCTTTCACCAAATTGTGCGGAAAAACAGTTCATTACTTTGAGCTTTTAACACAATGCATATTAGTGACATCTGTTGGTCAACAATAAATACCAGTGTTTGATATTTAGTCGCTAGTGGAAGTCTACACCCCTTGCGCAGTCTTCATAATTTGATGCCTTTTAAAATTACATCAAAAAAAATTTACATGCGATTTTTTTCCCCCAACCTTTCAAAGTGTAAGAAAAATTATAGACATTTTTGTAAAATAATACAAAATTAAGATGTCTTGATTGCATAGGTCTTCACACCCCAGAGTTAATACTTGGTGGAAGCACCTTTAGCAGCCATTACATCTGGGAATCATTTTGAATAAGATTCTACCAACTTTGCACAGCTATTAGGGTAAAATATATCCATAGTTCATTTCTAAATGGCTCAAGCTCAGGAAATTTGGTTGGGAATCATTGATGGACAGAAATATTCAAACCTTGTCTTTGATTTTCAAGCAGATTTAAGTCTGGACTGAGATGGGACCATTCAGGAACACTCAACACCTCATTGAAAGTAGCAGGCAATTGTCGCATCTATTTTCTGTGAAACTTTCTAAATGTCGACAAAAACAAGTAAAAGGGATACTATAGGATTTTGGCAATGAAGCCATTTATCAACTTCCCCAGAGTCAGATGAACTCGTAGATACCATTTTATGTCTCTGCGTGCAGTTTGAAGGAAGTTGCTAACTAGCGTTAGCGCAATTGCTAACTAGTGTTAGCATGCTAGTAGATTCCATAAACTTCCAGCCATTGCGCTAATGCTAGTTAGAATTGGCTTGTGAAACGACGTCTAACTTCCTTAATACTGGATGCAGAGACATAAAAATGGTATTCATGAGTTCATATGACTCTGGGAAAGTAGATAAAGCGCTTATTTTATTTTTATTTTTGGTCATTTAGCAGACGCTCTTATCCAGAGCGACTTACAGGAGCAATTAGGGTTAAGTGCCTTGCTCAAGGGCACATCGACAGATTTTTCACCTAGTCGGCTCGGGGATTAGAACCAGCGACCTTTCGGTTACTGGCACAACGCTCTTACCCACTAAGCTACCTGCCGCCGATTCTTTGACAAAATCCGCCGCTTCTTTGACAAAATCTCGAAGTATCCCTTTAATGGAAAAATAGCTATTGACTCCACAGACTTTTATTTCTCCACAATGAATAGAGCCCAAATTGACCGAGTCCCCTCATAGATACCTTGGCATTTGGATTGATGACAAGTTGTCATTTAAAATACATGTACAGTGCCTTGCAAAAGTATTCATCCCCCTTGGCGTTTTTCCTATTTTGTTGCATTACAACCTGTCATTTAAATTGATTTTTATTTGGATTTCATGTAATGGACATGCACAAAATGGTCCAAATTGGTGAATTGAAATGAAAAAAAAACTATTTGTTTCAAACAATTCAAAAAAATAAATAACGGAAAAGTGGTGCATGCATATGTATTCACCCCCTTTGCTATGAAGCCCCTAAATAAGATCTGGTGCAACCAATTACCTTCAGAAGTCACATAATTAGTTAAATAAAGTCCACCTGTGTGCAATCTAAGTGTCACATGATCTGTCACATGATCTCAGTATATATACACCTGTTCTGAAAGGCCCTTTGAACATCCCACGGAGCACCATGAAATCCATTATTAAAAAATGGAAAGAATATGGCACCACAACAAACCTGCCAAGAGAGGGCCGCCCACCAAAACTCACGGACCAGGCAAGAAGGGCATTAATCAGAGAGGCAACAAAGAGACCAAAGATAACCCTGAAGGAGCTGCAAAGCTCCACAGCGGAGATCGGAGTATCTGTCCATAGGACCACTTTAAGCCGTACACTCCACAGAGCTGGGCTTTACGGAAGAGTGGCCAGAAAAAAGCCATTGCTTAAAGAAAAAAATAAGCAAACACGTTTGGTGTTCGCCAAAAGGCATGTGGGAGACTCCCCAAACATATGAAAGAAGGTACTCTGGTCAGATGAGACTAAAATTGAGCTTTTTGGCACTCAAGAAAAACGCTATGTCTGGCGCAAACCCAACACCTTCTATCACCCCGAGAACACCATCCCCACAGTGAAGCATGGTGGTGGCAGCATCATGCTGTGGGGATGTTTTTCATCGGCAGGGACTGGGAAACTGGTCAGAATTGAAGGAATGATGGATGGCGCTAAATACAGGGAAATTCTTGAAGGAAACCTGTTTCAGTCTTCCAAAGATTTGAGACTGGGATGGAGGTTCACCTTATAGCAGGACAATGACCCTAAGCATACTGCTAAAGCAACACTCGAGTGGTTTAAGGGGAAACATTTAAATGTCTTGGAATGGCCTAGTCAAAACTCAGACCTCAATCCAATTGAGAATCTGTGGTATGACTTAAAGATTGCTGTACACCAGCGGAACCCATCCAACTTGAAGGAGCTGGACCAGTTTTGCCTTGAAGAATGGGCAAAAATCCCAGTGGCTAGATGTGCCAAGCTTATAGAGACATACCCCAAGAGACTTGCAGCTGTAATTGCTGCAAAAGGTGGCTCTACAAAGTATTGACTTTGGGGGAGTGAATAGTTATGCACGCTCAAGTTTTCAGTTTTTTTGTCTTATTTCTTGTTTGTTTCACCCCCCAAAATATTTTGCATCTTCAAAGTGGTAGGCATGTTGTGTAAATCAAATGATACAAACCCCCCCAAAATCCATTTTGATTCCAGGTTGTAAGGCAACAAAATAGGAAAAATGCCAAGGGGGGTGAATACTTTTGCAAGCCACTGTAAATGAGCTAACAGAGAAGCAGATCATTAAATTGGGCTTCTACGGAAATAGATTTTAGTAGAAAAAAAAATCTGTTGATTTTGTCAGCTCTGGACTATGGCTACGTGATCTATATGAACGCAGCTACCACTTCTTTAAAACCATTGGATGCTGTTTGTCATAATGCACTACGCTTTATTACGGGTGACTAATATTGTACACATCACTGTAATCTGTATTAGAAATTGGCCAGAGAATGCAAAATTGCCTTTTGTTTATTTACAAAGCTCTCGTCCAAAAACTACCATATTACCTCACATCGCTGCTAACCTACAGAAGTACAAAATACCTTACTCGCTCACAGGAATGGCTAACTCTTTAAATTCCTCGTTGCCTCCGATTTAGGTAAAACGGCTTTTAGTTTTTATGCGCATATTCTGAATACCCCACGATTGGGTGCTAGTACCTTTCGGGAATTTTAAGGTATTGGTAAAAGTAATGTAATCAGTTACATTACCAGCAAAGATATTGTTATCAGATTACAGATACTTTTGAAAAACTAGATGATTACTTCTTTGATTAATTTTAAATTCAGAAAGGATGTTTAAAACAATTATTATAATAAAGTTTAAGTTTGTTCCACCTGAGCAAGTCTTACCACTATGATGACACCCCAAATGCGTTAGATGGATCATTTTTGTCTTCTTCTAATGCCTCTTAAGGGAAAAGTAATCCAAATGTAACTGAAAGCAATCAGATGACATTACTGAGTTTGGGTAATCCAAAAGTTACGTTACAATTTAGGACAGGTAACTAGTAACTGTAACAGAATACATAAAAAATATATAATAATACCCAACCCTGTTGGTAAATGACTTGTTCTTAGAGGAATGTTTTTTTTAAAATAATTTGTATTTTTGTATTTCTCATGCACCTGCCTTGTTTGTTGTAATTTGTATGATGTGGGTGAATATACAGTAGGTTGTAATCTCATTGATCAACATCTCAACCAAATATTACACAATTGTCCATGTTGAAATTACATGGTGTGCTCAGTGGGGAGCATTACCACAGTAGACAAAATAAGTGATCAAAATGACATATTTGTCACTGGTGGAGCCTTCTTGTGTTGTAGCCTGGGTGCTGAAAATAAAATAAAAATGCTGTCAAAATAAAATCAGAAGCTTGTCATTGTTGTCATGAGTCTAAAAGACAAACATAATTTGGGCATGCAGTGGGGAGAACAAGTATTTGATACACTGCCGATTTTGCAGGTTTTCCTACTTACAAAGCATGTAGAGGTCTGTAATTTGTATCATAGGTACACTTCAACTGTGAGAGACGGAATCTAAAACAAAAATCCAGAAAATCACATTGTATGATTTTTAAGTAATTAATTTGCATTTTATTGCATGACATAAGTATTTGATACATCAGAAAAGCAGAACTTAATATTTGGTACAGAAACCTGTGTTTGCAATTACAGAGAACATACGTTTCCTGTAGGTCTTGACCAGGTTTGCACACACTGCAGCAGGAATTTTGGCCCACTCCTCCACACAGACCTTCTCCACATCCTTCAGGTTTCGGGGCTGTCGCTGGGCAATATAGACTTTCAGCTCCCTCCAAAGATTTTCTATTGGGTTCAGGTCTGGAGACTGGCTAGGCCACTCCAGGACCTTGAGATGCTTCTTACGGAGCCACTCCTTAGTTGCCCTGGCTGTGTGTTTTGGGTCGTTGTCATGCTGGAAGACCCAACCACAACCCATCTTCAATGCTCTTACTGAGGGAAGGATCTCGCGATACATGGCCCCATCCATCCTCCCCTCAATACGGTGCAGTCGTCCTGTCCCCTTTGCAGAAAAGCATCCCCAAAGAATGATGTTTCCACCTCCATGCTTCACGGTTGGGATGGTGTTCTTGGGGTTGTACTCATCCTTCTTCTTCCTCCAAACACGGCGAGTGGAGTTTAGACCAAAAAGCTTTATTTTTGTCTCATCAGACCACATGACCTTCTCCCATTCCTCCTCTGGATCATCCAGATGGTCATTGGCAAACTTCAGACGGGCCTGGACATGCGCTGGCTTGAGCAGGGGGACCTTGCGTGCGCTGCAGGATTTTAATCCATGACGGCGTAGTGTGTTACTAATGGTTTTCTTTGAGACTGTGGTCCCAGCTCTCTTCAGGTCATTGACCAGGTCCTGCCGTGTAGTTCTGGGCTGATCCCCCATTTTCTAATAATTGCGCCAACAGTTGTTGCCTTCTCACCAAGCTGCTTGCCTATTGTCCTGTAGCCCATCCCAGCCTTGTGCAGGTCTACAATTGTATCCCTGATGTCCTTAAACAGCTCTCTGGTCTTGGCCATTGTGGAGAGGTTGGAGTCTGTTTGATTGAGTGTGTTGACAGGTGTCTTTTATACAGGTAACGAGTTCAAACAGGTGCAGTTAATACAGGTAATGAGTGGAGAACAGGAGGGCTTCTTGAAGAAAAACAAACAGGTCTGTGAGAGCCGGAATTCTTACTGGTTGGTAGGCGATCAAATACTTATGTCATGCAATAAAATGCAAGTTAATTACTTAAAAATCATACAATGTGATTTTCTGGATTTTTGATTTAGATTCCGTCTCTCACAGTTGAAGTGTACCTATGATAAAAAATTACAGACCTCTACATGCTTTGTAAGTAGGAAAACTTACAAAATCGGCAGTGTATCAAATACTTGTTCTCCCCACTGTATGTTGCTGAATACAAAGTGAGCTACATTTCCAACATACAGTATTTATGAGGTGTCATTGGCTCACCACAAAAGGATTGCTGGAGTAACTACAGGCAGCTTCAAGGCAACCAGAAAGTTTGAACCAATTGTTGTATGTCGCTTGTGCACTTTTAACATTTTTATAATTTAGCCAACGCTCTTATCCAGAGCGACTTACAGTTAGTACATTCATCTTAAGATAGCTAGGTGGGACAACCACATATCACAGTAATAGTAAGTACATTTTTCCTCAAAGTATCAGCAAAGTCAGAGCTAGTAAAGAGTCAAGTGTGAGTGTTAGTTCACAAAAGGCTTTTTGGGGGGGTGAGAAGGGTATGTGTGAGGTGGGTGCTGTGGGACTATTTTAGATACTCTTTGAAGAGGTAGGGTTTCAGATGTTTTCGGAAGATGGGCAGGGTCTCTGCTGTCCTAGCTTAAAGGGGAAGCTGGTTCCACCATTGGGGTGCCAGGACAGAGAAAAGCTTGGACTGGGCTGAGCGGGAGCTACCCTACGGTAGGGGTGGGAGGGCCAAAAGACCAGAGGTGGCAGAACCGAGTACTCGGGTTGGGGTGTAGGGTTTGAGCAGAGCCTGACGGTAGGGAGGGGCAGTTCCTTTTGCTGCTCCGTAGGCAAGTACTATGGTTTTGTAGTGGATGCGGAATAGCAGGGTGATGGGAGAATTTTGGAAGGTTAAATACCAGGCGTTCTGGATAAGTTGCAGGGGTTTGATGGCACAAGCGGGGAGCCCAGCAAACAGTGAGTTGCAGTTGTCCAGATGGGAGATGACAAGTGCCTGGATTAGGACATGTACTGCTTCCTGTGTGAGGTAGGGTCATACTCTACGGATGTTGTAGAGCATGAACCCGCAGGAGCAAGTCACTGTTTTGATGTTTGCAGAGAACGACAGGTTGTTGTCCAGGGTCACGCCAAGGTTCTTTGCTCTCTGGGAGGGGGACACTGGAGTTGTAAACTGTGATGGAGATGTCTTGGAGGGGGCAGGCCTTCCCCGGAGGGAAGAGCAACTCCGTCTTGTTGAGCTTGAGGTGGTGGGCCGACATCCAAGCTGAGATATCTGTCAGCCACGCAGAGATGCATGTCGCCACCTGGGTGTCAGAAGGGGGAAGTAGTTGAGTGTCATCCGAATAGCAATGATAATGGAGACCATGTGAACATATGACGGAGCAGAGTGACTTGGTGTATAGAGAGAAGAGGAGAGGGCCTAGAACCGAGCCCTGGGGACACCAGTATTGAAAGTACGTGGTGCAGACATAGATCCTCTCCACGTCACCTGGTAGGAGCGGCCTGCCAGGTAGAATGCAATCCAAGAGTGTGCAGAGCCTGAGACGCCCAGCCCTGAGGGTGGAGAGGAGGATCTGATGCTTCATGGTGTTGAAGGCAGCGGATAGATCTAGGAGGATGAGAACAGAGGAGAGAGAGTCAGCTTTGGCAGTGCGGAGAGCCTCCATGACACAGCGAAGTGCAGTCTCGGTTGAATGACCCGTCTTGAAGCCTGACTGGTTAGGGTCAAGAAGATAGTTCTGAGAGAGATGGCGAGATATATATATATACAGTGAGGGAAAAAAGTATTTGATCCCCTGCTGATTTTGTACGTTTGCCCACTGACAAAGACATGATCAATCTATAATTTTAATGGTAGGTTTATTTGAACAGTGAGAGACAGAATAACAACAAAAAAATCCAGAAAAACGCATGTCAAAAATGTTATAAATTGATTTGTATTTTAATGAGGGAAATAAGTATTTGACCCCTCTGCAAAACATGACTTAGTACTTGGTGGCAAAACCCTTGTTGGCAATCACAGAGGTCAGACGTTTCTTGGAGTTGGCCACCAGGTTTGCACACATCTCAGGAGGGATTTTGTTCCACTCCTCTTTGCAGATCTTCTCCAAGTCATTAAGGTTTCGAGGCTGACGTTTGGCAACTCGAACCTTCAGCTCCTTCCACAGAATTTCTATGGGATTAAGGTCTGGAGACTGGGTAGGCCACTCCAGGACCTTAATGTGCTTCTTCTTGAGCCACTCCTTTGTTGCCTTGGCCGTGTGTTTTGGGTCATTGTCATGCTGGAATACCCATCCACGACCCATTTTCAATGCCCTGGCTGAGGGAAGGAGGTTCTCACCCAAGATTTGACGGTACATGGCCCCGTCCATCGTCCCTTTGATGCGGTGAAGTTGTCCTGGCCCTCAGCAGAAAAACACCCCCAAAGCATAATGTTTCCACCTCCATGTTTGACGGTGGGGATGGTGTTCTTGGGGTCATAGGCAGCATTCCTCCTCCTCCAAACACGGCGAGTTGAGTTGATGCCAAAGAGCTCGATTTTGGTCTCATCTGACCACAACACTTTCACCCAGTTCTCCTCTGAGTCATTCAGATGTTCATTGGCAAACTTCAGACGGCCCTGATTGAATCTGATTGATTGATTGCTTCTGTGGACAGGTGTCTTTTATACAGGTAACAAACTCAGATTAGGAGCACTCCCTTTAAGAGTGTGCTCCTAATCTCAGCTCGTTACCTGTATAAAAGACACATGGGAGCCAGAAATCTTTCTGATTGAGAGGAGGTTAAATACTTATTTCCCTCATTAAAATGCAAATCAATTTATAACATTTTTTACATACGTTTTTCTGGATTTTTTTGTTGTTATTCTGTCTCTCACTGTTCAAATAAACCTACCATTATAGACTGATCATTTCTTTGTCAGTGGGCAAACGTACAAAATCAGCAGGGGATCAAATAATTTTTTCCATCACTGTATATATATATATATATATATATATATATATATATATATATATATATATATATATATTTATTTTTTTGTCCCCTCTTTTTGTTTGTAATTTTTATATTTCAGCTTTAATATTGCAGATAGATTGTAACTTCCATCAATGTAATTGTCTGCATCACTTCCAATCCCCCATATGTTTTTTTTCTCTCGCATATATATATATATATATATATATATATATATATATATATATATATATATATATATATATATATATACATACATACATACACATACATATATACATACATACATACATACATACATACATACATACATACATACATATATATACATATCATTAAAACATATATATTTCCCTTTATTACTTTCCAACCCCACCACCCCTTTCCTAATTGGAGTAAACTAGTGAACAACAACACTTAGGCCTCTACTTCCAGCTTATATATACTATACACATTTTATGGACACAGTCAATCTTACAATAATTATATTTTGTTTGTTTTTACTACGAAACTTCCTCCACCCTCAACTTCTCCGATAATTTTCATGATGTCCATCCGGTTTGCTTCTATATGCCATATCTTTCTAACTGTGCTCTTTCACAAAAGGTCTCAACCTATAACCTTTATACTTATTATGGACACAGTATGCTTTACATTAGTTATCTTTTTGTTATTAGTTGATGTTAGTTGTTATTAGTCCCATCTTTCAACTCCATTCAACACCTCCCATCTATCTCTTAACACCATCCATATTGGATTTTATTTGCCATATATTTTTCAAATGTTCTGAACCATTCTATTCTCATTGTTTCTACAGATTGTAAATTGAAAATAAACATTTTTGCTAAAAGTATTATTATATTATTGATCGATTAACTATGACTTTTCAGATCACCCAGTAGTGCAATCTGCAGGGTTAGCTCCAGGTAAATATTGCAATCCTTTAGCCATTCTTGGACCTGTGACCAAAAACAAGCTACAAATGGACAGTACCAAAACAAAAGATCTAATGATTCTGTCTCTTCGCAGCAAAATCTGCAGATCTGGGAAGATTGTATCCCACATATAAATAACATTCTATTGGTAGCAAGAATTTTGTATAATTTAAATAGAAAAATTATACGTTTTGAATGCGGCGTCGTTTTGCGTATAAGTTCATAAACACTATGCCATGGAATCAGTACGCCAAAAATCTCTTTATTTTTCAATCTATATGGGACGGCTGTCAATCCTTTGGTCCTTAAATTAAACTGGTATACTTTTTTATTTATCACAATTTTCTTTAACCAATTATGTTCTTTAATGCAGGGCCGACAGACAAGTTCCTTACTTTTCCCCCCTTCCACTTTCCTCTTCCATTTTTGCAGTAATGCTGCAATTATTTGGTTGTAATTTTGGGTAGAGCAGACATTTCCATATGTTTTTGTTAGCTGCATGTGCAACATAACCCAGTCCTACCTATGATATAATCTTTAAAGATTTTACTTTTTTTTAATTTATTTTTTTATAATGGTTTTTTATCAATTAGTATATTTGAGTTTAAGCACAATATTTGTTGCATTATTTGTTCTGTCGTTTCTGGAGGATTAAATTGAAATTGCAACCACATTTCTATGGCTTGTTTTAGAAATAGTGATATTTGGGAGATTTCCTTTTCAAATAACTGAAAGTGAGAGGTTGTAATCTGAATAAAGGGAAGAAGGCCATTCTTGAACATGGGGTGAGACAATCTTACTAATTTTCTAGAGGACCACTTCGGATCTAAGTATAACTTTTGTATGACTGAAGCTTTTAGTGATAGGTCTACTGCTTTAATATTTAATAATTACTGTCCTCTGAATTCATATTCATTATATAAATAGGCCCGTTTAATTTTGTCTGGCTTGCCGTTCCAAATAAAATGGAATATTTTTTCTCATATAATTTAAAAAACAGTTCGCTAGGTGTAGGAAAGACCATAAGCAAATTGGTAAACTGGGATAATACTAAATATTTAATCAGGGTGACTTTTCCACAAATAAGACAGATATTTATCTATTTTTGCTAACTTTCCATTAAAATGTATTGGTGTGAGATCATTTATTTCATTTGGGATATGTATTCCGAGTATATCCACATCACCATCATACCATTTTATTGGTAAACTACATGGTAATGTAAAAATTGTATTTTTAGTGATCCAATACGTAATATAGTACATTTGTCATAATTTGGTTGTAATCCAGAGAGGTTAGAAAACGTATCTAGATCCTCTATGAGGCTATGGAGGGATTCAAGTTGTGGATTTAAAAGAAAACATGAATCATCAGCTTACAATGACACCTTTGTTTTTAAGACCTGGATTTCTAATCCCTTGATATTATTGTTGGATCTGATTTTAATAGCTAACATTTCGATGACCATAATAAATAGATATGCCGATAGTGGACAACCTTGTTTCACTTCTCTTGACAGTTTAAAACTTTCTGAGAAATAGCCATTATTTACTATTTTACACCTAGGGTTACTATACATGATTTTAACCCATTTTATAAGAGATTCTCCAAAACTGAAATGCTCCAGGCATTTATATATAAAATCCAGTCGTACTTTATCAAATGCCTTTTCAATGTCTGCTATGAATAGCAGGCCTGGTTTCCCAGATTTTTCATAGTGTTCTATTGTTTCCAGTATTTGCCTTACATTATCTCCAATGTATCATCCTGTCTGATTAAAATGAATAATATCCGACATTACCATTTTTAATTCTATGCGCTATGCATTTTGCTAGAATTTTTGCATCACAACACTGAAGTGTAAGGGGCCTCCAATTTTTTTAATGGACTGGATCATTATATTTCCCACTTGCATCCTGTTTCAGTAATAATTAAATCAGACCTTCTTCTTGAGTGTCTGATAATCTACCATTTACATAGGAGTGGTTAAAACATGTTAATAACGGTCCTCTGAGTATATCAAAAAAAGGTTTGGTATACCTCGACTGGTATGCCATCCAACCCTGGAGTTTTTCTAGACTTAAAGTCTTTAATTGCATCCAGAAGTTCCTCCTCTGTAATTTCACCTTCACATGAGTCTTTATGTATGGCTGTTAATTTTACATTATCAATAGAAAAAAAATCCCCAGAATTAGCTTCAGTTAGAGGAGTTGGAGCCGACTGAAACAAAAACATATGCTTAAAGTACTTTGCTTCCTCCTTCAAAATATCATTTGGTGAATCATGTGTGACTCCGTCATTTGTAACCAGTTTCAGTAAATTCCTTTTGGTAGCATTTTTATGTTAAAGATTTAAAAATAATTTGGTGCGTTTTCCCCCATATTCCATCCGGTTTGCTTTATTTTTATAATATATTACACTTGATATTTTTTGAATATGTTTCTCCATTTCTTTTTGTTTTTCCTCTAATTTATACTGAGCCTCTATGTTACAGTTTTTATTGCTATCTATCTGTTCTGTTAGACCTTCTATTTCCTTTGTTAGTATGGACTCTTTTGACCTAAATTGCTTTTGTTTTTGAGATGAGTACTGAATTGCATGGCCTCTAAAGGCACATTAAAAAGTGTCCCATACAATAAGGGGATTTGCTGACCTATGTTATGTCGGAAAAAATCTGTTATAAATTCCTCTGTCCTAGTTAAAAACAAGTTATCATCTAGTAGGCTTTGATAAAATGTTGCAATATCCTCGCCCACGTGGAAATTCAGTAAGAGTAATGTATATGCCAATTATATGATGGCCCGACCGCATTCTGTCCGCTATTAACACTTTTTAAACTTTTGGTGCCAACGAGAATGACATAAGAAAGAAGACGACTAGCTTGATTGAGTCGCTGCCATGTATATCTCACTAGGTCAGGATATTTAAGCCTCCATATATCTACTAGTTCTAATGTATCCATGACATTCATGATTTCCTTAAGAGCATGAGGGTGATAGTTTGTAGAGTGATTTCCTTTATGGTCCATTGAGATATTTAAAACAGTATTATAATCTCCCACCATAATAATAGAGTCTTGTATTGCTTGCAGGGTTGATAATTTATTATATATGGTGTGGATCATCATTATTTGGTCTGTAAAGGTTAATGAGCCACATCTGTTTATGGTCCAATAATAAATCAATTTAAAATCATCCATCTACCTTGCGGATCTGTTTGGACAATTTGCACATTCGGATCGAAATGACTGTTAATTAATATCATCACCCCTTTTGAGTTTCTTTGCCCATGGGAGAAGTATATTTGCCCCCAAATTATGGTGGAAAATAAGTATTTGGTCACCTACAAACAAGCAAGATTTCTGGCTCTCACAGACCTGTAACTTCTTCTTTAAGAGGCTCCTCTGTCCTCCACTCGTTACCTGTATTAATGGCACCTGTTTGAACTTGTTATCAGTATAAAAGACACCTGTCCACAACCTCAAACAGTCACACTCCAAACTCCACTATGGCCAAGACCAAAGAGCTGTCAAAGGACACCAGAAACAAAATTGTAGACCTGCACCAGGCTGGGAAGACTGAATCTGCAATAGGTAAGCAGCTTGGTTTGAAGAAATCAACTGTGGGAGCAATTATTAGGAAATGGAAGACATACAAGACCACTGATATTCTCCCTCGATCTGGGGCTCCACGCAAGATCTCACCCCGTGGGGTCAAAATGATCACAAGAACGGTGAGCAAAAATCCCAGAACCACACGGGGGACCTAGTGAATGACCTGCAGAGAGCTGGGACCAAAGTAACAAAGCCTACCATCAGTAACACACTACACCGCCAGGGACTCAAATCCTGCAGTGCAAGACATGTCCCCCTGCTTAAGCCAGTACATGTCCAGGCCCCTCTGAAGTTTGCTAGAGTGCATTTGGATGATCCAGAAGAGGATTGGGAGAATGTCATATGGTCAGATGAAACCAAAATATAACTTTTTGGTAAAAACTCAACTCATCGTGTTTGGAGGACAAAGAATGCTGAGTTGCATCCAAAGAACACCATACCTACTGTGAAGCATGGGGGTGGAAATATCATGCTTTGGGGCTGTTTTTCTGCAAAGGGACCAGGACGACTGATCCGTGTAAAGGAAAGAATGAATGGGGCCATGTATCGTGAGATTTTGAGTGAAAACCTCCTTCCATCAGCAAGGGCATTGAAGATGAAACGTGGCTGGGTCTTTCAGCATGACAATGATCCCAAACACACCGCCCGGGCAACAAAGGAGTGGCTTCGTAAGAAGCATTTCAAGGTCCTGGAGTGGCCTAGCCAGTCTCCAGATCTCAACCCCATAGAAAATCTTTGGAGGGAGTTGAAAGTCCGTGTTGCCCAGCGACAGTCCCAAAACATCACTGCTCTAGAGGAGATCTGCATGTAGGAATGGGCCAAAATACCAGCAACAGTGTGTGAAAACCTTGTGAAGACTTACAGAAAACGTTTGACCTGTGTCATTGCCAACAAAGGGTATATAACAAAGTATTGAGAAACTTTTGTTATTGACCAAATACTTATTTTCCACCATAATTTGCAAATACATTCATTAAAAATCCTACAATGTGATTTTCTGGATTTTTTTTCCTCATTTTGTCTGTCATAGTTGACGTGTACCTATGATGAAAATTGCAGGCCTCTCTCATCTTTTTAAGTGGGAGAACTTGCACAATTGGTGGCTGACTAAATACTTTTTTTCCCCACTGTATATTCAAATATCTTGCATATCTTAATTTCCATCATGATGGCGCCGGAGGGGATGGTTGCCGTTTCATGGACTCTTAACCAACCGTGCTATTTTGTGTGTTTTTTCGCATTGTTTGTAACTTATTTTGTATATAATGTTGCTGATACCGTCTCTTATGACCGAAAATAGCTTCTGGACATCAGAACAGTGATTACTCACCTTGAACTGGACGGAAAGAAAATATTTTATGAGTCGGTCGAGAGGGATTTGCTCCAGACACCTGACAGAGCCCTCATCCCCGTCATTCACAGTAGAATGAAAAGGAGATATCGCGGAATTAGATCGGGGTGCTTGGTAAGGAGCCGGCAACGAGTGGCTAATCTGCTTTTGCAATCGATCCTATTGGCCAATTTACAATTTACAAAATGGATGAACTACAGGTAAAAATATCCTACCAACGGGACATTCAAAACTGTAATATCTTATGTTTCACAGAGTCATGGCTGAACGGTGACATGAATAACATACAGCTGGTGGGTTATACACTGTATCGGCAGGATAGAACAGCAGCCTCTGGTAAGACAAGGGGTGGCGGTCTATGTATATTTGTAAACAACAGCTGGTGCACGATATCTAAAGTCTCGAAGTTTTGCTCGCCTGAGGTAGAGTATCTCATGATAAGCTGTAGACCACACTATCTACCAAGATAGTTTTCATCTATATTTTTCGTAGCTGTCTATTTACCACCACAAACCAATGCTGGCACTAAGACCGCACTCATTGAACTGTATACGGCCATAAGCAAACAGGAAAACGCTCATCCAGAGGCGGCGCTCCTAGTTGCCTGGGACTTTAATGCAGGGAAACTTAAATCCGTTTTACCTCCTTTCTACCAGCATGTTAAATGTGCAACCAGAGGGAAATAAACTCTAGACCACCTTTACTCCACACACAGAGACGCGTACAAAGCTCTCCCTCACCCTCCATTTGGAAAATCTGACCATAATTCTATCCTCCTGATTCCTACTTATAAGCAAAAACTAAAGCAGGAAGCACCAGTGACTCGGTCAATAAAAAAGTGGTCAGATGAAGCAGATGCTAAGCTACAGGACTGTTTTGCTAACACAGACTGGAATATGTTCCGGGATTCTTCTGATGGCATTGAGGAGTACACCACATCAGTCACTGGCTTCATCAATAAGTGCATTGATGACATCGTCCCCACAGTGACTGTACGTACATACCCCAACCAGAAACCATGGATTACAGGCAACATCCACACTGAGCTAAAGGGTAGAGCTGCCGCTTTCAAGGAGCGGGACTCTAACCCGGAAGCTTATAAGAAATCCCACTATGCCCTCCGACGAACCATCAAACAGGCAAAGCGTCAATACAGGACTAAGATCGAATCGTACTACACCGGCTCCGATGCTCGTCAAATGTGGCAGGGCTTGCAAACTATTACAGACTACAAAGGGAAGCACAGCCGCGAGCTGCCCAGTGACACAAGCCTACCAGACGAGCTAAATTACTTCTATGCTCGCTTCGAGGCAAGTAACACTGAAACATGCATGAGAGCATCAGCTGTTCCGGATGACTGTGTGATCACGCTCTCTGTAGCTGATGTGAGTAAGACCTTTAAACAGGTCAACATTCACAAGGCTGCAGGACCAGACGGATTACCAGCATGTGCTGACCAACTGGCAAGTGTCTTCACTGACATTTTCAACCTCTCCCTGTCTGAGTCTGTAACACCAACATGTGTCAAGCAGACCACCATAGTCCCTGTGCCCAAGAACACTAAGGTAACCTGCCTAAATGACTACCGACCCGTAGCACTCACGTCTGTAGCCATGAAGTGCTTTGAAAGGCTGGTCATGGCTCATATCAACACCATTATCCCAGAAACCCTAGACCCACTCCAATTTGCATATCACCCCAACAGATCCACAGATGATGCAATCTCTATTGCACTCCACACTGCCCTTTCACAACTGGACAAAAGGAACACCTATGTGAGAATGCTATTCATTGACTAAAGCTCAGCGTTCAACACCATAGTGCCCTCAAAGCTCATCACTAAGCTAAGGACCCTGGGACTAAACACCTCCCTCTGCAACTGGATCCTGGACTTCCTGACTGGCCGCCCCCAGCTGGTAAGGGTAGGTAACAACACATCCGCCAAGCTGATCCTCAACACGGGGGCCCCTCAGGGGTGCGTGCTCAGTCCCCTCCTGTACTCCCTGTTCACTCATGACTGCATGGCCAGGCACAACTCCAACACCATCATTAAGTTTGCCGATGACACAACAGTGGTAGGCGTGATCACCGACAACGACGAGACAGCCTATAGGGAGGAGGTCAGAGACCTGGCCGTGTGGTGCCAGGACAACAACCTCTCCCTCAAAGTGATCAAGACAAAGGAGATGATTGAGGACTACAGGAAAAAGAAGAGGACCAAGCACGCCCCCATTCTCATCGACATGGCTGTAGTGGAGCAGGTTGAGAGCTTCAAGTTCCTTGGTGTCCACATCACCAACAAACTAACATGGTCCAAGCACACCAAGACAGTCGTGAAGAAGGCATGACAAAACCTATTCCCCCTAAGGAGACTGAAAAGATTTGGCATGGGTCGTCAGATCCTCAAAATGTTCTACAGCTGCACCATTGAGAGCATCCTGACTGGTTGCATCACTGCCTGGTATGGCAACTGCTCAGCCTCCGACCGCAAGGCACTACAGAGGGTAGTGCGTATGGCCCAGTACATCACTGGGGCCAAGCTTCCTGCCATCCAGGATCTCTATACCAGGCGTTGTCAGAGGAAGGCCCTAAAAATTGTCAAAGACTCCAGCCACCCTAGTCATAGACTGTTCCCTCTGCTACCTCACAGCAAGCGGTACTGGAGCGCCAAGTCTAGGTCCAAGAGGCTTCTAAACAGCTTCTACCCTCAAGCCATAAGACTCCTGAACATCTAATGAAATGGCTACCCAGACTATTTGCATTGCACCCCCCACCCCTCTTTTATGCTGCTGCTACTCTCTGTTTATTATCTATGCATAGTCACTTTAATAACTCTACCTACATGTACATATTACCCCAATTACCTCGACTAACCGGTGCCCCCGCACATTGTCTCGGTACCGGTACCCCCTGTATATAGCCTCGCTATTGTTACTTTTACTGCTGCTCTTTAATTATTTGTTATTTTTATTTCATATTATTTTATATTGTATTTTTTTGTGATTTGTTTTGGTATTCTTTCTTAAAACTGCATTATTGGTTAAGGGCTTGTAAGTAAGCATTTCACTGTAAGGTCTACACCTGTTGTATTTGGCGCATGTGACAAATATAATTTGATTTGATTTGATCAATATGTGTAATAATGTTGTCAGTTCATGCAAAGGATTGTTACCTATAACCCGGATTGCCATTGTATTACATTACATTTTTGTCAAGCAATTATTATTTTAGCAAACAATTATTGTGGTTCATCCTATATTCTCCCTAACATCCTTACCCCCTTGCAACAGATGTGGGATACACACACACACACACGCACACACGCACACACGCACATACTCTTACACACTCAACCCCTTTCCTCCACAATCAACCATAAGCTCAGATGCTCAACGGTTGTTACATCACAGAGCCCAACTCAAGAAAGGACCTGATTTACGAATGCATTTACAGTTACAGCTGTTTGAGAAAGCATGCAAGATTGAGCAAAAATGGACAAACATTTGAGATTTGATTAACCTATGTCAAGTCCTAGGTGATGGAGATCAGATCCACCCTCTTCCCCTGAAACACAAACGAGAGAGTTGGTCAGAGACAGCACACTCAAGTGTTTTGGAAAGAAAGAAGGGATACCGGTCTGTAGTTTTTTACGTAAGAAGGGTCAAGTGTTGGTTTCTTGAGGAGGGGAGCGACTCAGGCCATTTTAAAGTTAGAGGGGACGCAGCCAGTGGTCAGGGATGAGTTGATGAGGGAAGTGAGGAATCTCCAGAGATGGTCTGGAGAAGGGAGGAGGGGATGGGGTCGAGCGGGCAGATTGTCAGTCAGCCGGACCTCACTAGTCGCAGGATTTCATCTGGAGAGAGAGGGGAGAAGGAGGTAAAAGCGTAGGGTAGTTCTGTGTGAGTGGGACCAGCGGACTTAGTAGGCAGAATGGATGTCGTCAACCTTCTTTTTAAAGTGGTTGACAAAGTCGTCCGCAGAGAGGGAGGATGGAGGGCGTGTGGTGGAGGATTAAGGAGGGAAGAGAAGGTGAAAAATAGTTTCCTAGGGTTAGAGACAGAAGCTTGAAATTTAAAGTGATAGAAAGTTAACAGTGCACAATGTCACGGCCGTCTACGGAAGGAGTGGACCAAAGCGCAGTGTTTGTAGCGAACATGACTTTATTAAAGTTAAAGTGCACGAACGAGAAAACAATAAACAATGACGGATAGTGAAGTCCTCAGTACACAGACTGAAACATGGAACAAAAACCCACAACCCTAAGGTGAACACTGACAGTTTAAATATGGCTCCCAATCAGAGATAACGAGCCGACAGCTGACACTCGTTACCTCCGATTGGGAGTCACATGACGAGACAAGACACTACAACCAAAACCAAACACAACCAAATGAACACACCCTATACCCAACACAACCAAATGAATATACCCTGGCTCAAACTACACAGTCCCGGAGCCAGAGCGTGACAGTACCCCCCCCTAAAGGCGCGGACTGCGACCGCGCCTCAATACGGGCTAAACAAGGGAGGGCTGGGCGGGCATACCTCCTCGGCGGTGGCTCTGGCTCCGGCCTTGATCCCCACCTCCTCTGCAACCCCCCAAAGTACCCCTGGTCCTGTCTAGCCCCGCTGGCCGGAGCCGGACTGACGACACGCGCCCCTGGCTTGGTGCGTGGAGGACGAACGGGCCTTACCAGGCTGACGACGCGCACCACTGCCTTGGCGCGGGGAGCAGGAATGGGCCGGACCGGGCTGACGAAGCGCACCCTTGACTTGGTGCGGAGAGCGGGACCGGGCCGGACAGGGCTGACGAAACGCACCACAGACTTGGTGCGGGGAGCAGGAACGGGCCGGACAGGGCCGACGAAACGCACCCTAGGCTTGATGCGTGGAGCCGGAACGGGCCTCCCCAGGCTGATGACTCGCATCCCTGGCTTGGTGCGAGTAGCAGGAGTGGGCTGGATCAGGCTGACGGCTCGCACCCTTGGCTTGGTGCGAGTAGCAGGGACGAGATGAACCAGGCTGACGACTCGCACCCTTGGCTTGGTGCGAGTAGCAGGAACGGGCTGGACCAGGCTGACGACGCACACCGTAGGCTTTGTGCGTAGAACAGGAACAGGCCGGGCTGGGCTGACGACGCACACCGTAGGTTTTGTCCGTGGAGCAGGAACAGGCCGGGCTGGGCTGACGACGCACACCGTAGGTTCTGTGCGTGGAACAGGAACAGGCCGGACCGGGCTGGCGACGCGCACCGTAGGTTTGGTGCGAGTGGCAGGAACAGGCCGGGTCGGGCTGGCGACGCGCACCGTAGACTTGGTGCGGGTGGCAGGAACAGGCCGGACCGGGCTGGCGACGCGCACCGTAGGTTTGGTGCGAGTGGCAGGAACAGGCCGGGTCGGGCTGGCGACGCGCACCGTAGACTTGGTGCGGGTGGCAGGAACAGGCCGGGCTGGGCTGGCGACGCACACCGTAGGTTTAGTGCGTGGAGCAGGAACAGGCCGGGCTGGGCTGGCGACGCACACCGTAGGTTTAGTGCGTGGAGCAGGAACAGGACGGGCTGGGCTGGCGACGCACACCGTAGGTCTGGTACGTGGAGCAGGAACAGGCCGGGCTGGGCTGACGACGCACACCGTAGACTTGGTGCGGGTGGCAGGAACAGGCCGGTCCATACTGGGAACACACACCACTGGCCTTAACCGGGGATCAGGAACGGGCCGGACCGGACTGGTAACACACCTCAGTCTCTCACGCCGTGCCTCCACTACTTCCCTCCCTCTACTCGCCAATGGCTCCCGTAATCCGGTAGCCTTCTCTCCACGTCTCCCTGTGGCAGCCTCCTGCTGCCCAGCCGCCCAAGCCATGTGCCCCCCCCCCCTTTTTGGGGTTGCCTCTCGTCCTTCCGACGATGGCCCTGCTGACGCCGTTGCTCCTCTCTCGCCAGGGCCTTGATCCTCCCCCAAGGTCCCTTGCCCCCGAGCATGTCCTCCCAGGACCACGATTTGCCCACCTGGGCCATCGCCAGCCTCTCGATCTCCTTACCCGGCGCTTCCTCCCATGTCCAGTCTCCTTGCTCCTGGACACGCTGCTTGGTCCTTTTTAGGTGGGTTTTTCTGTCACGGCCGTCTACGGAAGGAGTGGACCAAAGCGCAGCGTTTGTAGCGAACATGACTTTATTAAAGTTAAAGTGCACGAACGAGAAAACAATAAACAATGACGGATAGTGAAGTCCTCAGTACACAGACTGAAACATGGAACAAAAACCCACAACCCTAAGGTGAACACTGACAGTTTAAATATGGCTCCCAATCAGAGATAACGAGCCGACAGCTGACACTCGTTACCTCCGATTGGGAGTCACATGACGAGACAAGACACTACAACCAAAACCAAACACAACCAAATGAACACACCCTATACCCAACACAACCAAATGAATATACCCTGGCTCAAACTACACAGTCCCGGAGCCAGAGCGTGACACACAAGTGACATACAGCAATTGGTTCAAACTTTCTGGTTGCCTTGAAGCTGCCTGTAGTTACTCCAGCAATCCTTTTGTGGTGAGCCAATGACACATCGGAAATACTGTATGTGGGAAATGTAGCTCACTTTGTATTCAGCAACATATGCCCAAATTATGTTTGTCTTTTTGACTCAAGACAGCAATGACAAGCTTCTGATTTTTGAAACACAATTCATCAGGATTGGCTGTATGGATGTTTAAGTGATGTTTTGAAAATAACAACAAAAACCTCACTGTCAACTAGGGATGACAGCACCTCTCTGGAGTGAAAGAAAATGAGCACACCAAAGTGAGCAAAAAGACAGAAGGTTGCTATTTTAATTGGAAATATGCACTGCCAAAAAAGCTTTAAAGCAATTCCACAGTAACAGAATGACGCTGAAACTACGATTTTCGCTTTAAAATGTATGCCAAACAAAAACCATTGATTGCAAAGTTAAACAAACAATAAAACTCTGTGACTATTTTAAACAATTTCCACTTATCATTTTACAAAAACACATTTACTCGAAGAACAGTGCAGATGTAAAGTTTGGTAACAGAATGACCGTAAAATCTCCCTCAGTTTTTAATGTGACCAAGTTAAAAAAGCTCAATACCAGAAAGGCAGAGTGAGTGATTTTGAAGTTAATTTAAAATGTTAATATCTCTGCCATTTTTAAAGTCATGCACTCTTCCATCCTTGACTTTTCCTAAATAAGTCTATTTAACGCACGTATGTTGTTAGAATTTTGATATCACAAACAGAATTTGTGTTATAAGCAGTTTTAAGAGGACATGTCATTCTTTTCCCACAGCGCCAAAAAGTGACTTTTCAAATACTCCTACAGAGTCACATGCAGGTAAGATATTTTGATTTCTATATAGTATCAAATCGAGCATATTCTAAGGTTTCCAAAACACGTACCATTGACAAATACCTCTCAGAATTGAAGAGATGAGCTCTATTTCAAAATATCACTTTTTCCAAGAATAACCACTGTTACATGCGCACAACACATGAGCACGGGCAACAGATAGCCTACAGTACTATAAAGTAATGAAAATACTATTCTAAAATGGCCTTTCTAGTTAAATATCTGCTCCGAATTAAGATTCAAAGATGTCTGCAGAAAGAATGGGGTGTCAGCTATGATATGACACCTTGAGTTTGAAAAAAATGTATTTTGGTTATTGAACTACATACAGTAAGTAAAGTGGATTAACACCCGGTAACAGAATGATGTAAACAGAAAAAAACGTAATGGGTCCTTGATCTGTACTATATAGAAATGCATAATTATGAATGTCATTATCTTCATGGTGATACATCCTGAATAGGTACACAACGGTAGAAAAATGTAATATCCTCCTTTACATGTTTGGTTATTATTCTACACACTGGCTATTATTCTAATGAGCTCCGCCCCCAAACATGACCAAATCTGTACCAATCATCGACTTCTATGTTTCACATTTGGACATCACAGTACAGCACAGTAAAGCACAGTAGAGCACAGCACAGTACAGTACAGCATAGCATAGTACTGTAGAGTATAGTTCAGTACAGTACAGTAGAGTTTAGTACAGTACAGTAAAGTACAGTACAGTACAATACAGTAAATTATACTGTACTCTACTCTAATGTACTGTATTGTACTAAACTCTACTCTACAGTACTGTACTGTATATATTGTACTCACCTACAATCTACTACTTTTCGATGTCCATGGACGTCCGGTGACGGTCGGTGCTCAGTGGGTGAAGAGGCTGGTTAAAGTAATTGGAAAGAGTGGGGGCTAATGGGTAGGTGTCTGTAAGAGCAGGGAGAGGTTACATTAACTGGAGAGCGAGAGAAGCGAGAGACAGAGAGAGAGGGAGAGAGAGAGGGAGGGGTTGTCCAGACTGTTTTCACACTCTTGAGTATTCAGTACAATCACAAACCAAATTGTTATCAGTAAAAACACTATAACTAATTGGTAGGTCTACCTTTACTTGTTTCTTCTGTGAACTTTCATTATCCTCTCTCCTCAAGAGGGAGATAAATGAGAAAATATCTTAGATATTTTTGGTAACAGAATGACAAGACACTGGGCAATATTTCTTAAGGCCAATAATTATAAATATTATAATAGGGGTCTTTACTTACTACATTACTATGTTTTGATGTATTTCTTAATACCTTTACCCACTTTGGTAACACTTTAGTTGACACCCAGTGTCATAACAGCTGACATAACTTGTCATAACCTGTCATAATATGGTCATAACACTGTCATGACCCATACATTTACACCTGTTGTGACATATTTTGTGTTATTTTATAGCTGGTTATGACACCTACATAAGAGTGTCAAAACCCACATTTATTTAAATTAGTATTTTCCCTGCCAAGAAGTTTCCTTTCAGTTGAAAGTTTGTTTCTTAAATCCTTTGTTGTTGTTGTAATGAATTCTTTACATTCATGTTTTTTTTCATCATATTTTAAATAACTTGTAGAAAATACACTTTATGACACTGTCAAGAAGCATTATGACCATCCTGTGTCACTTTCCTTGGACTAAGAAAATACACTTTATGACACTGTCATGAAGCATTATGACCATCCTGTGTCACTTTCCTTGGACTAAGAAAATACACTTTATGACACTGTCAAGATGTATTATGACAATCATAGTCATATAAGCCAGATAGGCCTATCACATACATTCCCTTATATCAGTCATCAGTCAAAAAGAGGGTGTCTTGTCCTGCTCCTGAAATCTGCTCCTGCATTCATCCCAGTCATCAGCAACAGACCATTGGTGTAGGTGCATGTCTGACATCAATGTGTGCACAATTACAATGATAATTTAATATGGCGTTATGATGAGTTTCTCGGGTATCAAAGAATCAAGGATGCAAGGATATACTGAGACACTTTGTAGAAAGTTAATGCAAATGTTTAATGATCGGTACCAGTTTCGTCACAAAAATGACCAGAGCTTTGCCCTTGATTTTACTTACTAACTTGAACAAAGAAAACACTCTACCTTATATACCCTTTATTACCCTCTTCCTGGCATACATCTGGCAAGTCTCCATGGGCACTCCCTGTCTTTGATGTTCATCACTCTTTACCCCAAGTCACTATCCTAAACATCACTCATGCTATCCTAAACATCAGTAATCTCCTTTGACATAATGGAATGTAGACTTCATGACCCCAAACCACTTATCTCGTAACTCTACTTCTGTCCTCACAATACTATGACATGCCATCATTATGCCATAAAAACATCATATCAAATGGTCAATAAATACATTAATTATATAACATAAACATACTATTGACATGTAGGCTATGGTGTAATGGAATGTTTTACCTTGTGTGGTAGATTTAGTGGGTTTTGACATTCTTATGTAGGTGTCATAACCAGCCATAAAATAACTTCTGTGGTAGGTTTTGTGGGTTTTTACACTCGTATTTAGGTGTCATAACCAGCCATAAAATAACACAATATATTTCACAACAGGTCTAAATATATGTGTCATGACAGTGTTATGACAATATTATAACAGGTTATGACACGTTATGTCAGCTGTTATGACATATTATGACATGGTTATAACTGTGTCATAACGTGTTATGACGCTGGGTGTCAAGTAAAGTGTTACCAAAACATTTTCTAATAGATGTTTTGTAAGACTCCCTTTCTATCTGTTTGACATTGGAATCAAAACCTTTGCTTATTCCTAATTTTTGGGATGTAAAATGGTTGAAAAATGTATATATGCCTTAATTTCTCAAGTATAGACTCTTAACTTTCATTTGACACCAAATTTGATGTGCTCCTATGAACTGTCCATTAAACTTTACCAAATAGGAAGAGGCGACGCGAGCTGGTTTACTCCCATCCAAATCTGTCCACGATAAGCCAACCGATAAGCAGACTGCCTGCCTTCCCGCTTTTGGGACAATGACTCCCATTGTTAGGGCGGAGATAAGACCATCTTATCATTATACACAGTATTTGTGACTCATTGGAAATATAAAAAGTACAATCCGTGGAAACAGTAGCATTTATAAACAATTTAGTAATTTAGTACAAAAAATAAACCATTCCTTGTTTTCATACAGACAATGTTATAGTAAAATGTACAACATTAAAACCTGTGAAGGAACTCAGCGCATGTCCATCCCCTGGACATTAAATGAGCCGAGCAATCTGAGATTCAAACAACAACAAAGTGTGTGTATAAGTTTCTCTGGTTTTACTATTTATACAGTGAGGGAAAAAAGTATTTGCTCCCCTGCTGATTTTGTACGTTTGCCCTCTGACAAAGAAATGATCAGTCTATAATTTTTATGGTAGGTTTATTTGAACAGTGAGAGACAGAATAACAACAACAAAAATCAAGAAAAACTAATGTCAAAAATGTTATAAATTGATTTGCATTTTAATGAGGGAAATAAGTATTTGACACCCTCTCAATCAGAAAGATTTCTGGCTCCCAGGTGTCTTTTATACAGGTAACGAGCTGAGATTAGGAGCACACTCTTAAAGGGAGTGCTCATAATCTCAGCTTGTTACCTGTATAAAATACACCTGTCCACAGAAGCAATCAATCAATCAGATTCCAAACTCTCCACCATGGCCAAGACCAAAGAGCTCTCCAAGGATGTCAGGGACAAGATTGTAGACCTACACAAGGCTGGAATTGGCTACAAGACCATCGCCAAGCAGCTTGGTGAGAAGGTGACAACAGTTGGTGCGATTATTCGCAAATGGAAGAAACACAAAAGAATGTCAATCTACCTCGGCCTGGGGCTCCATGCAAGATCTCACCTCGTGGAGTTGCAATGATCATGGGAACGGTGAGGAATCAGCCCAGAACTACACGGGAGGATCTTGTCAATGATCTCAAGGCAGCTGGGACCATAGTCACCAAGAAAACAATTGGTAACACACTACGCCGTGAAGGACTGAAATCCTGCAGCGCCCGCAAGGTCCCCCTGCTCAAGAAAGCACATATAAAGGCCTGTCTGAAGTTTGCCAATGAACATCTGAATGATTCAGAGGAGAACTGGGTGAAAGTGTTGTGGTCAGATGAGACCAAAATCGAGCTCTTTGCCATCAACTCAACTCACCATGTTTGGAGGAGGAGGAATGCTGCCTATGATCCCAAGAACACCATCCCCACCGTCAAACATGGAGGTGGAAACATTATGCTTTGGGGGTGTTTTTCTGCTAAGGGGACAGGACAACTTCACCGCATCAAAGGGACGATGGACGGGGCCATATACCGTCAAATCCTGGGTGAGAACCTCCTTCCCTCAGCCAGGGCATTGAAAATGGGTCGTGGATGGGTATTCCAGCATGACAATGACCCAAAACACACGTCCAAGGCAACAAAGAAGTGGCTCAAGAAGAAGCACATTAAGGTCCTGGAGTGGCCTAGCCAGTCTCTAGACCTTAATCCCATAGAAAATCTGTGGAGGGAGCTGAAGGTTCGAGTTGCCAAACGTCAGGCTCGAAACCTTAATGACTTGGAGAAGATCTGCAAAGAGGAGTGGGCCAAAATCCCTCCTGAGATGTTTGCAAACCTGGTGGCCAACTACAAGAAAGGTCTGACCTCTGTGATTGCCAACAAGGGTTTTGCCACCAAGTACTAAGTCATGTTTTGCAGAGGGGTCAAATACTTATTTCCCTCATTAAAATGCAAATCAATTTATAACATTTTTGATATGCGTTTTTCTGGATTTTGTGGTTGTTATTCTGTCTCTCACTGTTCAAATAAACCTACCATTAAAATTATAGACTGATCATGTCTTTGTCAGTGGGCAAACGTACAAAATCAGCAGGGGATCAAATACTTTTTTCCCTCACTGTAGATGACAAATGGCATTCTCAGCAGC
Organism: Coregonus lavaretus; assembly: GCF_964263955.1. Taxonomy (NCBI): domain Eukaryota; kingdom Metazoa; phylum Chordata; class Actinopteri; order Salmoniformes; family Salmonidae; genus Coregonus; species Coregonus lavaretus. The sequence goes on along the minus strand of NC_140007.1, from coordinate 22,640,267 downwards.
AATATGTGTTTGGGTGGAATTAACATTTTTGTTTTATTCTATAAACTACTGACAACATTTCTCCCAAATTCCAAATAAAAATATTGTCATTTAGAGCATTTATTTGCAGAAAATGAAAACTGGTCAAAATAACAAAACATATGCAGTGTTGTTAGACCTCGAATAATGCAAAGAAAATAAGTTCATTTTTAAACAACACAATACTAATGTTTTAACTTAGGAAGAGTTCATAAATCAATATTTGGTGGAATAACCCTGATTTTCAATCACAGCGTTCATGCGTCTTGGCGTGCTCTCCACCAGTCTTTCACATTGATGTTGGGTGACTTTATACCACTCCTGGTGCAAAAATTCAAGCAGCTCGGCTTTGTTTGATGGCTTGTGACCATCCATTATCCTCTTGATCACGTTCCAGAAGTTATCAATGGGGTTCAGGTCTGGAGATTGGGCTGGCCATGGCAGGGTCTTGATCTGGTGGTCCTCCATCCACACCTTGATTGACCTGGCTGTGTAGCATGGCGCATTGTCCTGCTGGAAAAACCAATCCTCAGAGTTGGGGAACATTGTCAGAGCAAAAGGAAGCAAGTTTTCTTCCAGGACAACCTTGTACGTGGCTTGATTCATGCGTCCTTCACAAAGACAAATCTTCCCGATTTCAGCCTTGCTGAAGCACCCCCAGATCATCACCGATCCTCCACCAAATTTCACAGTGGGTGCGAGACATTGTGGCGTGTAGGCCTCTCCAGGTCTCCGTCTAACCATTAGACAACCAGGTGTTGGGCAAAGCTGAAAATTGGACTCATCAGAGAAGATGACCTTACTCCGGTCCTCTACGGTCCAATCCTTATGGTCTTTTGCAAACCTCAGACTGGCTCTTCTCTGCTTCTCATTGATGAAGGGCTTTTTTCTAGCTTTGCATGACTTCAGCCCTACCCCTAGGAGCCTGTTTTGAACCGTCCTCGCTGTGCACTTCACCCCAGCTGCTGTTTGCCATTCTTTTTGTAGGTCACTTGATGTCATCCTACGGTTGTTGAGTGACATTCGAATGAGTTGGCGGTCATCCCGATCAGTAAAGAGTCGTTTTCGCCCTCTGCCGGTCTGTAGCTTTGTTGTCCCCAATGTCTGCTGCTTGTGACCTTGTTCTTATGAACCGCCGTCTTTGAAATTTTAAGGATGGAAGCAACCTGACGCTCACTGTATCCCTCTGCCTGTAAAGCCAGAATTGAACCCTTCTTTTCCTCACTCAAAACTTTCCTTTTCAACTCTTTTGGCATGGTCAATAGTTATTGTTTTATTAATATTACTTTTGAGGTACTATTAGCACTATTTTTGCCATCCAGCTGGTCCGATTGCAAGAGGATAGTGATGACCACAGCAGCGGTTCTTATACTTTTCCTCGTTAAATAAGATTTGGTTCAGGTGATCACCTAATCAGTACCTAATTCAGTAGAATGAGGTGTGCCTGTGTTGGAATTCAACAGACACTGGAATGGAATGGCTGTACATGTAGAGATGCTGATTTAAGAAAAATTTACAGTGGTCTCTTAATTTTTTCCAGAGCTGTATATATACACTACCAGGACAGATTTCCTCCAATGGGGGGCCCACTTGCCTCCCAGCAATCCAATGAAAGTAAATGGTACCAAAATTGGCATTTCCCAAATCATGTCCAAAACATTTACAAGTAACAAGTAGTTCATTGAGTTACACATTAATTTTTTAGACACTTTCGGATGATTTGGACATTATTTGGCATGAAAATGAAAATAGGAACCTTACATCAAAACCTCATCATAGTGAGGATATTAATATTGAGATGTGCAATACCATTTTGTTTCAATATTATATTTATTTAATTAGAATACGATATCTAGACTTTAGCTTTTAAAAGTTAATTACCCCATGTTACCCTATTCTTAAAGAAAAAATATACACTACCGTTCAAAAGTTTGGGGTCACTTAGAAATGTCCTTGTTTTCGAAAGAAACGCAATTTTTTTGTCCATTAAAATAACATAAAATTGATCAGACATACAGTGTAGACATTGTTAATGTTGTAAATGGCTATTGTAGCAGGAAACAGCTGATTTTTATGGAATATCTACATAGGCGTGCAGAGGCCCATTATCAGCAACCATCAGTCCTGTGTTCCAATGGCACATTGTGTTTGCTAATCCAAGTTTATCATTTTAAAAGGCTAACTGATCATTAGAAAACCATTTTGCAATTATGTTAGCACAGCTGAAAACTGTTGTGCTGATTAAAGAAGCAATAAAACGGGCCTTCTTGAGACTAGTTGAGTATGTGGAGCATCAGCAATTGTAGGTTCGATTACAGGCTCAAAATGGCCAGAAACAAATAACTTTCTTCTGAAACTCGTCAGTCTATTCTTGTTCTGAGAAATGAAGGCTATTCCATGCTAGAAATTGCCAAGAAACTGAAGATCTCGTACAACGCTGTGTACTACTCCCTTCACAGAACAGCGCAAAATGGCTCTAACCAGAATAGAAAGAGAAGTGGGAGGCCCCGGTGCACAACTGAGCAAGAGGACAAATACAATAGAGTGTCTAGTTTGAGAAACAGACGCCTCACAGGTCCTCAACTGGCATCTTCATTAAATAGTACCAGCAAAACACCAGTCTCAACGTCAACAGTGACAAGGCGACTCCGGGATGCTGACCTTCTAGGCAGAGTTGCAAAGAAAAAGCCATATCTCAGACTGGCCAATAAAAACAAAAGATTAAGATGGGCAAAAGAACACAAACACTGGACAGAGGAAGATTGAAAAAAGTGTTATGGACAGACAAACCGAAGTTTGAGGTGTTCGGATCACAAAGAAGAACATTTGTGAGACGCAGACCAAATGAAAAGATGCTGGAGGAGTGCTTGATGCCATCTGTCAAGCATGGCGGAGGCAATGTGATGGTCTGGGGGTGCTTTGGTGGTGGTAAAGTGGGAGATTTGTACAGGGTAAAAGGGATCTTGAAGAAGGAAGGCTATTACTCCATTTTGCAACGCCATGCCATTCCCTGTGGACGGCGCTTGATTGGAGCCAATTTCCTCCTACAACAGGACAATGACCCAATGCACAGCTCCAAACTATGCAATAACTATTTAGGGAAGAAGCAGTCAGCTGGTATTCTGTCTACAATGGAGTGGCCAGCACAGTCACCGGATCTTAACCCTGAGCTGTTGTGGGAGCAGCTTGACTGTATAGTACATAAGAAGTGTCCATCAAGCCAATCCAACTTGTGGGAGGTGCTTCAGGAAGCATGGGGTGAAATCTCTTCAGATTACCTCAACAAATTGACAACTAGAATGCCAAAGGTCTGCAAGGCTGTAATTGCTGCAAATGGAGGATTCTTTGACGAAAGCAAAGTTTGAAGGACACAATTATTATTTCAATTAAAAATCATTATTTCTAACCTTGTCAATGACTACATTTCCTATTAATTTTGCTATATTTCCTATTCAAACTCATTTCATGTATGTTTTCATTGAAAACAAGGACATTTCTAAGTGACCCCAAACTTTTGACTGGTGGTGTATATAATTTAAAATAAAATAAATGTAGGTACCAATCCCAGATTGCCTCTAGAATTATGTAATTGTTCCCCAACAGATCAAATGTGTCCACAAATATGGAGTGTATCTGTAGTAGTTAAGCAACATTCTCTGTACAGCTTTCATCCTGCCAGTGCCAGCAGCATCAACTTTGTCATTCCGACGAGTGGTTTATAATGAACATTTGGTGTAAAATCCTGCAGTGGGTGAGCGCATAGAAGCCTCGATAGCCTACCATGGCCAAAATAGTGGCGCTTGGCAGCTTCTCTGTGGCGACCAGTAGGCTAAGCACTCCAGTCCCCTCTAGTTGGTTGTTAAATAATTAATAAATAGCGTATGAAATCCTGAAAATCCCATACTGTTTAGCTGGCGGGTTGGTTAGCCTACAGCAAGTGCCAGTCATCCGCGGTTGTGCGCGCGCTTCGGTTAAGATTTGAAGTGGATTGTATCGTTTTGAGTAATCCTATTGTATTTGTTTGGAACAAGAAAACATCTATCCGACTGAAACGTGATCTCAGTTGAAGACTTTCAGAGCGAAGTGAGTAACTCAACAACTACGTGTCTATCACACGTTGGAGAGAAGAGGAATGCGTGGTTTAACATGGATATCGGGCAAAGGATAAGCATCATAAAAAATTGCAGGAATTATAGACAGGTAACCCATAACATGTATGTTCTTGTTGTAGTTATGATTTTTGTTAAATGTTTTTTAAGCAGTACTGTACAAACACAATTAATACAGTTTTAGTTGATAAGACCAATATCAATCTGGGGAACAAAGTAGGTATTTTGTCCGTTGTCACTGTATGTTATTACTTTGCATATGCAGGTGTCTACTATCGTCTGTTTTTTTTTGCACTTCACAGTCTGACTAATTGTCTGCATTTAATTTGGTTAATGTTTGTCTCTCTTAAATTGTTGATTTGAATAACAAACATACTGCTTAGCCTACTGTAAATTCCATTTTACATACACATTTGAATATTTCAATATGCCTAAAATTTTTGAATACATGCTCTTATAGACTATGCCCATAAAGACTAAAGTACCAGCAAGATTGCAATTTTCTACCTATCAATTTTCACCCAATCAATTCTACCTCATTTAAACCACCAGTAGAACTAATTTGCCATTGGCGACAGACAGTGAGCAACAGGGGATTGGAATTATTCCATTCACAACATCTGTCACGCTTTCAATGATTGAAGGCTACAGAGCACTAGCCTAGTCATAGACTCTAGCAAACTCTAGAATCCATTCCAAATGAATATTTTGGCGGGGGTTGTTATTAAGAGCCCGGACGCTTGGTCTGAATGTGCTTGCGTAACAGTTTTGGAAACATAAGGACCTTATCTTTCATATAAACGAGAAATAATTTTCAAAAAACAAAAGGTTAAATTACTACACACCTTTATAGGGTTAGGGTTCCACATGGTCATATTTCCATGTTACAGCGCTTGTTTACAGAAGACAGACTGAAGACAGAGGTGACCACCTTTGTTAATTAGCTATGTAGCGTGCTCAGAACACCTGTGAGTAACGGAGGGGAAAGGATGTCAGAAAAGTGTTGTAACTGAAAAATACTTTGTCTGCAAATATGTTAAAACCGGTTAAGTGTATATTTTGCATTTGTGAAATTATTTTGATGTGAAAGTAGAGGTCTCTAAGTGTCCAAAACCATATTGCAAGCAAGGATTATTAACGTTTCTAAATGTTAAAACAGAGCATCAGGATTGTAGTTCACATGGAGCCAGCTGTGAGTGGTACTAAAGACTGAGAACCCCAGGGATAATGCAGAATGCCACCTTGGGTTCTTGAGAGCAAACAGAGCACCAACCTTGATTGTGTGGTCAGATTGTCCAGGTTCATTTGCATATGATAAACTTGAACTAGTTAGGCTAAGAAATCAAGAAGTCATATGTTTCATTGATTGTGTTTACAATACACTTAAATATTCTGTTATTGGTTGGAATGAACTCTGACAGTCCATTACATAGTCAGTCATTGCATCTAAAGCGCTGTCTTTCAATTTGAGAAGGGTTACATTTCACTAACCGCATCCCTGTATACCAAAACAAGTGACGGAGACCCCATTTCGTTGTCTTTTTAATTGCAGACTGCTTTAATTGTGCAAAAAGGGAATCGTCAACACTTCTGAAAGTATCTGATCTCAATACAACACTGTAGATTCTACAATTGTGCATGTAGCCATAGTCATTGACTGTGCTAAATCAGTAGGGCTTCATGTATTTGATGTATTTGATAGTGTAGCAAGTTCAGTTGGTTTACTTGGTTACCAATGTTCTAATAAGGTTTAAACATTGAGCAATGGTCGTAGTATGGTGATCAATTGCAAAGTCACTACACTCTCACTTTTTTGGGAAGTATGCCATGTTCTTATACAACAGACACACCTCTCTGATGATATCACTCTGGCACCATCCCATCGCTGATACCAATATAGCGAATTTAGGAGGGAGTACGACATGAGCTCAGTGCCACCCTTTTTTTACTGGCTCATCCTTTTTCTTAATCTAGCGATTACTAAATTGGATAGTGAAGGCTGATAGCAATGGCCATGTTGAGAATGAGAATTGTTCGATTTTATTTATTGTAAAAAGTATTAAAGTGGTATGAACAATGTGATACATGTATCATTCACCAAAAAACTGATTTAATGATCACTTGTGTTATGATTGGACAATATGTTGGCTAGTTTTGCTTTTGAATTGGCAGTATGTAGATGTTTACCTTTATGCAGTTTCACTTCTGATTAAAAACAAAGACATGGTGCCAGCTAGGGGAAAATAACTTGTTTTTTTACTCTGCTTGAGCTTAGCCATTGTCACTGGGCTTGTGGGAAAATGGGAATGCCATATGGTTTATATTGTAGCTTCAAGATTGACATGGTGCATGGGGAACCCTTTGACATATTTAGATGATTTGCTTGTGTCACATGAGCGCCCCTGGTGGGGTCTGGAAGAACAGAGAAGCTGGCATATGTTATGTCATGCCTGCGGGTTGTGTGCTTCGATCAAAACACCATTAGTCTCTTTGTCTAGTGCCACTTTTGAGGTGTTTTTTAGGCAAGGGAATATCTTGGCACATCTTCAACCCCCAAGTCACAATTTGTTGGGAAGAAAGAACTGATAGGACATGTTGAAAGAGTGTCTTAATTGGATGATGCAGGGGAGAACGACTGCCCCCTCCCATTGAAGCCACGGATGTTCAAGGCCGACCGCGATACTGCAGACATTGTTAGTAGAAAAGAGGATCCACCGTTATAGTGGTGGAAAAATACCAATCTTTGTGGTCAATCTTTGGGTAAAAAATAATCATTTTCAAAGACAATCATGGTACCAATAATTGCTTCTAATACAACAGATGTATGTCCTTGAACCCATTATTTCAAAATCGCACACAGAAAAAGTTATAAGGAGCATTTTGTTGCTAATAGCAGCCTGCAGTACCCGGTCGGCCTTCAACTTGAGTTACTCAATGAGAGGCGGCAGCACTGAGCTAGCCTCCAACACTTCTTGGAGTAGCTCAAACTGCTCATGTTTGTCTCCATGAGACGCCATTTTAACTGACTTCTTTTGGCTTCAATACACTATTCCGTCTTCATATAGGAGTGAATGGTGTCATGTGATCAATGGCATTTCGCTACACCCGCAATAACATCTGCTAAATATGTGTATGTGACCAAAAACATTTGATTTGATTTGTCCATTCATATATACAGTTATTGGTATGATGCCATAACTAGGGCCAACGGTCAACTCTGTCTTGCAGTGGTCTCGTTAATCTTTCATTCCCATCAGAGTTTAGTCAAGGTACAGAGGATTGGTGGACATTTTCTGTCCCTCTCTACCACTAGTCTTAACTTGAGCCCCATCAGAAAATGAATTTTAAATGACGGGAAGGCACTTTGAGCAGTCAAATGAGCCTTGCGGACTGGGAATGAAATAGAGATGGTGTCTGTGGATCAAGTGAAGTCAAGGCCTGACCGATTTAAAGATGCAGCATCGTACTCAATTTTTCCTGGTCTTGTCTGTACTGAGGAGTGTGGGAGTATGTCTCATTCATAATTCAGAGCTTGGGGGGAGTGCTCATGCATTTTAGTGTGAATATTGTCATCTGGACTCCTCAACAGCAAGGAGCAGGAGTACTGTTCTATTAATACATTTGTCTTGAAAAATGTATAGTATTGGAGAAAGTGGGTGGTGAGGGGTCAAATCAACTGCCTAAGTGTATGGCTACCATCAACAGTCGTGTTCCCCTGCTCAGACATTGCTGACGCATGCCAGATCTTACAACGCCTGGATAGGTATTTTATGTATTTGCTAACCACATCATATTTTATAGCAATCTGGTGCCCGACGGCACAGTCGATGACGTGTAACCCAACCATTGGTTGATGCATGCAATGTCTGAGCAGGGGAACATGACAATTTTCTCTCTCTTTGATCTTTTGCTATTTAATGGGATAGTTGCACACCAAAGTCAAAGTTTGTCCGATTTTTTTCATTCCTGAAAAGTGGTCTAAAGTTAATCACCCATACCATCTGCTGTGTATATCCCACTGTAGATCCCACTATGCATTAGGATGAATCTACAGGCCCCAATACCAATCGAATGGGAAGGATTTACACCATCTAATTCCAACTGATTAAATGGTGCCAATCTTTTTCATTAATTTGGGATTGAGGCCTTCAGACTCCTTAATTTAGTGAGATCTATAGTACAACAGATGTTGTAGAATATGAATTGGACTTGACTTAAAGACACTTTTGAGGTATGAAAACATCTGACTAACTTTTTGATGTAAATAATCCCTTAAACCTCAATCTAAATCTGTCAATTTGGGTTGAACCATACCCATAATAAAATGGAACTATAAATTCATCAGGTGAAGAAAAAAAACCTGTAAGCCTATTTACAGCGTTTCCTACTCTGCTTCAGTGGTGTGTATTCATGGGTGCCAAGGGAAGCCAGGCTTCCCCCAAAAATTGACCAAGAAAAAAACATACAAAAATAATTTATCTTTCGTCTCTCTGTGTTTCATAAATTTCCTTCAGTTCGCAAGAGGCTGAATGTATCTCACCGGAGAAAGCATCCGAGTAAATGTAACAGCGCCCCTCTGTCTCAGTATGTGTAGCGTATCTATCTGATGCTGTCTGGTCAGAAAGAGTATGGCATTGTTGCCCCCCGTAGCATTGAATGCAAGGGAAGCCAGCGAGCAATCAGCGTTGAGCTAAACTGAGTGAGCTATATAATATAATATAATATGCCATTTAGCAGACGCTTTTATCCAAAGCGACTTACAGTCATGTGTGCATACATTATTTTATTTTTTTTGTGTATGGGTGGTCCCGGGGATCGAACCCACTACCTTGGCGTTACAAGCGCCGTGCTCTACCAGCTGAGCTACAGAGGACCACAGCTCAGCTGTGAATGGTCCTGGCGCACCAAAAAAAAAGTGTCAAGGGAAGCCAGTTTGGATTTGGCTTCAGACCAATCACATCACAAGCCAAACTTGAATCGTTGCATCTTGTTGTGTTGTTGTCCTCCGGTGGCTAGCTAGCTAAAATCATCCCTTTCATAAATTAGCTAGATGTAGTATGCTAATGTTAACGAGCTGGCCTGGCGCATCGTTGCCCATGAAAGGAAGTTAGACTAGCGAGCAAGTATTTTAGCCCGGTAGCCTAGGACAACAAAAACTAAAAGCGTGTACTGTATGACAGAGTCATAGACCAAGAGGAGGATGGCATTGGCGTTTCTCTACAAGTAGGAAGAGTCTACATGCACGCACATGCACACTCACAGAAATCAGTACCATGGACAGTCACATCATATCTGGCTTATGTTGATTGGACTAAATAGTTTTTGGTATCTTTTAGTTATCACTATATTAGACTAAGCATAGCTGATTCAATTATGTTGAAATGTTGAAGTTGAAATGGTGCTGGAATAGTGGCGGCAGCTCCAGTTTTCTTTGCGACTTGCGATAACTCTCCATGGTTCTAAATCAATAGTTGTTTAGTAGTCCGAAAATGTTGGAAACATTACCTCGCTTGACCATGCTGTAGGTCATGTAACTGTTTGTTACATGCAATATGTTTTGTGGACTTCACCAGACAGATGTTGCTCTCCAGTTTTGTAATGAAACAAATGTGCGGTTGAATTTATTCTGCCACTGTGTCTTCTTATTGTCTCGGCCTTAGGCCTATATATCACAGTGTCAAGGCATATGAACTAACAGGTTATAGAGCAAACAACGCAATTATCACAACACATAGGTTGTAATATGCATTTGTTTCTGGATTGGCTTCCCCGATGATTTTACCCACGCACCGCTACTGCTCTGCATCCAAACTGTCAACATTTGGTATTTTATCTCCACAGGTAGCAAGGTTTGGATCACAAAATGCATCACAATTTCCTAGAGACACAGCCAGGGCTGTACTGAATGAGAACTAATGGATAGACATTTACCATCATTAGAGAAAACAGAGATGGCTACATGTTCGGTTTCATTAGCCACCGTGTCCTGTGATAGATTATACTCCATCTAGGGATGACACAGGACTGAATCTGTACCAGGGGAAGAGAACATAGGAAATGTGCTGTATGATTTCCGTTTGAAGGCTTTTTGCAGGTTATTTATCCTTCACTTGCACAAACTGTGCAGATAAGCTTATTGCAACTGAGTCTTACCACGGCAATGGAACTAAACACTGCAACCTGCGATTAAAATATTTTGCATCCATTGCATGTTATACAGATACGGTATCCTAACAACCATGTCTATCAAAGGAACTTTCTCAAATGGTCAGAATAGACGTGAGCAGTGACCACTTTTAATTTGATTTAGTCATAGGGTGATTCCTCATCAAACTAGAACAAAAGAAGACCATGATTTTGGGGATTTTCAAGAGATTTCATCCATAGAGGGGTCCTTTTGGAGGAAGAATTGTTGGCATATATTTGACATTTGTATCTTGAAGCATAATTGAGAAATAATTCATTGAAGTTGGAATATTTGTAACACTGGCCTTACCCAGGCCTCCTTAAAGACTGTTTCATCTTTAGGTACTACAAAGCAAATATGTGTAGTATTCTGATTTCAATAACACTTGTCTTACATTAATGTATGAATATAAACAAATATAAACATGAATATTGAAAATATGCCATTTTTGATTTGGCAATTTGTTCAATATATTGTTGAACATAATATACTTTACGGGCATATGAAACTTCCAGAGTGGGATCTCTGCTACTTTTAGAGTTATGATCCAATTTGCAAAAGCATTACCAACAGAGTGAATGTGAAAATGGATTCAAAATGGTTGCCCTCTGCTGGTGATTTGCAGGATGTGCAAGTAAAAGGAGGATTGGTTACATTGCCTACTATGCCAATTTCTCTGTATAAAATGGGCTATAACTTTAAAACCAGAAGAGATCCCACTCTGGAACTTTGATATGCCCGGAGAGTATAGTATGTTCAACGATATACATAAAAATGTGCCTATTTAAAATGCTTATATTTTCTATATTCATGTTCATATTTTTCTATATTCATAAATTAATGTAAGAAAATTGTAATTGAAATCGATACCACTCATATTACAGAGCAAGCGGTAAAGCTTCATATGACACCAATTTTTGCTTTGTAGCACCTACAGATGAAACATTATGGAGTTTTAAAGGAGGCCAAAATGTCACAAATGTTCCAACTTCAATAAAGTATTTCTCAAATTATTAAGATACAAATGTCAATAATCCTTCCTCCAAAGTACCCTTCTATGGATTACATTTCATGAAAACCAAAATCAACATGGTCTTTTTTGTTCTAGTTTCGTGAGGAATCACCCCGTTACAAGGTTGTTCAACTCCCATGAAGGCAAACAAGGCCACATACATTCACTGATGGATAGACAGGTCTGTCTGTCTGTGGAACAATGAGGAAAATCTTCATGAAAACTTTTTTGTTAGCATTATAAATAATTTAAAAAGACATCAACAAGTTATGACAAAGATGCTAAGAGTGGGAGTTGAAATATAAAAGGAAGGCCACAATTAGTCCCAAGCAAAGTATAGATATAGAGTGTATAATTATGTAAGTGTAACATAGAATGTTAAACAGAATTAATTTGTCAAACTTAAAAATGGCTTTAAAGGGATAGTTCACCCGAACAATATATATACCCTTTGATTATAGAATAATATAATTTATAAATGCCTCATGAGCTTAGTTCTCTCATACAGTGGGGAAAAATAGTATTTAGTCAGCCACCAATTGTGCAAGTTCTCCCACTTAAAAAGATGAGAGAGGCCTGTAATTTTCATCATAGGTACACGTCAACTATGACAGACAAATTGAGGAAAAATATCCAGAAAATCACATTGTAGGATTTTTAATGAATTTATTTGCAAATTATGGTGGAAAATAAGTATTTGGTCACCTACAAACAAGCAAGATTTCTGGCTCTCACAGACCTATAACTTCTTCTTTAAGAGGCTCCTCTGTTCTCCACTCGTTACCTGTATTAATGGCACCTGTTTGAACTTGTTATCAGTATAAAAGACACCTGTCCACAACCTCAAACAGTCACACTCCAAACTCCACTATGGCCAAGACCAAAGAGCTGTCAAAGGACACCAGAAACAAAATTGTAGACCTGCACCAGGCTGGGAAGACTGAATCTGCAATAGGTAAGCAGCTTGATTTGAAGAAATCAACTGTGGGAGCAATTATTAGGAAATGGAAGACATACAAGACCACTGATAATCTCCCTCGATCTGGGGCTCCACGCAAGATCTCACCCTGTGGGGTCAAAATGATCACAAGAACGGTGAGCAAAAATCCCAGAACCACACGGGGGGACCTAGTGAATGACCTGCAGAGAGCTGGGACCAAAGTAACAAAGCCTACCATCAGTAACACACTACGCCGCCAGGGACTCAAATCCTGCAGTGCCAGACGTGTCCCCCTGCTTAAGCCAGTACATGTCCAGGCCCGTCTGAAGTTTGCTAGAGTGCATTTGGATGATCCAGAAGAGGATTGGGAGAATGTCATATGGTCAGATGAAACCAAAATAGAACTTTTTGGTAAAAACTGAACTCGTCGTGTTTGGAGGACAAAGAATGCTGAGTTGCATCCAAAGAACACCATACCTACTGTGAAGCATGGGAGTGGAAACATCATGCTTTGGGGCTGTTTTTCTGCAAAGGGATCGGGACGACTGATCCGTGTAAAGGAAAGAATGAATGGGGCCATGTATCGTGAGATTTTGAGTGAAAACCTCCTTCCATCAGCAAGGGCATTGAATATGAAACGTGGCTGGGTCTTTCAGCATGACAATGATCCCAAACACACCGCCCGGGCAACGAAGGAGTGGCTTCGTAAGAAGCATTTCAAGGTCCTGGAGTGGCCTAGCCAGTCTCCAGATCTCAACCCCATAGAAAATCTTTGGAGGGAGTTGAAAGTCTGTGTTGCCCAGCGACAGCCCCAAAACATCACTGCTCTAGAGGAGATCTGCATGGAGGAATGGGCCAAAATACCAGCAACAGTGTGTGAAAACCTTGTGAAGACTTACAGAAAACGTTTGACCTGTGTCATTGCCAACAAAGGGTATATAACAAAGTATTGAGAAACTTTTGTTATTGACCAAATATGTATTTTCCACCATAATTTGCAAATAAATTCATAACATTTTCTGGATTTTTTTTCTCATTTTGTCTGTCATAGTAGACTTGTACCTATGATGAAAATTACAGGCCTCTCTCATCTTTTTAAGTGGGAGAACTTGCACAATTGGTGGCTGACTAAATACTTTTTTTCCCCCACTGTACCCCAATAGAACCTAAAATATAAGCTTTTTTTAATCCATTGTTTGTAAACAATTTAATTGTAAACTAACACAATATAGCTTCAAGACATGGTTAAAACAATCAATTTAATCATATGGCTGGTCAGTCCTTGCAACCATAGTTCTGTATATGAATTTGAGAATGGTTACATCTCCACCCCCATTCCTCAGCTGTTCACCAAATCAGTGCTGGGGTTTTCCCCTTAAACTCTCCCACCACACACACATTTTTGGGTGCATCTGATCATTAACTACTATTTATGCAGCAAGGTGTTAATATAAACAACCAAATAAAATTGAAAGAATGAATCAGGAAATTATAGAGCCACCATTTTAGGCCACTGGGGTTATTAATTTGTAAAAATATTCAAGGAATGCTACAGACACACCATTTCCCAACATCATTTGAGGATGAACATATCCCCTGATCAAAAGGCAGTCTTTTATCCCTCGCTCTAACCCTCTGTCTAATGTCTCATGTCTAAGGGATAACTCAGAAATAGAGATCAAGAGATTGCTGTCATAGGTGTTTCTGATTCCAGCTTTTAAGAATGAGTCAACTCCACGGGACTGATATTTCAGTTCCTACCTTCTGGCAACTCCAGTAGAGTAGTTGTCGATCTGAATATGCTAATTCTGTCCTTTCCCACATCAAACATTCATGTGGATGACAGAATTTACAAGAAGTATGTTGGTGAACATTTATGCTTTTACAATCATAATAGACAACATGATTTGTCCTTCCATCAAACAGAGAAAACATATTGGCTTTGAGGAGTGTAGTGTAATTATACATTGAGACTTGACAGTTAATAGATTTCAGGGCTCTGTCAATGAGAATGCAGTGATAATTTAATTGTTAAATTTCAAGGATTTCTTGCATGTGTTGATTAATTTATCTAGAGCGTTTTCTCACAATTATTCCCTCAAAGGATGAGTATAAATATCCAGTCACTGGGGCACAAGACTTTGTTTGAGATCTTTGTATTTTATTATTAAAACCCAACAGTTCCTCACGACATTTGCATCGTAATGACCGCCTGATAAGTTAGAACTAAGATGACACACTAAACCCAATCTCCATAATGAGATTTATGGAGGAAAGTGTCGTCTTTAATGTTTTAGCATGTGCAGAATGGATGCAGTGCTGGGGAATGTGTCAAGGATACAGTTGATTTATTCAAATATGCATCAGTATGCTTTGCGTTGCCTTAAAGGCACACAAAGATAAGAGCCATGCGGAAAACAGAGAAACTGTGAAAATAACCCTCTGTCTCTGACTAGCTGCTCAGCCATTGCACCATCATTATTGTTTTATTATTTTTACTTTCACTCTCCAAAAAATATTTCTGAATGCTTGATGAATAGCCATTATTGTGTTTCCTTTTCATCATTAAAGGCACAATCTAGAATACTGTCAATTATCAATTCAATTAATGATACCCATTGATAAAATATATATATATATATATAACTTATAAATGCCTCATGAGCAACCTTTCAAGCTGACCACTTTGCAGGGATTTTGCACCTATATGGCTACTGTATGTCCGGATAAAAGTAAATCTAGGGCCATGGAAAAATAGAATAGTAAAACCTTATATTCAGAGAAAGCTGTAATGAAAACTCAGGGAGAAAAAGGTGTAGATTCACGCGCAAAGCGCGGCAGGTGTTTAATTCTCCTTCGCAGAAGGCAGGAATTGTGGTCACAGGCAGGCAATGGTCATACACAGGTAGGAAAACAGGCAGGATAATCAAAAACTAGGACTGAAGGCTATAACTGGTTCTCACAAACGAGCTTGGAACAGGCTTAGTAGAGTCAAAACGAACAATACCTCACAAGGCACAAACAGAATGAACTGAATTAAATAAGGAGCTGATGACACCAGGTGAGTAACTAACACAGGTGAAATCAATTAACAAAAATGAAAGACAGGGCTACGTTCAAGAACACAAAGAATCAGGGCTATGTTGAAGAACACAAGGTTGACTAAGAAAAGAAATACAGAACCTTACAGTACCCCCCCCCCCCCCCCCAAGAGAGGCTCCTGACGACTCAACGGCACTGGATGGTGGAGCGGGCGGGCGGGGGAACAGAGGCAGCCGCCTACCTTTGGGGCGAGGTCCGGCAGGATGGTTCGACAAGGTCGTGGACTGACCCGACGTTCTGCGTCAAGGCTGAAGTCCAGTGGGTCTGTTTGGGGGTTGACCCCGTGGTCGGGGAGCGGGACGATCCGGACGGTTACGGTGGAATGCCGGAATCATCTCTGGGTCGAGGATGTCCTGGTCGGGAACCCAGGACCGGTCTTCAGGCCCATAACCTTCCCAGTCCACTAGATAGTGGATGCGACCTCTCAGGCATTTGGAATCAAGGATGGCCTGATTGGCGAATGCAGGTTCCCCTCCGAAGTCCAACGGTGGGGGCACACTGCAGGTTGAGACTGGAGGATGAAGAGGACTGTAGGTGAACGGTTTTAACAGAGACACATGGAAGGACGAGGAGATGTTATACTGACGGGGTAACTGGAGGCGGTACGTGACAGGGTTGATGCGATGGGTTATCTTGAAGGGACCAATGAAGCGAGGACAGAACTTTTTGCAGGGGAGGCGGAGCCGGATGTCTCTGGTAGAGAGCCACACGCTGTCCGGGGTGAAAGAGCGGCGTAGGTCGGCGGTGTTTGTCGGCAAAGCGTTTCTGGGAATTAGAGGCTTCCTGCAGATGCCGTTGAGTGGTCTCCCATACCCGCTCACTATGCCGAAACCAGTCGTCGACAGCTGGGACAGTACCAGGCTCTGCCTCCCAGGGAAACATGGGGGGTTGGTAACCAAGTACACACTGAAACGGAGTAAGGCGAAGGGATGAATGCATGAGTGAGTTCTGAGCGTATTCGGCCCAGGCCATATACCGACTCCAGTCGTGTGGAGAGGCAGAACATTGTTGGCGGAGGTACTTCCCTATTTCTTGGTTCAGGTGTTCCGTCTGCCCGTTGGTCTGGGGATGGTACCCGGAGGAGAGGCTGAGGGCGACCCCCAGTTGGTCACAGAAGGCTCGCCACACCCGGGAGACAAACTGGGGCCTGTCTGGAGTTTAACCTCTTGGCAACTCTGATATATTCCAGATTACGATGATCTGATAGGACGAGAAAGGGTTGTTGTGCGCCCTCCAACCAGTGGTGCCACTCCTCGAGGGCCAGCTTGATGGCGAGGAGTTCTCTGTTCCCCACATCGTAATTCCTCTCAGGGGCGGATAACTTCCTGGAGAAGAAGGCACAGGGATGTGATTTTGGAGGTGTTCCCACCCGCTGAGAGAGCATGGCTCCTACTCCTACTTCGGAGGCATCCACCTCCAGGGTGAAAGGAAGGGTCGGATCATGTTGGCGAAGGACAGGAGCTGAGGTGAAGAGGCGTTTCAAGTTGTTGAAAGCAGTCAGGGCGGTATCAGTCCATTGAAGGGTCCGGATCTTTTGGCTGGTAAGGGCAGTGAGGGGAGCAGCAGTAGAACTGAAGTTCCAAATGAACAGGCGATAGAAGTTGGAGAACCCAATGAAACGTTGGAGTTCCTTAACGTTGGTGGGTTTGGGCCAGTTACTGCCGGCGGTGACTTTGTTCTCATCCATGCTGACCCCTCCAGGTGTCAGTACGAAACCGAGGAAGTTTACCGAGGTTACATGGAAGGTGCTCTTTTCAGTCTTCACATAAAGGTTATGGTTGAATAACCTTTTGTACATGCTGTATGTGTTCCTTCAGGGAGTGGGAGTAAATCAGGATGTCATCAATGTAGACGATGAGAAAGCGGTTGATCATATCCTGGAAAACCTCATTCATAAAGGATTGGAAGACGGCAGGGGCGTTACTAAGGCCGTAGGGCATGCCCAGGTATTCGTAGTGCCCTCGTGCTGTGATAAAGGCCGTCTTCCATTCGTCGCCTTCACGTATACGGACAAGGTTATATGCACTTCGCAGGTCGGGTTTTGTATAGATGTTGGCGCGGCCCACTTGTTCAAGGGTCGCTGGGATCAGAGGAAGAGGGAAATGGTTCTTGACCGTGACGTCATTCAGGGAACGGTAATCAATACATGGACAGAGACTGGATGCAGCTGGGGAAGAAGAAGGATGAATGAAACCGTTTTCGAGTGCTTCATCAATGTAGTTCTCCATTGCCTCATTTTCCGGGATAGATAAGAGGGTAAAGACGGCCCTTCGTATTGACACTCCAGGGAGTAAGTCAATAGCACAGTCCACTGGGCGATGTCGTGGCAGAGTGGAGGCCTTGATTTTGCTGAAGACATTGCTGTACTGGGCGTATTCAGATGGTATAGTGGGTGGCACTGCAGAGGCCTCAATGGTGGTGGCTCTGAAGGGTAGGCTGAGACAACTGGTGAAGCAGGTAGTAGACCAGGACAGTAGTTCACCTTGTCGCCACGAGATGGCAGGGTCGTGACGACAAAGCCAGGGGTGTCTGAGGATGAGTGGCTGTTTGGGGGATGATAGTTCCATGAGTTGAATGGTTTCGGTGTGGAAGACACCAATCTGGTGGATGACGCTCTGTGTCAGGTGCGTAATGAAGTCCGTGCCCTATGGCTGCCCGTCCAGGGCATTAATCCTTAAGGGAGGGGTGACCGGTGTTAGATCAATGTCAAGCTCTTGTACTAGCTGGTGATCGATAAACTGACCTGCTGCTCCCGAATCTATCAAGCCCTCTATACACTTAGTAACCCCCTTCGCGGTTATCAATACTGGGATGGAGAATTGCTTCTGAGAGAATTGCTTCTGAAATTTAGAAATAAGGACACGCCTACCTGCATGGCAGCGGAGGGACCCTTCTCATCTCTCCGTGGGGGGCGAACAGGGCAATGGCTGAGTAGATGATCTTTCCGTCCACAGTATAGGCAGACCCTTCTTGGATCCGCCTTTGACGTTTGATACGCGGGAGAGGATCATGGCCCAACTGCATTGGCTCTGGAAGACTCGGACGGGATGACGGAATCATGGAAAGAGAAGGTTTCAGGTTCCTGGGTGGCAGAGTTCATATTATTATATTGCAACTTTATTTGTGACTTCACCATGGACAGTCAGCTCTTTATGTCAGAAATGCATAATCCTTCCAGCTCAGAACTCAAAGTGCTAGGATGGTGGTTTATTATATATTTATTTGTCATGATTATACAAAGGACATCGGCTTACATCTACTATAAACATGCATTTTAATTATTTTGGCACAAGCAATTTGTTCGCATTTTGCTAAGATAGGTCAATTACTGTGTGTGAATGAAACTACAGTATGTTATAAGAAGAGTAGCACAGGGAAGGCGTTTATAGTTTATGAAATATTTATTTACCTTGAGTTACTGTATTACAAAATACACATCAAATACACTCCCCTCCGTATGTATTTGGACAGTGAAGCAAACATTTTAAGTTTGGCCCTATACTCCAACATTTTGGATTTCAGATCAAATGTTTCATAAACCGTACAGAAGGCCACCTTTTATTTGAGGGTATTTGCATACATATCTGTTTTACTGTTTAGAAATGAAAGCACTTTATATATCTAGTCCCCACATTTGAAGTATTCATAAGTATATGGAAAAAATAACTTGTAGTGCATTAAAGTAGTCAAAAGTTTAGTACTTGGTCCCATATTCCTAGCATCCAATGACTACATCAAGCTTGTGACTCTAGAAACTCGTTGGATGCATTTGCAGTTTGTTTTGGTTGTGTTTTGGGTTGTTTTTCCCAATATGAACTGAATGGTGAACGATGACTGGAGTAATTTTCTTTCCAAGTGAGTAGATACGTTTCTGAACACTTCTAAATTACGATTCATTCATGGTTATCCATAACCATGGTAGCATCCGCATCAGAAACTTTTTCCATTATTATTATTACTGGGGCCGAGCTCCCTGCCATCCAGGACCTCTAAATCAGACGGTGTCAGAGGAAGGCCCGAAAAATTGCCAAAGACTTCAGCCACCCAAGCCATAGACTGTTCACTCTGCTACCGTCCGGAAAACGGTACCGGAGCATCAGCTCCAAGACAGCTTCTACCCCCAAGCCATAAGACTGCTAAATAGTTAATCAAATGGTTACCTAGACTATCTGCATTGACCCTATCTTGCACTGACTCTGACACACACACACACACACACACACACACACACACACACACACACACACGCACACACACGTACACACACACATACTCTACATACGCACACACATAACACACATGCATTCTGATGCCACACACACACACACACATACAGACACACACACATACACTACATACGCACACAGACATTACACACACACACACGCATACCGATGCCACACACACACACACACACACACTTTCACACTCATCATATGCTGCTGCTACTCTGTTCTTTATTTTACTCTTATTATCATCTATCCTGATGCCTAGTCACTTTACCCTGCCTTCATGTAAATATCTACCTCAAATAACTCGTACCACTGAACATTGATCTGGTACTGGTACTCCCTGAATATAGCTTAATTGTTGTGTATTTTATTCCTCTTGTCTTATTATTATTAACTCTGTAAGCGTTTCACGGTAAAGTCTACACCTGTTGTATTCGTCACGTGACGAATCAAATTGTATTTTATTTGACAGAAATTATACAATACATTCAACCTTCACTTCCTATTGGGCAAAACATAATCCGAAACCCAACCAAAACAAGCTGTAAATGCATCCCAATTTTTTGTCACAAGCTTGATGTAGTCATTGTGTGCAAGGAATATGGGACAAAATACTAAACTTTTGACTACTTTAATAACCTACACTGTATAAGTGAATTTGTCAGAATAATTATGACTCCCTCAAATGGCGGGACTAGGAACATAAAGTTCTTTCATTTCTAAACAGTAAAACAGATACAGTATGTATGAAAATACACTCAAATAAAAGGTGAAATTCTATACTCTTGCTTCATGTGAAACGTTTGGTCTCAAATCCAAAATGCTGGAGCATAAAGCCAAATAAAAAATGTTAGCTTCACTGTCCAAATACATACGTAGGGGAGTGTACTTCCAATATAGCCATTTATTTTGGCATGGGAAGCACACAAACACGTACAGGGGTCTATTAAACAATTTCAAGCCCTGGACAATGTCGAGTGCCAATGCTTAACAAGTTTTGAAAACCGGTTTATGACTTTCCAGATGGAATAGATTTTCATCTTCCTCTTGTCCTTTCTGTCTTGGGAGTGGTTGCCTGGGGAACATGGACAATTACTGTCCCTGTGATATAAAACACTGTGACTAGCCAGTGGCCACTGATTCTGAATGTCTAATGGCCTCTCTCTCTCTTTCTCTCTCCCTCTCGCTTTCCTCCCCTCTGTTCTTTTCATGCCAACCAAAGGGCAGAAAAGGTGCCGGAAAGGACAAAGCCAGGATTCTGCACACCTGTGATTGGATGTGAGCCCATATTAACCTGAGACAGTTAAAATGGAGTTGCTATGGAAACTGATGCTGCTGCTTTCATTCGCAGAGTTCCTTGCAGGTAAGCGCCTTAAGAAATTATTATTTAGCCTTGCCAATGATGTTGCTTGGAAGTTGTCATCCTTTTTTATTCGTAATCATCAAGGGCAAATAAATGTTAAGGCATGGAGTATTGACATTGGGAACATGTGGCATTAGTGTGTTTTAGGACAAGCTTTCATAGATTTTGCTCAAGTGCCCAGACATCATCTTCCATTCACCGTTCTGACCTCAAGGCACATTTAAAGTCCTTAAGATGTGGATAATGGATACCGTTCTTTATTCTTTATGTTAATCCTGGTTGCGGAGAAAAAAACCCATTGAAAAGCGAGGTTGTGAGTCTAAATAAAGTCTCATCTAGCGCTTGAGTGCGCAGTCATTCATTTAAAGTACAGCTCGATTGGTACCCTAATTGAGGCTACGCTGGTAGTACAAGAGTCCTGCTATTGATCTTGTTTTAACGAGGCTATGAAGCAGCTTAATTTCTCTCACTTACAAAATGGCAGGGTCAAACGCTATAGCCCTGTAGATGTCAGTATTTGATACTGACTGCCAGATGAATATAGATGAAATTGCTGGATGATTATCCAACATCTTTGGTCATTTCAAGAGAGAATGACACTGTTAAAGCTATAGTCTGGGATTTGGAAAGCTGTTAAATTTTGTTTTTTGTTTGAAGTTTTTCTGTTTTTCAAATCCCAGAATATAGCTTTAAAGAGCTTAACAGCATTGCGCACATGTTCCTACACATCAATTAGCACCACTCATCACTATATCCAGTGCACTTTAGTGGTTGCCTAATGAGGCAATGACTCACCTTGGGATTAGTAATTTCAGACTGTATCACATATGCCCTGGTTTAGGATGTAAACAAATAGGTAGGCCCTCTTTTAACAAACATTCATAGAAATACAGTGGCTTGCGAAAGTATTCAACCCCTTGGCATTTTTCCTATTTTGTTGCCTTACAACCTGGAATTAAAATGGATTTTTGGGGGGTTTGTATAATTTGATTTACACAACATGCCTACCACTTTGAAAATGCAAAATATTTTTTATTGTGAAACAAACAAGAAATAATACAAAAAAACAGAAAACTTGAGCGTGCATAACTATTTCACCCCCCCTAAGTCAATACTTTGTAGAGCCACCTTTTGCAGCAATTACAGCTGCAAGTCTCTTGGGGTATGTCTCTATAAGCTTGGCACATCTAGCCACTGGGATTTTTGCCCATTCTTCAAGGCAAAACTGGTCCAGCTCCTTCAAGTTGGATGGGTTCCGCTGGTGTACAGCAATCTTTAAGTCATACCACAGATTCTCAATTGGATTGAGACATTTAAATGTTTCCCCTTAAACCACTCGATTCCAAGACATTTAAATGTTTCCCCTTAAACCACCCAAGTGTTGCTTTAGCAGTATGCTTAGGGTCATTGTCCTGCTGGAAGGTGAACCTCCGTCCCAGTCTCAAATCTTTGGAAGACTGAAACAGGTTTCCCTCAAGAATTTCCCTGTATTTAGCGCCATCCATCATTCCTTAAATTCTGACCAGTTTCCCAGTCCCTGCCGATGAAAAACATCCCCACAGCACGATGCTGCCACCACCATTCTTCACTGTGGGGATGGTGTTCTCGGGGTGATGAGAGGTGTTGGGTTTTCCTTGATTGCCAAAAAGCTCAATTTTAGTCTCATCTGACCAGAGTACCTTCTTCCATATGTTTGGGGAGTCTCCCACATGGCTTTTGGTGAACACCAAATGTGTTTGCTTATTTTTTTCTTTAAGCAATGGCTTTTTTCTGGCCAGTCTTCCATAAAGCCCAGCTCTGTGGAGTGTTAAGTTTGTCATTGTTCACTGTCATTGTAGCATGGTGCTCTAATATTGCACACCACTACTGATTACGATAGTATTTGTTTTCTTTCAAATACTTTGAACTTGATTGAGCTTGCTTGCCTGGAGCAATGGAACCAATGGAATAGTACCATAAGTGTAAACTTCATCCATCTGACACTCCAGACAGGCTCAATCATACACTTAAAGTATTTTGAAGAAAACAAATACTATTTGAATCCAGGTCTGTAATGCACACAATGAGCATGGTCCATGGCCACGTGGTGTGTAGTCCTGGGTCGTGTTCATTAGGGAACACAAAATTAAATAATTCTCCCTACTGGACACAACCCTTTTAACTCCAAAGCTGATGAGGAAGTCAGCTTTCCTCCCACCCTGTTGTACAACACTTTTCCATCGGTCCTCATCCAACTTTTATTTCCTATAAAGCAACAATTTATTTCAGATTATTCTTAGACCATTTATCAAGCAAAGGCAAGGAATCCATAAAACTATATTCTCTGCTGTCAAACCCCAAAATTAAATCCCCAAATAGTATAATCATGCATCCTCGGAGTATGGTTGGACATATACAGTAATAAACAATGATAAATGTTACTATTAGTGTAGACCACAGCAACTCATAGATGACAAATAACCCTCTTAGCAAAGTAGGGGAGGAAAAGGTAGGGTTATTACAGTAATTACAGTGAGGGAAAAAAGTATTTGATCCCCTGCTGATTTTGTACGTTTGCCCACTGATAAAGAAATGATGAGTCTAAAATTTTAATGGTAGGTTTATTTGAACAGTGAGAGACAGAATAACAACAAAATAATCCAGAAAAACGCATGTAAAAATTTTATAAATTGATTTGCATTTTAATGAGGGAAAAAGGTATTTGACCCCCTCTCAATCAGAAAGATTTCTGGCTCCCAGGTGTCTTTTATACAGGTAATGAGCTGAGATTAGGAGCACACTCTTAAAGGGAGTGCTCATAATCTCAGTTTGTTACCTGTATAAAAGACACCTGTCCACAGAAGCAATCAATCAATCAGATTCCAAACTCTCCACCATGGCCAAGACCAAAGAGCTCTCCAAGGATGTCAGGGACAAGATTGTAGACCTACACAAGGCTGGAATGGGCTACAAGACCACCGCCAAGCAGCTTGGTGAGAAGGTGACAACAGTTGGTGTGATTATTCGCAAATGGAAGAAAAACAAAATAACTGTCAATCTCCCTCGGCCTGGGGCTCCATGCAAGATCTCACCTCGTGGAGTTGCAATGATCATGAGAACAGTGAGGAATCAGCCCAGAACTACACGGGAGGATCTTGTCAATGATCTCAAGGCAGCTGGGACCATAGTCACCAAGAAAACAATTGGTAACACACTACGCCGTGAAGGACTGAAATCATGCAGCGCCCGCAAGGTCCCCCTGCTCAAGAAAGCACATATACAGGCCCGTCTGAAGTTTGCCAATGAGCATCTGAATGATTCAGAGGAGAACTGGGTGAAAGTGTTGTGGTCAGATGAGACCAAAATCGAGCTCTTTGGCATCAACTCAACTCGCCGTGTTTGGAGGAGGAGGAATGCTGCCTATGACCCCAAGAACACCATCCCCACTGTCAAACATGAGGGTGGAAACATTATGCTTTGGGGGTGTTTTTCTGCTAAGGGGACAGGACAACTTCACCGCATCAAAGGGACGATGGACGGCCCCATGTACCGTCAAATCTTGGGTGAGAACCTCCTTCCCTCAGCCAGGGCATTGACAATGGGTCGTGGATGGGTATTCCAGCATGACAATCACCCAAAACACACGGCCAAGGCAACAAAGGAGTGGCTCAAGAAGAAGCACATTAAGGTCCTGGAGTGGCCTAGCCAGTCTCCAGACCTTAATCCCATAGAAAATCTATGGAGGGAGCTGAAGGTTCGAGTTGCCAAACGTCAGCCTCGAAGCCTTAATGACTTGGAGAAGATCTGCAAAGAGGAGTGGGACAAAATCCCTCCTGAGATGTGTGAAAACCTGGTGGCCAACTACAAGAAAGGTCTGACCTCTGTGATTGCCAACAAGGGTTTTGCCACCAAGTACTAAGTAATGTTTTGCAGAGGGGTCAAATACTTATTTCCCTCATTAAAATGCAAATCAATTTATAACATTTTTGACATGCGTTTAACTGGATTTTTTTGTTGTTATTCTGTCTCTCAGTGTTCAAATAAACGTACCATTAAAATTATAGGCTGATCATGTCTTTGTCAGTGGGAAATGTACAAAATCAGCAGGGGATCAAATACTTTTTTCCCTCACTGTAGATGACAAATGGCATTCTCAGCAGCAATATGTTTTTTACTTTATATAGACATTTAATGGAGCAAATCAACAAAGCTTTAAATTGTCATTCCCGTACGGAGATGGATTTGATCAATATTTTCTTTCCCCCAAAGAGCATAGTATTAAGTATTGATAGCATATTCCCGGCATATAATTTACTTCCTATTACATACTGTATATGGGCCCTATTTCCTTTGATTAAATTCAGTATGGTCTGACTGATTTGGATATCAATGTGAAAATGCAACCACACGTGATAAGCATGAAAACACATGATATCTGTCATTCCATCCACATGATATCTGTCATTCCATCCACATGATATCTGTCATTCCATCCACATGATATCTGTCATTCCATCCACATGATACAGTATCTGTTATTCCCCCCTGCATGACATCTGTTATTCCGTCCACTTGTTAGCCAAAGTTAATATCATAATTACGTTTTATTATTTTGTTGTTTGTGTGAAGGCCTTAGGAAATTGGCCCCAAATGTCTCCAGTACAGGTAGACTGCCCTGAACCTCTAATTCCTACATACCACCCTAACCTTCCTACATCCTCAGAATAACATTTGGAGCCCCTCAATGAGAGACATTTAGGGTGAATCTTATCTGTCGGGACAGAGGGAAAAGATGCTTTAAAAAGCAAGATTGCCTTTTTTATTTGATGCATAAAACCCAAAGCTGAAGCGAATGGATTGGGGACCTCACAAACTACCAATACCTCCCCCACAGTCGACTTCCCATGGGGCTGTTTATTCATGCTGAGGTAAGCTCACTGAATTCATTTGCTGTCAGCCAGTATTGAATTTGAGATTAGTTTATATTTCAGCCCTCCAAAGCACCCTTTTGCTCTCCCCCTGTGCTGATGCCGGTCTTGTGTAGTCTCTGGCCCTCGGCCCCGCCACATATCATCATCTTGCAGCAGGTGAGAGATATGAGGGAAGCTAGCTTTAAAAAAGAAACTTTCATAATGACCTCCGTCTCTGTCTAGGGGCATTGTGCAGTAAACTTCCCGTAAGCATTCTGAGCCAGTCTACCTTTAAAAAATCAGTGTAACTTCCTTTTAGGGCAATGACTGGCTTTAGCTCCTAAATAGTATTCCTATTCCTCAAAATCTCCCAAGAACGTCACAATTCTGTTTTGTTATCCAAGTCAAACAGCGCTGGAACACAGCACTTTTTACTTTTAGTGTTTCCTTTGTTACCAGAAAGCAAGATTGAAATTATTCCTACCTCCCTACTGCGTTACTACATAAATTCCCGTTGGGCAACGGGGAAGTTTCACAGAGTTTGCATCACTTTGGACTAACCCCCCAGGCACAGCCCCAATAACTCAATCCCATCCCATCTCATTATCCCATAGTTATTCTTCAGAATGGTTGCCATGGCGTTGCCAAAGATCAGCTCGGTTCAGCTTGGGCATACCTGTTAGGACGCATATTAGTTACGCTGATTAATTTCCCATTTAAATGAATAGAAATTGAGTTAACTTGGCACTCTGAAATCACTTCTGGATTGATTAAGAGAACAGGATAAGCATCAAGGTTATAAGAGGCTGATACTTGCTTTTTTATAGATGGTTCAGTGGGTTTGTTGTGCCTGCATGTGTTTTTTTTTCTCCACTATGAGTAAACTTATGCATGCAATGACGCATATGCAAATAACTAGTTTATTTATCTATTTATTTGTTTCATTTTTTGATCGGGATAGATAGAAATGTGTAGATATAATTAAAATTCTATCAGATAGCATTGCTTGCATCATTTCTAATCCCTTTTTATTATTTTAATTGTTTTATTATATCCCTACCACCCTCTCCCCGATTGGAGGACTTGCGTTAATTGATAACATCCCACGCATGAGTGCCTAGATGAGGGGTCATCCTAATTAGTGAAGCAGTGCGCATCTTTTAAGTTTTACAGCTACTATACTCTGAGTGTGCATTCTCTGTGTTTTTTTAATCTCTGTCCTCTTGAGGCAACATGTGTGCATCGATTAGCCAAGTCATTTATCAACACGTTCACTCACTCCCTCTGTAGCAAATGTCGATTCATTTCATGATTATGTTCACCGGGGGCTTACATGGTTACGTGTTTGTATACAGTATGTGTTTGTGCTAGTATGGAGCTCTCTGTAAGAAGTGTCCTCTGGTAATCAATCAACTTCAGCGCTGCTTCAGGGTACAAGGCTTATCTAACAAAGACTATAATTAGGCTGTCTTCCATTTTGTGTAACTTTCTCAAACGTGTGTATCCTTGAGTAGAAGAACAATTGGTGCACACAAGATCCCCGTCAAACAGCCTTCTCTCTCAGAGAGTTATTCTGAGTCCCGGGGATAAACCTGAGCACCCTGAGACTGGAATACAATATCTCTTCTCCATACAAATTACCTAGTGTTCTTACCTTTCTGCTGTTCTGAGAAAATGCAAATATATCCTCAGAAAGACACATTTATTCTCCTTCCTAGAGGAAAGAGACATGTTTATTTCAAAGAAGTGTTGTCTGCCGTAGTCCCACAGCTCATTATTTTGCTGTTCAGATCCTGTAGGTCTTCGCAGCAGTTACATACACTCAATAGGGTTTTCCCAATGAGCTAAAAAAGAAATGTCATAGTAGAATACGGTAGACGCCCCATTGTCTTTGTTGTGTCAGTGTTAACAGAGCGTTATGCATGAATACATTTCTGTAAGAGATGGCATTGAAATATATTGATGTAACTATGGAAAGAATGTTATGTTATTCCTACACCAAAACAAGTTTTTTTTCCAATGATGTTAATTGCACTGTCAAACCCACTCATGGTTTTTAAGAGATAACGGGGCTGAAGGCTATTTACAATCATAAACTTCAGGTTTTAAGGTACAATGCAGCCCTGATATATCAAGTACAAAAACTGTTCATCTGCTGTCCTTTATTTAGCAAACTCTCTTTGCCTCAATCTTCTGTAAGGCAATAATTTTTATGAGCCTCTAATTTTGTTGATGCGGGCTATAACGCATAGCTCCATTTCAGTTATTACAGTCGGGCGTTTTTTGGTACAGAATTTCATAAAACATGGCAGATGACAACCTTGGTCCTTCACATTATTGTTTTATTTTTGTTTTCCCCAAAACATTTCTTCCACATCAACCTAAAGGGCACAATTTTGCAAGCAAATGCTGTTAGTGTCAAAAGAGACCATCTTACTCCCAAACTTGTTGTGGCATTTGTTTCAAAACTTTGTTTAATATGCAACATCCATGAGAGGGGGGTGATCATTTATATGGGATTAGAGTGACATACTGTAGTGAAGAAACATGATGCCCTCCATGCAGTCTAGTTTAGAAATGAGTGCCACACCAACTATTGTACGTGGTGGTACAGTTTTGTCAGTAGCTACTCTCTTTTGCTCAGGACCCTACTCAATTCAAACTGGTTTCTGAGTTTTCATGCTAAGATTGATATGGAACTGTAACAGGTGCTGGTGAATTATTTTTTTTTTTATTCAAGTATTTTGGAACCGGTGTCTGTGAAATGGGACAGCAGACAATTAGCCAAATTATGATAATTTTGCACAAAAATCATAATAACAGACCCTTATCAGGCCCATGGGCTATGTCACAGCTTTTTCTCCCCCCCATTCAGACCATCCCACCTTCTAGATAATGTTGTTGTTTCTCCTCCTGGCAGGAAACAACGTCCTGCTGAGGCCTGTGTTCACCAAACAACCAGGCAGTGTGGTGTTTCCCCTCTACCCCACCGAGACCAGCAGAGAGGTGGTGTTCAGCTGTGAGGCCCAGGGACATCCACCTCCCTTCTACAGGTACCAGATGTTGGTTTTGGCAGGGTATATACAGTGTACATTTAACTTTTTTTATCCAGGTTAGTCTTAATGAGATAAAGGGAAACACATTTTTAGAGTGCTCACATTTTACCACGGGTTACTTTAACCCTTTACACTTCGGGGAATTTGCCTGTATGGACAGGGCCAAATTGAAATGTTTCTAAAATAAATAATATAAGATGCATGACCATGGTAGCAATTGAAAGAGAACAGTTTGGAGATAATGGGTAAATTATAAGAACGAAGGTGAGGGCAAAGCCGTTCATCTGAAACAAGATTGAATTCAAAGATTACTCTGTTGATTTTATGTGCATTTGACTTTATTGTACTTTTCAAAGCCATTTGTCGATAATGAAATCTGGATATACACTGAACAAAAATATAAATGCAACATGCAAAAATGTCAATGTTTTTACCTAGTTACAGTTCATATAAGGAAATCAGTCAATTGAAATAAATTAATTAGGCCCTAATCTATGGATTTCACGACTGGGAATGAAGATATGCATCTGTTGGTCACAGATACAGTACCTTAAAAAATAGGTAGGGGCGTGGATCAGAAAACCAGTCAGTATCTGGTGTGACCACATTTGCATAGAGTTGATCAGGCTGTTGATTGTGGCCTGTGGAATGTTGTCCCACTCCTATTCAATGGCTGTGTGAAGTTGCTGGATATTGGCAGGAACTGGAACATGCTGTCGTACACGTCGGTCTAGAGCATCCCAAACATGCTTAATGGGTGACATGTCTAGTGAGTATACAGGCCAGCTTCCGGGAATTGTGTACAGATCCTTGTGACATGGAGCCGTGCATTATGATTCTGAAACATGAGGTGATGGCGGTGGATGAATGGCTCGGCAATGGGCCTTAGGATCTCGTCACGGTATCTCTGTGCATTCAAATTGCCATCGATAAAATGCAATTGTGTTCGCTGTCCTTAACTTATGCCTGCCCATACCATAACCCCACCGCCACCATGGGGCACTCTGTTCACAACGTTGACATCAGCAAACCGCTCGCCCACATGACGCCCACATCTGCCCGGTACAGTTAAAACTGGGATTCATCCTTGAAGAGCACACTTCTCCAGCGTGCCAGTGGCCATCAAAGGTGAGCATTTGCTCACTGAAGTCGGTTACGACGTCGAACTGCAGTCAGGTCAAGACCCTGGTGAGGACGACGAGCATGCAGATGAGCTTCCTGAGACGGTTTCTGACAGTTTGTGCAGAAATCCTTTGGTTGTGCAAACCCACAGTTTCATCAGCTGTCCGGGTGGCTGGTCTCAGACGATCCCGCAGGTGAAGAAGCCAGATGTAGAAGTCCTGGCGTGGTTACACATGGTCTGCGGTTGGACGTACTGCCAAATTCTCTAAAATGTCGTTGGAGGCTGCAGTCAGCATGCCAATTCCATGCTACCTAAAGACGTGTGACATCTGTAGCGTTGTGTTGTGTGACAAAACTGCACAGTGGCCTTTTATTTAAAATTAATTTAAATTTAGTTGCGCATAGAATGGAGTCATGAGTGAAATCAGGTGTGCCTTCCACTGCAAATTTGGTTTGTTCTGTTCAGAACAACCCCGGCTATGACGCCATGTCATCCTTGTAACTGTCCATCAAAACATAGCGATCATAAATGTTGGTACTGTAAATGACATGAGTTTTATATGAAGGAAATGTGAAGTGCTTTGCTTGTAAGACATCATAGCCGTATTTATTATAATCCTCAACGTCTCATCTTTCAGAACACATCGACTCCTCTCGATTAACAGCATTCCCCTCACTCAGACAACACGACATGTGCAAAAGTAGCCCAATTAGCGGGAGGGATGGGGGCATCTTCTTGTGCGTTATGCTCCCGATTAGAACGTCTGTCAGTTGAATCCCATACTGTAAAGCGGAGACCCTGAGCTCTGACGTAATGTAGAGTATGTTACTGTACTGCCACTGTGTTCC
This sequence comes from Coregonus lavaretus, assembly GCF_964263955.1. Lineage (NCBI taxonomy): Eukaryota > Metazoa > Chordata > Actinopteri > Salmoniformes > Salmonidae > Coregonus > Coregonus lavaretus. The sequence continues at coordinate 22,609,388 of NC_140007.1, read as the reverse complement.
AATTTAGGCGCTTATCAGTGACCAAATATGCCATTTTCATATTGTATACACGCTGTTAGTGTAAAGGGCTACACCAACATTAAATTGCCACCTTCTCCCGGATATCTTAAAAGAAACGTTACAAGATCATTCCCTCTACGACATTGAGAGTTCTATTGTATTTCTTCTGCAGATCAGTACATTTGAGTAGAGGTATTCATGTTACCACAAACCTCTTTTGCAAGGACCTGTTCCAAGATGGCAGCACTCATCAAAGACGCCAAGGCAACATCTACAGTATTTACAAATGAAAATCAAGTGGGGCTGGGTTATTAAATACAAAATATTTGATACCAAAGGGGCAATAAGATTAGGCACAGAGACCACTGTAATGGCCCAATGGTGGGGTCAATGTTGCTCTTCCATCCTCCAATGCATTTATCCTTTCCATATAATGGAAAATGTTTTTAAACATTTTGGAATGGAAATTAGTGTTTCTTATTGGACACGTCCATATTGCCATTCAGTGCATGGGCTTTGGCAAAGGCTTTGAGAGGGGGTGTGGTAATCCATATTTGAAAACCTCAACCCCCTGAACCAAATAAAATAGCTGGCCAGTGCTCGCGAGATTTGTTTCTGGGGTCAGACGTGACATGTTTGGTAATCAATGGGAAATCCAGCCAACCTGCTTTCTGCAGGCCCCTAAGGCAGGTAGCCTAGCGGTTAGAGTGTTGGGTCAGTAACCGAAAGGTCGCTAGTTCGAATCCCTGAGCCAACAAGGTGAACAATCTGTTGATGTGCCCTTGAGAAAGGCCCTTAACCCTAATTGCTCCAGGGTCGCCGTTGATAAGGGCAGACCCTGGCCGTGACCCCACTCTCCGAGGGTGTCTCATGGAGAAAAATAGTTTTCCAATTCACACATGTATTAATACACACTTGCACATGTGTGAAATAGGACAAATATAAGCACCCATCCACAAGAGGTGTGGAGACTGTGGACTGCCAACCATCTATATTGGTTAGCTTTACTGTCAATCACAGTAATTCAAGAATGATGACTTAATCTAAATGTAATGGTGTCATCACTACATAGTGATGTTTCAATTGTCAGGGGTCTCTGAAATTGATTCTCTCAGTTGGAGATCATTGTGTAGCGACATCATTGTCCAGTTAAAGGATCAGCTAGGGTAGGAACAAATCGCCTGCATTCTGTAGTGACACTATCAATACAGACAGAATAAAACAGCGTCCGAAATCACAGGTACAACGGTATATGAAATAACGCAACATAAGAACCGGAATTCATATTATCAACAACCCTATAGCAAGAAGATTCTTTGCTACCATTCAGACAGCGAAGAACCTAGCGAAGAACCCTCTCCAAGAAAATAGTTATTTGAGTAGCAATAGTTGTACATAGACTCATTGCTCACTTCAAAGAACCACTCAAGAAAAACATTTCTCAGTTTTCTCGCTTACTTATGGCGCTGCCTACTCCTGATGATTCATTTTTCAAATCATATGAGCAAAAAATATTTCGCTTTATCTGGGATGCTAAACCAGACAAGATAAAGCGTGCCTATCTATGTAATGAATATGAACTGGGTGGGTTGAGATTATTAAATAGAAAAGCACTAAATCTCTCTCTAAAAGCTTCACTTACACAAAAGTTTTACTTGAACCCAAAATGGTTCTCAAGTAGATTACTAAAAAAAGCTCATCCATTGTTTAAAAATGGCCTTTTTGCCTTTGTGCAGATTGCTATGTCTCATTTTCGATTAATTGAAAATGAAACCTTGTTCAAAGTATCTCTCTTTTTCAAACAAGCATTGCAGTGCTGGTTACAATTTCAATTACATCCTCCAGAAAATATAGAACAAATATTACAACAAATATTATGGTTGAACTCAAATCTGCTAGTTGATAAAAGACCTGTATTTATGGAAAATATGTTTGAAAAGGGTATTTTGTTTTTAAATGATATTGTAAATTGGAATGGTAGAGTTATGCCTTTCATGGAGTTATCGGAATCGTATGGGAAGGTCTGCTTAATCCAAGATTACAACCAATTGATTACAGCATTACCCCAAAAATGGAGGAGGCAGGTGGCAGCAGGCGGAGGTAGGGAACTGGTCTGTCTGCCCAATATAAAGGATCAAAACTGGTGGAGGAACAAAAATAGCATAAATAGGAAAGTATACCAGTTTCATTTGAGGACCAGGATGATGACAGCTGTGCCATACAGATTGCAAAATAGCTGGGAAGAGATTTTTGATGTACCGATTCCATGGCACAGGGTGTATGAGTTGACAAAACAATGCAGGATTCAAGACTTTGTGCTTTTCAGCAAAACATGTTAAATATTTGGGGCATACAATCATCGCAGCTCTTCAGATTTTGTTGTGAGGATACAGAATCAATAGACCATTTGTCCTGGTATTGCCCTCGGGGAGCCTGTTTCTGGTCTCATGTTCAGGAATGGCTGAAAAAGCTTAACATTAATCTAAAATTAACCCTAGAAATAGCATTGTTGGGAGATTTGGTGAGACCTGGTCAGTCAATTACAAATATAGTAACACTCTCAGTAAAATTATTTATCTTCAACTCGCAATCTGTGGATTCTATTCGAATAGATCGATTAAAATTGTATGTTAAACATCACAGCATAGTTGAAAGATATATTGTATGGCACGTAGAAATCCGCAGAGGGTGGCCAGCAGAGATCGGTTGGATGGGCTAAGGGAAACTGAGGGTTGGTATGTGGAACTGGAGACAAGTGGGAATGGAGTTGCTGGGCCGAGGATAGAATGACAGAAATACAACGATAAAAGTAAAAAATAAAGTCTAAATAAACCAACCATTTTTGAATGACACTGAGGGGCAACACTGTTACATCCAATGCCTGTTTGCCTGAGGCTGATGCTGTGCAGGTTCTTGTACGCGCCTACAAACACACTCTCATTCAAACACACACATGTGCATACACACATACACACACACACATACACACATGTAAATAGTGCCACACATGCACTCAAAATCATACAGTTGGCCTTGCTGTTTAGATTTTTGTTGTCCTTGATGTCGCATTGTTGTTTTCTGTTTTTGTTTTTAATCTTTTTTTTCTCTTTTGTTTCTTTTTTTAAACTCTTTATAATTATCGTTTTCAAGTTCCACCTAGCCTGCCTACCCATCCACCTAACCTGCCTACCCATCCACCTAACCTGCCTACCCATCCACCTAACCTGCCTACCCATCCACCTAACCTGCCTACCCATCCACCTAACCTGCCTACCCATCCACCTAACCTGCCTACCCATCCACCTAACCTGCCTACCCATCCACCTAACCTGACTACCCATCCACCTAACCTGCCTACCCATCCACCTGACCTCCCATCCACCTAACCTGACCTCCCATCCACCTAACCTGACCTCCCATCCACCTAATCTGACCTCCCATCCACCTAACCTGACTACCCATCCACCTAACCTGACCTCCCATCCACCTAACCTGACCTCCCATCCACCTAACCTGACTACCCATCCACCTAACCTGACTACCCATCCACCTAACCTGACTACCCATCCACCTAACCTGACTACCCATCCACCTAACCTGACCTCCCATCCACCTAACCTGACTACCCATCCACATTGCTCCAGCCAAACGCCATGCCCACTAGCATTTCTTCTGCACGATGAGTCTGGATTTGCTTTCCTCCCCGGCAGCTTATAGATTGCGAACACATTCTGACCATTCTTATTGGCCCCAGACACATATGGGTTGGGCCAGAACTGGCCTACAAGAATCATGAATTACGTTATTGGCTTTGATATTCTGATTGGTTAGAGACGATCCAATCGCTGATTAATTTGTTTTGTACAATGCCCCTCATTTTGACGTCAGCACAAACGACTTCTAGAATGGCAGTTTCAGACTGAATGTATTGAGCGATCCATAGAGCAGCGGAATTAAATTCAAGATAAGTTGTCAGGCAAAGTTCCACCCTGTCTGTCTTTTTTCCCCGTTTGGTGCCTAATGATGACCCAAGATATTTGACTTCCCACTGGACACAGACGTCAGTTCAACGTCTAGTTTTTATTTGCATTTGATTGTAGTTTACAACTAACATTAATTCAAAGGGAAATCAAGAAGAATTTGAACCATGTCATTGGATTTAGGTTAAAAGTTGGGTGAAAGAAAGACAAACATTCCTTTATGTTGATGGATTTGTGCAAATCCAATCAGTTTTCCATGTTGATTCAATGTCATCACATTGTTTGTTTTTTTATGACATGGAAACAACATTGTTTCATTTAGTTTGTGACCAGAGGGTTTGGACTTCACTGTCACTGTCAAACTCTGCGTATTGTGTATTGCTCCTCTCTGGGAGTTGTCCCCGGTGCATTGTCCTAGGAATGTATTGATGCCCTGTTGATCACCAGCTTAAGTGATGACAAATGAAAACAGATGACAAATGATGATTTGCTTTAAAGAGCATCAGTTGCGTAAGCTATTAATTTGTAATCTATCAAACAACGACGGCTGTTGTACTCTTGTCACTGTAATTAAATGCAAATTGCAAAGCCAAGCATTTAATGTGCAATAGGTTGAAACGATCCCTCATAACATCAGCGTATTCGGCTGTTAATGTAGCTTGAAGATCCTGGGTGTTATGCCTAATGGGCACAAATTGAAATGAATGTACAAGATCTTATCACTGCCACTGGATAGAATACTTAAGCAATCCGTTTCTACAATGCAGCCTCTGACGCCAGCCTAAAAGATGGGAATCTAATAATTCTGTGTTCAACCCACGTTGAAGTCGTACACCTTTCAAGTCGTAAGTCTTTTAAGTGCTTGTCACTGTTTGTGTGTGTGTGTGCAAAGTGTACTTGCATGCGCACACACACACCACATTGAAGTAACCTGTTCCAGTGTATGAAATTAGTTTTGAAAAGTTAAGAGTCCTTCACTCAGTCTGCATCATAGTACGTCAAATGGGTCCTTAGAGCTGAGAATAGAGCAGCTCTTTTTCAGGAGTCGTCAAGGACACATTAATTTAAGACATACTTAAGACTACTCCTCAACCGCTGTCACTGAAAGCCCCCTCTGAGTTGTCACCGTGGTCCCTTGATTTGTCTAGTCTGGAGCCATTCCAGCTGCAAAACCAAATCAATACATCAATCTAATCAGCCAATCTGCCGTTAGGCACTGCTCCACTGAATAGGCCTCTCTCTCTCTCTCTCTCTCTCTCTCTCTCTCTCTCTCTCTCTCTCTCTCTCTCTCTCTCTCTCTCAGAAATGGAAACCTCAGGCTTACTTGACTCAAGGAGTTGTGAAATTCCAATCAGCACAAAGGGGCCTAATATTCAATCTAATTGTGCCTTATCCCTGTCTCTGAAAGCTATTTCTCAAGAGCTCCTCATGAACACAACGATAGCTTTTCTTGTTAGGCTTTGTTCATTTTCTCTCTTTTTGACATCAAACTGTTGGGACAAACTTGATGCCCTTCTCTTGTGTTCATTATTAACAGTTTTGAGGTGCGATCAAACTGTATTTGAATAGGTTCTGTAACCTTTGATCATCAACATTAATCAAAATCTAGAAGGAAGAAAATGGTGTAGATGAGCAATACAGTAATCCTCTTCATATTGCACAGTGATTATGTTAGAATAGATGTTTTAACTTACTGTAGCAAATTATTGTGAAGCACAGGCAAGACTTCAGGGTTGGGGTAGATTCAGCTTTAAGTTCAGGAAATGAACTGTAAGTTGCGCAGGAATTTTCAATTCAACTGAATTGACCACAACACTACATTACGGAAAATGTCCAAACATCTTGACAGCTGTTCACCCAATAAGTGTCAAGGTGACCGCTTTGTTGTCATTTGAATCCCAGATTGCCCCTAGTGTTGTTCTGTATTCAATGTCTTTGTTCGCATGACCCTTAATCAAAACAACTGTTATTATAGGGTTATCATAGGGTTATCCAAGGGACTTTAAAAAAGTATGTGCTACATTATGGTGATATTGTTTACATGCAAGTCTCAGCCAGCACATTTAAGATACTGGACACTGTGTATCACAGGGCGCTTAGATTTATAACGAATGCAAGACCACTCACCCATCACTGTGATCTATATGACATGGTGAAGTGGCCCTCCCTTCCTACACGAATGCTGAAGCACTGGTACATCTTTGTGTACAAAGCAGTGCTTGGACTATTGCTTACTTACCTGTCCTCCTCACTAATAAGGTAATCACTAATTGATTTTAAAAAAAATGGTTTGATAAAATAAAAAATAAAAAAGGTATAATCTTCGTAAATTATATCATCGGTAGGACTGGTGGAGTTATGTAGCACATGCAACTAACAAAAACATATGGAAATGTTTGCTCTACACAAAATTACAACCAAATAATTGCAGCATTACCGCAAAAATGGAAGAGGAAAGTGGAAGGGGGAAAAAGTAAGGAACTTGTCTGTCGGCCTTGCATTAAAAAACATAATTGGTTAAAGAAAACTTTGATAAATAAAAAAGTGTACCAGTTTCATTTAAGGACCAAAGGATTGACAGCCGTCCCATATAGATTGCAAAATAGTTGGGAAGAGATTTTTTACGTACCGATTCCATGGCATAGTGTTTATGAACTGATACGCAAAACGACGTCGGATTCAAAACTTCAAAATTTTCAATTTAAATTACTATATAAAATTCTTGCTACCAATAGAATGTTATTTATATGGGGGATACAATCTTCCCAGCTATGCAGCTTTTGCTGCGAAGAGACCAAATCATTAGATCATTTGTTTTGGTACTGTCCATTTGTAGCTTGTTTTTGGAATGGAATGGCTAAAGGACTGCAATATTTACCTGGAGTTAACCCTGCAGATAGCATTACTGGGTGATCTGATAAGTCATAGTCAATCGATCAATAATATAATAATACTTTTAGCAAAAAAAAATATTTTCAATTTACAATCTGTAGACACAATGTGAATAGAAAGGTTCAGAACTTTTGTAAAATATCACAGTACAGTTGAAAAATATATGGCAAATCCAATATGGATGGTGTTAAGAGATAGATGGGTGGTGTTGAATGGAGTTGAAGGATGGGACTAATAACAACTAACAACAACTAATAACAACAAGATAACTAATAATGTAAGCATACTGTGTCCATAATAATTATATAGGTTGAGAGCTTTTGTGAAAGAGCACAGGTAGAAAGATATGGCATATAGAAGCAAACTGGATGGACATCATGAAAATGATCAGAGAGGTTGAGGGTAGAGGAAGTTCAGGAGTAAAAACAAACAAAATATAATTATTGTAAAATTGACTGTGTCCATAAAATTTATATAGTATGTATAAGCTGGAAGTAGAGGCCTACGCATTGTTGTTCACTAGTTTACTCCAATTAGGGAAGGGGTAGTGGGGTTGGAAAGTAATAAAGGTAAAACAAATTTTTAAAGGACATGTGTATGTGTATTTGTATGGTTATGTACAGTGGGGAAAAAAAGTATTTAGTCAGCCACCAATTGTGCAAGTTCTCCCACTTAAAAAGATGAGAGAGGCCTGTAATTTTCATCATAGGTACACGTCAACTATGACAGACAAAATGAGATTTTTTTTCTCCAGAAAATCACTATTGAAGGATTTTTTATGAATTTATTTGCAAATTATGGTGGAAAATAAGTATTTGGTCAATAACAAAAGTTTCTCAATACATATTTGCAAATTATGGTGGAAAATAAGTATTTGGTCAATAACAAAAGTTTCTCAATACTTTGTTATATACCCTTTGTTTGCAATGACACAGGTCAAACGTTTTCTGTAAGTCTTCACAAGGTTTTCACATACTGTTGCTGGTATTTTGGCCCATTCCTCCATGCAGATCTCCTCTAGAGCAGTGATGTTTTGGGGCTGTCGCTGGGCAACACGGACTTTCAACTACCTCCAAAGATTTTCTATGGGGTTGAGATCTGGAGACTGGCTAGGCCACTCCAGGACCTTGAAATGCTTCTTACGAAGCCACTCCTTCGTTGCCCGGGCGGTGTGTTTGGGATCATTGTCATGCTGAAAGACCCTGCCACGTTTCATATTCAATGCCCTTGCTGATGGAAGGAGGTTTTCACTCAGAATCTCACGATACATGGCCCCATTCATTCTTTCCTTTACACGGATCAGTCGTCCTGGCCCCTTTCCAGAAAAACAGCCCCAAAGCATGATGTTTCCACCCCCATGCTTCACAGTAGGTATGGTGTTCTTTGGATGCAACTCAGCATTCTTTGTCCTCCAAACACGAGTTGAGTTGAGTTTTTACCAAAAAGTTATATTTTGGTTTCATCTGACCATATGACATTCTCCCAATCCTCTTCTGGATCATCCAAATACACTCTAGCAAACTTCAGACGGGCCTGGACATGTACTGGCTTAAGCAGGGGGACACGTCTGGCACTGCAGGATTTGAGTCCCTGGCGGCGTAGTGTGTTACTGATGGTAGGCTTTGTTACTTTGGTCCCAGCTCTCTGCAGGTCATTCACTAGGTCCCCCCGTGTGGTTCTGGGATTTTTGCTCACCGTTCTTGTGATCATTTTGACCCCACGGGGTGAGATCTTGCGTGGAGCCCCAGATCGAGGGAGATTATCAGTGGTCTTGTATGTCTTCCATTTCCTAATAATTGCTCCCACAGTTGATTTCTTCAAACCAAGCTGCTTACCTATAGCAGATTCAGTCTTCCCAGCCTGGTGCAGGTCTATAATTTTGTTTCTGGTGTCCTTTGACAGCTCTTTGGTCTTGGCCATAGTGGAGTTTGGAGTGTGACTGTTTGAGGTTGTGGACAGGTGTCTTTTATACTGATAACAAGTTCAAACAGGTGCCATTAATACAGGTAACGAGTGGAGGACAGAGGAGCCTCTTAAAGAAGAAGTTACAGGTCTGTGAGAGACAGAAATCTTGCTTGTTTGTAGGTGACCAGATACTTATTTTCCACCATAATTTGCAAATAAATTCATTAAAAATCCTACAATGTGATTTTCTGGATTTTTTTTTTCTCATTTTGTTTGTCATAGTTGACGTGTACCTATGATGAAAATTACAGGCCTCTCTCATCTTTTTAAGTGGGAGAACTTGCACAATTGGTGGCTGACTAAATACTTTTTCCCCCCACTGTATGTGTATATATATATTTGCGAGAGAAAAAAAAACATATGGGGGATTGGAAGTGATGCAGACAATTACATTGATGGAAGTTACAATCTATCTGCAATATTAAAGCTGATCTACCCCCTAAAAAATTAAGAAAATAAAAATAAGGTAATCACAAAGTTATAGTGTCCGTTCTCAGCTGCTGCAATCTTTCACAGTTCCTAAGGCCAGGACTGAAATGGGAAAAATAAATCAAATGTTCATATAATGCTCCTTGGTCTTGGTACGAGCTGCAAAATACTTTAAACTGAAGGAGAGGGTATTGCTTGCTGAGTTTAAAGCTCTGATAGAGGAAAATGTTGTTGACCGTTGTGATTGTTTTTAATGTATTGTATTGTGCTCTTGTGTTGTATTTACACGCTGACTACTTCCTGTTGAACTCTTGCCAGGTCCCCCTCGAAAAAGAGATTTCTAACCTCAAGGGTCTTTTCCTGGTTAAATAAAGGTTAATAAAAAAAATAGGGTTATCATTACATTAGATAGGCTATAGGCTTCATCCCCATGTCGCGTTTGAAAATCACTGTGATTGGTTTAGGAATAGTTTACAATTCTTGTCCCAGGGCCTCCGATTTGGGATTATTATTGAGCAGGGAGGTCTGGACGCTTTTGAGGTGTCGCTGGAAAAGAAAGGAAAATGATGACAGTATTTACAGCCATTGATTTTGGTCTCATCCCATGTTTAAATTGAGCAAGGCGTGAAAGGAATTTAATGAAAATGAATTATGGTTGCAAATGAGTAATGTCTCTCACTGATTACATCCCACATCTATTATATTCAGTGTTGTTTGGAGCGACAAGCACAGGGCCTTGTGTCGTTTGTTTTAATTTGGAATTTGCCACAAATTTGCCTTGTCTTGGGTTGTGATTGCAATTTGATCATGATGAAAGTGTGTGATTATGCTATCTGACTGTATGGATCACATGCATAATGAACCAGAACTGGGCAACCTTCAAGGAAACACGAGAGTTGGGCAACAGGGCATGCTGTGTTTGTGGCACTAGGGCTTGTGCAGTCTAATAAAAGGATAGTTGTGAACATGATCATACACAGTAGGACCTACGAGATATGAAAATGTTCGGAATGAAAGTCGTTCTTTAGGTGTCCCTAACTTTCAAATTCAATTGAAAACCGCTTAAAACATTGATAGAGAACGTTTATTGCGCATTTGTGTTTTCTAATAATTTAGCCAAATACTATACATATATGATGTGTTTGTGGCACATGTAAGCTACATTTGCATTTAATACATGTCCCGGATTGACCTGTCAGTCTGTAACTCTGAGGATTGTATATTTTCTTCATATTTAAGGTGTTCTGTGTCTGGTAACCTGTTCCAGTTTGCCTGTGCTTTTGTGTGCTTACAATATGTAGGCCACACTTGTGAATGTTTTACTTTATGTAATATTTCCAGGCATGATGATGAGCTCACTCATACACGTAGAAGGCTCATTCTGTACAGGCTAGTGGACTTTCCCTACAGTTCTCTTGACAACTTATCCATTTAATGCTCTTGCTTTTCCAGGTGGAAGCTGAATGACTCCTTCATTGTACCTAGATCAGGGTCACGCTATGCCCTCACCGGGGGCAACCTACGAATCAGCCATCTGAATAAAGAGGAGGACGTCGGGATCTACCAGTGTCTGGCAACCAACTCTTTCGGCACCATCGTCAGCAGAGAAGCTAGTCTACATATAGCTTGTGAGTTTTCCTCTTAATACAGTAAAGGTTTAAATGGAATATTTCTCAGTCCAAGGAAAAAGGCAGTGGATTCTATCACAAAGCATCAGTCATTAGCAAACCATGATTATGTCACTCAGTTGATCCTTTAATCCAGCTTAAGCAGTGGCTTGGGACATCTGTGTCATAGGAGATGCAACTAGGGCTGTGGCGGTCATGAAATTGTGTCAGCCGGTGACTGTCATGCAAATAACTGCCGGTTTTACGGTAAATTACCGTTAATTAACATAAGTAAGTTTAGCATCTCCGGGCTTTCAGGCATAGCCTACAAGCCACTGATGCGGACCTTTGGAACATATTCATTTAAAAAATGTGAATAAATCCATTTAATATAGCCTACACCTTCACAATAAATCCATTATTTATTTTAGGCAGGTCTGAAGAAACGTGATATGAAGAAAATGTAGCCTATTTCAGAAGAAGAGAAAAGCATATTCTGAGTCATCCTTATGTTAAGCCGTGATCTGGCTGTGCCGTATGGCTGTGGGCTACACTAGTTCATTTAGCAGACAAGATTTGCTTATAATTCCTGTGGCATTATTTTATATTATTTTATAGTAAGAAGAATACAATTCCACATAGCTGAATAAAATAGAAAGGCTATTTTCCCCAAATTATTTCCAAGGGAGTGCGCACATGCGGCTATTCTGTGTTGAGCGGTTAACAAAGTGTTAATTTGAAACAGGTCGTCCTATATGCTTAATTTACAGTTATTTATGCAACGTTAGTTGTGATACAAACCTTAGGCTATATGTTTTGATTTCTAATACATTCTAAGGCTGCATGATGTGACTCTAGTGATGATCTTTTTTAAAGTCGCATGAAAGGCATGAGCTCTGCTCTGTTTCTTGCGCTGGCTGCACACACTTCATCTGTCTCTCATTCACAATTTGACAAGCACTTAATAATATTCTCATAGCCTACTAATATATGTGTGGAATTTTTATTTATTTAGAATGGCCCACAAAAACAACATGTCATCCATAGCCTGCACTCTAATAGCGAATGGAGGTTACATGCGGTTACGTTTTTAATATGCCAGGTAAGCTACATTGGTTGTAAAACGGATGAATGTGTTTAATTTTAAGAATTTAGTAATAAATATAGCAGCACGAGAAATCTGGGATCCTTTTTTAAATAGTGTCTAGTCAAAACTCTGTTTTCACACGCGATTGCACAATGACTGGGCTTATAAGAACACATGTTTCACAAGGCTCCGTAGGCTATGGGCTCTCCAACCATGTTCCAGGGGTCCTAGGCTATAGGCTACACTTAGAGTTATTTGGCCACTTTAGTTGTGATACAAACCTTATCAAAACATATAGGCCTATGGGCTACATGATGCATGTTACTATGATTTGTTTCTTGCCTTAGACTGCACACGCTGGGCATCATTCACAAGTGATAATATTCTCACCCATCAGACTATTCTCAATTTAATCTTGTCTTTACATATACTAAATAATATATGTGTGACATTTGTTTTGATTTAGAATGGGCCATTATCATGCACATGTCAGAACAGGGGCAGGGGGAAAAAATACATGTCATTCTTATGCACTTGAATAGCGAATGGAGGAAGCTTTTCCCGCAGTTCATTTTCATGCCAGTCAGTTAGGCTACTCCGGTTGTAAAGCGAAGCAATGTGCTCAATATTAGGAAAGTTGCTAAATAAATATAGTCTATAGAAAACTGATCCTCCTCTTTTTAATGGAGGCCATCAAACCTCTGTTTTCTCACGCAATTGCATAGCATAGCCTGTAGAAATATAGGGCAACATGGGCTTATAGGAACACTTATTAAATGACATGTATCAACCAGCTATAAGGAGCTGGCTCTTGCTGTGCAACAGGTTATCCTATTCCGCTCAAACTCTGAATGCCTGGGCAATCATGAAGTGTTTGTTTTGATTTTCGATTGCATTTGCATTGATGTCAGAGTAATTAGAGGAACAATAGAGCACTGAGTACCAGGCCATTGGCGACTGGTTAGCAAGTTTGGTAGTCTACTAATGACCATCAGCGGCATCAGAGCGCAGTTTTGGAGAAGCCGAGTTACTGTGACTCAATGGTCACGTGGAATTTGACTGCGGTCATGACTCATGACTGCCGGTGTGGAGGTAATACGGTCATCGTAACAGCCCTAAATGCAACAGCTCTACCAAAGAGTAGGTCTGGGATCAAGAGGGTGTGATTGTCGGGGGCCTTGACAGAAGCTATATAACTGATCTTTTACAGTCTTCATCTATCACATTTTATAATACTCAAGTCTTCAGAATCTCTGATGGCAAGGTAAACTCAGGGCCTCGGCTCTGATGGGCATACCATCTAAAATGACAGCGTGGACCTCTGAGAACAGATGGTGCATCCAGATTGAATTCTGACGTCTGTTTCCTGCTAGCAGACCTAGGGATGATCCTTGTGAGAGCACCCTAGGTATTTAGCTGGCTTCTAATGGGTGCATTTGAGTCACGAGTCCCCACAAAGCAGTATATCACATTCAAATGGATCCCACTGCTGACACCAAATGTCTACACCAGGCAGTGTATCATATTCATATTTCCTACCAATTTTCGAGGTCTGACATGCACTGTATGTCATTGTGATTGGTCTTATCCATTGCCTGGCTCTGACCTGGGACCTGTGGCTTTTGTCAACTGACAAGGACAAGTATCTGCTGTGATGTGTCATCCATCTTATTTATTGCTCTTGGTATAACTTAATTAATCCTGCGGAATGATTGAACGGTGCCGGGTCAGGGGAATAATTAATTCGGGAGAAGCCTTTTTGAAAGTCTGTATCATGTCATTTGTAAGAGACTTGGACAAGACCAGAAGTGCCTGGAGTGCTTTTTTGGCCCTCTCAGTGCTCAAAAGGCTTTGAGGCTTTGTTTTTTTATTATTTAATGTTTATAAAATAGGATGTAATGTCACAAAGATGTAACATATACTGAACAAAAATATAAACGCAACATGCAACAATTTCAAAGATTTCACTGAGTTCATATACAGTTCATATAAAGATATCAGTCAATTTAAATAAATAAATTAAGCCCTAATCTACACTCTTACAAAAGGGTTCCAAAAGTGTTCTTTGGCTATCCCCATAGGTGAACCCTTTTTGGTTCCAGGTAGAACTATTTTGGGTTCCATGTAGAACCCTCTGTGTAAAGGGTTCTACCTGGAACCAAAATGGTTCTACTGGGAACCAAAACGTTTTCTTCAAAGGGTTCTCCTATGGGGACAGCCGAAGAACCCTTTTAAGTTCTAGATAGCACCTTTTTTCTAAGAGTGTATGGATTTCACATGCCTGGGAATAAAAAGGTAGGCGTGTGGATTAGAAAACCAGTCGGTATCTGGTGTGACCACCATTTGCTTCATGCAGCGCGACACATCTCCTTCGCGTAGAGTTGATCAGGCTGTTAATTTTGGCCTGTGGAATGTTGTCCCACTCCTCTTCAATGGCTGTGCGAAGTTGCTGGATGTTGCCGGGAACTGGAACACGCTGTCGTACACGTCGATCCAGAGCATCCCAAACATGCTCAATGGGTGGTGACATGTCTGGTGAGTATGCAGGCCATGGAAGAACTGGGACATTTTCAGTTTCCAGGAATTGTGTACAGATCCTTGCGACATGAGCGCATTATCATGCTGAAACATGAGGTGATGGCGGCAGATGAATGGCACGACAATCTGTGACCAACAGATGCATATCTGTATTCCCAGTCATGTCAAATCCATAGATTAGGGCCTAATGAATTTATTTCAATTGACTGATTTCCATATATGAACTGTAACTCAGTAAAATCTTTGAAATTGTTGCATGTTGTGTTTATATTTTTGTTCAGTATAATACAATTGCTCAGAGAAAGAGATTTTGTTTAACAAGTAATACTTTTTCTCAATATTTGAATGATTTATCTTATACAGTCATTTTTGCTCATCTTTAACAAAGGTGTCAATCATTTTGGAACCCACTGTAGATGTTGCACATGATGCAGTTGGACCATGAAAAGCATTGGTTTAAAATATTAATTTGCAGGCACATAAGCTCTTGAAGTTGGTCTTTTAATTGGTATTTTGCTTGCTCAGCGTTACCAAGATTACATTTTTAAATGTGTTCCCTATCTAGTAAGATATCCATGTATAATATATAATATATAGGGTGGCAGGTAGCCTAGGCATTAGAGCGTTGGGCCAGTAACCGAAAGGTTACTAGTTCTACATCCATAGCCGACAAGGTGAAAAATCTGTTAATGTGCCCTTAAGCAAGGCACTTAACCCTAATTGCTCCAGGGCTGCTGGACAATGGTGACCCTGGCCATGACCCCACTCTCTGAGTGTGTCTTAGGGGAGTTGGGATATGCAAACACATTTCCAATTCACACTATGTGTATTAATACACACTTGTACATGTGTGAAATAGGACAAATATATATATTATTATAAAAATATAGGCACAAAGAGTGAATGTGTTACGGATGCATGGCAGCCCTTCATCCACCACTATCCTGTGGGCTGAGCCATGTAAGCTGTGGACTATCTTTCACCATCTAATATGAGCTTAAAATGTCAAAACTTTTAAAGGTTGATGATTCCACTGACAATACTGTGGTGAAATTTTTTTAAAGCCTCTGCTCGTCTGTTGTGTCCACTGGAATAATCTCACTCGTTATAGGGGCAGATTTAATTCTGTAATCTCTTTGGGATTTTTATAATTGAAAGGCTCTTGACTCTGCTGTGGTAAGATATAACATTACGCTACAGATTGTAACTGCCATATTACAGGAATATCCTTTTAATATGTACCCAAGATGCAATGTTGTTTTCAGATCATCGCTAGGGTTTAGCTCTGTGCTTAATTATTGAATGGTGAAATAACTGTATTTAAGAAACTGCACAGGATGCAATTATCTTGTATCTTAGGTGCTTCAGATTTCATATCACTTCTTTAGTTCTGCCTCACAATTGCACATAATTAGCATATTTGTTTTCCAGTGTCTGTCTGACATTACAATCCTATCTATTTCACAAGTAGATCTGATTTCTATCTCTTGTTTTTAACAAACACCTTCCTTCATTTCTATCAAGTCCCTTTTATAACTTCCACACATTCGCCTCAGGTGAAAATTACATCCTTATTTGGTTTTATAGCAATCAGAGAGTGGGGACATGAACAGCACTCACAGTCTTGGCCTGTTCAAAATATATCAGGGCTCTAGCTACCTGCATTTCAAACATATATATATTTTTTAACAGCAATTTATCACACAATGCTAGAGAGCAATTGTAAAGAGTTTCTCACTGAACGTTTTTGATGTCATAGTGTAAATCTCTCAAACTCAACTCTGGACCTCAAAGTCAGTTCCACAGCATTTTTTCTAATCAGAGACTGATTTAGACCTGGGACACCAGGTGGGTGCAATTAATTATCAGGTTGACCAGAAAACCAGCAGGCTCTTGACCTCGTAGGGTAAGAGTTGATTATCCCTGGTGTAAAGTGTCTCAGACTTGTAATATCTCACTGCAAAATTGTGTGTTGCTCACTTTTTGAATGAGCAGAACATAGAGCATTGAGGAGATGGGAACAGTATCATATCATATAAACTATACAAAGCGGTATAACATTTACATTTTAGGGTATGAAAGTGGTTTGAGTGGTACTTTCTACAGTAATATGACTCAATATTAAATAACTGTGAAGGACAAGCCATGGCTGTTGGTTAGTGCTCTCGTTCACATCACAACAAAAAACCTGCTCACATTCTCTTTTGATACAATCTCCTCTAATTCATTGCATTAAGTCACAATGGGGCAAACCAAAATGCTAATTCACATCCAATTTCACGGACCTGAAAGCACTCAAAATAACTTGAATTAGGCCATGAAAAAGCACACAGAAGTATATCTTTGATAGGCTTGACAAAATAATCCAGGGGTTGCAGAACAGTTTGGTTTGTCAGGCACGGCTGGCTTTAGTGTGTCCAGCTCATTTGCGTTTCACACTATGAGAATATTGATCGTTTATTTACTTCAGATGTTGTAATTCACAATGGTGTAGTAATGTTGGTAGGTGCTATTGGGAAATACTGCTCATATACAGTGGCTTGCGAAACTATTCACCCCCCCCCCCCCCCCCCCCCCCCTTGGCATTTTTCCTATTTTGTTCCCTGAAATTCAAATGGAATTTTTGGGGGTTTGTATAATTTGATTTACACAACATACCTACCACTTTGAAGATGCACAATATTTTTTGGGGTGAAACAAAGAAGAAATAAGACAACAAAACTGAGAACTTGAGCGTGCATAACTATTCACCCCCCAAAGTCAATACTTTATAGAGCCACCTTTTGCAGCAATTACAGCTGCAAGTCTCTTGGGGTATGTCTCTATACGCTTGGCACATCTAGCCACTGGGATTTTTGCCCATTCTTCAAGGCAAAACTGGTCCAGCTCCTTCAAGTTGGATGGGTTCCGCTGGTGTACAGCAATCTTTAAGTTTCTCAATTGGATTGAGGTCTGGGCTTCGACTAGGCCATTCCAAGACATTTAAATGTTTCCCCTTAAACCACTCGAGTGTTGCTTTAGCAGTATGCTTAGGGTCATTGTCCTGCTGGAAGGTGAACCTCCGTCCCAGTCTCAAATCTCTGGAAGACTGAAACAGGTTTCCCTCAAGAATTTTCCTGTATTTAGCGCCATCCATCATTCCTTCAATTCTGACCAGTTTCCCAGTCCCTGCCGATGAAAAACATCCCCACAGTATGATGCTGCCACCACCATGCTTCACTGTAGGGATGCTGTTCTCGGGGTGATGAGAGGTGTTGGGCTTGCGCCAGACATAGCGTTTTCTTTGATGGCCAAAAAGCTAAATTTTAGTCTCATCTGACCAGAGTACCTTCTTCCATATGTTTGGGGAGTCTCCCACATGCCTTTTGGTGAACACCAAACGTGTTTGCTTATTTTTTTATTTAAGCAATGGCTTTTTTCTGGCCAGTCTTCCGTAAAGCCCAGCTCTGTGGAGTGTACTGCTTAAAGTGGTCCTATGGACAGATACTCCAATCTCCGCTGTGGAGCTTTGCAGCTCCTTCAGGGTTATCTTTGGTCTCTTTTTTGCCTCTCTGATTAATGCCCTCCTTGCCTGGTCCGTGAGTTTTGGTGGGCGGCCCTCTCTTAGCAGGTTTGTTGTGGTGCCATATTCTTTCATTTACATTTTACATTTTAGTCATTTAGCAGACGCTCTTATCCAGAGCGACTTACAGTTAGTGAGTTTTCAATTTTTTAATAATGGATTTAATGGTGCTCCGTACGATGTTCAAAGTATCAGATGTTTTTTTATAACCCAACCCTGATCTGTACTCCACAACTTTGTTCCTGACCTGTTTGGAGAGCTCCTTGGCCTTCATGGTGCCGCTTGCTTGGTGGTGCCCCTTGCTTAGTGGTGTTGCAGACTGGGGCCTTTCAGAACAGGTGTATATATACTGAGATCATGTGACACTTAGATTGCACACAGGTTGACTTTATTTAACTAATTATGTGACTTCTGAAGGTAATTGGTTGCACCAGATCTTATTTAGGGGCTTCATAGCAAAGGGGCTGAATACATATGCACACACCACTTTTCCGTTATTTATTCTTTTGAATTTCTTTAAAGAAGTAATTTTTTTCATTTTACTTCACCAATTTGGACTATTTTGTGTATGTCAATTACATGAAATCCAAATAAAAATCCATTTAATTTACAGGTTGTAATGCAACAAAATAGGAAAAACGCCAAGGGGGATGAATACTTTTGCAAGGCACTGTACAGTATGCACCTAGTTTCAGTGATTCTTTGTAAAATAAATATTTATTTTAATACTCACTTTGAGAAAGTTATATTTTAAGCGTTAATATTTTTTGTAATTATATACTGTGTTCAGTTAGTTCTTAAACCTTGTTAGTTCTGAATACACAGGACATGTTGTTATAAATCAGGGATAGGGAAAGGGATAGGGAAAGATAACTTTGATGATAGCAATGACTTTCTTTAACAAAGTAATTTCAGTGGCCTCTTAAGATTTGGTTGTTTTTCAAATCCACCTAATCATGCCTCTCAAATGCTGAATACTTGTGCACCTGTTTAAAAATAGAAACACACGTTGTTTTAATTGGACAGCCTAAACAATGTAAATGTCTAAATGTATGTTGACAGGTTAAAGAATATGGGAAATAAGAAAAACAGGCCTTTATAACAAAGTTATCCCATAGCCTTGAGGACATTCATTACTGTACCTGACCTCGCTATACTTTTAATAAATCAGTGGGCTCTGTTATTCCCAATTTACACTGCTTCCTAAAGCAGAACTAATCACCCATGTTATTCAAGACTTAGAATCGATCTAGAAGTGTTTCTCATAAATCTTGCTTAGGTGGGGCACAGATGTCCCTGAAGCATCATCCAGACATGCTGACATAGCCCTCCAATATTATACAGACTTCTCAAATGAATCAGTTAATTGAGGCAGTATTCTCATTAAGTTCATGTAATCATGGGGAATTAGTATTCTTTCTATTTACATTCTCTCTTGATTATGGCACTATAGGTTACATTGGTTTGCTATTTTGCAGTATAGGTTCTTAGAAATCTACAAGAGCAACAACAGCAGAGCAGGTTGTCAACAAGTAATTGGTTGCCATACACATGCTATTTCAATCTCAAAGCCGTTTAATTGTTGCTGGACCGTGTGCAATGAGGAACGCAATGAATGAAACACAGAAAGTGATAACAATACATAGTTTCAATTAAAATCACTCATGTGTGACTTATACTTGAGGAAGGGCTTTCCGCATGCCGGAGGTGCTTGGGATTGAACAGTTCTGTAAGTACACGGGCAGAAATTGTTGTCTCTCAAAGTTGTCCAAAGGTGTCGGATACTGCCATTTAACCCAATAAGGTAGAGGCTCAATATATTACATAGGAGCTAGAATAATAAATTATTATATATTAATATAATAATATAGTAAAATTAGTGTTCCAAAATATTAAATTGTAGTCGTTAGAATAATCAATGACTCACTGTTAAAAGGGAGTATTAGACAAAAATACATGACCTGTGTTTGGGGCTATATCAAATTGTATAATGTCAAGTCACTGCATGGAGTTCCACACTACCGATGATCGATTAACTACTATGTCAATAATGGGTTAGATAATGGCAATAATGGCTATTGCCATTGCTTCATAAATTCAGTAGAATACTGCTTGATCATTTTGGCTTATTCCCTTTGTCTTTCTGAAACAGACTTGGAGAATTTCAAGACACAGAGTCGAAGTCCAGTGAGGGTTCGTGAGGGCCAAGGAGTGGTCCTACTATGTGGCCCACCACCCCACTCTGGAGGTAAGAAAGCCTTTGCGAAACACCTAATGACTGTGAAAGGACCAACTGAAAACTTGTTTAAGTGGCAAACTATTTCCATAAGTCATATGTAGGCCTACAATAAATCAATAAATAGCATGGGTATTAAATGAATGCTGGTGGGATGATGATCGGTGCTTGGCTGGCAATTATCAAATAAAAAGTATCTTGCTCTTCCATATCTCATCAATATAACCTACCCTGTCCACTTTATCAGCGAACTGTTGTCTAGAGGGCATGCGCCAAAACCAGATTGGGCAAGTATGCAATTTATCCCAAAACCATTGTTTGAAAAATGCAATGGAAACACATTGAACTCTTGCTTTTTATTCGGTACATGGAAATGTAAGTGCAAAAGTGCTTTTTATGTGCACTACGTCATCACGCACAACTTTTATCCGCAACAAGTCAGTCTGATGGAAACACAGCTCCGGTGGGAAAATGCGCAAATGCAGATTTTAGAATATTTGCGTTAAAATTTTTCGGCAATTGGATGGAAACAGCTACTGAAATACATGGGATATAATCAGAAAATAAACAATTACACACAATTTAGATAAGAAGACAGAAGTTGGGTATGGGGGATTTATTTTATCTCTAAGTCCTGGCCTGTGGAACATAGAGGAGGTGGGTGCTGCAGGTGGTTCTGCCTGTCACTTGTCCTCAACAAGCAAGTAACCAGTCACGGAAGGGGGACTTGTAGAGAGAGATTGCAAAATCCAGGCACAGCTGCTCTCTTTGCTCTTCAAGTGTTTGCAGTGCCAGTGTCTCCAGTGCATCCATGTACCTCACATATGCAGTGCCCAGGATGATGCGGCAAGCACACATTTGGATGTGCTCAAGCTGGTCTGAGAGGAATTGGGATAGTAAACTATTCCAAGCTGTGCAGGCAACTGTTGTCTTACAGTCAGAAAATACACTATCTTCTTATTTTAGTATTTACAATCTATGCACTTCTGGATCAATTAATACATTTTCTGACTGATTACAATTTACATTTGGTGTCTTGAGGTTTCTTATGGCCTATTTTAACATAATAAATGCATTCATTTTGCAATGTATTATTTATTATGGAATATTTACACAATTTAAATATCAACAGTCAAAATGTCAGACATGGCCATTCTAGTAATTATAGAATTCCGGCGCTCAGAGGGTTAATGATTAACTAGAAATGCCTCGAGAAGGCTTTGGGATTTGAGTGTGGCCAAGACCCAAGATGCTATACAGAGTTAAAGAGAAATCACGGTGGCACTCTTTTTCTTTTTTTCAGAGCCTGTGCATTAGGGTGCCTGCCTGTCTGCACTCATGTCCTCTACTGCTCTCTGAGTGTCTATCTGGATGTCTGTGTTCAGACCCAGACCTAATGCACCTGACCTCCTTTTCCTAATGGAACTAGACCTTTTAGATTTACTCAAGGATGAAATCACTTGTTCTCCTGACACAAATCAAGGTAGCTAGCAAGCTACACACATGGCTTGCAGATTTTATCCTCTATCAAATATGATATACCTGTATGAAACAATGCCATATACAGTTGTGGCCAAATATACTGGCACCCTTGCATTTATTATTGGCACCCTGGAGCTAGTACTTTTGTTACATACACAGCCTTTAGCCAAAATAAATGCCAACAAATGCTTTTTGTAGCCATCAATGAGCTTGCTGCACCTTTCTACACTTCAACAGCAAACTGCTCTAATTATTCAGTGTTTGAGGGGTGCCACCCACCAACTGCTGTTTTCAGATCTTGCCATAGGTTTTGGATATGATTTAGATCTGGACTCTTCGCTGGCCACACTAGAACAGTCCAGTGAGTCTTCTTCAACCATTTCTGGTTGCTTTTTGATGTGCGTTTGGGATCATTGTCCTGATGGAAGACCCACAACCTTCAATGGAGACCCAGTTTTTGGACACTGGGTTAATCTGCTGATTTCATGATGCCTTGCACACATTCAAGGCCCCTAATACCAGAGGCAGCAAAGCAACCCCACAGCATACTCAAACCTCCCGATGTTTGATTGTAGGGAGGGTGTTTTTTTAATTGAATGCTTAATTTGGGTTTGTGAACTGTATTGCCAAAGAGCTCTAATTTAGTTTCATTGCTCAACAGAACATTTCCCCAGGATTTAAGCTTGTTTAGGTGGGTTTTTGAGAAGTTCAATAGGCTTTCTTGTGTGTCCTTCAGCAGGGTGGTCTTCCTATGTTTACCAACGACCAAAGGAAGCATTCAAAGAAAATAACCCCTACCCTACAATCAAACATGGGGGAGGTTCAATAATGCTGTGGGGTTGCTTTGCTGGCTCTGGTACAGGGGGCCTTGAACGTGTGCAAGACATCATGAAATCACCAGATTATCAAGGTGTTTTGGTGTGCAATGTTCAACCCAGTATCCAACAACTAAGTCTCTGTTATCGAACCTCCCCCATAACCTTCAACTGAGTCTCAGTTGTTGGACACTGGGTTGAACATTGCACTCCAAAATGCCTTGATAATCTGCTGATTTCATGATGTCTTGCACACGTTCAAGGCCCCCAGTGCCAGCAAAAGCAACCATTGGTAAACATAGGAAGACCCCCCTGCTGAAGGAGACACAAGAAAGCCTGATTGAACTAAAATTAGTATGATATATTATGTTTTGTATAGTTACATACAGTGGGGAAAAAAAGTATTTTTGAGAAAAAAAATTCCAGAAAATCACATTGTAGGATTGTTAATGAATTTATTTGCAAATTATGGTGGAAAATAAGTATTTGGTCACCTACAAACAAGCAAGATTTCTGGCTCTCACAGACCTGTAACTTCTTCTTTAAGAGGCTCCTCTGTCCTCCACTCGTTACATGTATTAATGGCACCTGTTTGAACTTGTTATCAGTATAAAAGACACCTGTCCACAACCTCAAACAGTCACACTCCAAACTCCACTATGGCCAAGACCAAAGAGCTGTCAAAGGACACCAGAAACAAAATTGTAGACCTGCACCAGGCTGGGAAGACTGAATCTGCAATAGGTAAGCAGCTTGGTTTGAAGAAATCAACTGTGGGAGCAATTATTAGGAAATGGAAGACATACAAGACCACTGATAATCTCCCTCGATCTGGGGCTCCACGCAAGATCTCACCCCGTGGGGTCAAAATGATCACAAGAACGGTGAGCAAAAATCCCAGAACCACACGGGGGGACCTAGTGAATGACCTGCAGAGAGCTGGGACCAAAGTAACAAAGCCTACCATCAGTAACACACTACGCCACCAGGGACTCAAATCCTGCAGTGCCAGACGTGTCCCCCTGCTTAAGCCAGTACATGTCCAGGCCCGTCTGAAGTTTGCTAGAGTGCATTTGGATGATCCAGAAGAGGATTGGGAGAATGTCATATGGTCAGATGAAACCAAAATATAACTTTTTGGTAAAAACTCAACTCGTCGTGTTTGGAGGACAAAGAATGATGAGTTGCATCCAAAGAACACCATACCTACTGTGAAGCATGGGGGTGGAAACATCATGCTTTGGGGCTGTTTTTCTGCAAAGGGACCAGGACAACTGATCCGTGTAAAGGAAAGAATGAATGGGGCCATGTATCGTGAGATTCTGAGTGAAAACCTCCTTCCATCAGCAAGGGCATTGAATATGAAACGTGGCTGGGTCTTTCAGCATGACAATGATCCCAAACACACCGCCGGGCAACGAAGGAGTGGCTTCGTAAGAAGCATTTCAAGGTCCTGGAGTGGCCTAGCCAGTCTCCAGATCTCAACCCCATAGAAAATCTTTGGAGGGAGTTGAAAGTCCGTGTTGCCCAGTGACAGCCCCAAAACATCACTGCTCTAGAGGAGATCTGCATGGAGGAATGGGCCAAAATACCAGCAACAGTGTGTGAAAACCTTGTGAAGACTTACAGAAAACGTTTGACCTGTGTCATTGCCAACAAAGGGTATATAACAAAGTATTGAGAAACTTTTGTTATTGACCAAATACTTATTTTCCACCATAATTTGCAAATAAATTCATTAAAAATCTTACAATGTGATTTTCTGGAGAGAAAAAATCTTGTTTTGTCTGTCGTAGTTGACGTGTACCTATGATGAAAATTACAGGCCTCTCATCTTTTTAAGTAGGAGAACTTGCACAATTGGTGGCTGACTAAATAGTTCGAATCTCATCATGGACAACTTTAGCATTTTAGCTAATTAGCAACTTTTCAACTACTTACAACTTTTTAGCTACTTTGCAACTACTTAGCATGTTAGCTAACCCTCCCCCTAACCCTAACCTTAACCCTTTAGCTAACCCTTCACCTAACCCTAACCTTAACCCAAATCTCTAACCCTAACCCCTAGCCTAGCTAACGTTAGCCAGCTAGCTAACATTAGCCGCCTAGCAACCTAGCTAGAATTCGTAACGTTCATACGTTTTGCAAATACTTAACATATAGTACGTTTTTAAAATTCGTAACATATTCTAAGTTTTTCAAATTTGTAACATATAATACGATTTGTAATTCGTAACATATCATACGAAATGGGTGATGGACATCCACAAATTAATACAAACCATACGAAACGTAACATATCATACTAAAAGGAGTGTCTTGGATAAAAAATAATACGAAATGCTCTGAGACCAGGTTGTGGCCAAAGGCTGTGCAACCAAGTACTAGCAGTACCTGCAGTTTAATATTTATCCATCCTCAAACCATCAAAAGGAAATTGAAGCCGCTTTTCATAATACATCAGCTAAATGGAACCACAAAGGAAACCCTGTCAATCCATGTCAGTCCATGGTGCATTATTGACTAACCACAGAAGTTCTGGAGTGACTCAGCACACTGCTCCTGCTTTAACTAGTCAATTAGTAACCTTTTAGTTCCTCTTATTCCTGTTTGTCACCCCCTCGCACGTTTGGATAATGTTGTTTCAAAAAACAAACATAAAAAATGCATAGACTTGTCAGGATGAGCACTGAATGTATTATTAATAGGTGAAGAAGATTGTACGCCTGTATCTCTGCAGCAGATGTATCAAACCTTGATGCTACAAGTCATGAATACCAAGGTGATGCTCAAAGGGGGCCCTATACTACAAATGTGTATTTATCTATTCAACATAAGCAGTGTACTGGGTACCTAGCTACATACCTACATTAAATGTGTAGGCCTACTGTAATAGTATTGGGATGCAATCATAAGCACTACATAAAAAGTTAATCAATACTAATGTGCTTATGGCAACAGTTGTAGGAACCGAATACATGGGATGTAATATAAACAATGCAATTGTTCATTGATGAATGTAAATGCAATAATTACATACTTTAACTTTGGCCATACTTACATACCACTCTCCAAATAATAGTCAAGCAATCACTAGATTGGAACTCGTCTCTGTAAATCACAGGAGGCTGCTGAGGGGAGAACGGCTCATAATAATGTCTGGAACGGAGCAAATGGAATGGCATCAAACACATGGAAATTATGTGTTTGATGTATTTGATACCATTCCACTCATTCATTTAATGAGAGCACAGCTCATTTCACAATTATTCCCAATACTACACTGCAGAGTAATCTATTAAACAGGCTTTACCAACAGGAATGATTGCTTTTGGGACAGGGAAACAACTTGGTCCAGAGCAATCTATCCTGAGGGATATACTACGACGCTAGCTAGATCTACTCAGGACTCAAAAAGCCACACACTGCAGCCCTTCAGGACCTATGAAGAACATTGACTCAGTGGAGGCTCCTCAGAGGAGGAAGGGGAGGATCAGACTACTCAGTGAATTTCATACAAATAAAAATAGTGAAACATTAAAAAAAGGATACTTTTTTAGATAAAACTATATCAAATATATTCTCATGTCACCAAATAACTGATTAAAACACAATGTTTTGCAATGACAACAGCACTCTGTCGGGTAGCACCATGGTGTAGCCAGAGAACAGCTATTTTCCGTCATCCTCTGGGTACATTGACTTCAATGCAAAACCTAGGAAGCTCATGGTTCTCAACCCCTTCCATAGACTTACACAGTAATTATGACGACTTCCGGAGGACATCCTCCAACCTATCAAAGCTCTTGCAGTGTGAACTGACATGTTGTCCATCCAATCAAAGGATCATAGAATAAATCTAGTGCTATAAGCATAAGCTACAGCTAGCTAGCACTGCAGTGCATGAAATGTGGTTGACCCAGAGAGAGAAAGACAATAGTTGAACAGTTTTGAACAAATTAATTTCTTCACAAATCATCAAGTGATAGATTTTAAACAAATTGAACACCATGCCATGATTAGATAGTGAGAAAAAAACCACATATACAGTGAGGGAAAAAAGTATTTGATCCCCTGCTGATTATGTACGTTTGCCCACTGACAAAGAAATGATCAGTCTATAATTTTAATGGTAGGTTTATTTGAACAGTGAGAGACAGAATAACAACAAAAAAATCCAGAAAAACGCATGTCAAAAATGTTATAAATTGATTTGCATTTTAATGAGGGAAATAAGTATTTGACCCCTCTGCAAAACATTACTTAGTACTTGGTGGCAAAACCCTTGTTGGCAATCACAGAGGTCAGAGGTTTCTTGTAGTTATTATTATATTATTAAGTTTCTTGTACTTAGCCACCAGGTTTGCACACATCTCAGGAGGGATTTTGTCCCACTCCTCTTTGCAGATCTTCTCCAAGTCATTAAGGTTTCGGGGCTGATGTTTGGCAACTCGAACCTTCAGCTCCCTCCACAGATTTTCTATGGGATTAAGGTCTGGAGACTGGCTAGGCCACTCCAGGACCTTAATGTTATTCTTCTTGAGTCACTCCTTTGTTGCCTTGGCCGTGTGTTTTGGGTGATTGTCATGCTGGAATACCCATCCACGACCCATTTTCAATGCCGTGGCTGAGGGAAGGAGGTTCTCACCCAAGATTTGACAGTACATGGCCCCGTCCATCGTCTCTTTGATGCGGTGAAGTTGTCCTGTCCCCTTAGCAGAAAAACACCCCCAAAGCATAATGTTTCCACCTCCATGTTTGACGGTGGGGATGGTGTTCTTGGTGTCATAGGCAGCATTCCTCCTCCTCCAAACACGAGTTGAGTTGATGCCAAAGAGCTCGATTTTGGTCTCATCTGACCACCACTTTCACGCAGTTCTCCTCTGAATCATTCAGATGTTCATTGGCAAACTTCAGACAGGCATGTATATGTGCTTTCTTGAGCAGGGGGACCTTGCGGCCGCTGCAGGATTTCAGTCCTTCACGGCGTAGTGTGTTACCAATTGTTTTCTTGGTGACTATGGTCCCAGCTGCCTTGAGATCATTGACAAGATCCTCCTGTGTAGTTCTGGGCTGATTCCTCACCGTTCTCATGATCATTGCAACTCCACGAGGTGAGATCTTGCATGGAGCCCCAGGCCGAGGGAGATTGACAGTTATTTTGTGTTTCTTCCATTTGCGAATAATCACACCAACTGTTGTCACCTTCTCACCAAGCTGCTTGGCGAAGGTCTTGTAGCCCATTCCAGCCTTGTGTAGGTCTACAATCTTGTCCCTGACATCCTTGGAGAGCTCTTTGGTCTTGGCCATGGTGGAGAGTTTGGAATCTGATTGATTGCTTCTGTGGACAGGTGTCTTTTATACAGGTAACAAGCTGAGATTAGGAGCACTCCCTTTAAGAGTGTGCTCCTAATCTCAGCTCGTTACCAGTATAAAAGACACCTGGGAGCCAGAAATCTTTCTGATTGAGAGGGGGTCAAATACTTATTTCCCTCATTAAAATGCAAATCAATTTATAACATTTTTGACATGCGTTTTTCTGGATTTTTTTGTTGTTATTCTGTCTCTCACTGTTCAAATAAACCTACCATTAAAATTATAGAAAGATCATTTCTTTGTCAGTGGGCAAACGCACAAAGTCAGCAGGGGATCAAATACTTTTTTCACTCACTGTATATAACGTTTTGGAATATAACTCTTCATATATTTATACCTCCCCCCTCTTTCCACAGAGCTCACCTTCACCTGGATCTTTAATGAGTACCCATCCTTTGTGATGCAAGACACTCGTCGCTTCGTATCTCAAAAGACGGGTAACCTGTACATTGCCATGGTGGAGCCATCAGACGTGGGCAACTACACCTGTGTGGTGACCAACACAGTCACCAAAAGTAGCATTCAAGGCCCCCCCACCCCTTTAGTGCTACGTATCGATGGTAGGGCTCTCAACCTGTACCACTGGTGTACATTACACATTCTGTATCATTACACGATTTCCAAACAGTAACATCATCATTTTTTACATTATTGTGTTCTTCAGTGAAGAGGTTTGTAAATAAATAACATAAGCGAACAAACCACAAATACACTTTCCAATATTACAGCTCACCCACCTGAACTGGAATGCCTCATTTTGAATGATTTGTTAATTATATGTGTATTATGTGTATTACCTGTTTGTTGATACTCCTTTAGGTGTAATGGGTGAATATGAGCCAAAGATTGAAATCCAGCTTCCCGACATCATACCTGTGGCCAAGAGTTCCACTGTCAAACTGGAGTGTTTTGCACTGGGAAAGTAAGTCCTAATCTGTATCACTCTAGAATAACAGATTTAAGATCATAACGTAAACTCACTTCACAGTAGAGCTGGGTCGATAAACTGAAAATTACAGACACCGACATTGCCTTCCTCTTATCAAAACAATTTTGCTTACATCGGTTATTTTCAGTGATTAGGCTACACAACGTTCCTGCAGATTTTTTGGGTTCTAAAACCATTATTTGGTCAACGGTAGTGTTCATTAACCTGCTTCCAGCAATTTTGACATAGCCTAAAAAAATACCAGAAGGCCTATGCTAGCAATTGTTGCTTGATGCCCTATTACTGGTTAGCTTGCAAAGTAAACAGTTTATATTCTTGATCGGCAGATTTTTGGAGCTGCATATTTACTAATGGAAATCCTCTCTACAATTTGACGATTGCGCTGCACCCTGTTCAGCAATCTGCTATCTCACTTGACCTGTGTTGATTAACAGTTTTCCAAGTCATCAGTCTCAAGTCAAGTCTTGAGGCTCCAAGTGCAAGTCAAGTCTAAAGTTATTTTATTTTCTATCAAGACGAGTCTCAAGTCAACAAATTTGTGACTTGAATAATCTATGTTTTGTGACTCGAATCCACACCTCTGCCTATAGGCCTACCAATGGAATGTTTTTGTAGGACATTACATTTACTGTTAGATCAATTACATGGCTATCTAGCAAGAATATCATATTTAGAGTTAGCAATCTAGCTAATGTGTTTTTAGTTCCCACTTCCTCAGGTGATGAAGTATATAGCATATACGTAGGCTATAGTCCATAGGTTATAGAAGATCCAGGCAAATTCATCTCTAAATAGCCCAAACGAAATCTGATCATTCTGGATACTATTTTGACATGTTGCACATTAAAATATCAATCATGGATTCCCTGAACATGTTAGATGAAATAGCTAAGTTCTTTCCTGCATTACTTCTTAATGACACTGGAAAAAGTTAGTCTAGAGCACTGCCACTAATGGAAAGTAACTGTGCATAAAAAAAACATATTTATTGTTATTGAGCAAAATATCATGATATTACTTTTTTGTCCATATCACCCAGCTCTACTCCGAAGCTTGAAATGACTCCACTTGTGTTGTGGAATTGCTAGGTTTTTCTTGGTACAACTTGGTAGTACGTTGTCAAGTGGGCAGTCACGTGTGTTTGTGAGGCAGAGGACCCTGGTTCGACCCATTGTACGAACAGTGTACCCAGATGGGGAGGAAGCTATACTGCTAAGCAGACACGCTGTGGTCCATCACACTAGTCATGAAACAAAATTAACAAGATGTTAAGCCTTGAGCACACTGTGTGATATGATTTATAGAGCAGTGTTTATTTAATTGACAAGACAGCATTGGACAGGGAAGAGTTAATTTGCTGGCTGGTTTCTCCTCTCAAAGACCAGCCCCTCCTTCCTCAATTTGCTGTAATATCAGCGAATCACATTCCATATTATCCTTCCAGCCAATTAACTATTTTCAGTCCAACTGGCCGGTTAAATAAACCCATTTACAAAAACAGAAACATTCACTTGAAAAGTGCTATTCAGGTTTTTACATTGCATTCTCTATTATTGTGTGTAACTAGCCCAGTTCCCACCATTAGCTGGAGAAGAGTGGATGGGGTAGCAGTTGGCCGAAAGGTGGACGTGAACAAGGCCAGCGGAGTGCTCGAGATCCCCTACTTCCAGCAGGAAGATGCAGGCCTGTATGAATGTGTTGCCGAAAACTCCAAAGGGAGGAACTCGGCTAAAGGAAAGCTCTCTTTCTACGGTGGGTAAGAGTTACTGGGGGTTTTGTGTAGAGTTGTGAAGAAAAACAACTGGGGAAAAAAACAATGGAGCCACTTCATTTGGTATACCATGATGGAGTCACAACTTAATTTCCCTTCTCTTTCAGAAACCATCTTTTCTTAAGAGGTTTTTTATGAACATTCTGGTGCAGCAAGGCTGAGTTCCCACTTTCTCAGAGATTTGTAAAATATTAGACTCATCCTATCCTCTTACCTACTACTGTTGTAGATCATGAGGTAGCAAATAGCGTCCACAATGTCATGATGTTGCACAATTGTTCCAGTCATATTACAGTATATATCTGTAAAGAATTAACTGAAAAAGTAATTAATTATCCGTATTATGTAAAATAGCTTGATGAAAAAAGTTAGCAAATAGTTTTAGGTAAAATGTCTTCTCCTGTTATATTTGTTGTGAATCTGTAACGGACATGAGTCGGTCATGGTCACGTGATGAGGTAGCCCCGCCTACGAACTTCAAAACCAGTGTCTGCCCTCGGCCCAAGAGGGAATTTCCTCTTGGTCTAATGGTCTAAGATGTTGGTTGCTCCCGTGGGAGACCCGGGTGCATATCCCGCATGTTACAAATGTTCAACACTTTTTTTCTTTACTGGCTATATAACTGCATCATATAGTGGAATGAGGTTGTAAATTAAGGTTTTATCAATATTTCATTCTTGACAAGCTGTGCCAGAGGCTAAAGAGAGGCTGTAGTGTCCTTAGAGATTTATATATCCCTTCAAGGCCAGGTGATTCTTCCGCACTCAGACTGGACTTATGGCCCATTTACTGAGAAAGCTTTTAATGGCCACTCTGAAGGTTTTACAGTATTTCTACCTATTATTTTATTGTTTATGCATTACTGAAGGATCCCCACTGTAGCGTGTGATTTTGGACGGAGTCAGGCGCAGGAGCGTAAATCACAGAATAAATGGTTTATTCGGCAATACAGCGGTAAGCAGCAATGCGTAAAACACTCCAGTGCACTGTTGAAAACAAGGCGCACGGGTGAATATCCCAGCGATACAAAATACAATATAGCTCCACCGAGCTATAGTGACCTCCACAATAAATAATCACACACAACGACATAGGGGGCAGAGGAGGGAGTAGTAACCTATTCGGAACCTTGTTTACTCTCCTCAGGACTTTGAACGGCCCCACAAACCGCAGGCTCAGCTTCCGGCAGGGCAGGCGGAGGGGCAGATTCCAGGTCAAGAGCCAGACCCGATCTCCCAGTACAAAGACCGGGGCCTCACTGCGGTGGCGGTCAGCGTTGGCCTTCTGGCGACGCACGGCGCGCTGGAGGTGGACGTGGGCAGCGTTCCACGTCTCCTCCGCACGCCGGAACCAATCATCCACAGCAGGAGCTTCGGTCTGGCTCTGATGCCACGGTGCCAGGACCGGCTGATAACCTAAAACACATTGAAATGGAGATAGGTTAGTGGAGGAGTGGCGGAGAGAGTTCTGGGCATATTCGGCCCATGGCAAGAACACCAACCACTCCCCCGGCCGGTCCTGGCAGAAGGACCGCAGGAACCTACCTATATCCTGATTCACCCATTCCACCTGCCCATTAGACTCAGGGTGAAACCCAGAGGTCAGGCTGACCGAGACCCCCAGACGTTCCATGCATGCCTTCCAGACCCTGGATGTAAACTGGGGACCCCGGTCAGACACTATGTCCTCTGGCACCCCGTAGTGCCGGAAGACAAGAGTAAACAGGGCTTCCGCAGTTTGCAAGGCCGTGGGGAGACTGGGCAGAGGAAGGAGGCGGCAGGCTTTAGAAAAGTAGTCCACAACGACCAGGATGGTGGTGTTACCCTGAGAGAGGGGAAGATCAGTGAGGAAGTCAATTGACAGGTGGGACCATGGCGATTGTGGAACTGGTAAGGGATGTAACCCACCCGCTGGAAGGTGCCTAGGTGCCTTACTCTGGGCGCACACCGAGCAGGAGGAGACATACACCCTCACATCCTTAGCCAAGGTAGGCCACCAGTACTTCCCGGTCAGGCAGCACACTGTACGGCCAATACCTGGGTGACCAGAGGAGGGGGACGTGTGTGCCCAATAGATAAGACGATTACGGACAAGAGACGGCACGTACCGCAGCCCAGCTGGGCACTGAGGTGGAGATGGCTCTGTGTGTAACGCCCGCTCTATGTCCGCGTCCACCGCCCACACTACTGGCGCCACAATGCAGGAGGCCGGAGTATGTGTTGTCTATGGGCCTCTCCTCTGTGTCGTACAGCCGTGACAGTGCGTCTGCCTTCACGTTCTTAGTACCTGGTATGTATGACAACGTGAAATCAAACCGAGTGAAGAACAAAGCCCACCTGGCCTGGCGAGGGTTCAGCCTCCTCGCTGCCCGGATGTACTCCAGGTTACAGTGGTCAGTCCAGATGAGGAAAGGGTGTTTCGCCCCCTCGAGCCAGTGCCTCCACGCGATCAGGGCTCTGACAACAGCCAACAGCCAACAGCTCTCGATCACCAACATAGTTCTGCTCCGCCGGGCTGAGCTTCTTAGAGAAGAAGGCACAGGGGCGGAGCTTGGGTGGAGCAGAACGTCTGGGGGTCTCGGTCAGGTTTTGGAAAACATGTGCGCCAAGTCAAGGTATTCGGGGGGAATGCGCACGGTGGAGGTAGTGTCTGGACTTTCCACAGTGGTTGCACCAACGGAAACAGCTAGACACCTACCCTGACACTCTCGCGACCAACCCGTGAGAACCCTCTGAGGCCATTAATAGGTGGGGTTGTGTAGTGTGAGCCAGGGAAGACCCAACACAACAGGGAAATCGGGGGAGTCAATAATAAAAAAGGTGATTTGCTCCTTATGGGTTTCCTGCATAATCATCGTGACGGGTGCTGTAACCTCCCTAACATAACCTGACCCTAATGGTCGACTGTCAAGTGCTTTGATGGGCAATGGAATGGGTAGGGGAACCAATGTGATAGATAGATTATTAGCTAATGACCTGTCCATGAAGTTCCCAGCTGCGCCTGAATCGACCAGCGCCTTACACTGGGGAACTACCGTGTAATCAGGGAAGGTGACGTGTATGGTGAAGTGCGCAGCAGAGGGCTCTGAATGAGTGTGGGTTTGCGCTACCTGGGGTGACGCGAGAGTGCCCTGCCTGCCGCCTCCAGACCCAGGAGAACTCTGACGACAGCATGCAGCAGAGTGTCCTCTCTTGCCACGAGTGAAACTGGAGCTGTCGTCCTCCGTTCTCCCGGATCGCTGCACCACCCAGCTCCATCGGAATGTAATCCAGGTTGAGGGGTGGTGAAATGGGCAGGTCCCTTCCAGGACGTCCTCTTGAAGCCAGCAGGTTGTCCAACCGGATGGCCATGTCCACGAGCTGGTTGAAAGTCGACGTGGTATCCCGGCAGGCTAGCTCCCTTCGGACATCCTATCACAGGCTGCAACGGAAGCGGTCGATGAGGGCCCGCTCGTTCCACCCGGACCCAGCCGGTAGAGTTCTAAACTCCAGGGCAAAGTCCTGCGCGGTCCTCGTCCCCTGCCTCTGATGGACCAGCCGCTCGCCCGCCTCTCTTCCTTCGGGAGGGTGATCGAAGACTGCCCGGAAGAGGCGAGTGAACTCCCCGTAGTTGTCCAACGCATCTCCTCCTTCACTCCAGACCGTGTTGGACCACTCCAGGGCTTTCCCAGAGAGGCAGGAGACGAGGGCGGACACCTTCTCCCGCTCCGATGGAGCTGGGCTAATGGTGGAAAAATATAGGTCCAGCTGCAGTAGAAATCCCTGGCAGCGGGCCTCTGTGCCGTCGTACTCCCTCGGTCGGGATAGGTGAATACCTCTGGGCGCTGGGGTGTGGGTAGCTGGATCCGGTCACTCAGCTGGTCCCGAAGGATCGGGTCCTCTCCTCTCCAGGCATTGGACGACATGGAGAACCCGATCCATCGTTTCGCCCAAGCTGGCTAACATGTTGGAATGCTCCCGGACCCGCTCCACAACTCCAGGCATATTCCCTGCTCCTGCTGACTTCATGCTGTCGGGTGTGTGATTCTGTAGTGGGTGATTTTGGACGGAGTCAGGCGCAGGAGGGTAAATCACAGAATACATGGTTTATTGAGCAATACAGCGGTACGCAGCAATACGTAAATCACTCCAGTGCGGTAATACGGTGCACTGGAGAAAACAAGGCACACGGGTGAATATCCCGGCGATACAAAATACAATATAGCTCCACTGAGCTATAATAACCACCACAATAAACAATCACACACAAAGACAAGGGTGCAGAGGGAATAGGTGTGTGTAATAAACAACACAAAACAAATGGAATGATTAAAATAAGGAGCGGCAGTGGCTAGAAGGCTGGTGACGACGAATGCCGAAGCCTGCCCGAACAAGGAGAGGAGGCAGCTTCGGAGGAAGTTGTGACACCCACAAGGCTTTACAGAGGGTTGGGCTATAAAATTATGAATTACCGATTTTTATTCAAAAGGTGATGTCTTTAATATGATAATACATTTCCCAGTACTTGTGGGTAGATCAAAACATGTTGTAATTTGACAAGAACCTTACATGGTCTTGATACTTTCTCCGGCTCTGAGTGGTGCATTGTGGAGGCTTGTTTGTCCTTGTAAGCTTTTCGTCTGTTCTTTCTCCCAGCTACAATGACTGGCCTCTTGCCAGGTGATAAAAATCAGTTATCTCCTTTTGAACTCCCATAGACAGGAGCTTGTGGGGCATCCATCAGCTGTATAGAGGAATAAGATAATCAATATGGGGGATCTGGACATGAAGCACAACATCCCCTGCTGCTGGCACAGGAACAATATCCCCATATCCCCAGCCTCTCTTTCAATTTCGTTCTTAATTGCCCTTCAAAGTTCCACTAAATGTATTAAATAAGATCCTGTTTCACAGGTTGGATGACATATGAATAAGCCTGCTTTTGGATAAAATGAACTTAAAAAGTAGCCTCACAGTTGTGTCTCCCTTCCATTACCTACTCTTTGGTGGTCTCATTTGTAATTCTTGGGGAGGTTATCATTTTGTATTTTCTTCATACAGTAATGCATTTTCAATTCTCCAATGGTTGGGACTTGGATTCTTCCCAGTGCATTCATCATACTGTAGGCTTTTGTAAAAGCAATACAGTTGAGGAAAGGTTGTTTAGAAATAATTATTCTTTCAAAAAGCTGCAAAACAGTTCTTCACCCTTATAGGGTTGTCAAGAAACATTCACATCAGACTATGAATTCAGCAAACCTATGTTAAAGGAGATAAGAAATACAAAGATAAATCATCAACATAAAACACCCCAAGTCCTTTTTGCAACTAAGTCCAAATCTAAGTGATTGATTGAGTGCTATTGTACGTTTTTGGACACATCTCTGAAGAGTGTAGTCTCCTCCAGAGTAGTGCTTCAAAAAGTCTCACTACAATAAGCATGTTGGACAGGTGTAAAAGTTAGAGGTATTCCTTATGCACATTACATTTTCATTTACACTTTGGTAATTTAGCAGATGCTCTTATCCAGAGTGACTTACAGTCAGTGCAATCAACTAAGGTAGGTAAGACAACCACATAGACATTGCAAGTAAAAACCTTCTTCAATAAAACTTCTACAGTATCAGAAAAATCAGTGCTAGTAAGAAAATACAAATGCAAGCGTTAAGCAAGAAAGACAAGTACAACATGACAATATGACAGCAATCATGATTCAACACAATATACTGTATATCAATCACTCAGGAGTATTTACAGAACAGTCTTCCAATAATAGATTCAACTTAGTAGTAGACATGGTGCAGTACTCTTGTCGTTGTCTGTTTTCCCAGGTTTATCCCAGCATGCTTACAGTATGTTATCTACTAAATCACACAACAGCAGCTTAGTTTACAAACTTGCTCGCATCCACACACAAACGCACAAAAACACACACCAAATAGGTGTCCTTGACCCCTGGCCAGCATACAGTATTTATGTGATGACTCAAAGGCCATGAATCTGCCCCTGTCCTTGTGGAAGATACTACCTGGTCTCAGGGCTTCGTATGATTTGGTACGTATTATTTAAACTCTCCATTTAGTATGATATGTTACTTTACATTAGGTCACATTATGAATGGAATAGCGGTCATACAATATGATATGAATTAAAGAACGTATAGTATCATACGACTTTCCCGGTCATAAAATAGCATATACGAATTGGATGATGTAACTTATATTACTTTTGGAGGATATATAGTATTATACATCATTTTCTGAGACCAGGTTGCTTGTTGCGTCATAACAACAAAGGACAATTACAGGGAGAATTTATATTGGTGGTAAGGAGAACTATCGACAAAGGTTAGGATAATTTACGTAAAAGTTTAGGAAACTAAATCGACAAAGGTTAGAAGAATTTATGGAAAAGGTTAGGAGAATTAAGTTAAGGTTAGGAAAAGGGTTTGGAGAAGGGTTAGCTCAAATCCTATAGTTGTCACTGACACGACTCAAACACGCAACCTTTGGATTGCTAGACGGTCGCAGTGTAGGCCCACCCATCCTCTCCTACCAACCTCCCTACTTTCATTTCTGTCTAAAGTAACTAGAGTCTAGACCAGGGGTGTCAAACTCATTTTAGCTCAGGGGCCACATGGAGGAAAATCTATTCCCAAGTGGGCCGGACCGGAAAAATCATGGTATATATAACTTAAAAACAACAACTTCAGATTGTTTTCTTTGTTTTAATACGATCAACATACAACATAAAGCTGGAGCCTGAGGACAGTGTGTCCAAAATAGTACAAGCACAACATCACTATTAATCATAAAACACGTCAAGTTTATTTGAACATTCTAAAGAAAAAGAACACACAAACACACAATGCCTCAGTGATTAACAGAACTGTTTCACAGATGACAGAACTATATCAGGGTGTCATTTCTCAGGCAGAAATGTAGATACAAATAATGAAATCCTGTTCCCCAAACAAGTGCAAGAACCACAGAGTCAAGAATAGGTTAAATATACAAATAAAATAAAATCAATTAAAAACAATAGCACATCAACATAAAAACATATAAACATAAATCTGAAAGCGTTGCTCAAACTCCCGTAACAGTCCAGTTATTTTATCTTTGAACCGCTTCATGTCTGCCACATGTTGGGTCGCGCACACATTTTTCAGACAGGGGAAGTGAGCTGCATCACCACCGGCAAGTTGCGTCTCCCACAATGACAGCTTCAACTTGAAAGAACGTATGCTGTCATAATACTGCGTGACAACTTTGTTGCGCCCTTGCAGCTGTTTGTTCAAGTTATTCAGGTGCTCTGTAACATCCACCATAAATGCAAGGTCCGGCATCCATTCTGCGGAATGAAATTCTAACACTGGTTTGCCCTTTTCTTCCATGAACTGTTCAATTTCTTCTCGTAAATCAAAGAAACGCCTCAGCACAGCACCTCGGCTTAACCATCTTACCTCAGTGTGGTATGGCAGGCCATAGATGTGGTCTTTCTCTCTGAGAAGGCTGTCAAACTGACGGTGATTCAGGCTTCTGGATCGGATGAAATTAACAGTTTGGATGACCACCTTCATGACGTTATCCATCTTTAATGACTTGCAACACAAAGCCTCCTGGTGCAAAATACAGTGAAAAGTCCAAAAATCACGTCCTCCATTTGCAGATTGCACTTTCTCTCTGAACTTTGTCACAACGCCTGCTTTTTTCCCGATCATTGAGGGCGCACCATCTGTAGCCAGGCTGACAGCGCGGGACCAGTCCACTCCGACCCTGTCCAGCGCGCCGACGAGTGCGGTAAAAATATCAGCTGCTGTCGTTGTATCTGTCATCGGCACCAACTCCACGAACTCCTCGGTGACGGTCAATGTGTCATCAACTCCGCGGATGAAAAAATGGCCAGTTGTGCAACATCTGTAATGTCTGTGCTTTCATCAATTGCAACCGAAAACGCAATAAATGACTTTACTTTTTGCTTCAACTGGCTGTCCAAATCCACTGAAAGATCGGAAATCCTGTCTGCAACTGTGTTTCTTGTCAGGCTGATATTTGCAAAAGCCTGCCGCTTTTCAGGGCACACAATCTCCGCTGCCTTCATCATGCATGTTTTTACAAATTCACCCTCACTAAATGGTTTTGAAGCCACTGCGATTTCATTAGCAATGAGGTAGCTAGCTTTCACTGCAGCGTCACTGATGTCTCGGCTGTGAGTAAACACAGACTGCTGTTTCTTCAGACCCGCCAACAGTTCATTCACCTTCTCTCATCTCGCTGTCCTTGAAAGTTGTCATATTTGTCGGCATGAAGACTCACATAGTGGCGACGAAGGTTATATTCTTTCAGCACTGCAACATGCTCTGAACACACCAAACATACAGCTTTCCCATTCAATTCCGTGGTTAAATAGGATGACCATTTTTCTTGGAACACTCTGCACTCTGCGTCCACTTTTCTCTTTTTTGACAGAGACATATTGGGGCAATGAGGGTGCCAAAGCACATAATGTTAAAAGTAGAAGCCGTAATAAATATCGCGGGCAAAACAAAGTAGCTCATTGGCTGCACGTGCTTGACCTACTTGCTCTTCCCCGGTATAAACAGTTTGCTTGCTTAACACAATTGCTATTGCGCCATCCAGTGGACGCAATTGGAACAGCAGTTAATTTTATTGAAAAATTGCAGCGCATTTTTATACTTAAATTGTTCGTTGTTTTTTTTTTGTTTTTTTTTAATCATCTCGCGGGCCGGATTAAACCCGTTTGCGGGCCTGATCCGGCCCGCGGGCCGTACGTTTGACACCCCTGGTCTAGACCATTGGTACATATCATATGTCTTGAAGGTGCACAAAAATACATATTGTATGCTTCGTATGGCTTTGAGGCCAAGCTGGAAGATAAGGCAGTAGTCATTCATGTGACACAAGAACCACCATTTTAAATACTCCACCATTTTCCAATAGAAATGGATTTGGGATTTTATTTAAAACGCTGCTGCCTTAGACTCACATCCACTTCACTTAGCAGTAATTCACAATAATGTGTCGAGTCAATATGAACTAACCTAAGCCAATCACCAATCTATAAGCTTTTCATTCAAAATGGTTGTGACAAAAGAGCTGTATATGGGCTCTGTTATTGAACCTCTCATTGCTGCTGTTTTTGTTTTTTTGCTTCTTTTGGGGTCAGATTTGGGTTCATGGGAAGTTGATTAATGAATAGCTTGGTTGGTTGCTTTATTATAACTAATTGCCTGCTCGGTTGATTCATTGATTTATGTTCACAAACTGTAACCCATTTGCAATCGTAACCACCATCCAGAATCCCGGTAAACAATGCATAAACGTTGAGATGTTCGTTCATTGAGTGTTGTATACTGTGGACCTTGCAGCTCCCCCTCACCTGATTGAGAAGCCTCAGGATGCACAGAAGCCAATCGATGACACCCTGGTGTGGGAGTGCAAGGCCAGTGCCAAACCGAAGTCCTCGTACCGATGGCTGAAAAACGGCGAGCCTCTGGACCCGATGGAGGTGGGTGGCTTCCTGTGAGAGCTGGAGGGAGGCCAGTCTCACTTCTTTAAAAAAATTGTTTTATTGCAGTACAGGTTTTTGTGATAAACTATCGCTAGGTGATACCGCAATACCACAATGTGACCTAATTTACAAAAATATAATTAGAATGTAGTTATAGATGAGCAGCTAATTGCACCGATGGTGTGCATTATAGAGCATTTTGCATACCTCATAAGGCATTATAAATGTGCTTTTAATGCATTATGAAGAGGATATTCATAAGAGGTGTTACCCAATTACTCAAATTACTCGAACGGAAAAAGCCTATCAGACTAATTAATTGTAATTCTATTGTCCTAAGACCCTGGGACATGACCAGTGTAAATCAAAGTGTTTACTCATAAATAATGCAAAATGTTTCATCCAAATACTTGACCATATTGTTGCTTAGTGAGAAAATGCATTGCTAATATGGTAAGCAATGACATGACTGTTTATGGGTTGAAGAACATAGCATAGTCATTCTATTTGGAAGAGCTTGGAGACACAAAATAGCTGAATCTTAGCATACAATTGATAAAGGCCGACATGTCTGTGTAGCAGGGTGAGTTTGTTTTGCGAATGAGCCAAAGTGATGCAATTTTCTGCTTGTTGTCAAACACTGAGCACCGCAGTAATCTGATTTTCAATCTCTTCTATCTGCTCTTCCGAGTTTTTACCATTAAGCCACTTCTCCCCAGGGAAAGGAAACGAGAAGCCTTATCACACTGAGTAGATTTCACATTCATGCATTTGGCTTAGTTTGTTATTGTGATAGCTCCTGTGAATCACAGACACTGATAGTGGGCTCCCGAGTGGCGCAGCGGTCTAAGGCACTGCATCTCAGTGCTTGAGGCGTCACTACAGACCCCCTGGTTCGATTCCAGGCTGTATCACAACCGGCCGTGATTGGGAGTCCCATAGGGCGGCGCACAATTGGCCCAGCGTCGTCCGGGTTTGGCCGGTGTAGGCCGTCATTGTAAATAAGAATTTGTTCTTAACTGACTTGCCTAGTTTAATAAAGGTAAAAAAATGCATTAAAAAAAAGTGTTGGAATTCCGTAATGAACCTTCCACTGTGTTAAACAGGAAATGTGTTAAACACTTTTTGTATAAGTGAACAGGTGTCCATTTAGTTGATTTAAGAATCGTGGTCAGCAGTCTCAAATATGCAATCCTTGGTCAACCATGAGGGGGTCATTCGAAGGTCAAGTGTTAGTCACCACACATCCCGGACCACATAAAACACTTGTTAGTATACCAGTGTCTCTCAGTGTTTATTGACTTTCAAATCACATATTCTATTCAAAATATCGGTCGGCGGAGGAAAGGTAACACACTTTTCATACATGTAGCTTTGTTAATGAGATGGGGTGTTACCATTTTCGAAATGCCACCGTCAACCGAGGCAGCATTTAATCAATTTCCCAAACTCAAAGGTCAGTGGTGTAGTGGGTGAGGGGAGGCAAGGGAAAAGTCTATACGGACACTCCTGATCTGCAAAACGGTATTTAATTTCAGTCGGTTAGAATTGGGTTAGGGTTAAGGGTTTGGTTAAGGTTAGGGTTAAGGTAAGGCTTAGTTTCAGATTTTGGGTAGTGGTTTTACAGGTCAGGAGTGTCCTTATAGCCTCTCCTGGAGGAAAGGAAGGGGAAGGTGCCATTTGTTATTCCTCATTACAATGAATCTGTCCGGCCCAGTCTCTCTTTTTGCTCCGACTGTTACTAATGTTGGCTAGACGCCAAGGGAAGTAGATGGCGTTGAGTAGGGCTGTCACTTAAAATGTCACCTCTTGAAACGAGGACCTTCTCACGCATATATTTCCCCACTCCACAGCTAGCCCTGGACAAATTAATGAGTGCATCTCGAGGTGTTCGGATTTTTACAAATGCCCTCTAAAGTCACAAACATGACTTTGGAATCGTTGCTGTTTTTTGTGTCTGCTCACCTAGCTGTGTCAGTGATGGGATCGTTAAATCCATTTCATACGACATATGGTGCTCAAATGGCCTTTCCACTACCAACGTAAAATACTGCTAAAATCAGAGAATAGTCAAGCTTAATTAATGACATCCATAAAGCAGATATATGCCTCCATTTATTGTATCTGCTAAGAGCTAGAACCTCCTCTAATTGTTCAAGTGGACAATGCTGGGCACCGAATGGCACAGTGAGGCACAACCCCTACACACACACACACACACACACACACACACACACACACACACTGGTACAGACACAGAGACTCACGCTTTGTGTGCCATCCCAAGTGCTGCATGCACTGCCCCCTCTCGCAGCCTCTAACACTGAGTCAGCCACTCGCCCATCGCATGACTGAGACTCATAAGGGCCCCATTTGAAGCTCCTCAGCAGGGTCACTCACTGATGGTAAGGGACAGCCTTGTATTTTCAACAGGCAGAGCAGTAATGCTTTCAGACAACAGACAGAGTGCAGGACGGTCCCTCCGGAACTGCTCTCTCAATGACATTAAAGGACCGGCTGCACTCAATGGAGAAGATCAAGGGCAAGAACAATGAGTGTAGCCCGACTAAATTGACACAACTATAAAAGGGGAGTAGGAAGCAGTGCCAATTCTCATAAAGGTCAAAGAGAGAATAGAGGAGGAAAGAAGTGGATGTCATCCACTTTGTGTGTGTGTTTGTGCGTGCGTGCTTGTGTGTGCATGTGTGTGTGTTTGTTTGTGTACTTGCATTCACATGTGTGCGTCTTATCAACTCAATATATTTTTTTTTGCTCCTGCATAACAAACAGTTCTTCTGAATAAGACGGTCATCCCAGATTTAGCAAGTCTATTATGTTCCTGATTAATTCCACAGGGACTGTTCATATAAAACTCTCATTTGATGAGGTTTCAGGACCATTTTTAGCAGAGGGGGTTAATCCCCTATGGGCCTATTAGCACCCCAGAAAATTAGCAGTATTTTAATTACCACCCCCCTGACGAGGAGAAAGAGTGGCTACCGCTGAAATTAGATCAGGTCTTCCAGCGGAATACACCCGTTTCCATGGAATATTATTTCAAGTGTCCACGCAAGGCCCTTATTATGTGCTCATAAACTGCTTATAGTTTGCTGTTTCATAAATCATCAGTGCCTTATTTGGCATGTTTAAGTCGTGAGGTAACACTTCATTTGGTTACACTTCAGCCCTTCGTCAAAAGGCCTCAAACAAAATGTTACCAAACCTAAAGTATACAGTATAGAGAAGCAATACATTGAAATTATACTTTTCAAGCACAGTGTGTGGGATCTTCTTTCATTTGAACACCAAACCTTAAAGTGTCAGCAAGTATTTGTATTTATTAAGGATCCCAATTAGCTGCAGCAACTTTAAGGCAGTTATATACAATTTAAAATATCACATTACATTTCATAACACTTTTCACAACACATTAAGT
This sequence comes from Coregonus lavaretus, assembly GCF_964263955.1. Taxonomy (NCBI): domain Eukaryota; kingdom Metazoa; phylum Chordata; class Actinopteri; order Salmoniformes; family Salmonidae; genus Coregonus; species Coregonus lavaretus. The sequence continues at coordinate 22,565,751 of NC_140007.1, read as the reverse complement.
GTGTGCCCTCAGGCCACTATTCTACTATCACATATCTACAATACAAAATCCATATGTATGTGTGTCTGTGCCTGTGTGTGTGTCGCTTCACAGTCCCCGCTGTATTTTTATCTGTTTTTAAAATCTGATTCTACTGCTTGCATCAATTACCTGATGTGGAATAGAGTTTCCATGTAGCAATGGCTCTATGTAGTACTGTGCGCCTCCCATAGTCTGTTCTTGACTTGGGGATTGTGAAGAGACCTTTGGTGGCATGTCTTGTGGGGTATGCATGGGTGTCCGAGCATGGCTGTCCGAGCTGTGTGTTAGTATCCTGCCCTACATTGTTTTTCTCTCATTAGTTTGAACCTGTTGAATGCATCCTGCCATACTATGAGTACAATAGCTCTCTCTCTGACTTTCAGATGGAAAACCAGGTGTCTCTTTTTCAGGACAGAGTGCAAGTGAACAACGGAGTCCTGACCATCAGCAGCTTGAAGCTGGCCGATATTGGGATGTACCAGTGTGTTGCAGAGAATAAGCATGGCCGGGTCTTAACCAACACTGAACTCCGAGTTATAGGTAAGATTGAGCATGCCAATCTCATTATCATCATCGTCATCGTCGTTCAGCTGCATAACTAGCTCTCTTCTGTAGCTATGGTCACTAGCAAGGTTTGCAATATAATGGGGTTGAAGCCACTGAAGGCCATACTGCATGCTATACATGTATCCTCCCATAGTCTCAATCCTGGAGGAAACCACAGGGTCGATTAAATCCGTAACGCGGAAGATCTGTGTTGTAGTGTGGTTGACATTTAGGGCTGTATTCAACCAGTTCTGCCTTAACCTGCGATAACCGACAACTGCATAGCAGTTTGATTGTTTTTATTTAGGTGATGTCGGAGGTGTAACTGCGTTGGAGCTGTCAAATTAGCAAGTGGCTCCCGGTGTTATACCTATCGCGAACATTGGCAGGATGCGCTGAGTCGCATTAGTAATAATCCAATGCAGCCTTGTTTACAAGTTCGAACACTGGAATGTGTGTTGTAATCTATACCTCAATTAGGCTGAAACTGTAAATCCTTATTATTTTGTTGAATGATTTTCATTTTGAGTGTCAGTATTTCTATATCAAAATCAAATCAAATCAAATGTTATTTGTCACATGCGTCGAATACAACAGGTGTAGACCTTACAGTGAAATGCTTATTTACAAGCCCTTAACCAACAATGCAATTTTAAGAAAGAATACCAAAGAAAATACCAAAAAAACATTAAATAAAAAGATAATAAAAAATAAAAGTTACAAATAATTAAAGAGCTGCAGTAAAATAACAACAGCGAGGCTATATACAGGGGTCTTATGGCTTGGGGTTAGAAGCTGTTTAGAAGTATTTTGGACCTAGACTTGGCGCTCCGGTACCGCTTGCCGTGCGGTAGCAGAGAGAACAGTCTATGACTAGGGTGGCTGGAGTCTTTGACCATTTTTAGGGCCTTCCTCTGACACCGCCTGGTATAAAGGTCCTGGATGGCAGGAAGCTTGGCCCCAGTGATGTACTGGGCCGTACGCACTACCCTCTGTAGTGCCTTGCGGTCGGAGGCCGAGCAGTTGCCATACCAGGCAGTGATGCAACCAGTCAGGATGCTCTCGATGGTGCATCTGTAGAACCTTTTGAGGATCTGAGGACCCATGCCAAATCTTTTCAGTCTCCTTAGTGGGAATAGGTTTTGTCGTGCCCTCTTCACGACTGTCTTGGTGTGCTTGGACCATATTAGTTTGTTGGTGATGTGGACACCAAGGAACCTGAAGCTCTCAACATACTCCACTCCAGCCCGTTGATGGGAATGGGGGCGTGCTCGGTCTTCTTCTTTTTCCTGTAGTCCACAATCATCTCCTTTGTCTTGATCACGTTCAGAACATCTAACACGGGTGGGATTAAAGGACGGGTGTGGTTACGTGACAATGACGACAAGAGCAGCCGCTCACCAATTCGACCACTCCAACGTAGTTACTATACACTTCCGACTTTGCCTAAACAAAAACAATGAAACTGCTACGCAGTTGTTGGTTAGAGCTGGAACTGATTGAATCTAGGCCTTAAAGGTCATTTCCGATTCAGCCGACATATGCAGCATTTACCGTGAATGCAATCTCTGCAAACGTGGTAATGTTGCCTTTAAATGTAAATCGCGCTACAACGCAGATCTTCCGTGCTATGGATTGAATCGAGCCCCAAGTCTTTTAAGGCAGCCTTTCTTCAAGTATGGGTCGTGACCGAAAGTGGCTCGCGGACATGTTAATGGTGGGTCACGACATGTCAGAGTTTTCGGCACTCCGTCAAGATCTCAGCTTACTGTTTGTTGAGAGTTAAAATAATAGAATACACAAGATGCAATTACTAAATTTTGTCTTGTTATGTCAGTCACTGATAGTCACTCAATTAGCCAATATTTTGATTGGTAAGTTAGTATAGCCAGCTATCTAGTAATAATGGCCGAATACCGACCAGGCACGCAGGGCACGTGCCCCTGACCTCCAGGGGGCCCCTATTGATTTTGTTAGTCACTGACAGTCACTCTCACTCAGATATCATATTAACATGGCATAAGTCATGGCGAAATGTGTAGAATTGCAGGAAATTAGCTTTAAAACTGCAAAGATTTCTCTCCACCCGATGGCAAAATGGGTATAATTGCATGATTCTTTAAAATAAAATTGTTACATTTTCTCTCCGTCCCATCGCAAAATGTGTAGAATTGCAGGAAATTTACTTTTTAAAATTATTATTCTCTCCGCCATCAAGAGGGGGGCCACTAAAATGTTTTGCCCGTGAGGTGGGGCGACCCCCAACCAAATTTCACTTAGAGCCCCCAAAAGGTGGCATGTTTTCATGAGCTTGGGTCCCAGGCAAAGACTGAATTTCTCATTTGGATGCCAGGCTTAAGAAGTATCAGAACCCCTGTTTTAAGGCATGACACCGAAATGACCAGGGCAAATGTAATAACAATATATGTTGTTCTGTAGATATTAACCCTTTACACCCGTACCCATATACAGGTTGAAAATAGCAGATTTGGGCAAGCCTAAATTGAAACGCAGTGGCTGTACAGTAACATGCAATAAATGACGTCAGAGCTCAGGCTCTGCACTTCACAGTGCTGTATGGGTTTTGACTGACAGCCGTTCTGAACTTGAGCACCGGACGTGACAAGAAGTTGCCCCCATCCCTCCCGCTAATTGGGCAAATGTTTTGTTGACTGAGTGAGGAAAATTCTGTAAATTAAGAGGACTATGTATTTTGAAAGATGAGACATTGAGGACCTACCCCACATTTTCCAGGAATATTCTTATCATGTTACTGAATGTATCCAGAGTATTTTCAGATTTCGTTATCAACAAATGCGGCAAAAAGTACAGTAAATGTAAAATGCACAGTGTAATGTTTGGATTCAGTCTTGTGTCAGGTAAACTGTTGTGTCCTCACCTTTGGTCTAATAATTTTCCCATAATCTCCAAACTGTTCCCTTTCAATTACTACCATGCTTATGTATATGCTTTTCATATTTCTTCTGTAAGAAACATTTCAATTTAGCCCTATGCATATAGGCGAAGGGTTAAAGGGAGGAAGTGACATTGTATCTTTCTTTTTTTTTTCTTACACAAGGTGGCAGGAAATAATTGCAAGCCGCATTGCACAGGTTCTCAGCGCTGTCATCGTCGCTCGACAGCGTGTTGGCTTTGAAGGGCGCTCTGCTGAGTCGATATGCATACAAAACAGATCCAGATGTCGGAGTGTTAGTAATTAAAGCCTAAAGGAGCGGCTACAAAGCCTCCGCTCGTTTTACATCTTTTCTTTTTTGTCAAAGCCCCACGGCTGAATGCTTGATGTATTACACCCCATCAAAGAAAAATGCCAGGCTTTCTAAAACTGTGAAGTATCTTTCTTAAATGAATGTATTTTTAAAGACGTCCGCTCCAAATGTGAGTGTGTGCGTGTGTGTGTGTGTGGTGTCTATGGAGGACGTGTGGTTAGCTGACCTACCTAATAGATAAGGTGACCTACATGTTCTGAGGGATGCGCTCTCTCGATTTCTCTCTCTTCTTTCAATCTCTCTATTTTAGTCAATTGAGATCTGTCTCCGTCTCTTAATCTCTCTCTCGTAGCTGTAGCCCCAGATTTCTCCCAGAACATGCTGAAGCCCCAGACCCTGGCCAGGCAGGGGGGTGACGTTCTGATTGAGTGCAGGCCTAAGATGTCTCCACATGGGATGATCTCCTGGAGGAAGGGGAAAGAAGCACTCCGAGAGAGCCACAGGTATGGTGGAAAGCTGGGACAGGATTGAGAAGGGGCATTCACAAACCTGGATTCAAATTGTACTTAATACAAATACTTTTTAGCATTTACTTCAGCCTGTCTGGAGTGCCAGATGGGTATTGTTTGCGATTTTGGGACTATTTCATTGGATCCATCGCACTAAGCAGAATCAGTCAAGCACGCTAAAGTATTTGAAAGGTTTAAAATACTATTTGAACCCAGGTCTGATGCCCATACTTTCTGAGAAATGCAGTTGTTGACACTGTCATTATTTTACAGGATGCTTTGTATCAGTTCAGTGTTTTTCATACCAGTGACTGGCAAACTATGGTCCCTCATCTTGTGTCAGGGCTAGCTATGATTTTTCCTCCTTGAGGGACCACTTGCAAAACAACTACCAATGTAGCGGTTACTAAATTAGTGTCAGTTAACCATCTGGGACCAGGGACTGGTAAGCAACATCCCACAGACCGACACAGGCCCACGGACTGGAGATTGAGAAACACTGCCGTAGTAGTTCTTAGGGATGCATACAAACACTTCTAAGTACAAAGCCATTTGGTGCCACACAGTTACCAATGTTGAATTACTTTTGATGAGTTAACATGAGATTAGAGTCCTGTAGAATTACTGATATATTTTCTAATCTTCTTTCATTTCCCCTTCTCCGCTACTCTACTACGCTGTCTTGGGCTTTGTGTGGAACTGATTTCCTAGTGTTTACTTAAGGTAATTGGGACTTTCTAGTCTTTGGCACACAAATCGATCCATTGATCCATCAGCTCATTACCACTGGGTTGGTCAAGTGAGAAGATTGTTAGAGCTGAATGTATGAGCCAGGAATTGAGACACCAGGGTAGTGGATGAAATCTCAAGCAGCGATGATCAATCATCGGTGGATTTACAACTTTAGCTAGACATCCCCTTTGTGGTATAATGGCACTGGGTGAACTGGCTAACAACCTAATTCCATTACTGTAGATCTGGGTGTAATACCTCTGGCACTACAGGTAGAGCAACAATGGAAAAGGCTGGAAAAGCTCTCTTTCTCTACACCACAGTGCCATTGGTCAAAGTAATGTTGTATGAATTGTGCAAAAACTATCAGAATCACAGGTTTTTATAAATTCACTGTAGTGGTGATGTCTTAGTTTTTATTGATCTTTGGCCTTTTTCATTGATAGGCGCTATAAATGTGGCATGGTTCAGCATGGTCATGCAAAGAATTTTGTGAATATGATGACTCATTCACACAACGGCTCATAATAATGTCCGGAACGGCGCTAATGGAATGGCATCAAACGCCTGGGAACAATGTGTTTGATGTATTTGATACCATTCCACTGATTCCGCTCCAGTCATTACCACAAGCCCATTCTCCCCAATTTAGGTGCCACCAACCTCCTGTGATTCACACGTGCACCCACATGCACGCACGCACCGTAATTCAGGTAGTACAACATTGGCCTTGGGCAGAGTTCCTACAATACATTAAATATGGCCACTAATTATGTGTGCGCTAGTCTCATATTAGCTGCTATAACTCAGACAGCCTAGATAAGGCTCTATTTACTGGTTTTACTGTAGAGATAGTGACCCAACGGGATGACAACGGAATACTGTTCACCTTACATATTTGACTGTTCATTCAGATACACCGATTAGAATAGAGAGTGACAGGGACAGGCGAAAGAGGAATGAACTGTCAGAAGAGGTTTATCTGGGAATCAAATCCCCAGGGGCCATGTGTGGTCCAGAGGTGGCACTGACCTCCGGCATGAGATGAGAGAACATTGAAAATAATCACACAGTAGCAATCTAACCTTCCCTAGCAGTATATAAATAATTCTATCCACCACACATAATTATCTAAGTCTGCTATAGATTTACTTCAATGTAGCCTGGTAGCAGATCAGTTTGTTCAGTAGCCAGCTCCTCTGTCATGCTCGTTGTCATACCAAGAAAATAAGGTATGGCACAACAACAAATACAGAGGATTTGGCAACAGCACATAATCCATTTTTTACAAGGCTGATGTCAACGTTACCTTGTGCTATGTTATTCACCTCTGGTTGACCTACTGTATAGCTTTAATTGTTGTAACCAATACTCATACATTTTCCATATTGCTTGTAGTTTTGCTTTTTAGGCACTTTGTTATTTTTTCTGTTATGAAAACCGCTATAGAAATTACACAAATTATTGCTATTGTTATTATTATCTTCACTGCAATAGCATCTTCATTTGCAAAGAGGAACGCCTAACGGGAGACATTACAACATGGGCACATCTGCCGGTGCATGTGAAGAATCAGTGGGGGTCTGCATTTCTTATTTGATCTGGGATTAATTGTATTAACTGCCTCAGCAGCTTTTGTGCTGCATCTCCTGGATATCCATCCGCAGGCCTGGAAGTCTCACTTCCCTCTGCCAACATTATTGGGAAGGACCAGAGGTGATGTACCAGGTGGAGCCAGGCTGCTTTGAAGAAATAGCAGGGTTGATACATCTCGCTCAGGAACAAGAAAGAGGTGCTATTGTTTGAACTGGCTTCTAGCAGTAATATCATTCCAAAGATTGAGTGTGAGGTGTGTCAAAATTCCACTCGTATTTTGCTATGGTAATGCTTCAGTAATGCTCCTAAAAATGAATTTGGACAATATTTATTTATTTCTGTACAGATATATTCCTGGTGTGAACAATTTTAATCTGCTCAGGGATCAAATCAACTACACCTAAGAAATATTTGATTCAAAAAGGAAATATCCTAGAGTAGAGATGTGTATAGAAAAAGTTGTTGGCTAGGGTTATAGCTGCATCTTTCACAAACCAATTTCCCCTGTTTGTTCTTAAGGATTCTTCACCTCTTTATCCAGATAGGACTGCACCACTGCTACTACAGGAGTGCAACACTACTAATCTATCTCACTGTCCTAACACTGATACTTATTTATAATCTTCATGGTATTATTATGTGTTGATGCTCTGGGCCAGAGGAGAGCAAACGTACCAAGAACAAGTTGGGGTGGTGATTGTTTAATCAAGTCATGCAGCGGTGGCACTGAGCATCACATGCACGTCTTAAACAGGATTTGTGTGTGTACTTATGCTGGGGCTATGACATTAACCGCAATGGCTTACAAGTAATTCAATTTCAATGCTGACCAAATGGAAAGGACAAAACTCACAAAATAGCTTTATAAAATTGGAATTTGAATTAGACCTCTACAGTATGTTATATTAAACAGCACACGTTGTTGCTTGAAAAAATATATAATCCATCTGTAAGCCTCTCAACCAAACAGACTGCAATACGTTCCTAAAGAGTCTCTAAAACTGAGGAAGAGAGTGTAATGTTTGTATCGCAATGAGGAGATGAAAACTCTACAATTTGATGTTTCGTACATACCCCATATCAGCACAACAAAAGTATTGTAGAAAGACTACAATTAATGGTTTTCTCTTTCCAATGCTTTTTGAGGTTTGTGTATTCACATTATTTAATTATTAGATTTATTTCATGTAGCTGATAGCCATGGCCTACATAGTGCTCTGGAGTGTGGTATGCCCTGGAGTTTCTGCCAATTATGTATACAAACCCTGGGATGGCTGATGCTATGTATTTGCCAATGAGAGGCTTTGAAGCCACCTCCGCCATATTGGTGGTATTCAGAAGGAGCAGTCCTCCATAGGAATGAATGGAATTCTACAGTATTTCAATTAAATGTTTGAATACAAAATTTGATGTATTTAAGTATTTATTTGTTGTAGTGGGGACAGTAACATTAGTACGCTCAAGAAATTATACTTTAAGGGGCATAGTGTTTTTTATTTTATTTTTTATGTTCAGTTCACATAATACATTTAAAAGTATGCATTAAGGTGTGTGTAATAGAATATACTTGGCAAAAACTAATTTCTATAGCTTCCAATATAAAAACATTTAAATGGTGGAGGAGTACAAAAATGGCTGCGCAGTGGCTTCAAAACAGTGCACCCCTGTCAGTCATCTAGGGTATATATACATAATTGGTTGTTACCCACTTTAACGTGTTTCCCCAAGTCAATTGAATAATTCCCCTTGGTTTGTTCTGAGAATGACTGCTTGCTGCTTACATCCTTGGAATTGATACATACTGCCCTTAACTCTCCAAGCCAGGGTCTGTATCTTTATCACCATCCAATAACAGAGAGAAAAAATTGTATTTGTCCCTAAACTGTGATTTTTGTCCGAATTTCACAACGGCCCCCATACACCTTAATTATAACACAGTATTCCGTTGTCATACACCGTAAATGTAAATATGGGCTGCATCTTTATATTCTATTCCCGCTTTGAAAGATAAGGAGGAAGTCTGTGCAGTGAAATCTCATATCCATAACTCTTTATTATGGTCCATTTCATTGGAAGCCCTCTGATAAAGTTAGAAGAAATGCTTCCCTCTCCCAGGGGCCTAGTTATAGAAATGGACTAATGCCATGTGATTCTGGTGAGCTTAGCAGGTCATATTTGGTTGTTTGGGAAGAGATAGCTATCCTGTATGCTAAGGGGTATCTTTTAGGGAGCCGTAATGTAGCTTCATTTCCTTTTAAAGCTTTTTTAATGTGCATAGGGCATTGGTTAGCCTCATCACACCCTCTTGAGCAGTTTTGATGATGAGAGAGCCGCTTAGAGCAGGGATGTGCAGGGATCTGCATTTTTACGACTTACTTATTGATTAATAGCGGACGGTATTATCAGAATATGAAAATAACGCCAGTGCTAGTTCAGATGGTTGGGTCGGAATCTATCACTTAATTCAACTCAGCAACTTGCTTATGTTCACATGGCAACCATGATGTGCTATGAATATACTTGATATACTATATATTTAGTGTTTACACAGGAAATCTTCTGCAATTTACACATTATAGATCACACGTCATCTGCCTTGCCATTTAGTTATTTGTATCAATCATTTTTATTCTGCATTAAGTTATTGGTTAATTTCTTTAATCATCAGTATGGTTACTATCTAAGATGAGTTCAATTAGTTTTAAACAAACTACAACTTCATAAGCCTTTCATTACATATCACTCTGACCAACAGATGTGTGGCTTTAGATCGGTGGCACCAGTGTTTATACAAAAGCTTTAAACGTAGTGATATGACAGTGCTACAAGCAGATATTGCAGATGAGGACGTTTCAAGCTCTTGCACTCACACAGAAAAAAGATGTGCATGTGCACGTGTGTGCGTCACGCAACATGTTAGCTGCTGGACCAAAACAGCAGAGACTTTTGGCCTCGCGATTCACATTCTTAGTTATTGCGTAAGTCGGCCCGATATTGCTGTTTACTTGGTGCATGGCTGACTCTACCTTTAACTATGGGCTGTTGTCATGGTACCTGATGGTCAAGGGCAGGGGTGCACAGCTCCAGTCTGAGCCACAGCAGCAGTACCACTGGTTCTCTTTTCTTAATTGATCAATAAAACATCTCACTGTTCTGACTACTAGACAGAGTCCACACAATATCAGACAGAGTCCACACAACTGGTCTATTGAAATCGATTATTCAATGACAAGGCTGATATAACCAGCAGAAACTGCAGCCGTTGAGGTCTGGATCTGTGAAGAGAACAGAATGGTTTCACTCCTCACTGAAGATTTAGAACAATGTTTAAAATAATAGTTTCAATGCAGGTGAAATAGTCACAATGGTCACAAATGGTACTTCTTTTTTATTTATTTTTACCCACTCCTCAATAATAGCATTCTCAAACCTTCAGAAACAGGCCTTAGGTGGATGACAGTTTCTGTGGCAAGATATTGACATTCATTATTTGTATTCATTTCTAGAGTCTCAGTGTTGGACAATGGAAGTCTTCGAATAGCAAACGTTACCAAAATGGATGCCGGCCTCTACACCTGTGTGGCAAGGAACCAGTTTGGAGTGGCAAGCAGTGCTGGGAGTCTTTTGGTTAAAGGTATCTCTACTTCCACTCCTTGAGTTGGCTCTCCATTTCTCTAATCCTTGCATTAAGATGTACATTTTTTCAAAATACTGACTGGATGCTTGCAGCAGCAGATTGTACTGTAGGCTTCACGAGTAGGTTTGGTTGGTTGTTATTAGTTGAGAGTAGGACCCTTAGAGTTTTTAATTCGGCTAATATAATGACCCTGCACTATTGGAGAAGAGGAGGTATTTTGGAATAGGACAAAATTAATTGTATGACTTTTTACATCTCCAGAGCATGAAGAAAGGGACCAATGTTTTCCTTGGCAATAGAAGTTAACTATCTGCACTATCCATGAACAAGTGTCTCATTACAGGAACCAGACTACAGATCCATGTATGGATGGACGGTACAATAACAGCTAGTTTCCATGTACCACACAAACATACAATTAGTTGATTGGGCAGGGTCAGACTTAGCATTGGATTTAAGATTAATTGCATTGCTATGCCTTAATGTTTAATTCATATATTCCTGGGGTAGCTAATAGCCATGCTCTGTTTGTTTAAGAGTTCAATCCATTTAAATCACCCACTTCTGCAAGGCAATGGATTTCCAAGCCCTTCTAAAGAGCAGAGTCAACAACAGTGCTCTATTAAAATGCCTTTCGGTGATTCCTAACAAATTATGAATTGCAAATTGTTTGGTATAGAAACTGCTTTCATTTCCTTTTTTTCAGCCCTTTTGCCTGTAAGAATGTCAGTATCTTACAAACTGTATATCTATATTTTATAGGTGATTTTTGTAGATTATATTCATGAAATACAGCCAGCACCCTTTGAAAGAAATCAATATCAGCCACATTCAGTACAATTATTCAGTACCATTCTTAAAGGGAAAATTCACAAAAAAACAATATTTTGGTATTTTTTTCCTTAGTCCACTGTTGATACAGTCGCAAATGTTTTGTATGTCAGCAGTCAAGATTTCAAGATATTGGATTTCAAGAAGCAAAGTTTCACCGGCCACATCATCATGATGTGGTCCTCTGTAGCTCAACTGGTAGAGCACGGCGCTTGTAACGCCAAGGTAGTGGGTTCGATCCCCGGGACCACCCATACACAAAAATGTATGCACGCATGACTGTAAGTCGCTTTGGATAAAAGCGTCTGCTAAATGGCATATTATTATTATTATTATGCAAAATGTAAAATATCGTTTTTGAGTGGATTTTCCCTTTAATAGTACATTCACATTCAGGGCTTGAGATATGGGCATGTAACCATATCTCCATATTTGTCCTTAACTCAAACTGAATTGCAGATACACAATTTCACATCAATGCATGCCTCACATTAAAGTTTAAGTTACGTAAGTTACGTGTGTGTTTCTCAAGTTCGGATCCTGCTCTCAGCAGAGTGAGTGATCTGTCAGCATGGTGCCATACAAGAATCAAACTCTTAATTTTACCATTGCTAGCACCATGCTACAATCAACTACTTATTTAATCTAAAATAAGTGTCTGGCTGTTATGATAGCAATGAAAGCTACAACAAATGTCACAGACTGTTATTTTGTGGAGAGACATACCCAGCAGGAATGTGCACAGATAGGGCCCAAGTGGTGCTCGAGAACCTGCCCTTTTGCCCTATGAGGAAAATGTTTTTATTTTATTCCCTTTTTTTGTGTAACTGTAAATGTAACGAATTGCCCATAAAACTAGCTAATCTCACAAATCCCCCCCGCCCCCCTGTCGCCAGGGGACAAATCAACTGTTTTTTTTAAAAGGCTGATGTCACCAATGAAAGAAACTAAAATCAAATAAAGACTAGTTAAATTGTTTCGACAGTATAACTATAACTAGCTAGCTAACTAGATAGCTGATTTACATAATCTTCTAGCTACATTTGCTATGATCAGATACAGGCGCAGTAGAGGATTATGATTGTAGTCAATTAATTGAAGTTAAAGTTTTTATTTTATTTGACCCCCAAATGGTCTGTGCACAGCCCTGATATCCTGTATAATTATCCTGGATTGATAGTGGTTCATCTATACCATGTTAGCAACAAGAAATCAATGAGATGACAATGAAGAGGGAAACCATGATACCCTTTTCATTGTCAAGTAAAATAATGCACTAGCAAAATTGTAGCTGGATGACATTGAAACTGATCCATCTGCCATGCTCTAACACGCATGTCAAAATGTGTTCAAAGGATTCCATCATTTCAGAACTCAATAGGTAGCAGTTGTAAATCTTAGTTCTCATTTAGATAATAGCTTATTTGAAGGGTACCTACATAAGAACTTCATAACACATTCATAACCCATAACACATTCATAAGCAGTACATAAGCATTTCTTAAATTATTATTTCAAGAGCCGCATGTTCATAATTGCAGTGTAAATGATAGTACTGTGACATAACAAAAATATCAACTTGCGCTTGTTGACATAAGCACTGCTTATCAATGCAGCATGTAGGGATTATGAATGTGTTATGAAGTCTCCTCATTTTTTTTGTCTTGAGACATCCATTCATAGGGCATGCATTCATAGGGCTCACCTGGAATGCACCGTAGGGGGTGTGAGATAACCCACTGGGCTGTTTTGACAGCGCAACGTATAGAGACCTTAAACACCATCTGACATGCAGTGTCTGATTCTCTGTCCATTAGCTTATGACACGCATGCATAATTCAGCTGGGGCTTGCTGTATGGAAACTCAGCCCTGCGTATCTCACTGCACCGCCAAAGTGGAAAAGACACCCAAAAGAGCCAGAGCAAAGATTAGGTTGATATGCAGCACACCACCATGCTGTGGTTGAAATAGGATGGCTTTTCGTCTGGCCAAAATGGAACCAAATTATAGACTCCGGACTGACCTGTGGAAATGGAGGCGTGCAGAGGAGTGGGTTTGTGTGGTTTCGCAGTTTCTTCAGTGATGCATTACTTTGTATAAGTGACTTGTGGTTATAGTTTCAGTGACAGCTAAAGCCACTTACACTGTTCATTCTCATTCAGTGTATGAGAAAGGATGACAATATGAGCCAACGCCTGAACAGGAGATTTCCATAGCTGTCTAGACAGGCGCTCTCCATTCATTGACCATTACAGCCACCAGTTTAGATGATTTTTTCCCATTTTCTTTATGTAAAGAAGCTGTTACTGGGCTCTACTACTTACGATTTCTTTGTGATATTTCAGCTAAATCAAATCTACAAATTAAATTAAATAAATCGTTTTATATTCCAAGATGTGTTTAACACAATCAACTAATATTGTTTTACTATGGTATTTATTTTTGGTTGATAACAATACAGTATGCCTAGGCTAGAGGTTGCGCCCGACGGCACATTCTCTAGCGGGTACTTGTATACTGAGAAGCCAAGCGGTCCTAGTGTTAATGACTGCTTCCACTTCAGTCAAGAACGTTTGGCGTTCACATGGGCTCCTAGAGCCCTTATTAGACAGGTCCATGATGAAAATTAATAATCAGATAGCTATATGGGCATCTGTTACAAGCTGGCAATCACAAGCAACCCTGCTGTAGGCTATCAAATAACTGTCAATGCATAATCATATCCGTGACCATTACAGCCATCATTACACGGTCTGAAAGCACAATAGAAGCACAACTGGCGTAACAATTAATTTAACAAAATAAAAATTACGTTGTTTGGACAAGATAATAAGTAATCTAAACAAGATAATTAGTTGATTAAACTACTTAAGGTGAGTCGTTTGGACAAGATACTAAGTCATTTGGTCGAAATACCAAGTCATTTGGACAAGATACTAAGTTGTTTGGATGAAATACTAAGTGGTTTGGATGAGAGGTCACACTTTATTTGGATAGTCCATCTGTAGATGCTCTACAGATGGTCATACTATTTGTTGATAAGCAACTACTTGCTAAGGTTAGGTTTAGAATAAGGGTTAGGGTTAAGTTTAGGGTTAGGATAAGGGTTAAGGTTAGGGTTAAGACTAGGGTTAGGGTTAGTAGACAGTTAGTTAAAATGTTACTCATAGTCTGTAGAGCATCTACAGATGGACAATCCAAATAAAGTGTTACCGGATGAGAGAATGCCGCAAGTCATAAAATAAAAATGTTTTGCTTAGGCCTTCCTTACTAGACTGATTTACATCATTCATTTTACAGGAACAAAGCACAATAATCACAATCTCAGACATGACTGAGGTGTAACAGTCCCTGAGTTAATAAGACAGCAGAATAGCCCCATGCCTCCAAAGAAACACCTGTAGAATGGACTCAAACGAAACCTAATAGTGCTATAAAACATGTATATACATTTTGTCAATGTAAATAGGCAGAACAAAGTAGATAGTGACAAGAGAAGCTCCCCGCTGATTCTGTCTTGCCCAGGTAGCTGAACTTGTTTTTGTCTCTTGCAGAGACAACTGTTATCACCAGCCCAGCTGGGCATTTGGACGTGACGGTGGGCGAGAGCATCGTCCTCCCCTGCCAAGTCTCCCATGACCACACGCTCGATTTGAAATTCACCTGGTTCTTCAACGAACAGCTCATCCACTTTGGAAACCACGGGGGCTACTTTGAGAAAGTTGGCGGAGTAAGTGCTTTCGAGTCTGCCTTACACTCATGTGCTTGAATTAAGTCTACTATGATGACCTTTTATAATTACTTGACTTATTTATGTGGTTGTCACTTGTGATTTGCAATCCAATTACATACAGTTGATCATATTAATTTATTTTTACTGTGTATGTTCATAAATGATGTAAATCTATCAAGGGCAGAATATATATTTTTACCAGCATTATGTTATGAGCACAATAACATATACAGTACAACAATGAATACTTTACTGCTGATATATAGTGAATGGACTAGAGGAAGTGTATTGAATGATTTTCATTAATGAATCATATCAAATTAGTTTTTGCAATTAACAAGAGCGGTCTGCCTGTTTGCCTGTTCTGCTTGTTGATAACAACTACTCCTTTGAAAAAACTGGTGCCTAAGAAATTGTCGATTCAATGCTCAAACATTACATTTGGTCATCTACAGTAGAATGTATTTATCTTTAATTAGAAAAGCAATTGTAATGTCTTGGCTTCTTACTACCCACAGTTTGTTCTATATTTCTTTCGGCTCATCAGCAATGCCATTAGTTGTATAATCGTGTTTGCCTCCTGGCTTCATTTGAACACTTGACTCCCTGCACCAATCACTTGACACAAAGCTGACATGTTAAAGAAAAGTGTGTCTTAAATGCAATCAGTCTTTTCAACAGTTCCATTCATCATACATTATATTTGTTGGAGGTACAGTGCCTTCAAAAAGTATTCATACCCCTTCACTTATTCAAAATGTTGTTGTGTTACAGCCTGAATTCAAAATTGATTAAATAAATAAAACATCTCACCCATCTAGACACAATATCCCATAATGACAAAGTGAAAACATGTTTTTATAAAAAAAAATCTGATTATTTGAAAATGTAGTACAGAAATATGTCATTTACATAAGTATTCACACCCATGAGTCAATACGTTGTAGAAACACATTTGGCGGTGATTACAGCTGTGAGTTTTTTTGTCTCTGTAGCTGGTGATTTGGACGGAGTTAGGCGCAGGAGGGGTAAATCACAGAATAAATGGTTTATTCGGCAATTACAGCGGTACGCAGCAATGTGTAAAACACCTACAGTGCGGTATAACGGCGCACTGGAGAAAACAAAACACAGGGGTGAATATCCTGGTGATACAGTACATAAAGCTCAACCGCGCTATCGACACCTCCACATTAAACAATCACACACAAAGACATGGGGGGCAGAGTGAATACTTATACAGGGACTGATGAGGGGAATGAACCAGGTGTGTTTAAAAAACAAGACAAAACAAATGGAATGATGAGATGAGGAGCGGCAGTGGCTAGAAGGCCGGTGACGACGAATGCCGAAGCCTGCCCGAACAAGGAGAGGAGGCAGCTTCGGAGGAAGTCGTGACCTTGACGCGCAGCTCCAGCAGCGAGCCGACACCGACCTCGGGGATGGCCAGGAGGACGCGGAGCAGGGCGAGCCGGATGGCAACGGTGGAAATCCCGCAACAGGGAGGGATCGAGGACATCCTTCATCGGGACTCAGCACCGCTCCTCCGGACCGTACACCTCCCACTCCACGAGGTACTGAAGGCCCCCCACCCGACGCCTCGAATCCAGGATGGAACGGACAGAGTACGCCGGGGCCCCCTCTATGTCCAGGGGGGACGGAGGGACCTCCCGCACCTCAGACTCCTGGAGCGGACCAGCCACCACCGGCCTGAGGAGAGACATGGGAAACTAGGGGTTAATACGGTAATCAGGAGGGAGTAGCAACCTAAACATAACCTTGTTTACTCTCCTCAGGACTTTGAACGGCCCCACAAACCACGGGCTCAGCTTCCGGCAGGGCAGGCGGAGGGGCAGGTTCTGGGTTGAGTGCCAGACCCGATCACCCGGTACAAAGACCGGGGCCTCACTGCGGTGGTGGTCGGCATTGGCCTTCTGGCGACGCACGGTGCGCTGGAGGTGGACGTGGGCAGCGTTCCACGTTTCCTTCACGTGCCGAAACCAGTCGTCCACCGCAGGAGCTTTGGTCTGGCTCTGATGCCACGGTGCCAGAACCGGCTGATACCCTAAAACACATTGAAATGGGGATAGGTTAGTGGAGGAGTGGCAGAGAGAGTTCTGGGCATATTCGGTCCATGGCAAGAACATAACCACTCCCCCAGTCGGTCCTGGCAGTAGAACCGCAGGAACCTACCCACATCCTGATTCACCCGTTCCACCTGCCCATTAGACTCAGGGTGAAACCCAGAGGTCAGGCTGACCGAGACCCCCAGTCGTTCCATGAACGCCTTCCAGACCCTAGAGGTAAACTGGGAACCCCGGTCAGACACTATGTCCTCTGGCACCCCGTAGTGACGGAAGACGTGAGTAAACAGGGCTTTCGCAGTTTGCAGGGCCGTGGGGAGACCGGGCAGAAGAAGGAGGCGGCAGGCTTTAGAGAAGCAGGATGGTGGTGTTACCCTGAGAGAGGGGAAGATCAGTTAGGAAGTCAATCGATGAATGGGACCATGGCCGTTGTGGAACTGGTAAAGGATGTAACTTACCCGCTGGAAGGTGCCTAGGTGCCTAGGTGCCTTACTCTCGCGGCACACCAAGCAGGAGGAGACATACACCCTCACGTCCTTAGCCAAGGTAGGCCACCAGTACTTCCCGGCCAGGCAGCGCACTGTACGGCTGATGCCTGGGTGACCAGAGGAGGGGGACGTGTGTGCTCAATAGATAAGACGATCTCGGACACTAAACGGCACGTACCGCAGCCCAGCTGGACACTGAGGTGGAGATGGCTCTGTGCGTAACGCCTGCTCAATGTCCGCGTCCACCGCCCACACTACCGGCGCCACAATGCAGGAGGCCGGGAGTATGGGGGTGTTGTCTATGGGCCTCTCCTCTGTGTCGTACAGCCGTGACAGTGCGTCTGTCTTCACGTTCTTTGTGCCTGGTATATAGGAGAGCATGAAATCAAACCGGGTGAAGAACAAAGCCCACCTGGCCTGGCGAGGGTTCAGCCTCCTCGCTACCCGGATGTACTCCAGCTTACGGTGGTCAGTCCAGACGAGGAAAGGGTGTTTCGCCCCCTCGAGACAGTGCCTACACATGGTCAGGGCTCTGACTACCGCCTTCAGCTCCCGATCACCAACGTCATAGTTCTGCTCTGCCGGGCTGAGCTTCTTAGAGAAGAAGGCACAGGGGCGGAGCTTGGGTGGCGTGCCCGAGCGTTGGGATAGGACAGCGCCTACCCCTACCTCAGACACATCCACCTCCAATATGAACAGCAATGATGGATCAGGATGGGCCAGTACCGAGGCTGAGGTGAACAGAGCCCTCAGGTTACTGAAAGCCCTGTCAGCCTCAGCAGACCAGCGGAGCCGGGGCGGCCCACCCTTCAACAGAGAGGTGATGGGAGCTGCGACCTTGCCAAAGCCCCAGATAAACCTCCGATAGTAATTGGCAAAGCCAATGAAGCGCTGCACCTCCTTTACCGTGGTTGGAGTCGGCCAATTACGCACGGCTGAAATGCGGTCTCCCTCCATCTCCACACCTGAGGTGGTGATGTGGTATCCGAGGAAGGAGACGGATTGTTGGAAGAACAGACACTTTTCTGCCTTGGCATACAGGTCATGCTCCAACAGTCGGCCCAGCACTCTGCGAACCAGGGACACATGCTCGGCGCGCGTAGCGGAATACACCAGGATGTCATCGATGTAGACCACCACACCGCGACCAAGCATGTCCCAAAACACCTTGTTCACAAAGGACTGGAAGACTGATGGAGCATTCATCAACCCGTATGGCATCACCATGTATTTGTAATGCCCCGTGGTTGTGCTAAATGCTGTCTTCCACTCGTCCCCTTCCCGGACACGCACCAGGTTGTACGCACTCCTGAGATCTAATTTCGTGAAGAAGCGCGCCCCATGCATTGATTCGATAACAGAGGAGATGAGGGGTAGAGGGTAACTATAGCGAATGGTAGTTGGATTAAGTGCATGGTAATCAATGCAAGGGCGCAGACCTCCGTCTTTCTTCTTCACGAAAAAGAAACTTGAGGAGGCGGGTGAAGTGGAGGGACGTATGAACCCCTGGCACAGGGACTAGGAGACGTAGCCTCCGTTTCAGCCTGCGACAGGGGAAGGACACCTGTATATTTGTAGTGACTGGGTGTATTGATACACCATTCAAAGCCTAATTAATAACTTCACCATGCTCAAAGGGATGTTCAACCTCCCTGGTCTTTGTGGTTGAATCTGTGTTTGAAATCCACTGCTCAACTGAGGGACCTTACAGATAATTGAATGTGTGGGGTACAGAGATGGGGTAGTCATTCAAAAATCATGTTAACCACTATTATTGAACACGGAATGAGTCCATGCAACTGATTATGCGATTTGTTAAACACATTTTTACTCCTGAACTAATTTAGGCATGCCTTAACAAATGGGTTGAATACTTATTGACTCGACATTTCAGTATAACATTTTTTATTAATTTCTAAAATGTTCTACAAACAAAGTTCCACTTTGACATTATAGGGTATTGTGTGTAGATCAGTGACACAAAATCTCAATTTAATCTATTTAAAATTCAGTCTGTAACACAACAACATGTAGAAAAAGTAAAGGGTTGTGAATACTTTCTGAAGGCACTGTATATAATTAACTTAGCCCACTAAAGTGCAAGTGTGTTTTCCAAAACAATACATTTCTCTTGCAAAATGCACTATCAAAACTTAAAATACCTGTCACAAAATGTCATAATATCAAAAAAGTATAATTTGTCATCTAATGAGAATATTTCTTTATCAAAATTAACTATCAAAATCACAACTTAAAGTACACTTTACAAAAGCAACTAATGCTATCAAACAGTATTATTAGTCAACAAATGAGATGGTTATCTCACCATTTATTAAATAATGGCTCAACAAATACTAACTATAACCATCAATAGACCAACTTTTTCTATAAAAAATAGTAAATGTTACAAGATGGTATTCAAACATTTTAGAGACTTAAGCAGTATTCTCTGAATTAGGATCAAACAGTACAGTTTTTCTCAGTGGTGTACAGTCGTGGTCAAAAGTATTGGTCTTTACAAAGTTTGCTGCTTCAGTGTTTTTAGATATTTTTGTCAGATGTTACTATGGTATACTGAAGTATAATTACAAGCATTCCATAAGTGTCAAAGGCTTTTATTGACAATGACATTAAGTTTATGCAAAGAGTCAATATTTGCAGTGTTGACCCATCTTTTTCAAGACCTCTGCAATCCGCCCTGGCATGCTGTCTGTCACACCCTGGCTCTGGGACTCTATATGTTGAGCCAGGGTGTGTTCATTCTATGTGTTTATTTCTATGTTGGTAGTTCTGTTGTGTTTATTTCTAGGTTGGCCAGAGTGACTCCCAATCAGAGGCAACGAGTGTCAGCTGTCGTTGGTTGTCTCTGATTGGGAGCCATATTTAAACTGTCTGTTTTCCCTTTGTGTTTGTGGGTTCTTGTTCCAGTTGGTCATTGTTACTGTTGGACGTTACGAGTCGTTTATTGTTTTGTTGGTTGTGTATGTTATCACTGAAGATAATAAATACCATGTTCGTTCAACACGCTGCGCATTGGTCTCTCCCTGACGATCGTGACAGAAGAACCCACCTTACAAGGACCAAGCAGCGTGTCCAGGGGCAGATCTTGGACTGGACATGGGAGGAAGCGCCGGGAAAGGAGATGGAGAGGTTGGTGATGGCCCAGGTGGGCAAATCGTGGTCCTGGGAGGACATGCTCGGGGGCAAGGGACCTTGGGCTAGGATTAAGGCCCTGGCGAGAGAGGAGCAGCGGCGTCAGCAGTGTCAACGTCGGACAGGCGAGAGGCAACCCCAGAAAATGTTTAGGGGGGGGCACACGGCATGGGCGGCTGGGCAGCAGGAGGCTGCCACAGGGCGATTTGGAGAGGAGGCCACCGGGTTAGGGGGGCCAGAAGGCAGGTTGGCGGAGCCTGGATGGAGAGCGGAACCAACTTCCCGTACTCAGGCATGGCAGCATGGGACGGGGCAGGTTCCGCGGTATGCGGAGCGGCGTACTGTGCCACGAGTGGTCCGGCATAGTCCTGTACGTCCTGTGCGAGCACCCCGCACGTGTCGTGCGAAGGTGGGTATGCAGCCAGGACGGAGTGTGCCGGCTCAACGCTCGTGGTCTCCAATGCCTCTCCGCGGTCCGGAATATCCTGCTCCAGTGTCACGTGCTGTTATGCCAGTACGGGTACACCGCCCTGTACGTCCTGTGCGGATGCCTCACACAGAGTGTGTGAAGGTAGGCATTCAGCCAGGACGGGTTGTGGCCGCTCTTCACTCCAGGTCTCCTATCCGTCTCCACAGCCCAGTTCGGCCTGTCCCTGCTCTACGCACCAAGCCTACGGTGTGCGTCGCCAGCCCAGTCCGGCCTGTCCCTGCTCCACGCACCAAGCCTACGGTGTGCGTCGCCAGCCCAGTCCGGCCTGTCCCTGCTCCACGCACCAAGCCTACGGTGTGCGTCGCCAGCCCGGTCCGGCCTGTCCCTGCTCCACGCACCAAGCCTACGGTGTGCGTCGCCAGCCCGGTCCGGCCTGTCCCTGCTCCACGCACCAAGCCTACGGTGTGCGTCGCCAGCCCAGCCCGGCCTGTCCCTGCTCCACGCACCAAGCCTACGGGGTGCGTCGCCAGCCCAGCCCGGCCTGTCCCTGCTCCACGCACCAAGCCTACGGTGTGCGTCGTCAGCCTGGTAAGGCCCGTTCCTCCTCCACGCACCAAGCCAGGGGTGCGAGTCGTCAGCCTGGTAAGGCCCGTTCCTCCTCCACGCACCAAGCCAGGGGTGCGCGTCGTCAGTCCAGCACAACCCGTGCCTGGGTCACCGGTGCCTGGTAAGGTACCGGTCAACTGCTCCACTACGGAGCTGAAGCTAACCGCTCCTGCTAAGTCCAGTTCAGCTCCAGCCAGCGGGGCCAGACTGGACCAGGGGCGCTATGGGGGGTTTATTGGAGGGTGGTGGGCAAGGCCGGAGCCAGAACCGCCGCCGAGGAGGTATGCCCACCCAGCCCTCCCCTGTTTTGTTCAAGTTGAGGCGCGGTCGCAGTCCGCGCCTTTAGGGGGGGGTACTGTCACACCCTGGCTCTGGGACTCTATATGTTGAGCCAGGGTGTGTTCATTCTATGTGTTTATTTCTATGTTGGTAGTTCTGTTGTGTTTTATTTCTAGGTTGGCCAGAGTGACTCCCAATCAGAGGCAACGAGTGTCAGCTGTCGTTGGTTGTCTCTGATTGGGAGCCATATTTAAACTGTCTGTTTTCCCTTTGTGTTTGTGGGTTCTTGTTCCAGTTGGTCATTTTTACCGTTGGACGTTACGAGTCGTTTATTGTTTTGTTGGTTGTGTATGTTATCACTGAAGATAATAAATACCATGTTCGTTCAACACGCTGCGCATTGGTCTCTCCCTGACGATCGTGACACTGTCAATTAACTTCTGGGCCACATCCTGACTGATGGCAGCCCATTCTTGCATAATCAATGCTTGGAGTTTGTCAGAATTTGTGGGTTTTTGTTTGTCCACCCTTGTTTGTCCACCCGCCTCTTGAGGATTGACCACAAGTTCTCAATGGGATTAAGGTCTGGGGAGTTTCCTGGTTATCACTTTTGCCTTATGGCAAGGTGCTCCATCATGCTAGAAAAGGCATTGTTCGTCACCAAACTGTTCATGGATGGTTAGGAGAAGTTGCTCTCGGAGGATGTGTTGGTACCATTCTTTATTCATGGCTGTGTTCTTAGGCAAAATTGTGAGTGAGCCCACTCCCTTGGCTGAGAAGCAACCCCACACATGAATGGTCTCAGGATGCTTTACTGTTGGCATGACACAGGACTGATGGTAGCGCTCACCTTGTCTTCTCCGGACAAGCTTTTTTCCGGATGCCCCAAACAATCGGAAAGGGGATTCATCAGAGAAAATTGACTTTACCCCAGTCCTCAGCAGTCCAATCCCTGTACCTTTTACAGAATATCAGTCTGTCCCTGATGTTTTTCCTGGAGAGAAGTGGCTTCCTCGCTGCCCTTCTTGACACCAGGCCATCCTCCAAAAGTCTTCACCTCACTGTGCGTGCAGATGCACTCACACCTGCCTGCTGCCAGTCCTGAGCAAGCTCTGCACTGGTGGTGCCCCGATCCCGCAGCTGAATCAACTTTAGGAGACGGTCCTGGCGTTTGCTGGAATTTCTTGGGCGCCCTGAAGCCTTCTTCACAACAATTGAACCTCTCTCCTTGAAATGGTTGATTTAGGTGCAATCTTACTAGCAGCAATATCCTTGCCTGTGAAGCCCTTTTTGTGCAAAGCAATGATGACGGCACATGTTTCCTTGCAGGTAACCATGGTTAACTGTCACGCCCTGGCTCTGGGGACTCTTATATGTTGAGCCAGGGTGTGGATTTTCTATGTGTGATTTTCTATGTTGTGTTCTAGTTCGTGTTTTCTATGTTGGCCAGGGTGGTTCCCAATCAGAGGCAGCTGATTCTCGTTGTCTCTAATTGGGAACCATACTTAGGCATCCTGTTGGCACTAGTTATTTGTGGGATCTTGTTCTGTATAGGTTTGTGTTGGTGAACCTGTAGACTTCACGTATCGTTTTGTTGTTTTGTTATTTGTGTAAAGTACTCATTAAAAGATGTACGCCTATCACGCTGCGCCTTGGTCTGCCTCTTACAACGATCGTGACATTAACAGAGGAAGAACAATGATTTCAAGCACCACCCTCCTTTTAAAGCTTCCAGTCTGTTATTCTAACTCAATCAGCATGACAGAGTGATCTCCAGCCTTGTCCTCGTCAACACTCTCACCTGTGTTAACGAGAGAATCACTGACATGATGTCAGCTGGTCCTTTTGTGGCAGGGCTGAAATGCAGTGGAAATGTTTTTTTGGGATTAAGTTCATTTTCATGGCAAAGAGGGACTTTGCAATTAATTGCAATTCATCTGATCACTCTTCATGACATTCTGGAGTATATGCAAATTGCCAAATTAATATTTGTGTCATTCTCAAAACTTTTAACCACAACTGTACAAGCATTTCTTGGAACAATGTCGATTTTCAAAAACAGAACTCTGTGGCCTTTTGCAAAACAGAAAATGCATTTGTTTTATGTGCTGTAGTTGCCTTCTAAAAACATTCATCAAACCTATAAAATGTTGTCAAAATTGCAAATAACTTCATCAAAAGAACACGACTGGGAGGGGCTATTGGTGGACAAATCGATGGCGTATATTGCGCTGCTGAGAGCTGAGTGAACCAAATCACACTGACCATCTTTCTTTGGCCAAATACCGAACGGACTGTCATGCAGGAATTCATTCTTCCCTGCGTCTTCTTTGACAGGGAAGTTAAGTCGCGAGTTCAAGTGGTGAGTTTTTTTTATTGTATATTAAATAGCCAAGTCGTATGGTTTATACGCAAATATTTATGCATGACAGTCCGTTCTGTCTTTGGCCAAAGAAAATTGGTCTGTGTGATTCGGTTCACTCGGCTCTTTACGTCATTGATTTGTCCACCGGGATTATTCGTATAGCTTCTCCCAACACGACTGCCTGCAAAAAGATAAACACAACAGTGCATTCCTCTTGAGTCAAGCTGACACAACAGAAAGTTAGTCTCTCTTTAAAAAAAGCAACATATTTTCTTTGCAGTCACTAAATCAGGATGATCAAAACTGTAAGTACAGTTGAGGAACACAACTGATAATAATGTATAGACCACACCAAAGCAAAGCTCTGTAATGGATGGTCACAATGTTGTAAATTACTACATAGGACTAACCCAAAGTTGCATTAGAGTAACTCAACTTCATTCTCTGCATGTTCGCAATGTTGTAAAAAATCCTAAAATTACAGTGTCCCCATTGCCTAAATATTTCCCTATATTGTATATGAAATAGCAGTAATGGAGTGATTTAGAATTTTCTGCACTAGTATTACAGTTTTTGCCTATTGCTTACACACTTTTTGCAGAATTTGGCTCATTATGTCAAAACTCAACACACAAGCCAATCAGACATAGCACTTGGAGATTAACAACTCACATATATGCCAAAATGAAACACTGTATTTGGCCAAAGAAAGATGGTCAGTGTGATTTGGTTCACTCAGCTCTCAGCAGTGCAATATACACCATCGATTTGTCCACCAGTAGTGTCCGTATAGCCTCTCCCAGTCGTGTTCTTTTGATGAAGTTATTTGCAATTTTGACAACATTTTATAGGTTTGATGAATGTTTTTAGAAGGCAACTACAGCACATAAAACAAATGCATTTTCTGTTTTACAAAAGGCCACAGAGTTCTGTTTTTGAAAATCGACTTGTGTGCCGAATCCACCCTTGGATTGATCCCACCTCAATGTCTCCACATGCGTCTTCCATTGCTTGCAGAAGAGTCATGCGGGCATGTGGTTGCCGATCATATACTTTCCACCGCCACGCTGAAAAGAATTCCTAGATTGCATTTAGAAAGGGGCTGTAAGGGGGCAGGTATAAAACTGTGAAATTATTATGGTTGTTGAACCAATCTCGGACCAGAGCAGCCCGGTGGAAACTAACATTATCCCAGATGACAACAAACCTGGGCTGCTGTGGTCTGTCCTGCACAACTGCATGTAGTGCATCTAGAAATGCAATGATCTGTCCTGTATTGTAGGGACCTAGAGTGGCATGATGATGCAGGACTCCTTGGACACTAATTGCAGCACACAAGGTGATATTTCCCCCACGCTGCCCAGGGACATTTACAACAGCCCTTTGTCCAACTATGTTACGGCCCCGACGCCTGGTTTTGGCCAGATTGAAGCCTGCCTCATCCACGTAGATGAACTCATGCGGCAGTTCGGCGGCATCAAACTCCAGAACTGTCTGTAACAGAAAATATTGAATAGTGTTACTGAAAACACATACAGTAACTACAATGTCTATATTTTCACACAAGTAGGGGCTGGGTTGGGTGAGTATAGACAAAAACTACAAGCTACAGGCAGGGCAGGTGGCAGCATAAACCCTCATTCCCACATCACAATATATAGTATGTAAAGTAAAGTGACACATACCTGCACATAATCATGGCGCAGATCCTTGACCCTGACACTGTTCCTCTCAAATGGCACCCTGTACAGCTGCTTCATTCTAAAGTTATGTTTCTGTAGGATGCGACTTAGTGTAGAAATGCTGACCCTGTTGATATTGTTGAATTCATTTCCATTTGCAACGAAGTCGGATTGCATTATTTTCTCGCACCATTTCAATGATGGCAAGCTCTTGTTGTTGAGTGAAGAGCCGTTCCCTTCCACCTTCAGGAGGTCGTCCAACCATTCTGTAGAAAATGCCACCACAAGATGTCATTGGTTAGGTTATTTTTCACATACTGTACTTTCAAACTGTACACAGTACTGCAACATCACAATGGTATTCCTTTACATATACAGTACTTCACAGCACTACCCATTTTTGTATAGTATAGTTAGTACAGTAATACTGTAGTATGATACAGAATCATGTGACACATACAGTAGGTACAGTCTGTAGTAGAAACTTGAAGATATACCTGTTCTCCAGTCGGAATGTCCTTATCATCAATGCTACTGTGTAGCGACTGAGGTTAGGGTGGACTCTTTGCCCAGCCTCCCTCATGGACAGGCCATGATTTATCACATGGTCCACCAGAGTAGCCCTGATGTCATCTGATATACGTCTCCGCACTGGTCCACGTCCTCTTCCACATCCGACTCCTCTCTCTCTTTGTCCTCCTCTTACTCTGACTCTCATTGCCTCCATGCTTGCAAAGTTCTAAAAATGGCTTACCTGAGGCCTATTTGTAGTGCTAAGGCTCAGACTGATTGGTGTTCTGTTTTCTGTGTAAGTGTTTTCAGGTGTGTATGTAAGTGCATACAATTGCCAGATGAGTTTTGCATTTTGAACAGAGTGTTTTCCCAATGATAACAGGTGATTTCGTTTTTGAACAAAGTGTCTAATGTAAGAAAACGTGTGTAGTGTTTCGCAATAAGTGTGTAACAGAATTGCAAACAAAGTGCAACGTTTACATTGTGTTTAAGCTATGGTTACACTGTGTTTAAGGTATGCTACAAGAAGTTTAGGTATTGAGGCTTTGGTCTAAGCATTCGGTTTTAGTGTATAAGCAATGGGCAAAAACTGTAACTGATTGCTGAAAACAGTGAACACATATGCACACATTTCTCTTCTGATGAAAATGTGTTCATATTCTACGAACAAAACACTTAACAGTGAATTTTGTATCCACTGATGCCATTTGTATTTATAATTTTGCAAAAGGACGTCTAAGATATGCAATCCAGATACAAAGGCAAGAAAGTAATCAGAAGTTTGGAAAATGTATTTGGATACATTTGGCCACAGTAAAAAAAAGAATATTGTATGTGATTGAGAAACAGGTAGTTATGGTACTACAAACCAAATACTGTGAGGTAGTTAGGCCTACTGTATATGCTGTGACTAGACTTGGCTGACAAAGCCCTGCTATGTAAAACATGATGAGGCCTCTGAAAAAGCAACATGGAATACAGTAATATTGAAAGTAATTCCCAAAAAACAGAGATGATATGTTCTAAGTGTGAAAGTGACTGAAGTAGAGTAAACACAATCACTGTAAAAAGTAAGGACTGAAATGACTGTTCAATTAAATTTCCTTTTCATGTAAGGCCATATGTTTTTATATACTGTACATCACATTTAATATTTTCCCTATAAAACAGCTGCCAATATAAAAAATTACAATATGATCTAGTTTATAACCCATGGAAAACCAAACTACTGGTCGGTGAACTATTTAATATATACTTATGGACTGATTGTGAGGTTAACAATTATGCAAAGGGTTTTACATGTTGGTGGTAAAGATATACATTATGGAAGTAATTGTTATTGACCGTGAAAAAATGATTTAATTTTGATTGACATACTTTACACCATAGATTTTTGTGTCTTATGGAGAGAGTTGTGTCTACTGTTTTGTAAAAAGTGTTTTGTGATAGAGAGTTCTGTATACTGTTTTGTAAAAAGTGGTTTGTGATAGAGCGTTGTGTCTACTGTTTTGTAAAAAGTGTTTTGTGATAGAGAGTTGTGTATACTGTTATGCAAAAAAGTGTTTATCATTATTGTATTGGCCATGTGGATCCCAGTTTCACTCACATGGATCCCAGTTTCCTTCACAGTGTTCAAGCAATCTAGAAAAACTGCAAGTGCCGCCCACCACATGAGTTACTTACAACTACATTGTAACTTGGGTATCTTGAGGCCCAATAACAAGAAATCATCCCAGAGCATAGTTAGTGTGAGCTAATGCTAGGCAAAAATGATCTCCTCACAAATGTTCTACGGTCTGAAACCTTTGGAAATCTTGACCTCAATCTTATCTATGTGACAAAAGTCACACTTTTAAGTACAGTGGAGCAGCTTTAAAGGTCAGCATGTCTTGCAGCTGACAATTAGAAACAGAAAGGAGTAAAAGGAATGGGACTGAAAATAGCCTTTTCATTCTCTCAGGTAGAAACTGTCTTCTTTAAACGGTCTGAACTATTCAGCAGTTTCTACTGAAGGCCTTTGACTTTTATCATGACTTTCACCTCATATATTGAACACAGAACCAATCGAGTGTACTCTCATCCTGCTCGTATTTGAAGAAGGGCTTTTTATTGGATATCTTTTTCTAGAATTCTAACATTTTCCTTACTGCTCATGAATTACATTCCTTATGGACAGCGCTCAGCCGGTGACATCATGATCCGTAACATTCAGCTGAGGCATGCTGGGAAGTATACCTGTGCTGTCCAGACCAAGGTGGACAGTGTCTCCATCGCCACCGATGTGGTAGTTAGAGGTATGGCTATGCTGGAGCACCAGTAGCACAAAATGTCTCATTGATCTGTTTTAGGATCCAGTCAATATTTTGTTTTTGAATTTGAATTGTGAAATGCCACTTTTGCCACTAATGTAGCAAATGGAAGGTTTAGAATTAAACCTGGAACCTTGGGTTCTCCTACTCTCCAATAATCATCCCATACTGTTTAGACCTCTTCGTAAGCTTGTTTTTGAATCATGACTGCTACATTTTAATTAATAAATAAATAAATAAATAATTAAAATGTATGTGTAGAATATACAGTACTTTATATCTCATTTTGATCAACTAAGTTGATGCTGTGATTACGTTCTTTCCAGGAGCTCCAGGCCCACCTGTGGACTTCCAGGTGACAGAGATGACAGACAGCACAGCGTCTCTGTCCTGGGGACCAGGTCCTGACAACCACAGCCCAGTCCTCACCCACAACATCCAGGCCCGCACAACTTTTTCCCTGGGCTGGCAGGGAGTCATCACAGGTGTGTGTGTACGCGAGTGCATCTTTGTGCCTATCTTTATCTATCACGCATACTGTATAGTAAATTGAAAAATGCACTCACAACATAATCAAGATTCAAGATACATCATCACAATTAGCACACAAAGTTATAGACTGTATTTATATAGCACTAGAAGAGCCTGCAACATGCTAATTAAAGGCTATTTGTTGTCCGGGTTAGTTCCTGAACTTCTTGGGGGCAAACAGCTGACAGCCACTGTCATTGACCTCAGTCCGTGGGTGGAGTATGAGTTCAGAGTGCTGGCAACCAACGCCATCGGAACAGGAGAGCCCAGCAAACCTTCCAAAAAAGCCCGGACCAAAGACATGCGTATGTATCTGCTCCACATAGCTCCCAACACAACGATGAATACTGAATACTGTACTATAATTCTTGCCATTTTATTCAATGAATTGTTTGTTTACATTCAAGTTGTGATGCAATATTATTAATGCAATATTATAGGAAAGTGCAAGAGGTACAGTACAAGCATATTTCCACTGGGATGTTGATGATTGATGATGAGGAGGATATTTTGTGTGAAAACTGTTGGGTGACCCCAACAATGAACAGCTTTAATTGACAGATGTTTTGCCATGAAGATACTAGGAGGCATGCAGACATTGAAGTTTCTCTATGAAAACAAACACCCTTGATTTTGCAGCTCCCAAGATCACACCATCCAGAGTGAACGGAGGTGGTGGTGGTCGCTCAGAGCTTGTCATCACTTGGGAGGTAAAGTGAACAGTTCCCAACACCTCAAAATACCAGTGGTATACCACTACTAATAAAGATGATCAGCTTGATTGGTAAAGTCATACAGATTCATAACAAAGTGCACCAAATGATATGTTGAAATAAATTATGAATCAAACATAACCCATTCTCTGGCTGCAAGTGTTTTTCAGAGCATGCAGGTTGTGCCTATAGGACTTTTTACACTACTGGGCCAATCCAAGCTATATTGAGCTGGCCTGGTTACACATTCACCAAAGTTGCTAGAACCATGCTGAAAAGGACAATGTGAAAATGTTTTATACGAGCCAGCAAAGTACAGTTTCGGTCTGCCTGGTAGTATTAGAAGTTACATGTGTATTATGTGAATGCACTGATGTACGTTTGTGTTTTCACCTCTTTCTGCAGCCTGTCCCTGAAGAGCTACAGAATGGCCCAGGATTTGGCTATGTGGTAGCCTTCCGACCTCAGGGGGCTCAGGGCTGGATGCAGGCTGCAGTCACCTCCCCGGACGCCTCCAGATACATCTTCAAGAACGAGAGCATCGCTCCCTTCTCTCCTTTTCATGTGAAAGTGGGCGTGTACAATAACAAAGGGGAGGGACCCTTTGGGCCGGTGACCACCATCTACTCTGCAGAGGAAGGTACAGTACACTGCCAGACCCTGGTATTTGTTTAGGGAATGAATTAAGTGAAAATGTAGTTTTTTTTTACGTTATTGAGATGTTCTATATAACTCTAGAATTCTGAAATCCATCAATACCTCTACAGGTTTCAACACTAATAGGATGCCATTGTTTTAAGTTTAAGTGATGCCAGACCCAGCTGAGTACACCTTTTAATTTCAGATGCTATATTTACAGTGGCTATAGAAAGTCTACAACCCCCTTGGATTTCTTCACATTTTATTTTGTTACAAAGTGGGATTAAAATTGATTTAATTGTAATTTGTTTGTCAACTATCTGCACAAAATACTCGGTAATGTCAAAGTGGAAGACAAATTCTAATTATTTTTTAATATTAATGAAAAAGAATACACTAATATACCTTGATTAGATAAGTATTCATCCCCCTGAGTCAATACATGCTAGAAACACCTTTGGCAGTGATTACAGCTGTGAGTCTTTTTCGGTAAGTTTCATAAGAGCTTTGCACACCTGTGATGCGCAATATTTGCCCATTATTCTTTTTAGAATTCTTCAAGCTCCGCCAAGGTGTTTGGGATCATGGCTAGACAGCAATTTTCAAGTCTTGCCATAGATTTTCAAGCATATTTAAGTCAAAACTGTCTTTTTGGTAAGCAACTCCAGTGTAGATTTGGCTTTGTGTTATTGTCCTGCTGAAAGGTGAATTCCTCTCCCAGTGTCTGGTGTAAAGCAGACTGAAGCAGGTTATCCTCTAGGATATTTTCATTTTGCCTATACCATTTCTTTTCATCCTGAAAAACTCCCCAGTTTAATACATCACCCACAGCATAATTATTAACTTGACCATACTTAAAAATATATTTGATGTCTAATTTGTTATTGTTAACCATCTACCAATCACTGCCCTTCTTTATGAGGCTTTCAAAAAGCTCACTGGTCTTTGTAGTTGAATCTGTGCTTGAAATTCAATACTTGACTGAGGGACCTTACATATGATGAATGTATGGGGACAGAGGAAGGGATAGTCATTCAAAAATCATGTCAACCCCTATTATTTCACACAGATGGAGTCCATATAACTTATTATGTGATTTGTTAAGCACAAAAATATATATTTTACTCCCCAATTTCGTGATATCCAATTGCGATCCAATTACGATCTTGTCTCATCACTGCAACTCCCCCAACTGGGAGAGGCGAAGGTCGAGTCATGCGTCCTCTGAAACATGACCCGCCAAGCCGCACTTCTTAACACCCGCTCGCTTAACCAGGAAGCCAGCCGCACCAACGTGTCGGAGGAAACACAGTTCAACTGACGACCTGAAGTCAGCTTACAGGCGCCCGGCCCGCCACAAGGAGTCACTAGAGCGCGATGAGCCAAGTAAAGTCCCCCCGGCCAAACCCTCCCCTAACCCGGACGACGCTGGGCCAATTGTGCGCCGCCCTATGGGACTCCCGGTCACGGCCGGTTGTGACACAGCCTGTAGTGACACCGCAACACTGCTATGCAGTGCCTTAGACTGCTGCACCATTTGGGAGGCCCCACATTTTACTTCTGAACTAATTTAGGCTTGCCTAAACAAAGGGGGTGAATACTTATACAACAACTTTATTTTAATTTGTAAAAATGTGTAGAATCTTCACTTCACTTTGACATTATGAAGTATTTTGTGTAGATCAATTACAAAATATATTTCAATCCTACTTTGTAACGGCAAAAAAAAAAAAAAAGTTCAAGGGGGTGTAGACTTTCTATATGCACTGTATTTCTTATTGTCAGCTATCAGTAGTTACACATTCACTGTGTGTGTGTGTGTGTGTGTGTGTGTGTGTGCGCGTGTGCATGCATGTGACCCTAGAGCCCAGCAGAGCCCCAGGTAGGGTGCGGGCCAGGAGTGTGTCGGCATCGGAGATGGAGGCCACCTGGAAGGCCCTGCCCTGGAGCAACAACAGGAGACGCATCCTGGGCTACGAGGTCAGAGCCCAAACACACTGGACATCATAGACATAAAATTGAAAGATTGACACCTCTTCAGTATTTCTCTTCGTACAAGATCAATGGACTATCCATTATTAGCCCTCATTGAATTGTTACATTTATGTTGATTAAATCAACACCCTATCCTGTCTGAACAACTATTAATAATAATAATAATATGCCATTTAGCAGACGCTTTTATCCAAAGCGACTTACAGTCATGCGTGCATACATTTTTTGTGTATGGTATTAATTAGCGTACAGCCACACTGAGACGCATGAACATGGATGAAATCGTATATGATGTACATCATTGTCCGTTTTTGTCCGTCATTAGTACAACTCAGGTCAACTATTTTCTCAAAGGTTTTTTTATTTGGAATTTTGAATGATTATACAGATAATACAGACAGAACAGGTAGAGGGCAAAGCATACACGGATCCCCTACCAGATGAAACCCACCCCAACCCCTCATGCTCCAACAGAGCCCCACCCCAAAACCAGAGTTAAAGCTGGCATGATATATAATTGGAGTAATATAATCAAATAACAAACAAAACAAAGATATAATCAAACAAAAAGTAAAGAAGAGTAAAAATAGTGATACAAATTCTAATTTGGGTTGGTTTATGGAGTTGTGAAATTAGCTGGGTCCATGTCTTCTACAAAGGATAGGAAAGGTTGCCAGATATTATAAAATGTAATAGCAGATCCCCTAATGGAGTAGCGCATTTTCTCTAGCTTGAGATGTTGCGTAACTTCCTTTATCCAATGGCTAAAAGTAGAAGGAAACCGATCCTTCCACTTAAATAGTATAAGACGTCTAGCTAGAAGAGTCGTAAATGCCAGCATGTTGCCCATAGCTGTTTAGAATTAATCCATAGATTAGGGCCTAATTTATTTATTTCAATTGACTGATTTCCTTATATGAACTGTAACTCAGTAAAATCATTGAAATTATTGCATATTGCGTTGATATTTTTGTTCAGTATATTTTAAATTGAATTACAGCATGTCTTAGACATATAGATGAAGAATGGATTCTCTGAAGCATACTCTGCCAAATTTCATCTGAAAGTTGTTCACCTAAATCCTTTTCCCATTGGTTCTTAAGAGAGTCCAGGTATTCCAGATTGTGCGAGTTTAATAACATATAGACCAAGCCTTTGATATAAGGATTAACTTTAAAAACAGAGTCTATAAGGGAAGTCGTTTTTTTTTTTTTCTTTGGCAGACAATCATCTCTGTTGTCATTCATCGGGCAACAGATGATTCCCATTGAAAAAGTATTGGTTCCATCCCAAATATTCGAACACAAAATCCTAATGTGACCACAGCCTTAGACAAGCATATGAATACTCTGACGTGAGAAACTATCCTGCCTTGATGGTTATATACTCTTAACTTCTACCCTGTACAGCCTGAGGAAGATGGGTTCTTCTCTAGGTTTCCTCCTACTGGGGAGTTTATGTGCTTTAAAAATACATTTGATTACATATCAGTGATGTTGACCTGTAGTGTTGACTGGCCCAATGGTGTGTTTTGAACTGTAGCTGAGGTACTGGGGTGAGAGGGAGAGACAGGAGACAGCCAGTGTGATCAGGACCATGGGTAACCAGACGTCTGTGGTGATCAGAGGCCTGGAGGGCGGCAGAACCTACTTTATCTCCCTCCGAGCCTACAACAGCGCCGGGGTGGGCCCTCACTGTGCCACAGTCAATGTCACCACCAAGAAACCACGTAAGTACAAAACCTACATTCAAGGATACCTGCATGCATCCACTCCATAGAGCCCACCCCCCCACCTCTCTCATGAAAAAAAAAAACTCTTGACCCTGACTCGCTGTGTTTGAATACTCTTTGGGCTGTCGTCTTGGATACATTTCATTTGGATAGGCCATCTATAGATGCCCCAACAAACTATCAATAGACCATCAGCAACTATAGATGGACTGTCCAAATACAGTGTTCCCGTTTTATTTTCCTCCAGCCCCAAGCCAGGCACCGGTGAAGATCATGTGGAACACCTCAAACTCGAAGGTCATCCTCAAATGGGATCATGTCAGAGCTCTGGAGAACGAGTCCGAGGTCACTGGTTACAAAGTAAGGGAGTAAACACGTATTTAAAATTTCTGTGATGTTGAGCTTTTTTTCTTCTTATTTATTAGATGATCCATTATGTGCTAGGGTTATTCACCTACGTTGAGTTGTTCAGCACTTTTATTGGTTTACAGAGTACTCCTCTTCTTACAAGAATCAAAACAAACTTGGATGACTGAACAGACTGATTCTTATAAGCAAAGTAAATTATAAGCATAGCAGTGTTTCTGACCATGACGAGGTTGATTCTCGTAGTGATTCTTATACGGTATGTGCACTCTAGGCTATGTTGTGCAGATCCTCACTATATTTGTGTTGTCACATTTCTCCAGGTGATGTACACAAAGGACAGACACAGTCGTCCCAACGTGGTCGAAACCAACACCACTTCTCTGGAGCTGGCGCTACCGGTCAACGAGGACTATGTCATCCAGATCAAACCATTCAGCGAGGGAGGAGAGGGGAGTAGCAGTAGACAAATCACTATTCCCAGGATAGCAGGTGAGATATTCTGCCTGACACGGTTAGAGCGTTGGGCCAGTAACCAAAATATTGCTAGTTCGAATCCCCGTGCTGACAAGTTGAAAAAGATGTGCCCTTGAGCAAGGCACTTAACCCTAATTGCTCCAGGATCACCGTTGATAATGTCTGACCCTGGCCATGACCCCACTGCCCGAGGATGTCTCATGGGGAGTTGGGATATGCATAAAGCACATTTCCAATTCACAAATGCATATAATACACACTTGTACATGTGTGAAATAGGACAAATATAAGCACCCACCAAATTATAAAATTATTATGAGGGCCAACTGATTCAACTTGTTGTATGAGATCATGTAAATAATTGTAATTGAGATGACTGAAATAACATTAAGAACAGAACAGAATTGATTTAAGAGCAACATTATATCATCATACATGTGAAGCTTTAATTGGATTAAATGCAAACAAGTCCAATACAATGGGCCCTTCTGATGTCTAACCATTTTGATCCAAAATACAGTATAGCAGCGCCACCTCCTGATACATTTGAGCAGTAACAACATGGTGGAAAACTTTATTGCAGACTAGATGTGCATCATGACAACCTCAGTGCTATCACTCACCATGTGTTTGTGAGGATATTCTTAATTCAGTGCAGGGTTGGGGTCAATTCCACTTCAGTCAGTTCAGGAAGTAAACGGAAATTCAAATTCACATTTTCCAAAATGCATCTCTATGAGAAATTACATTACATTACAGCACGGGACACAGTGTTAATAACATGGTAAAAGTATGGGAACAAGTTGTTAGTCACCATGAAGACCTTATTTTGCCCAGTTAGCCCTTAATATCTGTGTAATTATAATCTTGTTTTAGGGTAATACTCCAAATATGTAATAGAGGGCTAACAATTCACAAACAGTATGGTAACAGGGATCTGTTTTTCAAAACTCCCTCTAACCTTTAACCCTTTAATTCCAGCGCTAGTTACATATTGCTCATTCATGGTGTGTAACCGTAAATTGTTACCATACTATTACCATGTTATTACCACTTTCTCCCGTGCTGTAATGCAAAGCGCTAGAGACGTTTTGGGAATTGGAATTTCAGTTTACCTCCTGAATTTAAATGGAATTTACCCAAACTCTGATTCAGTGTCTAGAATATAATTGTACTTCATTCTGAACAGCATATCCTGTAAGAAACTTGTTAGATTTTACTGGTTTTATTGCAGGTTCAATGGCCATTGGTGCAGCCCCCGAGTCATCAGCGTTATCCATGGTCAATATGCTAGCACTCTATTTCACAGCCAGGACGTTCCTATGACAAACAGCTCCTGGACCACACTGCTTTCCATGAGGAGACTGGACAAAGAGGCCATGTACCTTCTTCCTCTAACAGGTACCCCCTTTGTTGAAAATATATTTCCCCTCAACCTTTCATGGGAGATATTGTAAGTCCAGCTTGGAAACTGTTGTTACATAAGCAGCGTTGATAAACGCTGAAATTACGTTGTTACCGCTTTCTGTCTTTTTAAAATGTTTTCCGTAAATGGATAATCTCAAAAGCGTTTCTTTATGAAGACAAGGAGATACGATGCACAAGAAGCTGTGTACGTTTCAGGAACCCCTGGGAGAGCTTGGGTCCCAAAAAAGGAGACTGTTACTTTCTAACATCATTTTGATAAGGGTACAACTGGCGAGTTAAGATGCCACCGACTCTGGTCAGTGTGAAGGGAATTATCTCACACACGTGAAATGAAGCTACGTTCAAGAGACCCATACCTGCAGTGATGATTGTCATTCCCTGAATCATCAAGGACTGTATCTAGGACACCTACTGTACTGAAAAGGTTAGGAAGAGAGAACCTCTTGTTTCACTGGAGACCCCTGCAACTACCAGGGGGTCTTGACAAACCTCATCATGTTATGGCCTAGTTTGGGACCTATGTTCCTTTTCCTGGAGACTGCACTTACTCTTACATAACATAAAATATAATATTATGTGCCATTTAGTAGATGCTTTTATCGAAAGCGACTTACAGTCATGCGTGCATACATTTTACGGATGGGATGGTCCCAAGAATCGAACCCACTATCCTGCCGTTGCAAGCGCAATTCTCTACCAACTGAGCGACAGAGGACCACATATATCGTTATATATGGACTATTATATACAGTATAACTGATAACGTTTTGAGCCAACATGGTTCCCATCCACCCAGCCTCATAGTACTGGCAGCTGCAGGACAGTCAGCACCAAAATGGCTTCTGGTCTGAACTACAGTGTGGTGGAAAGCTGATAGATGGATGTCTTTTCCCTCTTTGCCTTTCCCTCCATTACAAGTGCATAAATAGCCACGCTAAGCTGTGTGAGCCAAATTCTTGTACACTGTATGTATGAAATCCTCAGGTCCCAAAATGAGCCTTATGTCTATTATTGTTGTTTTTATTGTTATTATTATTACCTTGTTACTATTATTTATGAATCACATTTGTGTATCCAGATATTGTTTATTAGAAATTATCCCAATTTTATTTATTGAGAACATGGTTCCTTTGGACCATTTTATGTTTTAGATCATGTTTGATCATTAGTGCTCAGATAAGCCTTTTTTCTTATGTCTTTCATGTCTTGCATTGTAAAAGAAGTGGCAGTGCTTATTGAGTTTCTGAACATTGTGCATATTCCTACAGTCAACTGCTGTTTGGCATGCAAGTGGTCAATGTAAGTGGCTTGGAATATTTTAATGGGTCAACCTGCTTTTAATAAACATAATGACATTTTGTTTGCTTCCTTTCTGAGGTGAAATGTGATCTGATCTAATGTATTATTATTTACCATAGCAATAGTGAGAATACAGATGGACACGTTCAAACAATTTGTTCTAATGTTGGATGTATGGCACTGTATAGGCCTACCATTTTGAAAAGTTAAATATGTACTCTTCAGAATATATATATTTGCTATATATTTGCCATGAAAAGACAGGTCTTGGCATTAGGGAGGTTATGTGAAATACAGTGCCATATTGTACAAATATGACGATGTAAAAACAATCAAACAAACAGTATACAAATTGTCCTGATATCATATGTTGAAATACGGATGCTACAACAAAAAAAGGGTGATTCATGGACAGCGAACAGAGGATCGCACTCTCGTCTTGCTCTTTTCAATTCGTTTATTAATGTATGGAATGCAAGTTCACTGTACAGCAAAGACACAGCACCAAGCAATGGGGAGCAGCACAGAGCAAACATGATGTGAACTGAGAAGAGGGGGACTATACAGGGGTCTGGGAGGGTTCCAAGGTCAGCCAGAGGTCATCCAATCAGGGTTCGGCACAGGGCGATGGTCTCGCCAACGCCTCTGATTAATCATGGCCGGTTTGATTACTTGTCCAAGTTGCCAGGGTACTTCAACATGTAGGATGTAGGATGAAGTTGCCCTTAGACACTGATCTAAGGTCATGATTAAGGTTAAGACTTGGGTAGGGTAAACTGATGCTAGATGCACCCAATTCAGACTGCACCGCAAACTATCTAGAGCTCATTGAAACTCTCTAGTGTACAGTAGTAACATTGCCACTTATCTGAAACCAATTTAATCCTCAGTATACTGTACAAAGGAATGCATGGCTGTTGACATTGGTTTCGCCACTCCTAACCCCCACATTGATTTTGCCACTGTCATTTGTAAAAGATATCAAACATAAATGCAAAAACGGAGCTCGGCTGTCCAATGCGATTCAACAGTTACACACCACACACCTGGTAACAGTTGAGTTATGTGTCCCAAAGCCAACTTTAACTTGTCATAAACCTGACATTGCACATTCAGTTCAACCTTTGCTTTTTCCTCTAAATGCATTAACTCCGTCTGTATAGCTTAGACTCAGTCAGAAATGACCAGTGTTGTAAGAGAGTACCTGACAAGTAATACTATGACAGGACATATACATTAGTCTTACCATATCATGTTTGTGACATAATTTTGTTGGCTTTCTGGCACATAGTTAATCTAAAGTATATCCTTGATTACAAAACTGTTGGAAGTAGTTCCTTCATACAAATACAAAAGTCTCACTACTACCAAACATTATCACAGCACACTTTTCATACAGTAGTAAACATAGCCCATGGTATCCCTCAAACACAAAATATAACCAGACCAAAACACACCAAAAGCAGATGAGGGATTGAGATTCCAGGTATCACTGGAACACTTTGCTTGAAGGAGGATAAATAAGGACTTATATTTATAATGCCATATAATCACTGCAAGAGGCCTGGTAAATGTCCATAAAAAACTTCAATCCATATAACATACAGTAAGTCATCCCTGATAAATGGCATAAACGCCACCAGGATAAAAATCATTAGCAATTGCTAATGTCATGATAGTTGTTGTTAAATGTGTATGTAGTTGGATGGAGAGCCTTATGTATGCCCCTTCAAGTGCAGTGATAGCGCTTTACAGCACTCCTATTATTTAATGGAGTCAACCCAATGTGTACATGTTGTGGGACCTCGGGATCGGCAAACCCTCTTATCATGACTGAATTTGTTATGTTATTGTCTTTTTTCCCCCATTCTGTATTGAAAACACTGTATACTAATACCTTTCATTTCCTTTTTCCTGTTACAGAGTTTAATTTCCTGTAGATGGAGTCTACAGTTAGAATAGACATAATGCAGACTTTTGCATTTCACTGACATCTAGGCCGGGATTCAAGCCGAAGCACATTGTGGAACGCATTACATTTAAAGATAATTTCCAATTGAGCAGACATCCAACAGCTGCTACAATCAATGCGATCTCCGCGGGAACATTGCCTTTAAAGGTGGAATCCGCAATAGGGGGAAACAGCGCCACTGTCTGCCCCACGGCTGTTGTTATTGTTTTAGTTTTGTCGACGAAGCAGAGGTGGGGAGCACTGGGGGAGCGTCGTGCATCAAGAAAAAAATAAAAAATAAAGCAGTACATATGCTGCTGTTCTATCGCGCATGCAATGATGTCAAAGGGAAAACAACTGTGTTCATTGTTTCAAGTAACTTCTTTGTTGTTGTAATATCGCAAACAGACGTTGCAGTTTCACCATTAAGAATTCTAGCTTTAATGGGCACATTGTCGACAGGGCTCTACAACGTGCCTCGGATTGAATCATGGCCATAGCCTATGTTGGACATTTACTGATGTAGCTAGCTACTGTGATATTTCATACTGCGTTAAGGTCTCTTCTACTTTGTATAATACTATAACTTTGTATCTATACAGTAGGTATTCTAGTGGTTTAATTTAATTTCATAATGAATGTCTTTATCATGCAAACATTATCTAAAATACTAGTTTCATTTAAAAGGTAGCCCATTTGGCAAATTTAACAAGGTTCTAATGTGTATCTATTAATATTTCCTAGACAAATGGCCACACTATAACAGCAGAAAGTGACTGTATCTCTAAAGTTTGGAAGGGGACCTGACCTTGGATCATTTTAGAACAGCAACATGCTCAGAATTTATACTTTCACCATTTTAATAAATAACCAACAGGCACATTCTATAGATCAGAGGTTAATAACCACTCCATTCATATACATCCAAATGTCTGCACAGTTCAACTTCAATAACAAGTAAACCATCATCATAATACAGGAACGTCAATTGTGTTCTTAAAACACAAAACACAAGGGTTCAAGGTAGGGTCTGTCAAGATGTCAGCCAAATGGCCCAATTGTGGGTAAAAGAAAAAGCAAGATATCTTGACAAAGCCCACTTATCCGAGAGAGTTTCAACAGCTCTTCTCCTCTGTTGTGTGATTGTGAGGATGCGCCATTGCAGGAAGAAAAGTTCAACTTTGACCTTTCTGTGTTAGCTGTGTTGCCCC
The DNA here is from genome assembly GCF_964263955.1 of Coregonus lavaretus. Taxonomy (NCBI): domain Eukaryota; kingdom Metazoa; phylum Chordata; class Actinopteri; order Salmoniformes; family Salmonidae; genus Coregonus; species Coregonus lavaretus. The sequence continues at coordinate 22,524,667 of NC_140007.1, read as the reverse complement.
TTTCTCTACTCTGGAACATTTGGCATCGTTGAGTTAGTGCCACCAAACCAACGCCGCGATTTACTGACCTCGCTGGTGCATAGTAGCCTACTGTTCTCACATCTCCTGCAATCTGTGTATCCTCTGGCATTCCCATAACCATTCTCACTGTTACAGAAATGGGCCAAAGCACAGTTATGGACTTTGCTGGTTTAGCAAGTATAAAAAATCTAAGGGAAGGTTTTCCTGTTCACGAAAACCTGCTTTACTGCATGCACGTCAACAGTACTGGACCTACATCTAATGGATACATATACGTTTTTTTCTCTTTACAAACTACATAGGTATATAAGCACACTCTAGATTTAATCTGGACCGCGGAAGATCCGCGTTATTGCGCAATTAAAATGTAAAGGTAATTTACAATTGAGCCGACATACTGTTTGCAGCGTTTACTGTGAATGCAGTCTCAGCGAATGCGGGAACATTGCCTTTAAATTAAAATTATGCTTTAGCATCGATCTTCCGTGGTCCAGATTGAATCTAGGCCTCAGTAGGCATTAGAGTTGGATCTGAGGTCTAGAATGCTGGGTGGAAGTTACTTAGTAGGACTTCGGACCACATTGTAGTCCTATAGTCTGCCAGATTATTTTATACTAAGTAACCCTGTAATAAAAATGTCCCGTACTTCAAGTGTGGCATTGGTGTGGGTTGTGGCGGCCGTGAGACTCTACAGTGATATGATGGGATGAGCACAGCAAAGAGACAACAGCTCCTAAGATTTGGATCCACTTGACATTCAGGCAAAAACCTTCCCATTCATTTCCTTAGAGGATACTATGCAGAGGCAAGCTGAGAACAGTTTGGTGGTCTAGATAGGATACAGCTTAAATCAAATTAATCTTGTGCACCAGCTGGCTCTCTCTCTGTCGAACCGTCTGGTTTCCGACCACCTCAGAATGGGACTTGACTGGAAGCCTATGGCAGGAGCGGAAAAACAACCACTGGTTTTAATTGGCTGATCTCTCAGTCCATCACTATCTAGTGCAACCCTTAGAACCTCCCCCTAAGTGTGCTGCATCCGGGGGCCAGTATTGTTTTTATGTTCTTGTGTAACAAAGGTATGGCTAGCTATTAGCATGAATGGCGATATGTTCCTACTACCTTGGGTCCAGGGAGTTATTTCCGTGGTGCACCATAACAAACACTTTTCCGCCCCAATTTGGAACGTCTCATAGTCGTGTGATTCACTCGGAATTTGAATTGATTATCATGTCACTCAGTAAATCTACACCCCTTCACAGTCCCACAATTTTACCAGGCTCTATGTTCCGGCAATTCGAGCCTGGGGACGAGTTTTTGTGTGTGCAATTTAGCTAACCCTAACCCTTCACCTAACCTTAGTCTAATTCTCCTAACCTGCTACATTAATTATCCTAACCTGCTACAAAAAGTCCATTTTTACATAAGCTGTACTTTATCTAGTCAAAACCCAGTTGTTTGGCTTGAGTGTTGAGACCAGTGTAGACAGGTGTACTAGGTGTAGACTGAAACTTTCCAGCAGTGAAACAAGGAATTCTAGCACTATTTTGTCGTTCAACCTGTTATTTCGTAGTACCGAGACTGCCATCATTTATGACAATTCCATATCTAGCCAGTATGAAAATGTATGCACTCACTAACTGTAAGTCGCTCTGGATAAGAGCGTCTGCTAAATGACTAAAATGTAAAATGTAGCCATCCAAGTCTGTATTTCACCTTGTCTAAACATCAGACTGTTACCATGGTTACTCCATGGCTATCAGTCTGAAAGAAGTTGCTGTAAAAAGACGCAACAGTCAGAATGTTGAATAAAATTATATTTCAATGTACTTTACCGGTTGTCTTTTTGGCGGTAGGAAGTGGAGATAAAATGGCCACAGGAAAGTATTATTAGCCCAACTTTCTGGGGTGCCGGTAGGTATATGGCTCTGTCGGCTTGTAATTCCAGTGAGTATTTTCAATCATGTGATGCAATTCACGTGATGCACAATATGTAAACAATAGCTGAATGTAACCAAACGTTGTCAACCGAAGCACGTTTCCTCGCAATCAGCTGGAAGTGTTTGCCGTTCGGTCTGTGGTTAGGTTCGGACATATTGTGCAAGTGTTTGTCTCGTGCAAATTGAGTCAGTATTGAAAATACAAACCGGAAATACAAACGATATACAGACCAGTGTCCTGAAGGTCGGGTTGATAACGCTCCCCTATGTATATTCTTTATCCGGCTCCGACATAGGGCCAAAATCGGTGGACAACAGGTAAAGTACGTTGAAATGAAGTTTGTTCGACATTCTGACTTGTAATGTGACTGTTTGGGAATGCTGAGCCTACATGTTAGAGACGAGTATGTAAGTATTTCACTCTCGGATTCTAAGAGGCTATATTTCACCATCTCACCGCCAGAGCAAAGGTTCATCAATAAAGAGTCCTGTTACTATGGTAGACAGCAGGGAAGGATATGGGTTGGCCCGGTGGGCAGGAGTAGTAAGGGTGAGGGATTAGAACGTGTGTGTGTGTGTGTGTGTGTGTGTGTGTGTCGGAGCCACACTAGCAGTGGTCAGGGTGGTACAGTAGAGTGGTGGTCTCAGGTAGCTCAGGCACCAACAGGTCTGCTCCTGAGGGGGGCGCTCATGTCCCAGGAATCAGGACTATAGGAGAGAGGAGACAGTTCATTGTTTAAAGCAGGGATGGGCAACTTTGATGGGGGTGGGGGCCACAAAATCGGAACTCATCATGAGGGGCCGCAGTTGTCGTCGTCCCCCGCCCCCCTCCCCGACCTTGATTACTACAAGTCTAGATAGCTGGCCGTTAGACTAATTTACCAATCTAAAACATGTTAGCTGACATGGGCTAATTGAGTGACTGTCAGTGACTGACATAACAAGAGGAAAACTGTTGATGCACAACCACATTTCGAAATTGCACCTTGTGTATTCTACTATTCTACCTTGCAACAGTTAGTTGAGACCCCGACTGAGTCCCCCCCCCCCCCCCCCCCCAAATTGATCCGAGGGCCTTCAAATGGGGGGCCACCAGTTGCCAATCCCTGGTTTAAACTATGACAAAAGATGAAAGGAACTACCAACTTTTCATGCAAAGAGGTTATGGAGATTCGATACACAATAGAAACCTGTCAGACTCCTGTACCTAAGATGTCCCATGTGGATCCTCAGTGGATGATTCTGTTTCCTTGACAACTACTGCCTTGGTGACCAACATGTCTGGATGCTGTTGCTTGGCTTCCTGTATCGCAATAGCGAGGGCCTGTGAAGGAACAAATTATATGACATTCATTTCAACTGCTTACTATGTAGAATCACTAGACTGGTGTATGTCTAGTAATGAAAACTCTATGAACACTTTTAAGACTACACATCCCCTGCTGTGTCTATAGCTTATAGGTTACTGTGTTACAGAGTTAATGTTGTCCTTCAGCTGGAGTCTGCTCACCTGCTCCTGGTCAACATCATCATCTCCTGTGATTATGATCCTCTTCTCAATTCTGGTCTCTGAATAGCCCCCTTTCACCGTCTGGAACACACAACAATTAGTTTTGGAACATTTGCCAAATTGAACACACTGTTGCTGTTGCTTATACAGTTGAAGTCGGAAGTTTACATACTCTAAGGTTGGAGTCATTAAAACTCGTTTTTCAACCACTCCACAAATGTCTTGTTAACAAACTATAGTTTTGGCAAGTCGGTTAGGACATCTACTTTGTGCATGACACAAGTAATTTTTCAAACAATTGTTTACAGACAGATTATTTCACTTATAATTCACTCACAATTCCAGTGGGTCAGAAGTTTACATACACTAAGTTGACTGTGCCTTTAAACAACTTGGAAAATTCCAGAAAATGATGTCATGGCTTTAGAAGCTTCTGACAGGCTAATTGACATCATTTGAGTCAATTGGAGGTGTACCTGTGGATGTATTTCAAGGCCTACCTTCAAACTCAGTGCCTCTTTCCTTGACATCATGGGAAAATCAAAAGAAATCAGCCAAGAACTCAGAAAATAAATTGTAGACCTGGTTCATCCTTGGGAGAAATTTCCAAATGCCTGAAGGTACCACATTCATCTGTACAAACAATAGTACGCAAGTATAAACACCATGGGACCACGCAGCCGTCATACCGCTCAGGAAGGAGACGTGTTCTGTCTCCTAGAGAGGAACGTACTTTGGTGCGAAAAGTGCAAATCAATCCCAGAACAACAGCAAATATATTGTGAAGATGCTGGAGGAAACGGGTACAAAAGTATCTATATCCACAGTAAAACGAGTCCTATAACGACATAACCTAAAAGGCCGCTCAGCAAGGAAGAAGCCACTGCTCCAAAACCGCCATAAAAAAGCAAGACTACGGTTTGCAACTTCACATGGGGACAAAGATCGTCCTTTTTGGAGAAATGTCCTCTGGTCTGATGAAACAAAAATAGAACTGTTTGGCCATAATGACCATCGTTATGTTTGGAGGAAAAAGGGGGTAGCTTGCAAGCCAAAGAACACCATCCCAACCGTGAAGCACGGGGGAAGCAGCATCATGCTGTGGGGGTGCTTTGTTGCAGGAGGGACTGGTGCACTTCTCAAAATAGATGGCATCATGAGGAAGGAAAATTATGTGGATATATTGAAGCAACATCTCAAGACATCAGTCAGGAAGTTAAAGCTTGGTCACAAATGGGTCTTCCAAATGGACAATGACCCCAAGCATACTTCCAAAGTTGTGCCAAAATGGCTTAAGGACAACAAAGTCAAGGTATTGGAGTGGCCATCACAAAGCCCTGACCTCAATCCTATAGAAAATGTGTGGGCAGAACTGAAAAAGCGTGTGCGAGCAAGGAAGCCTACAAACCTGACTCAGTTACACCAGCTCTGTCAGGAGGAATGGGCCAAAATTCACCCAACTTATTGTGGGAAGCTTGTGGAAGGCTACGCGAAACGTTTGACCCAAGTTAAACAATTTAAAGGCAATGCTACCAAATACTAATTGAGTGTATGTAAACTTCTGACCCACTGGGAATGTGATGAAAGAAATAAAAGCTGAAAGAAATCATTATCTCAACTATTATTCTGACATTTCACATTCTTAAAATAAACTGGTGATCCTAACTGACCTAAGACAGGGAATTTTTACTAGGATTAAATGTCAGGAATTGTGAAAAACTGAGTTTAAATGTATTTGGCTAAGGTGTATGTAAACTTCCAACTTCAACTGTACCTCTACAGCTAGAGAAAACATAAGATCAATGGAAACCAATAATACTGAAGGTACTGAATATGTCAGACCATATTTGACCATCTTTGATACCTTGGTGACATGTGTGGTTGCAGAGGTAACATTCTCAGTAACAAGTATTGGAGATCCAGAGGCCTCTCTTCCCAAAGTACACATGTGCACCTGTCAGGACACATGGGGAAAAAAGCATTAATGACATCATGATCATACATGGACACCAGACGTGGGTTCAAATACATGTGAATTGGAGAATCTGGTATTTAAAATATTTGTTCTGTGTATTTGAGTATTTTCAAATACACAGCCCGAAACAAGTACTTTTATTGAGTATTTGAATAATAGTCTGCTAAATTGTGTTTGACAGGATTTTCAAATACTTATTTCAAATATAATTTTCAAATACCTAGTTTAAATGGATAGGAGTGTATTTAAGTCAGTGTATTTGAGTTTTTCAAATACTTTCCAAGTATTTCCAAATAAATTCAAATATTAATTCCACTACTTGTCTTTTCAAATAAAAGATAGCTGAATACTTACTATGAATGTATGTGAAAGTAATTGAGATATTTGAAACGCAGGTCTGATGGACACACATGCACACACACAGACACACATATACATGATTAAATACATACAGTGCATTCGGAAAGTATTCAGACCCCTTCACTTTTTCCACATTTTGTTACGTTACAGCCTTAACCATTTTAGAATAACATAAAACATTTTCCTCATCAATCTACACACAATAACCCATAATGACAAAGCAAAAACAGGTTTTTAGAAATGTTTGCAAATGTATTAAAAATTAAAAACAGAAATACCTTATTTACATAAGTATTCAGACCCTTTGCTATGAGACTCAAAATTGAGCTCAGGTGCATCCTGTTTCCATTGATCATCCTTGAGATGTTTCTACAACTTGATTGGAGTCCACCTGTGGTAAATTAAATTGATTGGACATTATTTGGAAAGGCACACACCTGTCTATATAAGGTCCCACGGTTGACAGTGCATGTCAGAGCAAAAACCAAGCCATGAGGTCGAAGGCATTATCCATAGAGCTCTGAGACAGGATTTTGTCGAGGCACAGATCTGGGGAAGGGTACCAAAAGATTTCTGCAGCATTGAAGGTCCCCAAGAAGACAGTGGCCTCCATCATTTTTAAATGGAAGACTTTTGGAACCACCAAGACTCTTCCTAGAGCTGGCCACCCGGCCAAACTGAGCAATTGGGGGAGAAGGGCCTTGGTCAGGGAATTGACCAAGAACCTGATGGTCATTCTGACAGAGCTCCAGAGTTCCTCTGTGGAGATGGGGGAATATTCCAGAAGGACAACCATCTCTGTAGCACTCCACCAATCAGGCCTTTATGGTAGAGTGGCCAGACAGAAGCCACTCCTCAGTAAAAGGCACATGACAACCCGCTTGGAGTTTGCCAAAAGGCACCTAAAGGACTCTCACACCATGAGAAACAAGATTCTCTGGTCTGATGAAACCAAGATTGAACTCTTTGGCCTGAATGCCAAGCGTCACGTGTGGAGGAAACCTGGCACCATCCCTATGGTGAAGGATGTTTTTCAGCGGCAGGGACTGGGAGATTAGTCAGGCTTGAGGGAAAGATGAACGGAGCAAAGTACAGAGAGATCCTAGATGAAAATCTGCTCCGGAGTGCTCAGGACCTCAGACTGGGGTGAAGGTTCACCTTCCAACAGGACAACGACCCTAAGCACACAGCCAAGACAGTGCAGGAGTGGCTTCGGGACAAGTCTCTGAATGTCCTTGAGTGGCCCATCCAGAGCCCGGACTTGTTACCCCATCGATCATCTCTGGAGAGACCTGAAAATAGCTGTGCAGCGACGCTCCCCATCCAACCAGAGCTTGAGAGTGTCTGCAGAGAAGAATGGGAGAAACTCCCCAAATTCAGGTGTGTCAAGCTTGTAGCGTCATACGCAAGACTGACCAGTCTTTAGAATAAGGCTGTAACGTAACAAAATGTGGAAAAAGTCAAGGGGTCTGAATACTTTCAGAATGCATCCATATTAAACAGCACAATGCAAACATACTCATACATAGATACATAGTCAGGCATACACATTCAAATTATTTGGTTCACTCTAACACATCTAATTCTAACACAATCTCATTCTAACACAGAGGGAGAAGTAGGTTTAAGCTGCTGAGACCTACAATCTGTGTGCTGGAGTTAAAATTGGACAGGTCAGGTAATAATGTACTCACAGGGGAAACACCTTCCGTTGTTGAATAAGAAGTCTCGCCTATACTGCTTACAGTCACACCATGATCCTGAAAGAGACAGAAAACCCGATGTGATGCCCACTCCTGGTTTGAATGACAGACTTTCAAATATGTCAGACAGACCATTTTACGATCAGTCGAGATATAATGCATTATACTCTCTGTGCTTTCAAATCATTATAGGAATGTATTATAAGGATGCTATAACTACTTATGAGCAATTATGATATGTCATAGCAAGTGTTATAAGGCATTTTAAATGAACTTATTAGGCATTATATATATATATATATATATATATATATATATATATATATGTGTGTATGCATCATAGAAAGTGTTACCACGACGGTAGGACCACAGAGAATTGGGGTCGTACCGAATACTGAAATGTTGGTAACTTTGAAATGACTTTTAAAAAAACATCAAACCTTTATAGAGAACACTAATGGCATATTAATGTGCATTTTCTAACATTTAGTCAGATACTGTAAATGGCTGATGTGTTTTTAGCACATGAAAGCAACATTTGCATTTGTCTGTAGCCTACAGAAGTTTGTTGTTTGCAATTATAATGTCCAGGTTTGATATTGCCCATTTGGTTGACTGGTCAGTCTATAAATCTGAGGTCTGTATATTTGAGGTTCTACTGTAGCATCTATATACCTTTTCTCTATCTTTATACCTAACGAGCAATGGCCTCTACCTGATCAATTGTACCAGATCTCCATCGGAAATGCTTCTCTACCTGATCTGTGAACTCCACGATGGTTGTGGTGACCTCTGACCCATTGGACTGTGTCTCGACCTTGACATCGGTCTTCCTCAGTGCATGGCTGGCGACAATGCAACTAGCCTCTCTGCTCAGAGCTGTCATGGGGGACACGTAAGTGGTCTCTCTCACTGTCTGGTCTCTGTCGACCTTGACCTCAGTCTTCCTCAGTGCATGGGATGCGACGACATCACTAGCCTCTCTGCTCAGCGCTGTCATGGCGGACACGTAAGTGGTCTCTTTCTGTGACTGGTCTCTGTCGACCTTGACCTCAGTCTTCCTCAGTGCATGGGAAGCGACGACGTCACTAGCCTCTCTGCTCAGCGCCGTCATGGGGGATGAGTAAGTGGTTTCTTTCTGTGACTGGTCTCTGTCGATGGGCACTGACCTCTTTGGTTTTCTGGGCACAACAGGCTTTGAAGGAAAACACAGAATAATAACTTCCATTGCTAGAATTTAATTTGAGATTCAGCACTCACAAGCTGTATGTAAAATATTTGAGAGAAAGCGTCTTTACATTTCCTTAACCCTCCCGTTGTCCTAGGGTCAAAATGACCCGCCACTGTGTTGAACCAACTTTATTAAATTTTTATATTTTTGGGATCATTTGTGAGAAGGAGGCAGTGAGACTTTAAAGAAAGTCCCATGATTTTGTCATATGAAAGACCAGTGAAGTCCAGCATAAACTTCAAGAAAACATTAGTGAGCTGTAATGGTACTCACATTACACTGTCAATGTCAATGTTAAATTTAGCCAATTACTGTTAATTATGTAATGATTTGTACACTAAGGCTTACTTCAGCCGTTTTGACCTGTAAACTCATTACTAGTTACTTATTCTAAGGCTAAAAGATGATCCCATAACCGTAAACCTTTAGTGAACTATCACTTCAAATACCTACCTGGACCCAAACTGTCAGTGGCGTTTGCTTGTGTACTTTACCTCGTGGTGTCGGACCTCTTCGGTGTGCAGCTGCTTGGCAGGAGGGCTGCTGCTAGCCCCGGTGAGAGGAGCCGAGACGAGAGGTGGCGGGGTTCCCTGCATCAGGTCGATGCTCAGGCTGAGGCCCACGTCGGGTGACAGGGGCCTCTCGCCCAGCTCCATCATGCCCCTGGAGAACTCCTCCATGCCCGTATGGAGGTCCATGAGGACAGTGAAGTCTACCTCGGCCTCCAGGCTGGACGTAGAGCTGACCGTGATGCTGGAGCACTTGCGCTCGATGCCCAGGTGGGTTTCCTTCAGGTACAGGGTCTCGTGGTCTTGGTCGTCCTCTGACACTGAGCCCAACCGCCGCTCCCATGGCTCCCTCTGCAGGTTAGATTGGAGAAGACGGACAAGAGAATTAAAAAACATAGTCGGCTCAATACAAGGGACTCGATATAAAGATTTTTGCACCTGTGCTAAAAAATATATACTTAAAAGGTCAAACAGAAATATCAAATAATCTTTCATCATTAGACTTTAAGGTCATATTTTAGTTTTGTGTTTTGTTTATGATCAGCAGATGCTAATGAAGGGGTTGAACATGCTGAAGAGGTTTTGCACATTGAACAAAACAGTGACTCACCATGGCTTCGTCAAAAGGCTCCTCATGAATGGCAGGTGTAGGAGGGGTGTCCTATAGAAGCAAAATGAGACCATTTTATTTCACCTAACGAAACTGTAAAGAACAGCCATGAACTGTACACACAATAATATTGGCATCATCCTTCTGACTGTCATTGAACGAGAAACTTCCCAGAGAGAATTCAAGGGTTTGCATTGTCAATGAATGCAGTGACATCACCTTGGGATTTACTCTTTACTTCAGTACAAGGCTGGTTACATTTTTTTCCAAACAATGGAGTGAATGTGAAACCAACTGTATGACAAGTTATGAGCAACATATGTTGACGTCACCACACATAATAGCTGTTTCCACCATCATTTTGTTGAAGACATTGTTCTAGCCAGTGGTTCCAAGATATTTTGCACATGGCAAGGCTGAGGAGGCTTCATAATGTCATGCTAATCCCATTGAAAGTAGACCTATGCTAACTGTAAGCTTACAGTTCATATATGAATATAATAACTTGAGGTAATTGTTCACACAACTTTCACACATGCACATAGGATGTGTTTAAAGTCAACATTATCACAAAATCTGTAAGTGCGATGGTAATGCCATGCACTGTTGAGGTTAGATAACAATACCTTCCAGGAATCAGGTATTTGTATACTTAAGTCCAGTGTACAAGTACCTCAGCCCTGAACAATGTGGCTGGCAGCGCTGCAGCCAAGAATTAGTGCATAACATCTCATAATAAATGGCATATTGGCTATTGCTGTAGAGATGCCAACACTGAACATTTTGGCCAAATGTCCAAAGCGCACTGTGGCTTCAAAGGAAGGTGATGGTGCGAAGGCCATTGACTCCTTGCAACAGCAACCACCTTTAGTCAGGGAGGTAAGAGGATGATGTTGGAAGGAGAGACCAGGTGTTAACGTGGTGACGAACAGACGCCAGAAGCTTAAGCAATGGAAACATTGCTTAAAGGCCCACCGATTTCTAAAATGGACAAGCAGATGTTAAGCTTTGCAGAGGGGAACGAGAGCCAGGAGCTCCCGGGCCATGAACTTGTTAAGTCTCAAAATGCCATTGGCCAATGATAAGATGTGAAGGGCCACAGGCTTTTACCTGCTTTTTTATATACAGCCACATGAGTTCTACATGTGTATATTCAAGTGGATAAAAACAAGGTTGTGATCGACTTAAGCACATGCAATGCTTTAGTTTCCAGTGATAGACAGGCAGGTTAGGCAGACGGCGTTACCACTTGTTTCCTCTTGGTTGCTTCCTGGCTAGAGTTCCTGTAATGGCCGTTGCTAGAGTCATTGGTGACATTCTGCCTGTTGCGATCTCTAGTCTCCTTGGACCACTGTGTTTTCAGAGGGAGGGTTGGAGGGGGAGCTGCATGGGAGGCCAAAACCTTTGAGCCAAAGGAAAAGGTGTCTGTAAAATCTGGGTAAGCCTCGGGACGTCCTTCATGGATTAGTCTTCCACCGTCAGTCCAGAAACTCGATCCACAAATGTCCCTCTGATCCTTGTGTTCACCTGTCCCTTGTAGCTCATTCTCTGGTAGTTGCTTTGCGACCTCTGTGTGCTGGTTGGTGGTTGTCATCCCTTGCTTGCTGTCATTTGGGTCAGGACATGCTGTAGGCAAACCACCTGTTCTCTTTCTGGTTTCAGAGGACCCCTCTGTTGATTGCATCATCCGAGTGTCATCTACTCTTCCGGCCACGCCTCCTTCAGCTTGGGTTTGCGTTTGAGGTATGATGACACCTTCGTTCCCCCCTTTATTCAAATACTTCTTTGATCTCTGTGGCTTGAGAGGAACTATTCGGGTGACTTTGGAGTGTGATGCACTCCCAGTTTTGTTGGAATTGTTTCCTCTCTCTGGCTTTGGGTCTTTTGTTTCCAGAGCTTCAGGTTCTCTCATCTCCCTCTTTCTTTCAGACTCACTTCGACCTTGGTTGCCGTTATTTATAGATTCCATAGCGACCTGGTCATCGCTATTGTTTTTTCTCTCTGGGAACGATTCATACTGATACAGACTCTGCTTCAACTGTTTTCTTTTCATTTCAATCCTCTGTTTGGAATAGAGATTATCCGCTGGAGGTGAATCAAATCCATTCTCTTGAACACTGTTCCTTGAGAAAAAGGTGTCATATGAATGCGTATTACTTCCAAAGGTTGCATCATCCATGGAGTGCATATCCTTATGTCCAGTTGCAGTCGAAACTGTTTCTTGTCTTTGGGATCTCGATCCAGTGCCACCTGCTTTAGTTTTCCCAGAATCCTGAGGTGAAGTTATAGGCTTCATCTCTGTTGTTTTTCCAAGTTGCACATTCTCAGACACCATACCAATACATGTGTCTTTGGGATCAAAAGCCAAATGCAGTGTATAGGGAGAGGACTGATTCTGTTCTTCTTTTGAGCTTCCTTGACCACCATCTTGCTTTTCACTCAATATGGAATCCACAGAGGCCTATATATTGGTAAAAACACAGATTCATTAAGCTGCATGTACTATTCTAATGCATTACTATTAAGTTTGTTACACCATATCACCCCATGGACCTTAGGTAGTATGTCATTTGAAATGACTGGATGCGTGAAAGCTATATCTGGTGGAATACTATTTTTATATACGTTTTGGCAATATTTTTTCCACCTATCTAGTCCTTTTATCTAGTCCTTTTGGATTAGAGAGCCGTGTTTCCTGTTGCTTTTCTATCAACATTTTGCAAAGGAAGCTAACTACTTGTAGTCATGGGCAGGGGAGGGGGACCAACAGAGTATGAGGGTGCCTGTCCTTCCAATTAAGTGGTAAGGGAACCCCTCCCAGCAAACATGCCAACACGTATTGGGCACGTGGGCCCAATGCAGGCTAAAATATTGGCTCAATGTAGGCTGCCCACATTGGGCCAAAGCACCTTTGCTCATCGGCTCCATGTTGGCCCTAAGGCAGGTGGCCCCAAGGGTAGCACTCATTTCGCCTGAAATAAGCCCACCCTTTGGATCGGCTGCCCTTATTGAGGCCATTTGGGCCCCAATATGAGCTTATAGTATTGGCCCTAGGTGTATTGCCCAATGTATCAGTTTTATCTCTTATTTAATGGAAATGTATTTATTCAAAATGTATTTATTGCAATTTAACACATTTTCTAGCCTTAAAGGTTTTTAGCAAACGTGTTTTATTGTATCAGAAAGACAAATACTATCATACATATATTATTTTACAAGAGAAACTGTTAAGTTTTTAATTTCACATGCACTCATTTAAATACACTTCTTAGATGTAAACTCCCCGAAATCAGGGACTTACGTGGATTTTTGGCCGGTTCTGAATGTGTTTGTAGCTTGTAGATGTGTCTGTGTTGGGTTTAGAGAACAATAGGCGTGTGTGATTCTGGTCGCTGACTAAGGCAGTACGACCTTCAGAGCTGAGGGAGTTACGTATACCATTTCTTGGCCTTTTTCTCTGGCTCAGTATGTCACTGGTTTCATTTTGCTGTGATGTTCATGATCATATTTGTTTTACAGTTATAAGGAAGGTGAAATCTTATAGTGAGTCATTTTATAATTTGGCTGTTACTATATTTAGAGAGCATATCAGTCATGTCAGGCCCTATTCACCCACTTTTGTTAAATAGGAATTGCATCATACTGTATATTATATTTTGATATTTCATATTTTCAGCATATTTGTACTATGTACTTGAGCTTGTGTCCTCAAAAGTGAGTACAACTCAGCAATTTATAACTATTTTTGCCAGAAAGGTGAGATTTTTCTGGCTGTATAAGCATTACTAGTTATTGTTTATGTCCCTTGCATGAGGTTTGTCTATTTACAGTGAGGGAAAAAAGTATTTGATCCCCTGCTGATTTTGTACGTTTGCCCACTGACAAAGAAATGATCAGTCTATAATTTTAATGGTAGGTTTATTTGAACAGTGAGAGACAGAATAACAACAACAAAATCCAGAAAAACGCATGTCAAAAATGTTATAAATTAATTTGCATTTTAATGAAGGAAATAAGTATTTGACCCCCTTTCAATCAGAAAGATTTCTGGCTCCCAGGTGTCTTTTATACAGGTAACGAGCTGAGATTAGGAGCACACTCTTAAAGGGAGTGCTCCTAATCTCAGCTTGTTACCTGTATAAAAGACACCTGTCCACAGAAGCAATCAATCAATCAGATTCCAAACTCTCCACCATGGCCAAGACAAAAGAGCTCTCCAAGGATGTCAGGGACAAGATTGTAGACCTACACAAGGCTGGAATGGGCTACAAGACCATCGCCAAGCAGCTTGGTGAGAAGGTGACAACAGTTGGTGCGATTATTCGCAAATGAAAGAAACACAAAAGAACTGTCAATCTCCCTCGGCCTGGGGCTCCATGCAAGATCTCACCTCGTGGAGTTGCAATGATCATGAGAACGGTGAGGAATCAGGCCATAACTACACGAGAGGATCTTGTCAATGATCTCAAGGCAGCTTGGACCATAATCACCAAGAAAACAATTGGTAACACACTACGCCTTGAAGGACTGAAATCATGCAGCGCCCGCAAGGTCCCCCTGCTCAAGAAAGCACATATACATGCCCGTCTGAAGTTTGCCAATGAACATCTGAATGATTCAGAGGAGAACTGGGTGAAAGTGTTGTGGTAAGATGAGACCAAAATGGAGCTCTTTGGCATCAACTCAACTCGCCGTGTTTGGAGGAGGAGGAATGCTGCCTATGATCCCAAGAACACCATCCCCACCATCAAACATGGAGGTGGAAACATTATGCTTTGGGGGTGTTGTTCTGCTAAGTGGACAGGACAACTTCACCGCATCAAAGGGACGATGGACGGGGCCATGTACCGTCAAATCTTGGGTGAGAACCTCCTTCCCTCAGCCAGGGCATTGAAAATGGGTCGTGGATGGGTATTCCAGCATGACAATGACCCAAAACTCACGGCCAAGGCAACAAAGGAGTGGCTCAAGAAGAAGCACATTAAGGTCCTGGAGTGGCCTAGCCAGTCTCCAGACCTTAATCCCATAGAAAATCTGAGGAGGGAGCTGAAGGTTTGAGTTGCCAAAACGTCAGCCTCGAAACTTTAATGACTTGGAGAAGATCTGCAAAGAGGAGTGGGACAAAATCCCTCCTGAGATGTGTGCAAACCTGGTGGCCAACTACAAGAATTGTCTGACCTCTGTGATTGCCAACAAGGGTTTTGCCACCAAGTACTAAGTTATGTTTTGCAGAGGGGTCAAATACTTATTTCCCTCATTAAAATGCAAATAAATTCATAACATTTTTGACATGCGTTTTTCTGTATTTTTTTGTTGTTATTCTGTCTCTCACTGTTCAAATAAACCTACCATTAAAATTATAGACTGATAATTTCTTTGTCAGTGGGCAAACGTACAAAATCAGCAGGGGATCAGATACTTTTTTTCCTCACTGTAGGCGGAAATCTAAATTTTGCCATTACATCTAACAGGTTAAAGACTTCATCATTGGGAGTGTACAAGATACATTTGAACAACAGAACAAACTGGAACAACACTCTCAGTAACAGTTGCACAAAAATAACTGCAATCCACAGACCCAAATATTCTAATGAGCCCCAGCCTCTACAGTCGTGGTCAAAAGTTTTGAGAATGACACAAATATTAATTTTCACAAAGTCTGCTGCCTCAGTTTTTATGATGGCAATTTGCATATGCTCCAGAATGTTATGAAGAGTGATCAGATGAATTGCAATTAATTGCAAAGTCCCTCTTTGCCCCACGGGGGGCCAGTATGAAAAAATAAAATAAAAATGTATGCACTCACTAACTGTAAGTCGCTCTGGATAAGAGCGTCTGCTAAATGACTAAAATGTTAAATGTTAATCCCCCAAAAAAACATTTCCACTGCATTTCAGTCCTGCCACAAAAGGACCAGCTGACATCATGCCAGTGATTCTCTCGTTAACACAGGTGAGAGTGTTGACGCGGACAAGGCTGGAGATCACTCTGTCATGCTGATTGAGTTAGAATAACAGACTGGAAGCTTTAAAAGGTGGGTGGTGCTTGAAATCATTATTCTTCCTCTGTTAACCATGGTTACCTGCAAGGAAACATGTGCTGTCATCATTGCTTTGCACAAAAAGGGCTTTACTGGCAAAGATATTGCTGCTAGTAAGATTGCAGCTAAATTAACAATTTATCGGATCATCAAGAACTTCAAGGAGAGAGGTTCAATTGTTGTGAAGAAGGCTTCAGGGCACCCAAGAAAGTCCAGCAAGCGCCAGGACCATCTCCTAAAGTTGATTCAGCTGCGGGATCGGGGCACCACCAGTGCAGAGCTTGCTCAGGAATGGCAGCAGGCAGGTGTGAGTGCATCTGCACGTACAGTGAGGCGAAGACTTTTGAGGATGGCCTGGTGTCAAGAAGGGCAGCGAGGAAGCCACTTCTCTCCAGGAAAAACATCAGGGATAGACTGATATTCTGCAAAAGGTACAGGGATTGGACTGCTGAGGACTGGGGTAAAGTCATTTTCTTTGATGAATCCCCTTTCCGATTGTTTGGGGTATCCGGAAAAAAAGCTTGTCCGGAGAAGACGAGGTGAGCGCTACCATCAGTCCTGTGTCATGCCAACAGTAAAGCATCCTGAGACCATTCATGTGTGGGGTTGCTTCTCAGCCAAGGGAGTGGGCTCACTCACAATTTTGCCTAAGAACACAGCCATGAATAAAGAATGGTACCAACACATCCTCCGAGAGCAACTTCTCCCAACCATTCAAGAACAGTTTGGTGACGAACAATGCCTTTTCCAGCATGATGGAGCACCTTGCCATAAGGCAAAAGTGCTCAGGGAACAAAACATCAACATTTTGGGTCCATGGCCAGGAAACTCCAGAGACCTTAATCCCATTGAGAACTTGTGGTCAATCCTCAAGAGGCGGGTGGACAAACAAAAACCCACAAATTCTGATAAACTCCAAGCATTGATTATGCAAGAATGGGCTGCCATCAGTCAGGATGTGGCCCAGAAGTTAATTGACAGCATGCTAGGGCAGATTGCAGAGGTCTTGAAAAAGAAGGGTCAACACTGAAAATATTGACTCTTTGCATAAACTTAATGTAATTGTCAATAAAAGCCTTTGACACTTATGGAATGCTTGTAATTATACTTCAGTATACCATAGTAACATCTGACAAAAATATCTAAAAACACTGAAGCAGCAAACTTTGTGAAGACCAATACTTGTGTCATTCTCAAAACTTTTCACCACGACTGTACATTATGAAGTAGTTGGGCGTGGTGTAGGCTAGGCTGTGCTGGGCTAGCCCGCGATGGGCTGGTGTTGGCTTGGTGTGGGCTAGCCCGAGCCCACCTTGCCCACCGAATACCCACAGGGGGCCAATGGGGTCATGTTTGCTGGGCTGGTGAGAATGAGTATACAGTAAGATTCCAAATTAGAGTGTTGGAAAGTAACATCGCAAGGAACCCCCCCTTCCTTACTTGTTTCCTCTCTGGGGTGCCTCCGGGGGGCGTGGCTGAGGACAGGCGTTTCTCCCTCTGTGACAGCTTGCTGTTGGGCTCCCTGAGAGCTCTCTTTAGTTCGTTGATGCTGGCCTGGTGCTTCTGCAGGACATCCTCGGGCTTGTCCAGGAACTGCTGCTAGATAGAGAGAGGGAGATAGGTCACAGACTGGAGTTAGGATTCCTCCCACTTCCATTTCAGAATTGAACCAGACATGGACATTTGAATGAAAAGTGCTGTGTTAATGGTATATTATGTGTTTGTAATTCTTCATCTCAAATTCCACCTCCATTTCAATTCTGCTCGGAGCTCACAACATGGATGTTACAACAAATATCCAATCTGTTTCTGATATGGGCTGAAGAATGAGACTAACGCTGCTATGCATGGATGAATAGATGAGTATAGACATGGACCCCATTACACTCCTCTTGAGTAAAGAGTACAATGTTTTTTATCTGCCCTGGAATTACATATTTCAGGCAAGAGATATCTAGAATTTTCCAGATTACCAGATCACACAGTATGAAAATCTTTCAAATCAACTGATGTTATGTCCTCCTCAGTGGTAACGTTATCTGATTAAATATCTTTCAATCACGATGACATAACTATGTCATAATATGTCATAACAGCTGACATAACTTGTCAAAACCTGTTATAATATGGTCATAACACTGTCATGACACATATATTTAGATTTGTTATGACATATATTGCATTATTTTATGGCTGGTTCTGACACCTACATAAGAGTGTAACAACCCACAAAACCTACCACGGTAGTTATTTTACAGTATGGCTGGTTATGACACCTACATAAGAGTGTAAAACCCCACAAAACCTACCACATAAGGCAAAACATTCCATTACACCATAGCCTACGTGTCAACAGTGTTTATGTTGTATATATATTTTTGAAATGTACCATATTAAATTATCCTTGTAATTGCGCACACGTTGATATCAAACTCACTCCAATTCGCATACCACCCCAACAGATCCACAGATGACACAATCGCACTCCACACTGCCCTTTCCCACCTGGACAAAAGGAACATCTATGTGAGAATGCTGTTCATTGACTACAGCTCAGCATTCAACGCCATAGCTTCCACAAAGCTCATCACTAAGCTAGGGACCCTGGGACTAAACACCTCCCTCTGCAACTGGATCCTGGACTTCCTGACGGGCCGCCCCCAGGTGGTAAGGGTAGGCAACAACACATCTGCCACGCTTATCCTCAACACCGGGACCCCTCAGGGGTGAGTGCTTAGTCCCCTCCTGTACTCCCTGTTCACCCATGACTGCGAGGCCAAGCACGACTCCAACACCATCATTAAGTTTACTGAGGACACAACAGTGGTAGGCCTGATCACCGACAACGATGAGACAGCCTATAGGGAGGAGGTCAGAGACCTGGCAGTATGGTGCCATGACAACAACCTCTCCCTCAACGTGAGCAAGACAAAGGAGATGATCGTGGACTACAGGAAAAGGAGGGCCGAACAGGCCCCCATTAACATTGACAGGGCTGTAGTGGAGCGGATCGAGAGTTTCAAGTTCCTTGTTGTCCACATCACCAACAAAGTATCATGGTCCAAACACACCAAGACAGTCGTGAAGAGGGCACGACAACACCTTTTACCCCTCAGGAGACTGAAAAGATTTGGTATGGATCCCCAGATCCTCAAAACGCTTTACAGCTGCACCATCGAGAGCATCCTGACCAGTTGCATCACTGCCTGGTATGGCAACTGCTCGGCATCCAACCATAAGGCGCTACAGAGGGTAGTGCATACGGCCCAATACATCACTGGGGCCAAGCTTCCTGCCATCCAGGACTTATATACTAGGCATGTCAGAGGAAGGCCCAAAAAATTGTCAAAGACTCCAGTCACCCAAGTCATACTGTTCCCCCCCCCCCCCCCCCCCCCCACTCGCTGTTTATTATCTATGCATAGTCACTTTACCCCTACCTACATTTACAAATTACCTCGACTAACCTGTACCACCGCACATTGACTCGGTACCGGTACCCCTTGTATATAGCCTCGTTATTGTTATGTAATTTTATTGTGCTACTTTTTATTTTATTTTTTACTTTAGTTTATTTAGTAAATATTTTCTAAACTCTATTTCTTGAACTGCATTGTTGGTTAAGGGCTTGTAAGTAAGCATTCCACGGTAAGGTCTACATCTGTTGTATTCGGCGCATGTGACAAATACAATTTTATTTGAACACCTACGCTCTGTTGCTGATGACTGGGATGAATGCAGGAGCAGATTTCAGGAGCAGGACAAGACACCCTCTTTTTGACTGATGACTGATATAAGGGCATGATAGGCCTATCTGGCTTATATGATTGTGATGGTCATTATGCTTCTTGACATTGTCATAAAGTGTATTTTCTTAGTCCAAATAAAGTGACACAGGATGGTCATAATGCTTCATGAAAGTGTCATAAAGTGTATTTTCTACAAGTTATTTAAAATATGATGTAGGTGTCATAACCAGCCATAAAATAACACAATATATGTCACAACAGAGGTAAATATATGGGTCATGACAGTGTAATGACCATATTATGACAGGTTATGACAAGTTATGTCAGCTGTTATGACATATTATGACATGGTTATGACTGTGTCATAACATGTTATGACACTTGGTGTCAAGTCAAGTGTTACACTTTATTGCAATACTGTATTATTATAATGTAGCTTAATAGAGACTGCGGCTATAAAGACGATAGAACAAAAATGCAGAATACTCCGTCTCCTACTGGCTTTGTCTATGTTAACAATGTCCAAACCTACAACTGAACTTTTACAATAAAGTTGTGCTTGGTTGTAAAAAATTAATAAATGCAAACAAACTGAGGGGTACTGAACAACATATATTGCTGCCCTTACAGATGGACACAGGTACGATGAGATACACAGCACATCACAGCTCATGACAGCACACCTGGTGAGGGGTCACAGAGAGAGAGCACAGGCACAGAGCAAGAAGCAGTACCTCCTGTTGGGGGCGTGGGGTGGCCAGATCCTGGTCCGACTGGGGGAGGGGGGCGGGGAGAGTGGAGCAGAGGCATGGTGGAAGAGGTGGGGTGGGGGTGGGGCACGTGCAGAGACAAAGAGGTAGAGTACCGCAGGTGAGTCAAGAAGGCAGGCGACTACACATACACACACACACACAGAGAGGTCGTGTTGGTAGCATCCAAGCATCTCACTGAGACAGTGAGTTTGTTCGGCAATGGAAACATCTAGCATTCGGAGACAGATGTACAGAGAGATGTAGACTGGTGAATTACATAAATACTGTAACTAAGATATTTGGAGGAAGGACTCAGAGTCTCGTGCTCCAAACATTCTGTGCAATGACAAAGTGTTGTATTATGGAGATGAATGTAAATCAAACATACAGTAGTTGTGGTTCTACACCATCTGTTCAAGCTCAGCTAATCCTTCTAATGACAATGTACACATTAAAATTGTAATGCACCCATTATTGAACACAGCTGGCCACTCAGATGCACTGAAATTAATTCCTAATGTAGACATATTACAAACACTGACCAAACACAGTCTAAATACCTTGATAGTACCCAGACTTCATATTGCCATTAGCCTACCCTATACTACTACGGTGATCCAATTTGAAGTCAGGTGATGTGATTTAGGCTGTGCCCAAAGCCAAGGGATCTAAGAAAGCCATGACTGTACTGTCAATGAGGAATAACACTTGGAGTAATAACCTAGCTACAAGACGGAACAGGCTGAATAAAGATTTAAACAACACTAAAACCCAGAATGGACAGACAAACAGACATACAGAAAGACAGACACTACTCATCACAGACAAAGTACCTCAGGCTTTGAGTCTACTGGCGAGCCTGCCTCCTCACCCTGCAAGCGAAGGAGGTGGGAAGAGAGAAGTGGTTGGTTAGTGGGTCGCAGGAAGCCACAGCAGGAAGAGGAGAGGGGAATTTTAAGAGAGTGAAGGGCGCAGAGTTAAAACGGGGTGAGGGGAAAGAGAGCATGTTAGATTTGAAGAGGAGATTCAGGAAAGTTCCACAGAGAGGTTTCTTGGGTGAGGAGCGGAAGGGAGGGAAGAGAAGAGGAGCCGAGGAGAGAGGGAATATGGATTAGAGTGTAAAGTGAAGGCAGGAGAGAGGGAATATGGATTAGAGTGTAAAGTGAAGGCAGGAGAGAGAGATGAGTGGAAGTCAGGGGCTCACATGATGGATTTTCTCACTGTGCTACAGGTTAGGTATACTGAAACAGCAAGGGGAGGGATATGAGTAAAATGTATCGTTCTTCTCTGTATCTTATGCATATCATTTAGAAAAACTAGTTAGGTATTAGAGACATTTGGTAAATAACCACAATTCCAACAAACCTGAATTTAACTTACTAACCAAAGGTCTTTTTTTACCAGGTTCTTTTGTTTTCAATCATATTAATAGTGTTACAATAATAAAACGGATGCCTCTTCCAGATAGCTTAACAACCGAAGCTTCTGAGCATGTGTGGGATTCTCTACTTTACAATTAGTTTTACGTATCTGCTGCTCCCACCGCTGCTGCTTCCCCCTCCTGTGTGTGTGTGTGTGTGTGTGTGAAATTGGGAGTTAGCGAAGTGTTCAGGATTCATTTAGTTTAGATAATTTCAATGCCATACTTGTATATTTTCGGTGAAAATCACTACAACCAAGCAACCACTGTCACCTGTGCTTTAGCTGTCAACTTGAGAAATTGGCAATAATACTTCCCTCGCTAAAACGTTAACAAAACTGCCGGACATTGTATCCCGGTGTTGTGAAACACAGACTTGCCTTGCATGCTCTCCCCACTGAATAGAATGTATCCCTGTAACATCCAGATGGTTACCAATACTATAATATTTCTCATGAAGGCTGCTATCCTACTTGAAAGAAAACATTTGGTCACGACACTACCACTGGCGATACCGTCTCTGATCCTGTCTCAGCTCGCATGTCTCACAGTGTCTGTAACACATGCGCAGAATGTGATTAGGTTGTTTAGCTCTGGGGAAGAGGTGTCCGATTCAGCCATAATAAAAAGGGGGATCTAACAATACATACATGTTAGGTAGAAAGCTAGACTTACACTCACCGTCATGTGAATTTGGACAGTGAACCACATTGGCTCTATATACAGTGAGGGAAAAAAGTATTTGATCCCCTGCTGATTTTGTACATTTGCCCACTGACAAAGACATGATCAGTCTATAATTTTTATGGTAGGTTTATTTGAACAGTGAGAGACAGAAAAACAACAAAAAAATCCAGAAAAACGCATGTAAAATTTTTTATGAATTGATTTGCATTTTAATGAGGGAAATAAGTATTTGACTAAAACATGATTTAGTACTTGGTGGCAAAACCCTTGTTGGCAATCACAGAGGTCAGATGTTTCTTGTAGTTGGCCACCAGGTTTGCACACATCTCAGGAGGGATTTTGTCCCACTCCTCTTTGCTGATCTTCTCCAAGTCATTAAGGTTTCGAGCCTGACGTTTGGCAACTCGAACCTTCAGCTCCCTCCGCAGATTTTCTATGGGATTAAGATCTGGAGACTGGCTAGGCCACTCCTGGACCTTAATGTGCTTCTTCTTGAGCCACTCCTTTGTTGCCTTGGCCGTGTGTTTTGGGTCATTGTCATGCTGGAATACCCATCCACGACCCATTTTCAATGCCCTGGCTGAGGGAAGGAGGTTCTCACCCAAGATTTGACGGTACATGGCCACGTCCATCGTCCCTTTGATGCGGTGAAGTTGTCCTGTCCCCTTAGCAGAAAAACACCCCCAAAGCATAATGTTTCCACCTCCATGTTTGACGGTGGGGATGGTGTTCTTGGGGTCATATGCAGCATTCCTCCTCCTCCAAACACGGCGAGTTGAGCTGATGCCAAAGAGCTCAATTTTGGTCTCATCTGACCACAACACGTTCACCCAGTTCTCCTCTGAATCATTCAGATGTTCATTGGCAAACTTCAGACGGCCCTGTATATGTGCTTTCTTGAGCAGGGGGACCTTGCGGGCGCTGCAGGATTTCAGTCTTTCAAGGCGTAGTGTGTTACCAATTGTTTTCTTGGTGACTATGGTCCTAGCTGCCTTGAGATCATTGACAAGATCCTCCCGTGTAGTTCTGGGCTGATTCCTCACCGTTCTCATGACCATTGAAACTCCACGAGGTGAGATCTTGCATGGTGTCCCAGGCCGAGGGAGATTGACAGTTATTTTGTGTTTCTTCCATTTGCGAATAATCGCACCAACTGTTGTCACCTTCTCACCAAGCTGCTTGGCGATGGTCTTGTAGCCCATTCCAGCCTTGTGTAGGTCTACAATCTTGTCCCTGACATCCTTGGAGAGCTCTTTAGTCTTGGCCATGGTGGAGAGTTTGGAATCTGATTGATTGATTGCTTCTGTGGACAGGTGTCTTTTATACAGGTAACAAGCTGAGATTAGGAGCACTCCCTTTAAGAGTGTACTCCTAATCTCAGCTCGTTACCTGTATAAAAGACACCTGGGAGCCAGAAATCTTTCTGATTGAGAGGGGGTCAAATACTTATTTCCCTCAATAAAATGCAAATCAATTTATAACGTTTTTGACATGCGTTTTTCTGGATTTTTTTGTTGTTATTCTATCTCTCACTGTTCAAATAAACCTAGCATTAAAATTATAGACTGATCATTTCTTTGTCAGTGGGCAAACTTACAAAATCAGCAGGGGATCAAATACTTCTTTCCCTCACTGTATGGGGTGGGCAAACTACATCCTGTGTTGTTTGACAAACAAATCGGTTAAAAGAAGATGTGTGCGGCCCTCCGTTGAATTTCGAAATCCCGATGTGGCCATTGAGCCAAAAGGTTTGCCCACCCCTGATTTATATTCCAGCATTTTGGATTTGAGATCGAATATTTCATAAGAGGCGACAGTACATAATGTCATCTTTTATTTGAGGGTATTTTCATTATCAGTTTTACCATTTAGAAATTAAAGCACCTAATGGCCGTGTCCGAAATATGTCTTGCCTACTACTTACTTAAACTACATACTATCGCGCTTGTTCTCCGGCATTCGTTCATTTTTGTAGAGCGAGTCACCTATTCTGATTATCAGCTGTTGTCAAACACACGTGGGTGTGAAAAGACAATTATCTTCCTTTGTGCAGCGATTTCTACTAGTTGAAAAGCAGAAATTTCACATTCTATAAAACGTATAAACTATAAAACGATTTTCGCATTCGGACACGGCCTATGTATCTAGTCCCCCCATTTGAAGAAGTCTTAAGTATTCGGACAAATTCACTTATAGTGTATTAAGTCAAAAGTGTAGTATTTGGTCACATATTCCTATAATAATAATAACTTACAGTCATGTGTGCATACATTTTTGTGTATGGGTGGTCCCGGGGATCGAACCCACTACCTTGGCGTTAGAAGCGCCGTGCTCTACCAGCTGCGCTACAGAGGACCACAGCATGCTATGACTACAACTACATTCACAGTTTATTTTGTTTGTGCTTTGGGTTATGTTTTGCCCAATAGGAACTGAATGGTGAATGATGACTGGAGTAATTTTATTTCTTAGTGAGTAGATAAGATTTTTCTGAACACTTCTAAATTAATCCTGATAATGCCATGATTAAGAAAAAATAATGAATGAATCATGATGAGTGAGAAGGCTACAGAGGCTACAACAAAACATGCTAATCTCTCACCATTACTGATAACAGAGGAGGTTAGCATTTTTTGGGGGGGATATGATCTTTGTGCCTCTGTAACTTTCTCACTCATCATTATTCACGATTCATCCATAATCATGGTAGCATCCACATTAATGAAGAAGTGTTCAGAAACATCTATTCTTACTTACAATACACGTGACTCCAAAATGATACAATATATTATTCACCATTCAGTTCCTATTGGGCAAAATATAATCTGAAACACAACCAAAACAAACTGCAAATACATCCAACAAGTTTGTAGAGTCATGAGCTTGATGTAGTCATTGAGTGCAAGGAATATGGGACCAAATAGTACTAAACGTTTGACTACTTTAATACACTGTGAATTTGTCCAAATACTTACTTACAAAATGGCAGAAAACTATCCTTTATCCTTTCACCTGTGATCAGTGATCCTCATGACGAAGAGGACTCAAGAAAAAAGGGAGCCATCATCTACTATGAATATAGGGTCCGCCACCCTTGCCTCGCCTTGTACCTTCAGCTCCATGGTCTTGGTGGACGTGGCAACACCATCAGTCTCCTCATCCTGATCCTGATACTCCTGGTCTTGTTCCTGGTAATCCTGATCCTGGTCTAGGTCCAGACTACCCTCTTGTTCCAGGTCTTCCCTGGACAGGAATTGGGTGTGATCACTGGAGCTGCGCTGGGACAGCTGGTCCATGCTGTCTCCCAGGGCTGAGGCTGGGCAGGGAGTTGGGGGTAGGGGGCAGGGCACACAAGGGATGTCGGAGAGAAGAGAGAAAAGCTAGTCAGCCCTGGCTCACAGAAAACAAGAGAAAGGTCAACGTTGTCTATACTGTAAATTATGATTGATCGAGATTATACAATTTGTTTACATTGACATCCATTTTACATGTAAGTATTTATCTCCTTACAGTTGAGGCAGGGTAAACTGATTCAGGAGTCAGAACATAGATTATGGCCAGGAGTGATTCAAAGGTGCGTTGATAGCCATGGGAAGATGTTTGGGGGGGGTTGCATGCTATGGAGGACTAAAAGTGCCACAATTAAATAAATAAATACACCATTAAATAATTACTTAAATGTGTCATTAATTAATTCAAATTAGAATTAAATACATAAATGTGTTATTAAATGTGTCATTAATTAATTCAAATACCGATTCATTTTATGTAAAATACATATATAATAATTTCACTATTTACATTTACATTTCATGGTCCTGCGTTGGAGTGCTTCCTGAATTACTTAAAACTGTCAAACTGACCCATCAAAAGTTGGTAGGCGGAACCTAACGCCTGATTGGTTACCCTCTGCATCAAGCCAAGACAAATCAATTCCGGATAATGTCAGCAGGTCCTGCTTCTACATCCTCTGCTAAGTTTAAAATGTCTCTAACCAACTCCCTGGAAAGTTCACGGAGATCCTCCATTGTCTCTATCCAGGTTGGCCTACTCTACTTCAGACCAAAGCAATGGATCAGACTAGATTCGCGTTAGCCCCGCCCACTGACTTTGATGGGTCAGTTTGACAGTTTTAAGTAATTCATGAATCACTGCAATGCAGGATCATGAAATGTAAATGTAAATAGTGAAATAATTATATATGTATTTTACATAAAATGAATCGGTATTTGAATTAATTAATGATACATTTAATTACACATTTATGTATTTAATTCTAATTTGAATTAATTAATGACACATTTAAGTAATTATTTAATGGTGTATTTATTTATTTAATTGTGGCACTTTTAGTCCTCCATAGCATGCGCTACATCGGTCCGCTAATTTTCATTTTTTTATTTCACCTTTATTTAACCAGTTAAGCCAGTTGAGAACAAGTTCTCATTTACAACTGCGACCTGGCCAAGATAAAGCAAAGCAGTGCGATAAAAACAACAACAACACAGAGTTACATATGGGATAAACACAACGTACAGTCAATAACACAATAGAAAATCTATATACAAGTGTGTGCAAATGTAATAAGTTATGGAGGTAAGGCAATAAATAGGCCATAGTGCAAAATAATTACAATTTAGTATTAACACTGGAATGATAGATATGCAGAAGATGATGTGCAAATAGAGATACTGGGGTGCAAATGAGCAAAATAAATAACAATATGGGGATGAGGTAGTTGGGCGGGCGGGTGCAAGCACCGTTCAATTGAAGAGCATGCATTTAGTTTTACTAGCGTTTAAGAGCAGTTGGAGGCTACGGAAGGAGTGCTGTATGGCATTGAAGCTCGTTTGGAGGTATGTTAACAAAGTGTCCAATGAAGGGCAAGATGTATACAAAATGGTGTCGTCTGCGTAGAGGTGGATCTGAGAGTCACCAGCAGCAAGAGCGACATCATTGATATACACAGAGAATAGAGTCGGCCCGAGAATTGAACCCTGTGGCACCCCCATAGAGACTGCCAGAGGTCCAGACAACAGGCCCTCTGATTTGACACATGGAACTCTATCTGAGAAGTAGTTGGTGAACCAGGCGAGGCAGTCATTTGAGAAACCAAGGCTATTTAGTCTGCCAATAAGAATGCGGTGATTGATGGAGTCGAAAGCCTTGGCCAGGTCGATGAAGACGGCTGCACAGTACTGTCTTTTATCGATCGCGGTTATAATATCGTTTAGGACCTTGAGCGTGGCTGAGGTGCACCCATGACCAGCTCGGAAACCAGATTGCATAGCGGAGAAGGTACGGTGGGATTCGAAATAGTCGGTGATCTGTTTGTTAACTTGGCTTTCAAATACTTTCGAAAGGCAGGGCAGGATGGATATAGGTCTGTAACAGTTTGGATCTAGAGTGCCACCCCCTTTGAAGAGGGGGATGACCGCGGCAGCTTTCCAATCTCTGGGGATCTCAGACGATACGAAAGACAGTTTGAACAGGCTGGTAACAGGGGTTGCGACAATTTTGGCGGCTAATTTTAGAAAGGGTCCAGATTGTCTAGCCCAGCTATCTGAATTTGGATGAAGGAGAAGCGGGGGGGGGGGGGGGGGTGGGGGGGGGGGGGGCATGGGCAAGTTGCGGCGGAGGGTGCATAGCTGGTGGCCGGGGTAGGGGTAGCCAGGTGGAAAGCATGGCCAGCCATAGCAAAATGCTTGTTGAAATGTTCGATTATCGTAGATTTATCGGTAGTGACAGTGATTCCTAGCCTCAGTGCAATGGGCAGCTGGGAGGTGCTTTTATTCTCCATGGACTTTACAGTGTCCCAAAACATTTTGGAGTTTCTGTTTGAAGAAGCTAGCCTTTGCTTTCCTAACTGATTGTGTATATTGGTTCATGACTTCCCTGAAAAGTTGCATATCGCGGGGGCTGTTCGATGCTAATGCAGTACGCCATAGGATGTTTTTGTGCTGGTCAAGGGCAGTCAAGTCTGGGGTGAACCAGGGGCTATATCTGTTCTTAGTTCTGTATTTTTTGAATGGGGCATGCTTATTTAAGATGGAGAGAAAAGCACTTTTAAAGAACAACCAGGCTTCCTCTACGGAGGAAATGAGGTCAATATCCATCCAGGAGACCCGGGCCAGGTCAATTAGAAAGGCCTGCTCGCTGAAGTGTTTTAGGGAGCGTTTGACAGTGAGAGACATTTCTGGAAAGGTGGATTTTTAGAAGTAGAAGCTCAAACTGTTTGGGCACAGACCTGGATAGTATGATAGAGCTCTGCAGGCTATCTCTACAGTAGATTGCAACTCTGCCCCCTTTGGCAGTTCTATCTAGACTAAAAATGTTGTAGTTGGGAATGGACATTTCTGAATCTTTGGTGGCCTTCCTAAGCCAGGATACAGACACTGTTAGAACATCAGGGTTGGCGGAGTGTGCTAACGCAGTGAATAACTCAAACTTAGGGAGGAGGATTCTGATGTTAACATGCAAGAAACCAAGGCTTTTGCGGTTACAGAAGTCAACAAATGATAGCGCCTGGGGAGTAGGAGTGATACTGGGGGCTACAGGGCCTGGGTTAACCTCTACATCACCAGAGGAACAGAGGAGGAATAGAATAAGGATACGGCTAAAGGCTTTAAGAACTGGTCTTCTCGTGCGTTGGGTACAGAGAATAAAAGGGGCAGATTTCCGGCCGTTGTAGAATAGATTAAGGGCATTATGTACAGACAAGGATATGGAAGGATATGAGTACAGTGTTGGGTAACGATGAAAGAGATAGCATCACTGGAGGCACCGATTGAGCCGGTCTCCGCGTGTGTGGGGGGTGGGACAAAGGAGCTATCTGAGGCAGGTTGAGCGGGATTGGGGGCTCTACAGTGAAATAGTACAATAAGAACTAACCGAAACAGCAATAGGCAAGGCATATTGACATGGGAGAGAGGCATAAAGCAATCACAGGTGTTATTTGAGAGAGCTAAGACAACAGCTGGTTATGGCGACGAAAGTTTGAGCTGAGGCTAAACAGATAAACAGGATGAGGTACCATATAAAGGAACAGTCCAGCAGGCATCAGCTGTGTAGCTGAGTGATCATAAGGTCCAGTGAACAGCAATAGGTGAGTCTGGGATCAGTTCAGTAGCTGCTACGGCACAGGCGAGCAGGAGGCACGGCTGTTGATTGCGTGTGCTAGCGGGCCGGGGCTAGCAGATGGATCTTCGTGGACGTCGCAACGGGAAGCTTGTTGAAACCACATCAGACGATTACGTCAGCAGACCAGTCGTGATGGATCGGCGGGGCTCCGTGTCAACACTAGGAGGTCCCGTCCGGTTGACAGAGAGGTAGATAGCCGGGAGATGGGCCTGGCTCGAGGCTAGCTCAAGGCTAACTGGGGCTTGCTTCGGGACAGTGGTGATTAGCCATCAACAACAACAGCCATTCGGTTGCAGCTAGCTAGTTGCGATGATCCGGTGTTAAGGTCCAGTGATTCAGTGATTCCGGCAGAAAATCCGATATGCTCTGGCTCGATAGCGCGATGTGCAGACTGGCCGATAATTGTCCAGGCTAGAGCTGGCTGGTAGGTAGTGCAGGCCACGGACAATGGTGAAGACCGCTAATGGTGGCTAATAGCAAGTAGCTAGTTAGCTGGCTAGTTTCAGCCGGAGGTTCTAGATAAGAAGGTATAAAGAAATAATAGAATCCGTTCCACATTGGGTGAGGCGGGTTGCAGGAAAGTATATTTAGTTAAAGGATGGAAAGTGAGATTGAGAAATATATACGAAAAAGACCAAAAAACAAAAAAACTGGCTATTTACATGAGGACACTACAGAAAACACGACCGCACTGCTACGCCATCTTGGCAGCTTTTTCAAGATACAGGACTTGTAAAAGCCCAGTGCACTACGTTTGTGAATATATATTTTTAATTCCTATTCTTTAGGGGGTGCTGCAGCAGCCTCAGAGCCCCTACTTCCCACGGCTATGGGTGTGTTGCAGCTCTGGGTTCTACCTGGAACCAAAAAGGGTTCTCCTATGGGGACAGCCGAAGAACTCTTTTGGAGACCTTTTTTCTAAGAGGGTACTGATGCAATGTACTGATGCAACGTACTGATGCAAATTTGAAATAACAATGAATAAACAAGGACCTACCTGACAAAGAGGCATACATTTTTTTGTTTTTACAGAGTGGGCCCATATTCTAAGTGGTGAGTTTGTAGTACATACTCATGATGTTATAGTACAGTAATAGTAAGGTGCTTACCTCCGTCCACACTGCGGGGCAGCAGGTACCTCTTGCTAACCGAACGGTCAAACTGCGGAGCTGGCCGGTCGATCAGCACACTGGCCTGACGCGACTGGGCTTGTGTCCGCCCACTGTAGCGGAATTTGGAGCCAATCACCAGGAAGCCCTTGGGAGGGGGTTCTGGAGACACTAACCTATAGAGAGACTCGGTATGAGTATGAAGCTTTAAATAGCTAGACACTATAATGTTTGTATTTTTTATTACCCATTAACACTAGATGTGCCGAGATCGTCCTTATGAATTTACATGTTTAATTACTCTGCCATTTTTAAAATCATATCCTCTCCGTCCTTGACTTTTCCAAAATAAGTCTACATAACACACAGAATTTGTGTTACAAGCAGTTTTATTTCTGTACATGTGTCTGGTTTAGTTGTAGTTATACACAGTACAAGTCAAAAGTTTGGACACACCTACTCATTCAAGGGTTTTTCTTTATTTTTACAATTTTCTACATTGTAGAATAATAGTGAAGACATCAAAACTATGAAATAACACATATGGAATCATGTAGTAACCAAAAAAGTGTTAAACAAATCAAAATATATTTGAGATTTTAGAATCTTCAAAGTAGCCACCCTTTGCCTTGATGATATCTTTGCACACTCTTGGCATTCTATCAACCAGCTTCATGAGGTAGTCACCTGGAATGCATTTCAATTAACAGGTGTGCCTTGTTAAAAGTTAATTTGTGGAATTTATTTTCTTCTTAATGCGTGTGAGCCAATCAGTTGTGTTGTGAAAAGGTAGGGGTGGTATACAGAAGATAGCCCTATTTGGTCAAATACCAAGTCCATATTATGGCAACAACAGCTCAAATAAGCAAAGAGAAACGACAGTCCATCATTACTTTAAGACATGAAGGTCAGTCAATACGGAACATTTCAAGAACTTTGAAAGTTTCGTCAAGTGCAGTCGCAAAAACCATCAAGCGCTATGATGAAACTGTCTCTCATGAGGACCGCCACAGCAAAGGAAGACCCAAAGTTACCTTTGCTGCAGAGGATAAGTTAATTAGAGTTACCAACCTCAGAAATTGCAGCCCAAATAAATGATTCACAGAGTTCAAGTAACAGACACAACTCAACATCAACTGTTCAGAGGAGACGGCGTTAATCAGGCCTTCATGGTCGACTTTCTGCAAAGAAACCACTACTAAAGGACACCAATAAGAAGAAGAGACTTCCTTGGGCCAAGAAACACGAGCAATGGACATTAGACCGGTGGAAATCTGTCCTTTGGTCTGATGAGTCTAAATTTGAGATTTTGGGTTTCAACCGCTGTGTCTTTGTGAGACGCAGAGTAGGTGAACAGATGATCTCCGCATGTGTGGGTCCCACTATGAAGCATGGAGAAGGAGGTGTGATGGTGTGGGGGTGCTTTGCTGGTGACACTGTCAGTGATTTATTTAGAATTCAAGGCACACTTAACCAGCATGGCTACCACAGCATTCTGCAGCGATACACCATCCCATCTGGTTTGCACTTAGTGGGACTATCATTTGTTTTTCAACAGGACAATGACCCCAAACACACCTCCAGGCTGTGTAAGGGCTATTTGACCAAGAAGGAGAGTGATGGAGTGCTGCTTTCACGACTTCCTCCGAAGCTGCCTCCTCTCCTGGTTCGGGCAGGCTTCGGCGTTCGTCGTCACCGGCCTTCTAGCCACTGCCACTCCTCATCTCATCATTCCATTTGTTTTGTCTTGTCTATTTCACACACCTGGTTCATATCCCCTCATTAGTACGTGTATACAGTGGGGGGGAAAAGTATTTAGTCAGCCAACAATTCTGCAAGTTCTCCCACTTAAAAAGATGAGAGAGGCCTGTTATTGTCAACTATGACAGACAAATTGAGGAAAAAAAATCCAGAAAATCACATTGTAGGATTTTTAATGAATTTATTTGCAAATTATGGTGGAAAATAAGTATTTGGTCACCTACAAATAAGCAAGATTTCTGGCTCTCACAGACCTGTAACTTCTTCTTTAAGAGGCTCCTCTGTCCTCCACTCGTTACCTGTATTAATGGCACCTGTTTGAACTTGTTATCAGTATAAAAGACACCTGTCCACAACCTCAAACAGTCACACTCCAAACTCCACTATGGCCAAGACCAAAGAGCTGTCAAAGGACACCAGAAACAAAATTGTAGACCTGCACCAGGCTGGGAAGACTGAATCTGCAATAGGTAAGCAGCTTGGTTTAAAGAAATCAACTGTGGGAGCAATTATTAGGAAATGGAAGACATACAAGACCACTGATAATCTCCCTCGATCTGGGGCTCCACGCAAGATCTCACCCCGTGGGGTCAAAATGATCACAAGAACGGTGAGCAAAAATCCCAGAACCACACGGGGGGACCTAGTGAATGACCTGCAGAGAGCTGGGACCAAAGTAACAAAGCCTACCATCAGTAACACACTACGCCGCCAGGGACTCAAATCCTGCAGTGCAAGACGTGTCCCCCTGCTTAAGCCAGTACATGTCCAGGCTCGTCTGAAGTTTGCTAGAGTGCATTTGGATGATCCAGAAGAGGATTGGGAGAATGTCATATGGTC
Source organism: Coregonus lavaretus (assembly GCF_964263955.1). Taxonomy (NCBI): domain Eukaryota; kingdom Metazoa; phylum Chordata; class Actinopteri; order Salmoniformes; family Salmonidae; genus Coregonus; species Coregonus lavaretus. The sequence goes on along the minus strand of NC_140007.1, from coordinate 22,491,310 downwards.
AGATGAAACCAAAATATAACTTTTTGGTAAAAACTCAACTCGTCGTGTTTGGAGGACAAAGAATGCTGAGTTGCATCCAAAGAACACCATACCTACTGTGAAGCATGGGGGTGGAAACATCATGCTTTGGGGCTGTTTTTCTGCAAAGGGACCAGGACGACTGATCCGTGTAAAGGAAAGAATGAATGGGGCCATGTATCGTGAGATTTTGAGTGAAAACCTCCTTCCATCAGCAAGGGCATTGAAGATGAAACGTGGCTGGGTCTTTCAGCATGACAATGATCCCAAACACACCGCCCGGGCAACGAAGGAGTGGCTTCGTAAGAAGCATTTCAAGGTCCTGGAGTGGCCTAGCCAGTCTCCAGATCTCAACCCCATAGCGGTGACCCGATCCTGTAGGTTCATGCTCTACAACATTCGGAGAGTACGACCCTGCCTTACACAGGAAGCGGCACAGGTCCTAATCCAGGCACTTGTCATCTCCCGTCTGGATTACTGCAACTCGCTGTTGGCTGGGCTCCCTGCCTGTGCCATTAAACCCCTACAACTCATCCAGAATGCCGCAGCCCGTCTGGTGTTCAACCTTCCCAAGTTCTCTCACGTCACCCCGCTCCTCCGCACACTCCACTGGCTTCCAGTTGAAGCTTGCATCTGTTACAAGACCATGGTGCTTGCCTATGGAGCTGTGAGGGGAACGGCACCTCCGTTCCTTCAGGCTCTGATCAGTCCCTACACCCAAACGAGGGCATTGCGTTCATCCACCTCTGGCCTGCTGGCTCCCCTTCCTCTGCGGAAGCATAGTTCCCGCTCAGCCCAGTCAAAACTGTTCGCTGCTCTGGCACCCCAATGGTGGAACAAGCTCCCTCACGACGCCAGGACAGCGGAGTCACTCACCACCTTCCGGAGACATTTGAAACCCCACCTCTTTAAGGAATACCTGGGATAGGATAAAGTAATCCTTTTAACCACCCCCCCCCCAAAAAAAGTGGTTGGAAAACGAGTTTTAATGACTCCAACCTAAGTGTATGTAAACTTCCGACTTCAACTGTACATCCCGGGTACGAAGAACGTGAAGGCAGACGCACTGTCACGGCTGTACGACATAGAGGAAAGGCCCAGAGACAACATCCCCATACTCCCTCCTCCTGCATTGTGGCGCCGGTAGTATGGGTGATGGACGCGGATATAGAGCAGGCGTTACGCACAGAGCCATCTCCACCTCAGGGTCCAGCTGGGCTGCAGTACATGCCTGCTCTTGTCCGTGACCGTCTGATCTACTGGGCACACACGTCCCCCTCCTCTTGTCACCCAGGTATCGGTCGTACAGTGCGCTGCCTGACCGGAAAGTACTGGTGGCCAACCTTGGCTAAGGACGTGAGGGTGTATGTCTCCTCCTGCTCGGTGTGCGCTCAGAGAAAGGCACCTAGGCACCTCCCAGTGGGTAAGTTACAGCCTTTACCAGTTCCACAACGGTCATGGTCTCACCTGAATATTGATTTCCTTACTGATCTTCCCCTCTCTCAAGGTAACACCACCATCCTGGTCATTGTGGACCGCTTTTCCAAAGCCTGCCGCCTCCTTCCTCTGCCCGGTCTCCCCACGGCCCTGCAGACTGCGGAGGCCCTGTTTACACACGTCTTCCGGCACTACGGGGTACCAGAGGACATAGTGTCTAACCGGGGTCCCCAATTCACATCCAAGGTCTGGAAGGCGTTCATGGACCGTCTGGGGGACTCGGTCAGCCTGACCTACTTCCAGGACCGGCCGGGGGAGTGGTCAGTGTTCTTGCCATGGGCCGAATATGACCAAAACTCTCTCCGTCACTCCTCCACTAACCTAACGCCATTCCAATGTGTTTTAGGCTACCAACCGGTTCTGGCACCGTGGCACCAGAGCCAGACCGAGGCTCCTGCGGTGGATGACTGGTTTCGGCGCGCGGAGGAGACATGGAACGCTGCTCACGTCCACCTCCAACGCGCAGTACGTCGTCAGAAGGCCAACCGCCACCGCAGTGAGGCCCCGGTCTTCGTACTGGGTGATCGGGTCTGGCTATCGACCCGGAATCTGCCCCTCCGCCGGTCCTGCCGGAAGCTGAGCTGAGTTTGTGGGGCTGTTCAAAGTCCTGAGGAGGATAAACGAGGTTACCTATAGGTTTTTACTCCCACATGATTATCGTATTAACCCCTCGTTCCATGTGTCTCACCTCAGGCCGGTGGTGGCTGGTCCACTCCAGGAGTCTGAGGTGCGGGAGGTCCCTCCACCTCCTCTGGACATCGAGGGGGCCCCGGCGTACTCCGTCTGTTCCATCCTGGATTCGAGGCGTCGGGTGGGGGCTTTCAGTACTTCGTGGAGTGGGAGGGGTACGGTCCGGAGGAACGGTGCTGCGTCCCAGTGAGGGATCTCCTCGACCCCTCCCTGTTGAGGGATTACCACGGTCACCATCCGGCTCGCCCTGCTCCGCGTCCTTCTGGCCATCCCCGAGGCCGGTGTCGGCACACTGCTGGAGCTGCGCGTCAAGTGGGGGGTACTGTCACGACTTCCTCCGAAGCTGCCTCCACTCCTGGTTCTGGCAGGCTTTGGCGTTCATCGTCACCGGCCTTCTAGCCACTGCCACTCCTCATCTCATCATTCCATTTGTTTTGTCTTGTCTATTACACACACCTGGTTCATATCCCCTCATTAGTATGTGTATAAGTGTTCCTCTGCCCCCTTGTCCTTGTGGGTGATTGATTAGTGTGTGGAGAGTGGAGCTCGGTTGAGCTCTGTGTATTTTGTATTGCCGGGGTATATTTTCCCCGTGTGCCTGTTTGGTTCCAGTGCGCCTGTTTTGTGCACTGGACTGTTTGACGCATTTCTGCATAACATTGTATTTCGGAATAAACTCTGTATTCTGTGATTTACCCTCCTGCGCCTGACTCCTTCAAATCACACATCACAGCTGCATCAGATGACCTGGCCTCCCCAATCACCCAACCTCAACCCAATTGAGATGGTTTGGGATGAGTTGGACCGCAGAGTGAAGGAAAAGCAGCCAACAAGTGCTCAGCATATGTGGGAACTCCTTCAAGACTGTTGGAAAAGCATTCATCATGAAACTGGTTGAGAGAATGCCAAGAGTGTGCAAAGCTGTCAACAAGGCAAAGGGTGGCTACTTTTAAGAATCTAAAATATCAAATATATTTTGATTTCTTTAACACTTTTTTGGTTACTACATGTTTCCATATGTGTTATTTCATAGTTTGGATGTCTTCACTATTATTTTACAATGTAGGAAATAATACAAATAAAGAAAAACCCTTGAATGAGTAGGTGTCCAAACTTTTGACTGGTACTGTATATGTACAGTGGGGAGAACAAGTATTTGATACACTGCCGATTTCGCAGGTCCAGAATCCAGAAAATCACTTTGTATGATTTTTAAGTAATTAATTTGCATTTTATTGCATGACATAAGTATTTGATACATAAGAAAAGCAGAACTTAATATTTGGTACAGAAAACTTTGTTTGCAATTACAGAGATCATACGTTTCCTGTAGGTCTTGACCAGGTTTGCACACTGCAGCAGGGATTTTGGCCCACTCCTCCATACAGACCTTCTCCAGATCCTTCAGGTTTCGGGGCTGTCGCTGGGCAATACGGACTTTCAGCTCCCTCCAAAGATTTTCTATTGGGTTCAGGTCTGGAGACTGGCTAGGCCACTCCAGGACCTTGAGATGCTTCTTATGGAGCCACTCCTTAGTTGCCCTGGCTGTGTGTTTCGGGTTGTTGTCATGCTGGAAGACCCAGCCACGACCCATCTTCAATGCTCTTACTGAGGGAAGGAGGTTGTTGGCCAAGATCTCGTGATACATGGCCCCATCCATCCTCCCCTCAATATGGTGCAGTCGTCCTGTCCCCTTTGCAGAAAAGCATCCCCAAAGAATGATGTTTCCACCTCCATGCTTCACGGTTGGGATGGTGTTCTTGGGGTTGTACTCATCCTTCTTCTTCCTCCAAACACGGCGAGTGGTGTTTAGACCAAAAAGCTATATTTTTGTCTCATCAGACCACATGACCTTCTCCAATTCCTCCTCTGGATCATCCAGATGGTCATTGGCAAACTTCAGACGGGCCTGGACATGCGCTGGCTTGAGCAGGGGGACCTTGCGTGCGCTGCAGGATTTTAATCCATGACGCCGTAGTGTGTTACTAATGGTTTTCTTTGAGACTGTGGTCCCAGCTCTCTTCAGGTCATTGACCAGGTCCTGCCGTGTAGTTCTGGGCTGATCCCTCACCTTCCTCATGATCATTGATGCCCCACGAGGTGAGATCTTGCATGGAGCCCCAGACCGAGGGTGATTGACCGTCATCTTGAACTTCTTCCATTTTCTAATAATTGCGCCAACAGTTGTTGCCTTCTCACCAAGCTGCTTGCCTATTGTCCTGTAGCCCATCCCAGCCTTGTGTAAGTCTACAATTTTATCCCTGATGTCCTTCAGGGATAAAATTGTAGACTTGCACAAGGCTGGGACTTGCACAAGGCTCCACAATGGCTCTCTGGTCTTGGCCATTGTGGAGAGGTTGGAGTCCGTTTGATTGAGTGTGTGGACAGGTGTCTTTTATACAGGTAACGAGTTCAAACAGGTGCAGTTAATACAGGTAATGAGTGGAGAACAGGAGGGCTTCTTAAAGAAAAACTAACAGGTCTGTGAGAGCCGGAATTCTTACTTTATTATTATATTATTTATTATATTATTATTACTGGTTGGTAGGTGATCAAATACTTATGTCATGCAATAAAATGCAAATTAATTACTTAAAAATCATACAATGTGATTTTCTGGATTTTTGTTTTAGATTCCATCTCTCACAGTTGAAGTGTACCTATGATCAAAATTACAGACCTCTACATGCTTTGTAAGTAGGAAAACCTGCAAAATCGACAGTGTATCAAATACTTGTTCTCCCCACTGTATATACACTGAACAAAAATATAAACGCAACATTTTCTAAAATGTTATTGAGTTACAGTTCATATTAGGAAATCAGTAAATTTAAATAAAATCATTAGAACCTAATCTATGGATTTTAGATGACTGGGAATACAGATACAGTGCCTTGCAAAAGTATTCATCCCCCTTGGCGTTTTTCCTATTTTGTTGCATTGCAACCTGTAATTTAAATGGATTTTTATTTGGATTTCATGTAATGGACATACACAAAATAGTCCAAATTGGTGAAGTGAAATGAAAAAATAAATAATGGAAAAGTGGTGCGTGCATATGTATTCATCCCTTTTGCTATGAAGCCCCTAAATAAGATCTGGTGCAACCAATTACCTTCAGAAGTCACAAAATTAGTTAAATAAAGTCCACCTATGTGCAAACTAAGTGTCACATGATCTGTCACATGATCTCAGTATATATACACCTGTTGTGAAAGGCCTCAGAGTCTGCAACACCTCTAAGCAAGGGGCACCACCAAGCAAGCGGCACCATGAAGACCAAAGAGCTCTCCAAACAGGTCAGGGACAAAGTTGTGGAGAAGTACAGATCAGGGTTGGGTTGTAAAAAAATATCAGAAACTTTGAACATCCCACGGAGCAGCATTAAATCCATTATTAAAAAATGGAAAGAATATGGCACCACAACAAATCTGCCAAGAGAGGGCCGGCCACCAAAACTCACAGACCAGGCAAGGAGGGCATTAATCAGAGAGACAACAAAGAGACCAAATATAACCCTGAAGGAGCTGCTCCACAGCAGAGATTGGAGTATCTGTCCATAGGACCACTTTAAGCCGAACACTCCACAGAGCTGGGCTTTACGGAAGAGTGGCCAGAAAAAAGGCATTGCTTAAATAAAGAAATAAGCAAACATGTTTCTTGTTCGCCAAAAGGCATGTGGGAGACTCCCCAAACATATGGAAGAAGGTACTCTGGTCAGATGAGACTAAAATTGAGCTTTTTGGCCATCAAGGAAAATGCTATGTCTGGGCAAACCCAACACCTCTCATCACCCGGAGAACACCATCTCCACAGTGAAGCATGGTGGTAGCATCATGCTGTGGGGATGTTTTTCATCGGCAGGGACTGGGAAACCCGTCAGAATTATAGGAATGATGGGTGGCGCTAAATACAGGGAAATTCTTGAGGGAAACCTTCCAGCAGGACAATGACCCTAACCATACTGCTAACGCAACACTTGTGTGGTTTAAGGGGAAACATTTAAATGTCTTTGAATGTCCTAGTCAAAGCCCAGACCTCAATCCAATTGAGAATCTGTGGTATGACTTAAAGATTGCTCTACACCAGCGGAACCCATCCAACTTGAAGGAGCTGGAGCAGTTTTGCCTTGAAGAATGGTCAGTGGCCAGATGTGCCAAGCTTATAGAGACATACCTCAAGAGACTTGCAGCTGTAATTGCTGCAAAAGGTGGCTCTACAAAGTATTGACTTTGGGGGGGGTGAATAGTTTTGCACGCTCAAGTGTTCTGTTTTTTTGTCTTATTTCTTGTTTGTTTCACAAGAAAAAATATTTTGCATCTTCAAAGTGGTAGGCATGTTGTGTAAATCAAATGATACAAACCCCCCCAAAATCAATTTAAATTCCAGGTTGTAAGGCAACAAAATAGGAAATATGCCAAGGAGGGTGTATATTTTCACAAGCCACTGTATATGAAATGTACTTATTAGACTGTTATAATGTTGGCTTAGGTATGGGAGTATCAAGGCCTGGAATTCCTAGTGTGGAAGAGAGTGTCATACTAGATGGAGCATTGATTTTACAGAGGTAAGAGTGGCTGGTGCTTAGATTAAACGTTGCAGTCTTTTTCCTTGCTGTTTCTTAAAGCTCAACCACACTGTGTGAGGAAGGCCCAAACAATTGTCAAAGACCAGTCACCCAAGTCATATACTGTTCTCTCTGCTACCGCATGGCAAGCGGTACCGGAGCGCCAAGTCTAGGTCCAAAAGGCTCCTTAACAGCTTCTATCCCCAAGCCATAAGACTGCTGAACAATTAATCAAATGGCCACCCGGACTATTTACATTGATCTGTTATTATCTATGCATAGTCACTTTACCCCTACCTACATGTACAAATTACCTCAACTAACCTGTAGCCCCGCACATTGACCCTGTATATAGCCTTTTTATTGTTCTTTTATTGTGTTACTTTTTATTGCATTTTTTACTTCAGTTTATTTAGTAAATCTTTTTTAAACTCTATTTCTTGAACTGCATTGTGGGTTAATGGACTCTAAGTAAGCATTTCACGGTAAGGTCTACACCTGTTGTTTTTGGCGCTTGTGACCATTATTTAATTTTAATTTTATTGTTGCTGTGCAATGTAGCATGAGCTGTGTGATGCTTAGTGTCTTCAGCTGAGTATGTTTGTGTGGGTGCGGGTACGTGCATGTGTCCCCAGTGAGGGGCAGTTGCCTACCTGAAGAAGGTGTGGTGTTCAATGCAGACCTTCCACAGGCGTTTGGAAGCCCGGTGGTTGGGCAGCTTGAAGCCGATGGTGCTCTCAAACTGTTCATACTGAGGGTGGAGTGGAGGAGTGAGAGATGGGGGAGGAGTGGAGGATAAAAGGAGTGAAGGAGCGTGTATGTGTGTGTATGTGTGTGTGTGTGTGTGTGTGTGTGTGTGTGTGTGTGTGTGTGTGTGTGTGTGTGTGTGTGTGTGTGTGTGTGTGTGTGTGTGTGTGTGTGTGTGGAACCACCTCACGACCCTTGCTAAAAACAAGGAAATTGCACCCTGCATATTGTACTCTATTCTCTCAACAGTAAGAGTGTGTCATTCAAACACTACACAGCAGTACTGAAAACTGGGCCCATACAGTAATTACACTGTGGGTTTTAGTTATTTTGAACTAGATAGTTGGGAGAAAAGATCTTACACAATCCCTGAATGAAGATATCAGTGTCAGATTAGGGTCTATTCAATCTGTATCGCGGAAGTTCAAGCGTTACAGCGTCATTTAAATTTAAAGGCAATGTTCCCGTGTTAGCGGAGACTCCATTCACAGTAAATGCTGCATATGTCGGCTCAATCTGAATTTACTTTTACATTTCTAAAAATGCTTCAGAGATACAGATTGAATAGAGTCCTAACATTCTGTAGATACATAGGCCCGTAGAAGGCAGAACACAGAGGAAAACCATTGGTAGATAATCACTTTAGGAGTAGAAAATCAGTGCAAGCAAAATGAGACACTAACACTTCTAGTGAGCAAAATCCCTGATGAAAGCATATCCTCACACGCAGCTCACCATGCTTTAAAGTCCCAATGCTTGGCAACAGAAGAAGAAGACTGTTCCCACTTCCAAGACCACAAAACATGCCACATTTCCCTAATCTTTAAGAATAGTAACTCGACCGCTATAAATAGCCCACATTGAAACATATCATGCCCAATTATTCCGTGGCTCACCGAGTCCCCAGATAAGATTCAAAAGTGACACTTCAATAGAATCTGTTAAATAACACCTACAGTGAGGGAAAAAAGTATTTGATCCCCTGCTGATTTTGTACGTTTGCCCACTGACAAAGACATGATCAGTCTATAATTTTAATGGTAGGTTTATTTGAACAGTGAGAGACAGCATAACAACAAAAAAATCCAGAAAAACGCATGTCAAAAATGTTATAAATTGATTTGCATTTTAATGAGGGAAATAAGTATTTGACCCCTCTGCAAAACATGACTTAGTACTTGGTGGCAAAACCCTTGTTGGCAATCACAGAGGTCAGACATTTATTGTAGTTGGCCACCAGGTTTGCACACATCTCAGGAGGGATTTTGTCCCACTCCTCTTTGCAGATCTTCTCCAAGTCATTAAGGTTTCGAGGCTGACGTTTGGCAACTCAAACCTTCAGCTCCCTCCACAGATTTTATATGGGATTAAGGTCTGGAGACTGGCTAGGCCACTCCAGGACCTTAATGTGCTTCTTCTTGAGCCACTTCTTTGTTGCCTTGGATGTGTGTTTTGGGTCATTGTCATGCTGGAATACCCATCCACGACCCATTTTCAATGCCCTGGCTGAGGGAAGGAGGTTCTCACCCAAGATTTGACGGTATATGGCCCCGTCCATCGTCCCTTTGATGCGGTGAAGATGTCCTGTCCCCTTAGCAGAAAAACACCCCCAAAGCATAATGTTTCCACCTCCATGTTTGCCGGTGGGGATGGTGTTCTTGGGGTCATAGGCAGCATTCCTCCTCCTCCAAACACGGCGAGTTGAGTTGATGCCAAAGAGCTCCATTTTGGTCTTATCTGACCACAACACTTTCACACAGTTCTCCTCTGAATCATTCAGATGTTCATTGGCAAACTTCAGACGGCCCTGTATATGTGCTTTCTTGAGCAGGGGGACCTTGCGGGCGCTGCAGGATTTCAGTCCTTCACGGCGTAGTGTGTTACCAATTGTTTTCTTGGTGACTATGGTCCGAGCTGCCTTGAGATCCTTGACAAGATCCTCCCGTGTAGTTCTGGGCTGATTCCTCACCGTTCTCATGATCATTGCAACTCCACGAGGTGAGATCTTGCATGGAGCCCCAGGCCGAGGGAGTTTGACAGTTCTTTTGTGTTTCTTCCATTTGCGAATAATCGCACCAACTGTTGTCACCTTCTCACCAAGCTGCTTGGCGATGGTCTTGTAGCCCATTCCAGCCTTGTGTAGGTCTACAATCTTGTCCCTGACATCCTTGGAGAGCTCTTTGGTCTTGGCCATGGTGGAGGGTTTGGAATCTGATTGATTGATTGCTTCTGTGGACAGGTGTCTTTTATACAGGTAACAAACTGAGATTAGGAGCACTCCCTTTAAGAGTGTGCTCCTAATCTCAGCTCGTTACCTGTATAAAAGACACCTGGGAGCCAGAAATCGTTCTGATTGAGAGGGGGTCAAATACTTATTTCCCTCATTCAAATGCAAATCAATTTATAACATTTTTGACATGCGTGTTTCTGTATTTTTTTGTTGTTATTCTGTCTCTCACTGTTCAAATAAACCTACCATTAAAATTATAGACTGATCATTTCTTTGTTAGTGGGCAAACGTACAAAATCAGCAGGGGATCAAATACTTTTTTCCCTCACTGTAGCATTAAGCTAGCATAGGACAACTGGCACATCAGGTTACAGCAGCCATGCTCGAAATCCTAACTATTGTGAAAGCATGAAACAACTGTAAAGATTGCTATAATGGTTGACCTTTTTTACCATTTCATGCTTTGTGGCACTTAACTGAGTTGTCACAGTTATACAGTTGGCTGCAATTAACTGTTTTAACTGTTTTGTAGAGTTAGTGTTGACTTCGAGTGAAGTGAAGTGTTGTCATGTCAAACAAGATGCATAATGTAGGCTACAAGATAACATAATATGGTTGGACTACCTCCCCGGGGCGTATTTTGATGTAGAAGTTGCTCCTCTTGTAGGAGATTTTGAGGATCTTCGGCCAGGCGAAGCGGTTGATCCTCAGACGGTCACGGTAGATTAGTAGTCCGTTGGCGCTGACGCCAAGCATGATGTCAATGCCCTCCGAATCCTGTCAGAGACAAAGGGTGCAACAGAAGGGAGGGAAGGTTGGGGATTGCAATGAAGGGTGTGTGTCACTCTCTATCATACGGATCCAATCCAGATAGATAAGATTAAGTAATATGATCGCTAGGTTGGAACAGGCTATCAAGTTGACATCTTGTGACTATTATTTTAAAATGACTCTAAACCATAATTGCAGCCTTACATTGTTAGTTACATTGTTGTCTATAATGTAGCAGTACACACACACACGCACACACCACCACCACACCACACCACACCACCACAACCACAACCACCACCACCACCATACCACACCACAAACAAGCACAATTTGTACATCTTTCCATAGCTCATACTGTACCTTGGCGTGATGCAGGTCTACACCATACATGGAAAGCTTCTTGGCATTTTCTAGAAAGTTCACCTCTGCCTCCGCTGGACTCATTCCCCTAAGGAAGAACACAGAGGCTGTCATTGGACTATTATCACACCACAACTTCCAGCACTTTGTATAAAGAGAACAATCGGTCTGTTTGGGTTATGGTACGCAAGTTTTTCATTGGAATTAATGGTTGATATATGGTTGTGGCACAAAGACTTTGAGGTCTACTCAGGCTCTGATTAATGTTACACTTCTGCATGTTTTGAGTGTGAGAACTCTTTGCGTTTGCATGAGCCAATTGTGTGTAACTAATTTTATTGTCTAGCTACTATCCATATCCATTCATGTATGGAGAATTCAACACAATTGGTAACGACCTAGTACCAAATTGTACATATCAGGGGCGGACTGGCCATAGGGCGGTTTGGGCAAATGCCAGATGGGCTTGTCAATTTTTAGCCCAGTGGGCCTGTGGAAATTATGGGTTTGCTCAAAATGATAATTATTTAGCTAATTCTAGTCCCAGTCCGTCCCTGGTACATACTGATGCTTGTGTCAATGAAACCAAAGTGTCTACTATGCAATTGTTAGGTAATTACCATTTGAATTGTATTCGAATCTATGCCGACAGCGTAGATCTGTGCCGGAGGCTTTTTATTTACAATGACGAGCTGGCACGTGGCCGGTCAGGCCCTGACCTGTAGTTGCGGTGAAGCTCCATCACCCTCTCCTCTAGCTCCCTCGTCTGGTTGGGGGCGAAACGGAAGTCACTGATGTAGTCGGGCCCGTGTTCCTCTGGCTCATAGTCGCCCAGCTCCGCCTGCACCGTGTAAGAACCTAGCAGGGCGTAGGTCCCGAAGGAGCAGGGCAGACGCCAGGACAGCATGTCGTCTCTCAGCTGCAGACACAGGTAGTACCTGCATGCGTCGATGAGTTGTGTTCATTAGGCACCAAATGAAGGACAATGGATTCAAACAGGGAGAGGACTACCTGGTCCAATAAGAAATGCTTGTTTTCTGTTTTCCGTTGCAAAAACATAATTGTTTTATTCTGTTGCATGCCCTAATGAACATGATCATGGATACACAAGAGGCAAACAGCATAGAGGGAATGCAGGATTTATAAGGCAACTTCCCACAGCTCATTAGTCCCTCCAGGATTTCACAGTTTTTTTGTGATATCTCACATGAAACAATACTACAGTTTACTACAGAATAGTATAGTACTTACTATAGAATTATGTAGTAAACTGTAGTGTACTGTACAATACTATACTCCACACGGTAGTATCCCTTGATCATATGTAGTACTTAATATAGAATTTTGTAGTATACTGTAGAATACTATACTACACACTGTAGTATCCCTCGATCGTGTAGTGCTTACTATATAATCTTGTAGTATACTGTAGAATACTATACTCCACACTAGGGATGTAACGATTCACTGATACGCATCGGTCCCCGATTCAAATGTTTAAGATACAAGTGCATCGGTCCACGGACCCCAAACCGATCCAATGTAGCATGCATCGGTCAGAAAATCTATTACAATTTTACAAATCGCTGGTTCACTAAATGTATTTGCTCATATTACATTCTTTCTACCTTTTGAAAATACCTCTCATCTTTTGTGACAACTGATGCTTCCTCTCCTTCAGTGTCAAACTGCATGTAACTGTGTTGACAGACATTAGTGGTCCTCTGTAGCTCAGCTGGTAGAGCACGGCGCTTGTAACGCCAAGGTAGTGGGTTCGATCCCCGGGACCACCCATACACAAAAAAAATGTATGCACGCATGACTGTAAGTCGCTTTGGATAAAAGCGTCTGCTAAATGGCATATTATTATTATTATTATACATTGATAGTCATTTTGCATGGCAAACAGCCATAGGCAATATCAGTAGCCTAGTCAAACTGCACACTGTGCCCAGTTTCGCGTGCTGACCAATGCGAGGTAGGCGGCCTTCAGAATTTAAAATGCTAAAATGGCTTGATTTTAGGCTTTATTAGTTGTATGTAATTTGCTAGGTCATTGTTATCTATGCGCTGTTGAAAATTGTGTTTTAATGGAATAAAAGTAAGCTACTGGAGACACTTCTCATCTGGCTATACCTGCTGAACAGGGTTTACAATAGATTGTATTTTGATTGTTCAGGTTCATCATCAGCAATAGTTTTGGTAGTTTTGCGTTAAACAATCAGTGTATATGGTCATTTTTTTATATACAGTGAGGGAAAAAAGTATTTGATCCCCTGCTGATTTTGTACGTTTGCCCACTGACAAAGACATGATCAGTCTATAATTTTAATGGTAGGTTTATTTGAACAGTGAGAGACAGAATAAAAACAAAAAAATCCAGAAAAATGCATGTCAAAAATGTTATAAATTGATTTGCATTTTAATGAGGGAAATAAGTATTTCACCCCTCTGCAAAACATGACTTAGTACTTGGTGGCAAAACCCTTGTTGGCAATCACAGAGGTCAGACATTTATTGTAGTTGGCCACCAGGTTTGCACACATCTCAGGAGGGATTTTGTCCCACTCCTCTTTGCAGATCTTCTCCAAGTCATTAAGGTTTTGAGGCTGACGTTTGGCAACTCGACCCTTCAGCTCCCTCCACAGATTTTCTATGGGATTAAGGTCTGGAGACTGGCTAGGCCACTCCATGACCTTAATGTGCTTCTTCTTGAGCCACTCCTTTGTTGCCTTGGCCGTGTGTTTTGGGTCATTATCATGCTGGAATACCCATCCACGACCCATTTTCAATGCACTGGCTGAGGGAAGGAGGTTCTCATCCAAGATTTGACGGTACATGGCCCCGTCCATCGTCCCTTTGATGCGGTGAAGTTATCCTGTCCCCTTAAAAGAAAAACACCCCCAAAGCATAATGTTTCCACCTCCATGTTTGCCGGTGGGGATGGTGTTCTTGGGGTCATAGGCAGCATTCCTCCTCCTCCAAACGCGGTGAGTTGAGTTGATGGCAAAGAGCTCAATTTTGGTCTCATCTGACCACAACACTTTTACCCAGTTCTCCTCTGAATCATTCAGATGTTCATTGGCAAACTTCAGACGGCCCTGTATATTTGCTTTCTTGAGCAGGGGGACCTTGCGGGCGCTGCAGGATTTCAGTCCTTCACGGCGTAGTGTGTTACCAGTTGTTTTCTTGGTGACTATGGTCCCAGCTGCCTTGAGATCATTGACAAGATCCTCCCGTGTAGTTCTGGGCTGATTCCTCACCGTTCTCATGATCATTGCAACTCCACGAGGTGAGATCTTGCATGGAGCCCCAGGCCGAGGGAGATTGACAGTTATTTTGTGTTTCTTCCATTTGCGAATAATCGCACCAACTGTTGTCACCTTCTCACCAAGCTGCTTGGCGATGGTCTTGTAGCCCATTCCAGCCTTGTGTAGGTCTACAATCTTGTCCCTGACATCCTTGGAGAGCTCTTTGGTCTTGTGGAGAGTTTGGAATCTGATTGATTGATTGCTTCTGTGGACAGGTGTCTTTTATACAGGTAACAAGCTGAGATTAGGAGCACTCCCTTTAAGAGTGTGCTCCTAATCTCAGCTCGTTACCTGTATAAAAGACACCTGGGAGCCAGAAATCTTTCTGATTAAGAGGGGGTCAAATACTTATTTCCCTAATTAAAATGCAAATCAATTTATAACATTTTTGACATGTGTTTTTCTGGATTTTGTTGTTGTTATTCTGTCTCTCACTGTTCAAATAAACCTACCATAAAAATTATAGACTGATCATTTCTTTGTTAGTGGGCAAACGTACAAAATCAGCAGGGGATCAAATACTTTTTTCCCTCACTGTACAGGGTAAAGTTAATCATTTCACAACGAGGACAGCAATCAGTTTTGCAAGGCGCACTGCATGGCCGAAGCAAGAGGAGAAGAGAAGATCACTCCGTAAAAACGTCCAAACTGTCAAAATCAGATGGGTGTAAAATCCAAAGGTGTGCTATATGATCATTGGCTATGTCATAGCTAATTTGTAAATGATAAATATTGATACATTACTAGCTCAAACACTTCATCTGCAAAAATGACAAGTTAATTAGTGGGGGATGGTGATTTCAGAACCAAAGTGGGGGGAAACATAGGTTATACAGTGGGGGAAAAAAGTATTTAGTCAGCCACCAATTGTGCAAGTTCTCCCACTTAAAAAGATGAGAGAGGCCTGTAATTTTCATCATAGGTACACGTCAACTATGACAGACAAATTGAGAATTTTTTTTCCAGAAAATCACATTGTAGGATTTCTAATGAATTTATTTGCAAATTATGGTGGAAAATAAGTATTTGGTCACCTACAAACAAGCAAGATTTCTGGCTCTCACAGACCTGTAACTTCTTCTTTAAGAGGCTCCTCTGTCCTCCACTCGTTACCTGTATTAATGGCACCTGTTTGAACTTGTTATCAGTATAAAAGACACCTGTCCACAACCTCAAACAGTCACACTCCAAACTCCTCTATGGCCAAGACCAAAGAGCTGTCAAAGGACACCAGAAACAGAATTGTAGACCTGCACCAGGCTGGGAAGACTGAATATGCAATAGGTAAGCAGCTTGGTTTGAAGAAATCAACTGTGGGAGCAATTATTAGGAAATGGAAGACATACAAGACCACTGATAATCTCCCTCGATCTGGGGCTCCACGCAAGATCTCACCCCGTGGGGTCTAAATGATCACATGAACGGTGAGCAAAAATCCCAGAACCACACGGGGGGACCTAGTGAATGACCTGCAGAGAGCTGGGACCAAAGTAACAAAGCCTACCATCAGTAACACACTACGCCGCCAGGGACTCAAATCCTGCAGTGCAAGACGTGTCCCCCTGCTTAAGCCAGTACATGTCCAGGCCCGTCTGAAGTTTGCTAGAGTGCATTTGGATGATCCAGAAGAGGATTTGGAGAATGTCATATGGTCAGATGAAACCAAAATAGAACTTTTTGGTAAAAACTCAACTCGTCGTGTTTGGAGGACAAAGAATGCTGAGTTGCATCCAAAGAACACCATACCTACTGTGAAGCATGGGGGTGGAAACATCATGCTTTGGGGCTGTTTTTCTGCAAAGGGACCAGGACGACTGATCCGTGTAATGGAAAGAATGAATGGGGCCATGTATCGTGAGATTTTGAGTGAAAACCTCCTTCCATCAGCAAGGGCATTGAAGATGAAACGTGGCTGGGTCTTTCAGCATGACAATGATCCCAAACACACCGCCCGGGCAACGAAGGAGTGGCTTCGTAAGAAGCATTTCAAGGTCCTGGAGTGGCCTAGCCAGTCTCCAGATCTCAACCCCATAGAAAATCTTTGGAGGGAGTTGAAAGTCTGTGTTGCCCAGCGACAGCCCCAAAACATCACTGCTCTAGAGGAGATCTGCATGGAGGAATGGGCCAAAATACCAGCAACAGTGTGTGAAAACCTTGTGAAGACTTACAGAAAACGTTTTTTTTGTCATTTGTCATTTTTTTTTTAGCAGACGCTCTTATCCAGAGCGACTTACAGTTAGTGAGTGCATACATTATTTTTTATATTTTTCATACTGGCCCCCCATGGGAATCGAACCCACAACCCTGGCGTTGCAAACGCCATGCTCAACCAACTGAGCTACATCCGGCCATTCCCTCCCCTACCCTGGACGACGCTGGGCCAATTGTGCGCCGCCCCATGGGTCTCCCGGTCGCGGCCGGCTACGACAGAGCCTGGATTCGAACCAGGATCTCTAGTGGCACAGCTAGCACTGCGATGCAGTGCCTTAGACCACTGCACCACTCGAGAGACTAGTTTGACGTTTGACCTGTGTCATTGCCAACAAAGGGTATATAACAAAGTATTGAGAAACTTTTGTTATTGACCAAATACTTATTTTCCACCATAATTTGCAAATAAATTCATAAAAAATCCTACAATGTGATTTGCTGGAGAAATAAAATCTCATTTTGTCTGTCATAGTTGACGTGTACCTATGATGAAAATGACAGGCCTCTCTCATCTTTTTAAGTGGGAGAACTTGCACAATTGGTGGCTGACTAAATACTTTTTTCCCCCACTGTATTGCCCCCCCCCCCCCCCCCCCTAATCTCCCAGAGTGCGAAGAACCTTGGCTTGACCCTGGACAACAACACCCTTCTCTGCAAACATCAAAGCGGAGTACATCCGTAGAGTATGGCCATTCCTCACACAGGAAGCGGCACAGGTCCAAATCCCGCTCCTCCAAACACTCCACTGGCTTCCAGTCTAAGCTCGCATCATCTTCAAGACCCTGGTGCTTTCCTATGGAGCCATAAGGGGAACTGCCCTTCCTTACCGTCAGGCTATGATCAAACCCTACATCCCAACCCGAGAACTCTGTTCCGCCACCACTGGTCTCTTGGCCCTCCCACCCCTACAGGAGGGCAGCTCCCACTCAGCCCAGCCAAAGCTCTTCACTGTCCTGGCACCCCAATGGTGGAACAAGCTTCCACCTAAAGTCAGGACAGCGGAGTACCTGCCCATCTTCCGAAAACGTATGAAACCCTATCTCTTTGATGAGTATCTTAAATAACTCTCACGCCCTCTGACAAAACAAAATTACAATTAAAAATCCGTACTATACAAATAAAATGTGACCTACTATACTACACACTCCCTTGATTGTGTAGTACTTACTATATACTTTTTGTATACTGTAGAACAGTGATTCCCAACCAGGGGTACTAGGACACCTGGGGGTACTTCGCCTATCCACAGGGGGTACTTGAGAAGACTCATGAGACCATAGGCTTACTGGTAAAATGCACATAAGGGAGTACTTCAGGGGGACCCCGGGCAGAGCAAAATTCAGTTGGTGGTACAATAACTGAAAAAGGTTAGGAATCACTGCTGTAGAATACTATACTTCACACTGTAGTATCCCTCGATCATATGTAGTATAAACTATATAATTTTGCAGTATACTGTAGAATACTTTATTAAGTACTACAGTGTTATCCGCAAAAAAACACTGTAGTAAATACTACAGTAATGTCCGCAAAAAACTATAGTGTCCGCAAAAACACTACTGTTTACTATAGTAATACTACATTATTTCATTTGCATATACCCCACCCATTCCCATCTGACATATCCCAATTTGTGCCACCCATGAGTGAGAAACCTACATGCAAAGTATAGACCATATACTGTGTTCCCTACATGTTATAGAAAAGAGCAGAAGCTCTGAACTATCAGTTTAGACACCAGTCCTACCTACAGAGGCTTGCGAAAGTATTCACCCCCCCTTGGCATTTTTCCTATTTTGTTGCCTTACAACCTGGAATGAAAATTGATTTTTGGGGATTTGTTGTCACGGTTCAGACAGACGACCAGAGGACCACAATTGCGTCACACCAGAAAGTTTATTAAAACTTAAGGGAAGTAGGGAGTGAATGAAGGCTCCAGGGGTAACAGGGATCCCGTCCAATGTGCTGGGTCTGTGCCCCCCCCAGTGGCAGCGATGCGTCCTATGAAGCCGGTGGTGGGTGGTCCAGAAGTCCTGGGGGGGGGAGACACAGACACAACAGGGCGGAATGAAACAAGGCAGCAGTACAGTTCAAGGGAAATCCAAAATACGCAGTAGCAAGGCAGAAGGCTGGTCAGAGTTACCGGGATTGAAGAGTAGTCAGGAGTCGTTATGGCAGAAGCAGGTCTGGATCTCCTGGGGCAGAAGAGTATCCAAAAATCAGGCAGGTCCGGGGTCACAAAACCAGGGTGAGCCAGAAGCGCGAGCAAACAGGTTCCGGGTGTGAGCTTTGCAGACGATCTGACACCGGAGAGCTGAAAGACAGGGCCTAAAATACTGGGAGAGGTAGTGGGTAATGCAGCGCAGCTGGCAGAGTAATTAGAGCAGAGCAGAGCAGGGACAGGTGGAGCTAGTTAGGCTGAGTAGAGAGAGTGGTGAGCAGAGTGGAAGAAAATTAAGGTGGTAACCCGGTGGAGTGAGAGGCTCATGACAGAACCCCCCCCCCAAGGGACGGCCCCAGAAGTCCCAAGAGCAACACCACGCCGGGCGGGAGGAGGGGAGCCGGAGGAGGGCTAGAACTCCTCCGAACGGTCCGAGTGAACGTCCTCATCCTCGGAGGAAGCCGGAGGGCCGTGGTCGGGAGATGGGACAGGTCCCGAGACAGGATCAGGCACAGGACAGGAAGCCGAGCGGGCAGGACGGTTAGGGACCCCTCTGGGGCGGCCCCTACGGATTGCAGGTTGATCAGGATGCCGTTGGTGGAAAGCGGTGATGAGAGTCCTATCCACAATCCGACTAGCTGGCACCCAGGTCCTTTCCTCAGGTCCATAGCCCTCCCAGTCAATGAGGTACTGGAGACCCCTACCCCTCCGTCTGGACCGAAGCAGGCGGCGGACGGTGTAAACCAGACCACCATCGACGAGCCGTGGAGGAGGAGGACAAGGCGCAGCAGGGACCAGCGGACTCTCATGGATGGGCTTAATCTTAGACACATGGAAAGTGGGGTGCACCCTCAGGGAATTAGGCAGTTGGAGCCGGACAGCAGTTGGGCTAATCACTCTTATGATAGGGAATGGGCCAATGAACCGAGGTGCCAGCTTCTGCGACTCCACCCTGAGTGGCAGGTTCTTCGATGACAACCACACCCTTTGACCAACATGGTAGGTGGGAGCAGGAATTCTCCGACGGTTGGCCCCGGTAGTGTAGCTGGCAACGGATCTGAGGAGTGTGGCTCGGGCTTGTGACCAGGTGCGGCGACATCGACGGGCAAAAGCAAGTGCAGATGGGCAAGTAACCTCCTCTTCCTGGCTGGCAAATAGAGGAGGCTGGTATCCATAAACACATTGGAAAGGGGACATACCGATGGCAGAGCAGGTCAGTGAATTGTGTGCGTACTCCACCCATGTCAATTGCTGCGACCAGGAGTGGGGGTTGCGTGAAGTCATGCATCGCAGTGCCTTCTCGAGCTCCTGATTAGCCCGCTCTGACTGCCCATTGGATTGGGGATGGAATCCGGAAGTCAAACTGACTGTGGCTCCCAGCAGGTGACAGAACTCCTTCCAAAAAGCGGAGGAGAATTGTGGACCACGGTCAGAAACTACATCCTTTGGCAGTCCGTGGATCCGGAAGACGTGTTCCAGGACCACCTGGGCGGTCTCCTTGGCGGTTGGGAGCTTGGGGAGGGGAATGAAGTGTGCCATCTTGCTGAAACGGTCAACTATGGTGAGAATGACGGTCATGCCACTTGAAGGGGGCAGCCCCGTGACAAAGTCAAGGGCGATGTGAGACCAGGGACGTCTGGGCACAGGCAGGGGCTGCAGCAATCCGGCTGGGGGCTGGCAGGACGACTTGTGTTGGTTGCAGATGGGGCAGGCTTGGACGAATTCCCGTACATCCTTTCTCAGAGAGGGCCACCAGAACCTCTGGGCGAGCAGGTTGTAAGTGCGGGTGGAGCCAGGGTGACAAGCTAGGCGGGAGTCATGTCCCCACTGAACGACCTGGGACCTCAGGTCTTCGGGGACAAAAAGGCGGTCAGCTGGGCAAGTGCTGGGCCCTGGCTGGTTACGGAGAGCCTCCAGCACCTGTTCCTCAACAGCCCAGGTCAGAGCTGCAACGATGCAGGGACTTGGCAGAATCGACACAGGGTCCTTGGAGGGGGTGTCATCCTTCTGGAATTGACGGGAGAGGGCGTCTGGCTTGGTGTTGCGTGATCCAGGCCGGTATGACAGAGTGAAATTAAACCTGGTGAAGAACAGGGCCCAGCGGGACTGCCTGGAGTTCAACCGTTTGGCCGTGCGGATGTACTCCAAGTTCTTATGATCGGTCCAAACGAGAAATGGAATGGTGGACCCCTCCAGCCAGTGACGCCACTCCTCCAAGGCAAGCTTCACAGCCAGCAGCTCACGGTTCCCTATGTCGTAATTGCACTCAGAGGGGGACAACCGACGTGAGAAAAAGGCACAGGGATGGAGCTTCCTATCCTCCGCAGCCCACTGAGAAATCACAGCACCAACTCCCACATCCGAGGCGTCCACCTCCACAATGAATTGCCGGTCCACATCAGGCATCTGGAGGATGGGAGCGGAGGTGAACCTCACCTTGAGGGTACTGAAGGCCTTGTCGGCTGCTGGGGTCCAGGTGAAGGGTTGCTTGGTGCTGGTTAGAGCAGTGAGAGGGGCAGCAACGGTACTGTAGTTCCGGATAAACTTTCTGTAGAAGTTAGCAAACCCCAGAAACTGTTGCAGCTTCTTTCTGTTCTCCGGAACTGGCCATGAAGTGACTGCTGATACTTTGGCAGGATCCATTTGGATACTTCCCTCTGCCACTATGTACCCCAGGAAGGCCACTGTCTTGACGTGAAACTCACATTTCTCTGCCTTGGCGTAGAGGGAATTCTCCAGAAGACGATGAAGGACTTGCTGGACATGGCGGGTGTGTTCAGACAGGTTTCTGGAGTAGATTAAGATGTCATCCAGGTAAACGAAGACAAACTTGTTTAACATGTCCCGCAGTACATCATTCACTAGAGCCTGGAACACAGCAGGAGCATTGGTGAGGCCAAAAGGCATAACCAGATACTCGTAGTGGCCTGTTGGTGTATTGAATGCGGTTTTCCATTCATCTCCCTCCCGGATCCGCACTAGGTGGTAAGCGTTTCTGAGATCCAACTTGGTAAAAACAGTGGCTCCCTGGAGCAACTCAAAAGCAGAGGTGAGCAGAGGCAGAGGGTAACGGTTCTTCACTGTGATGTCGTTGAGTCCCCTGTAGTCGATGCAGGGGCGAAGAGATCCGTCCTTCTTCCCCACAAAGAAGAAGCCAGCACCAGCAGGAGATGAAGATGAACGGATTAATCCTGCGGACAGAGAGCCATTGATGTAGTCCTCCATGGACTTTCTTTCAGGAGCAGACAACGAATAAAGACGACCCTTTGGAGGGGCTGTTCCAGGGAGGAGGTCGATGGCACAGTCGTACGGTCGGTGAGGGGGCAGAGATGTGGCTCTTGCTTTGTTAAACACCTCTCTGAGACCATGGTAGCATTCTGGGACATTGGAGAGGTCAGGAGCGGAGTTAGTAGGTACTGGCCGAGGGGGTAGTGCGGCAGCAAGCAGGCAGGTTCGGTGGCAGTCCTCTCCCCACTCCCTGATCACCCCGGTCACCCAGTCGAGCTGAGGGTTGTGCCGGCGGAGCCATGGGTAACCCAGGATGAGGGGTTGGCCTGGAGAGGGGAGCAGGTGAAACTGGATAGTTTCTTGATGGTTTCCGGACAGACCCATCGAGACCGGGGCCGTGACATGAGTGACCGATCCGAGTAAGTGTCCGTCCAGTGCCCGGGCAGGAATAGGAGGTGTCAAACGGAGGTTCTCCAGTCCCAGTTGGCGTGCCAGCTTGATGTCCATTATGTTGGCTTCGGCGCCAGAATCCACCAGAGCAGCCAGGGTGTGAGTTGAGTCAGAGAGGCGGAGGTGAACTTGCAGCAGGGGTTTGCGGTCGGAGGACTGGATGGTCATTGAACTCAACCGGACTCCCCCTATGCCCGGTGAGCTTCGGCCCTTTAAAGGGCAGGTTACCACACGATGTCCATCACCTCCACAATAGAGGCAGAGGTTTGAGGTGAAGCGGCGCTGGCGCTCTGCAGGAGTGAGAGAGGCTCGCCCAATCTCCATAGGCTCAGACTGATCAAGCTGACCTGGGTGAGTGGCAGTAGATGACAGGAGCCCAGTCGGATCTCTCCGAATGCCGGTAGTAGGTGGACCTTGGCGCCCCCTCTCACGACGACGGGTCTGTATCCTTCTGTCGATCCTGACAGTCAGTGCGATGGCTTCATCAAGAGTGGAAGGCAGTTCATGGGAGACCAACTCGTCCTTGATATAGTCAGCCAAACTATGGAAGAACGCGTCCACCAACGATGGTGTGTTCCAAGAACTTCGTCTAGCCAGGGTTCGGAAGTCGATGGAATGGTCTGCGACTGTACGTCTGCCTTGTCGAATACTGAACAGTTCACGAGACGCCTCTGCGGTTGGTGAATCCAGGTCAAACACCTTCAGCATCTCCTCAGCAAACAGGTCGAAGGTTGCACATGCGGGGGTTTGACGTTCGAACTCTGCTGTTCCCCAGAGTCGAGCTCGGCCCGTCAGGTGAGTGATGGCATACCCAACTTTAGCCCCCTCCGTGGCGAAGGTCCTTGGCTGCAAGGAGAACTGAAGTCGGCAGCTAGTCAGGAATGGCCGGACCTGGGTTGAGTCGCCGTTGAACCGCTCGGGGTTTCCAATCTTGGGTTCCGGAGCAGCGGCTGCAATGACCGGGGCAGGTAACTCGGGGGCAGGGCTGGTGGGCAGACTGGCTGGGGTAAGGTTGGTGAGGAGTTGAATGATCATGGCGAGTTGTTGTTGCTGCTGCTGGAACTGCTGCTCATGCTCATCGGTTTCCATGTCGGGGAAAGTGTGCGCTGAGTCCATAATGGTCAGATCGTACTGTCACGGTTCAGACAGACGACCAGAGGACCACAATTGCGTCACACCAGAAAGTTTATTAAAACTTAAGGGAAAAGGGAAGTAGGGAGTGAATGAAGGCTCCAGGGGTAACAGGGATCCCGTCCAATGTGCTGGGTCTGTGCCCCCCCCAGTGGCAGCGATGCGTCCTATGAAGCCGGTGGTGGGTGGTCCAGAAGTCCTGGGGGGGGGAGACACAGACACAACAGGGCGGAATGAAACAAGGCAGCAGTACAGTTCAAGGGAAATCCAAAATACGCAGTAGCAAGGCAGAAGGCTGGTCAGAGTTACCGGGATTGAAGAGTAGTCAGGAGTCGTTATGGCAGAAGCAGGTCTGGATCTCCTGGGGCAGAAGAGTATCCAAAAATCAGGCAGGTCCGGGGTCACAAAACCAGGGTGAGCCAGAAGCGCGAGCAAACAGGTTCCGGGTGTGAGCTTTGCAGACGATCTGACACCGGAGAGCTGAAAGACAGGGCCTAAAATACTGGGAGAGGTAGTGGGTAATGCAGCGCAGCTGGCAGAGTAATTAGAGCAGAGCAGAGCAGGGACAGGTGGAGCTAGTTAGGCTGAGTAGAGAGAGTGGTGAGCAGAGTGGAAGAAAATTAAGGTGGTAACCCGGTGGAGTGAGAGGCTCATGACATTTGTATCATTTGATTTATACAACATGCCTACCACTTTGAAGATGCAAAATATATTTTATTGTGAAACAAACAAGAAATAAGACAAAAAAAACGGAAAACTTGAGCGTGCATAACTATTCACCCCCCCAAAGTCAATACTTTGTAGAGCCACCTTTTGCAGCAATTACAGCTGCAAGTCTCTTGGGGTATGTCTCTATAAGCTTGGCACATCTAGCCACTGGGATTTTTGACCATTCTTCAAGGCAAAACTGCTCCAGCTCCAGCTCCTTCAAGTTGGATGGGTTCCGCTGGTGTAGAGCAATCTTTAAGTCATACCACAGATTCTCAATTGGATTGAGGTCTGGGCTTTGACTAGGCCATTCCAATACATTTAAATGTTTCCTCTTAAACCACTCGAGTGTTGCTTTAGCAGTATGCTTAGGGCCATTGTCCTGCTGGAAGGTGAACCTCCGTCCCAGTCTCAAATCTCTGGAAGACTGAAACAGGTTTCCCTCCAAAATGTCCCTGTATTTAGCGCCATCCATCATTCCTTCAATTCTGACCGGTTTCCCAGTCCCTGCCGATGAAAAACATCCCCACAGCATGATGCTACCACCATGCTTCACTGTGGAGATGGTGTTCTCGGGGTGATGAGAGGTGTTGGGCTTGCGCCAGACATTTTCCTTGATGGCCAAAAAGCTCAATTTTAGTCTCATCTGACCAGAGTACCTTCTTTCATATGTTTGGGGAGTCTCCCACATGCCTTTTGGCGAACACGAAACGTGTTTGCTTATTTTTTTATTTAAGCAATGCCTTTTTTCTGCCCACTCTTCCGTAAAGCCCAGCTCTGTGGAGTGTACGGCTTAAAGTGGTCCTATGGACAGATACTTCAATCTCCGCTGTGGAGCTTTGCAGCTCCTTCAGGGTTATCTTTGGTCTCTTTGTTGCCTCTCTGATTAATGCCCTCCTTGCCTGGTCTGTGAGTTTTGGTGGGCGGCCCTCTCTTGGCAGGTTTGTTGTGGTGCCATATTCATTCAATTTTTTAATAATGGATTTAATGGTGCTCCGTGGGATGTTCAACGTTTCTGTAATTTTTTTATAACCCAACCCTGATCTGTACTTCTCCGCAACTTTGTCCCTGACCTGTTTGGAGAGCTCCTTGGTCTTCATGGTGCCGCTTGCTTGATGGTGCCCCTTGCTTAGAGGTGTTACAGACTCTGGGGCCTTTCAGAACAGGTGTATATATACTGAGATCATGTGACAGATGACGTGACACTTAGATTGCACACAGGTGGACTTTATTTAACTAATTATGTGACTTCTGAAGGTAAATGGTTGCGGCAGATCTTATTTCGGGGCTTCATAGCAAAGGGGGTGAATACATATGCACGCACCACTTTTCCGTTATTTATTTTTTAGCATTTTTTGAAACAAGTTATTTTTTAAATTTCACTTCACCAATTTGGACTATTTTGTGTATGTCCATTACATGAAATCAAAATTAAAATCAATTTAAATTACAGGTAGTAATGCAACAAAATAGGAAAAACGCCAAGGGGAATGAACACTTTTGCAAGGAACTGTACCTACCTACCTACCTACAGGTTATGGAAAATATGCTCTTTTAGTATTTGTCCAATAGGTTTCCTCAAACAGAAAGCCCCTAGTGATGGGAAAATAAGGCTTTCTGAAGCCTTTGGGGCTCTCACCAATTAGTGCTGAAAAACTGTTAATTACTCTGAGCTTTTAACACAATGCACATTAGTGACACCTGCTGGTCAGCAATAAACAGAAGCATTTGATGTTCAGATATACGTTTTGACCAAGGCATTTATCAAAACTCTGTGGTACAGCGGTTAGTCATGGGCTTTGAACACCTAAACAGTTAGAATATGAGGTTATCATCTTACATCCTTCTTCCTTTTATTTGCCTCCAAGTTTGTTTTAAAATCTGTATATCATTGGCATTATTTACAGTGAGGGAAAAAAGTATTTGATCCGCTGCTGATTTTGTACGTTTGCCCACTGACAAAAAAATTATCAGTCTATAATTTTAATGGTAGGTTTATTTGAACAGTGAGAGACAGAATAACAACAAAATAATACAGAAAAACGCATGTCAAAAATGTTATAAATTGATTTGCATTTTAATGAGGGAAATACGTTTTTGACCCCCTCTCAATCAGAAAGATTTCTGGCTCCCAGGGTGAAAGTGTTGTGGTCAGATGAGACCAAAATGGAGCTCTTTGGCATCAACTCAACTCGCTGTGTTTGGAGGAGGAGGAATGCTGCCTATGACCCCAAGAACACCATCCCCACCGTCAAACATGAAGGTGGAAACATTATGCTTTGGGGGTGTTTTTCTGCTAAGGGGACAGGACAACTTCACCGCATCAAAGGGACGATGGACGGGGCCATGTACCGTCAAATCTTGGGTGAGAACCTCCTTCCCTCAGCCAGGGCATTGAAAATGAGTCGTGGATGGGTATTCCAGCATGACAATGACCCAAAACACACGGCCAAGGCAACAAAGGAGTGGCTCAAGAAGAAGCACATTAAGGTCCTGGAGTGGCCTAGCCAGTCTCCAGACCTTAATCCCATTGAAAATCTGTGGAGGGAGCTGAAGGTTCGAGTTGCCAAACGTCAGCCTCGAAACCTTAATGACTTGGAGAAGATCTGCAAAGAGGAGTGGGACAAAATCCCTCCTGAGATGTGTGCAAACCTGGCGGCCAACTACAAGAAACGTCTGACCTTACTAAGTAATGTTTTGCAGAGGGGTCAAATACTTATTTCCCTCATTAAAATGCAAACAAAGTGATTTGTTAAAATTGCGAGCTCTCTTTTTGTAGTGCAATGATCACACAGTTTTATGAAGTAATAATTGCAGTGATTTTACTGTTTAATGCCGTAATAGTGAGGTGATTGGTCAAATTTGCAAGCACTAGCATAAATCGCAAAATCCTGGAGGGACTGGTTAATATCAATAAAGGCAGTTAGACATCAAATCTGACTTCCATAGTATATTTAGTGGATGTTGTTGCTGTTGATGATCCAAACCTACCTGGTGATGTCTTCAGTGAGTTGAGATGGGTCAGGGGGATAAAACTTAACAGCAAAGCCGAAATGCCATGAGCCAACTGTGGATAAACGACACACAGTCACACAGTCAGCACTGTGTGTGTGTTTCTTTGTGTGTGTGTCTCTGTCTGTGTCTGTGTGTGTGAGTGTGAGTGTGTGTGTGTGTGTGAGTGTGTGTGTGTGTGTGAGAGTGTGAGTGTGTGTGTGAGAGAGTGTGTGTGTGTGTGTGTGTGTGTGTGTGTTTGTGTGTGTGTTTGTGCGTGCGTGCGTGTGTGCGTGCGTGGTCACACTAACTTCGGATTTGCTTCTTGATCTCCTTTGACGGGTCCAGCCAATTCTGAAAGAAAGAATGGAGAAATCCCCTTGAGAACAACACACAGCAAAAACCAGCCAATGCCCCTCTCTACGAAAACCCTGTCAGGGAGCTAACTACTGCACTGACTCCTCTCTTCCAAAGCCATCTCCTCTATTGGGGGCGAAATGCATCCACAAAGCAATAGGAAATAAATGCCTCAGTAAACCATCAATGCCTTAAAGTAACTTCCCAGTGTTGCAGATTTCTATGAAATATGACATATAATTAATTACAATATTAATTAATTAATTTCCTTCCTAAAATGCCAATTAAAGATTTTAAAAAGCAGTTATTCTCTGTGCCCCTGCTTGGCCTGTTAGGAAACAAAAGAATGTGGGCATATACCGGTCAAAAACAGCTGATTTGCCAGCTCAGCCAACCAGACGTGCATGCACTTGGATATTTCAAATTAGCTACCAAGTCCAAGTCCCACGTGTGGAAGGCTGCCCAGATGCACATGCACATGCCATTTTTACCCATGCTAAAGTCTGAGGCTTGTAAACCAATTTAAATAGCTAGTATGGATGGGTTCAGATTTTGGAGACGCATAATGGGACTACTAGGAATCTTTAACTACAACAACAATAAATGCAGACTGATTATTTCACAAACATCAGTCATTTCTGTCCATTGCTTTGTCACTATTTTGGAAATTGTTGTTGTTAGTTAGCTAGCTAGTCACAATTGCTAGCAGCTAAACTAGCTTACTACTGTTACCTAAATCAGTCAACAACAGCTAACTGGGTCGTTCCACAAAATACATAAGTATTCAGACCCTTTACTGAAGCACCTTTGGCAGCAATTACAGCCTTGAGTCCTTTTTTTTTTTTTTGTCATTTAGCAGACGCTCTTATCCAGAGCAACTTAAATGAGCAATTAGGGTTAACTGCCTTGCTCAAGGGCACATCAACAGATTTTTCACCTAGTTGGCTCGGGGATTAGAACCAGCGACCTTTCGGTTACTGGCACAACGCTCTTAACCACTAAGCTACCTGCCGCCCCGTCTTCTTGGGTATAATGCTACAAGCTTGGCACACCTGTATTGGGGGAGTTTCTCCCAGTCTTCTCAGCAGATCCTCTCAAGGTCTGTCAGGTTGGATGGGGAGCGTCGCTGCACAGCTATTTTCAGGTCTCTCCAGAGATGTTGGATCGGGTTCATGTCCGGGCTCTGGCTGGGCCACTCAATGACATTCAGAGACTTGTCCCGAAGCCACTCCTGCGTTGTCTTGGCTGTGTGATTAGGGTTGTTGTCCTGTTGGAAGGTGAACCTTAGCCCCAGTCTGAGGTCCTGAGCGTTCTGGAGCAGGTTTTCATCAAGGATCTCTCTGTACTTTGCTCCGTTCATCTTTCCCTTGATCCTGACTAGTCTCCCAGTCCCTGCCGCAGAAAAACATCCCCACAGCATGATGCTGCCACCACCATGCTTCACCGTAGGGATGGTGCCAGGTTTCCTCCAGACGTGACGCTTGGCATTCAGTACAAAGAGTTAAATCTTGGTTTCAACAGACCAGAGAATCTTGTTTCTCATGGTCTGAGTCTTTAGTTGCCTTTTGGCAAACTCCAAGTGGGCTATCATATGCCTTTTACTGAGGAGTGGCTTCCGTCTGGCCACTCTACCATAAAGGCCTGATTGATGGAGTGCTGCACAGATGGTTGTCCTTCTGGAAGGTTCTCCCATATCCACAGAGGAACTCTGGTTCTCTGTCAGAGTGACCATCGGGTTCTTAGTCACCTCCCTGACCAAGGCCCTTCTCCACTGATTGCTCAGTTTGGCCAGGCGGACAGTTCTAGGAAGAGTCTTGGTGGTTCCAAACTTCTTCCATTTAAGAATGATGGAAGACACTGTGTTCTTGGGGACCTTCAATGCTGCAGACAATTCCTTTGACCTCATGGCTTGGTTTCTGCTCTGACATGCACTGTCAACTGTGGGACCTTATATAGACAGGTGTGTGCCTTTCCAAATCATGTCCAATCAATTGAATTTAACACAGGTGGACTCCAATCAAGTTGTAGATACATCTCAAGGATGATCAATGGAAACAGGATGCACTTGAGCTCAATTTAGAGTCTCATAGCAAAGGGTCTGAATACTTATGTAAATAAGGTATTTCTGTTTTTTATTTATTTTTATAAATGTGCAGAAATTTCTAAAAACCTGTTTTCGCTTTGTCATTATGGGGTATTGTGTGTAGATTGATGAGGAAAATGTTTTATTTAATCAATTTTAGAATAAGGCTTTAACGTAACAAAATGTGGAAAAAGCCAAGGGGTCTGAATACTTTCCGTATGCACTGTACATCTATGCTCTAACTCATCGTTTCCCAAACTCGGTCCTGGGGACCCCAAGGGATACACGTTCTAGCAAAGACGTTTGTGAAGTATTTATTTAGTTTCATAGTGCAAACATTGCTAGCAAGTTTCTCACACTCGCTTTAGCCGCGGAGGCGCAGGCCTGCTCCGGCAACTCCAGGGGGGGTGCCTAGCAAGTTCAAGTTCAAGTTTTTTATGTCACATGCACAAGTACAGTGTGTGGGGTTCTATTTTCTAATAATTGGATTTGTATGTGAATGAATAGCTTAGAAGGAATTTATTAATGATAAGCATAGGTTTGTACTATACTGATATAAATTGTTTCACATAACAGGCTGTGATTCATGTGTGGAACGTTAGGGGGTAAGATGAGATAAGGACTTGTCTCAAAATATTAGACTACACTGCTTCTTTGTGATCTGTGAACCGTCCAAGGACATGGGTACTGCAAAAAAAGTGCTAACTCCACAGGTTATTATGATAGCAACTTATGCCTGGCAACAGTGTGCAACAAGTGGAGCGCCAAGGGGTTGGGACCAGCCCGTGCGCCAACGGATTAAAAAAAAAAAATAAAAATTCACCTTTATTTAACCAGGTAAGCCAGTTGAGAACAAGTTCTCATTTACAACTGCGACCTGGCCAAGATAAAGCAAAGCAGTGCGATAAAAACAACACAGAGTTACATATGGGGTAAAAAAACAAAGTCAAAAATACAACAGAAAATATATATACAGTGTGTGCAAATGTAGCAAGTTATGGAGGTAAGGCAATAAATAGGCTATAGTGCAAAATAATTACAATAGTATTAACACTGGAATGCTAGATGTGCAAGAGATTATGTGCAAATAGAGATACTGGGGTGCAAAAGAGCAAAATAAATAACAATATAGGGATGAGGTAGTTGGGTGGGCTAATTTCAGATGGGCTGTGTACAGGTGCAGTGATCGGTAAGGTGCTCTGACAACTGATGCTTAAAGTTAGTGAGGGAGATAAGAGTCTCCAGCTTCAGAGATTTTTGCAATTCGTTCCAGTCATTGGCAGCAGAGAACTGGAAGGAATGGCGGCCAAAGGAGGTGTTGGCTTTGGGAATGACCAGTGAGATATACCTGCTGGAGCGCAGACTACGGGTGGGTGCTGCTATGGTGACCAATGAGCTAAGATAAGGCGGGGATTTGTCTAGCAGTGATTTATAGATGGCCTGGAGCCAGTGGGTTTGACGACGAACATGTAGTGAGGACCAGCCAACAAGAGCGTACAGGTCACAGTGGTGGGTAGTGTATGGGGCTTTGGAGACAAAACGGATGGCACTGTGATAGACTACATCCAATTTGCTGAGTAGAGTGTTGGAGGCTATTTTGTAAATGACATCGCCGAAGTCAAGGATCGGTAGGATAGTCAGATTTACGAGGGCATGTTTGGCAGCATGAGTGAAGGAGGCTTTGTTGCGAAATAGGAAGCCGATTCTAGATTTAACTTTTGATTGGAGATTCTTTATGTGAGTCTGGAAGGAGAGTTTACAGTCTAACCACACACCTAGGTATTTGTAGTTGTCCACATACTGTAGGTCAGACCCGTCGAGAGTGGTGATTCTAGTCGGGTGGGCGGGTGCCAGCAGTGTTCGATTGAAAAGCATGCATTTAGTTTTACTAGTGTTTAAGAGCAGTTGGAGGCTACTGAAGGAGTGTTGTATGGCATTGAAGCTCGTTTGGAGGTTTGTTAACACAGTGTCCAATGAAGGGCCAGATGTATACAAAATGGTGTCGTCTGCGTAGAGGTGGATCTGAGAGTCACCAGCAGCAAGAGCGACATCATTGATATACACAGAGAAAAGTGTCGGCCCAAGAATTGAACCCTGTGGCACCCCCATAGAGACTGCCATAGGTCCAGACAACAGGCCCTCCGATTTGACACACTGAACTCTATCTGAGAAGTAGTTGGTGAACCAGGCGAGGCAGTCATTTGAGAAACCAAGACTATTTAGTCTGCCAATAAGAATGCGGTGGTTGACAGAGTCGAAAGCCTTGGCCAGGTCGATGAAGACGGCTGCACAGTACTGTCTATTATCAATCGCGGTTATAATATCGTTTAGGACCTTGAGCGTGGCTGAAGTGCACCCATGACCAGCTCTGAAACCGGATTGCATAGCGGAGAAGGTACGGTGGTATTCGAAATGGTCGGTGATCTGTTTGTTAACTTGGCTGAGTAAGTCTAAACCACGCTCAGTCTCTACTCTGATTGGCCAGCAGAGAGGTGGGAACTCTCTCTCTCTGTCAGAGTATTTGAGGAAGAACCTGTAACAATGGATCAGTTCTCTGTCTGCCCTGCGTGGTATTTCAGTGAGCCCGTATACGAACCAACATACTTATCATACATACATTTTGCATATAATAAATTTAGCTTGGATTGAATATCTCTTGATTATGTTTTCTCTTATTCCAATACCAGATTTGAATTACGCAATTTCTAACAAGTGAAATGCCTATAAACCCAACAATGCAGAAAGCAATAAAAATGTAATACAAAAAATAACACAAGGTAGAACTAAAACACACAACAAATAAAAAGAAGAAATAAGAAGTAGGTAAGCATACAGGGTCAGTTCCAGTACCATATTTACAATGTGCAGGGATACTGGAGTGATAGAGGTAGATATGTATAGGGGTAAGGTGACTAGGCATCAGGATATATGATAAACAGTGTAGCAGCAGCGTATATGATTGTATGTGAGTGGGTGTGTGCGTGTGTAGAGTCAGTATCAATCTACGTGCATATTATGTGTGAGTGAGCAAATGATGTGGAGTGTCAGTGTGCGTGAGTGTGAAGGGCCCTGTGAGTGTGCAAAAAATACAAATAAAAGGGTCAACTCAGATAGTCCTTGTAGCCATTTTGTTAGCTATTTAGTTAGCTATTTAGCAGTCTTATGGCTTGTGGATAAAAGCTGTTCAGGAGCCTGTTGGAGTCAGACTTGATGCACCGGTACAACTTGTCGTGCGAAAGCAGAGAGAACAGTCTATTGCTAGGGTGACTGGAGTCTTCCTTTCGCACCGCCTGATATAGAGGTCCTGGATGGCAGGGAGCTTGGCCCCAGTGATGTACTGGTCTGTCCGCACCACCCTCTGTAGCGCCATGCGACCGAGGGTGGTGCTATTGCCATGCCAGTCAACATGCTCTCAATGGTACAGCTGTATAACTTTTGGAGGGGGAAGAGGTGCTGTCGCGCCTTGTTCACGACTGTGTGGTGTGTGTGGACCATTTTAAGTCTTAGTGATTTAGACACTGAGGAACTTGAAGCTCTCGACCCACTCCACTGCAGCCCTGTCGATGTGGATGAATGCATGCTCGCCCCGTTTCCTGCAGTCCACGATCAGCTCCTTGGTCTTACTGACGTTGAGGGAGAGATTTTGTTCCAGCACCACACTGCCAGGTCACTGACCTCCTCCGTGTAGGCTGTCTCATCGTCACCGGTGATCAGCCCTACCACCGTCGTGTCGTCAACAAACTTGTAGCCACACTGTCGTGGGTGAACAGGGAGTACAGGAGGGGACTAAGCACACACCCCTGTGGGGCCCCCGTGTTGAGGACCAGCGTGGCTGAGGTGATGTTGCCTACCCTCACCACCTGGGGTCGGCCCGTCAGAAAATCCAGGATCCAGTTAGAGAGGGAGGTGTTCAGTCCCAGGGTCCTAAGCTTGGTGACGAGCTTGGAAGTGACAATGGTGTTGAACGCTGAGCTGTAGTCAATGAACAGTATTCTCACATAGGTATTCCTCTTTTCCAGGTGGGTGAGGGCAATGTGGAGTGCAATTGAGATTGCGTCGTCTATGGACCTGTTGGGGCGATATGCAAATTGGAGTGGGTCTAGGTTGTCTGGGATGATGGAGTTGATGTGAGCCATAACCAGCCTCTCAAAGCACTTCATGATTACAGTTGTGAGCGCTACATGTCGGAAGTCATTGTGGCATGAAGAGTTCTTGGGAACAGGAATGATGGTGGTCATCTTAAAAGATGTGGGGATTACAGACTGGGACAAGGAGAGGTTGAAAATTACTGTGAATATGCCTGCCAGCTGTTCTGAGCATGCTCTGAGAACATGCCCTGGAATACTGTCGGGCCCCCCGGACTTGCGGGTGTTGACCTGATTAAAGATTGGCCTCGGAGAGCGAGATCAACCGGTCCTCTGGGTCGGTGGTGGCCCTTACACCTGGCACGATGTTGTTATTGTCGAAGAGTGCATAAAATGATTTGAGTTCGTCTGGTAGAGAGGCATCGTTGGGCAGATCACGGCTAGGTCTTCATTTGTAATCTGTAAGGGACTGTAGCCCTTGCCACATGCGGCAGGCGGCAGAGCCTCTGTAATATGATTCTACCTTATTCCTACAGTATATTGTCCTTTTGCTCGTTTGATGACTCTGGGGAGGTCATAGCAGGACCTCTTGTACTTGTTCCTGTCCTCAGCCATAGCCTCAGGGTTGTCTGCGACAGCCCTGTGTGCGGTAGCCCTGTCTCTTGGTTTAGCACCAACCTCTGTGTTAATCCAGGCCTTTTGATTGGGGAAAGCAGCGAACCTTCACTGTGGGGATAAACTTCGCTGATGCATTTCCTAATGAAGCCGGTGACGGAGGTGGTTAGCTCGTCAATGTTATCAGCGGAGTCTCTAAACATATTCCAATCAACGCTAGTAAAGCAGTCCTGTAGCATAATCTCTGATTCTGGTGACCATTTCTCAATGGAGAGAGTCACGGGTACTTCCTATTTGATCTTCTGGAAGCAGGAGTACGGAGTCATGATCTGATTTGCCAAATGGCGGACGAGGAAGGGCTTGCTTGTGGGTTGAATAACAGTGGTCTAGGACTTTATCTGCATTTGTGGAGAAGGAGACGTGTTGATGGAAGTTGGGCATCACATGTCTTAATGACGCAGAATAAAAATCGCCAGTAACCAGAAAAGCAGCCTCCGGATGTAAGTTTTCCTGCTTGTTTATAGCCTCATACAGTTTGTTAAGTGCCAGCTTGTTATTTTTCTTGTCCTGAAGTGGAATTTATACAACAGTCACGATAACAGCTGAAAACTCTCTCAGGAGGTAGAAGGGTTGGCATTTGACCATCAGGTATTCCAAGATGGGTGAACAATGGGTCGACACATATTTCTTCTTGGAAAGCCCGAAGATTGGGTCGGAATTACAGAAAGAGCCCAGGGCAAATTAGTTAAAGTTGAAGCCGGAATTGAGGTAAGTAACTGCCGATCTGATGTTCAAAAGTTATTGTCGGTTGTATGAAATCATAGCGGATACATTTCTTGAAAATAAAATAAAAATAAGTAAGAAAATAAGCACAAAAGAGCAAAGTTTGGTGGGAGCTTCCAAAACGGCAACCATCCAGTACAGCGCCATATTATCTTGGTACGGCGCCATACATACCTTGGCAGGTATGCTGAGGGATGGGGCTGGAGAAATGTTACCACTCTCCAATTCCTTGATCTAGCTATGGATGCGACAACTGACTATATATGAGATCAAAATTATAGTTTTATCCATGTTCTGAAGCTATACAGCGTTTCCTTTTTATTTTTTTTATTTATTTTTTACAATTGAATTGTTTTCAAATGATGGAGTAAAACAAGCTTATACACTATATATACAACAGTATGTGAACACCCCTTCAAATTAGTGGATTTGGCTATTTCAGCCACACCCGTTGCTGACAGGTGTATAAAATCAAGCACACAGCCATGCAATCTCCATAGACAAACATTGGCATTAGAATGTCCTTACTGAAGAGCTCAGTGACTTTCAACGTAGCACCGTCATAGGATGCCACCTTTCCAACAAGTCAGTTCGTCCCGGTCAACTGTAAGTGCTGTTATTGTAAAGTGGAACGACTAGGAGCAAAAATTACTCAGCCGCGAAGTGGCCACACAAGCTCACAGAACGGGACCACCGAGTGCTGAAGAGAGTAGCGCGTCTGTCCTCGGTTGCAACACTCACTACCAAGTTCGAAACTGCCTCTGGAAGCAACGTAAGCACAATAACTGTTTGTCAGGAGCTTCATGAAATGGGTTCCCATGGCCGAGCAGCCGCACACAAGCCTGAGATCACCATGCACAATGACAAGCGTTGGCTGGAGTGGTGTAAAGTTCGCCTTCGAGTAATAAATCACGCTTCACCATCTGGCAGTCCGACGGACTAATCTGGGTTTGGCAGATGCCAGGAGAATGCTACCTGCCCGAATGCATAGTGCCAACTGTAAAGTTTGGTGGAGGTGGAATAATGGTCTGGAGCTGTTTTTCATGGTTCAGGCCCCTTAGGTCCAGTGAAGGGAAATCTTAACGCTACAGCCTACAATGACATTCTAGACGATTCTGTGCTGCTAACTTTGTGGCAATAGTTTGGGGAAGGCCCTTTCCTGTTTCAACATGACAATGCCCCTGTGCACAAAGCGAGGTCCATACAGAAATGGTTTGTCGAGATCGGTGTGGAAGAACTTAACTGGCCTGCACAGAGCCCTGACCTCAACCCCATCGAACACCTTTGGGATGAATTGGAACACCAACCGCGAGCCAGGCCTAATCGCCCAACATCAGTGGCCGACCCACTAATGCTTGTGGCTGAATGGAAGCAAGTCCCCGCAGCAATGTTCCAACATCAAGCGGAAAGCTTTCCCAGAAGAGTGGAGGCTGTTATAGCAGCAAAGGGGGGATCAACTCCATATTAATGCCCATGATTTTGGAATGAGATGTTCGACGAGCAGGTGTCCACATTGTTTTGGTCATGTAGTCTATTTTGGGTTCTGATGGGGAAGGACAGTTGAACTAAGCTCATGAAGCATTTAAAAGTTATATCTTCAACAATCAATGGCTCAAGAATCAAAGTCCAAAAATGTATGTACCAATCCCGGATTGTCTCTTTAATATTCTCAGGACACAGGAATATAAATGCCAGTTAAGCCCTGTCCGCTTAGCTTAATGTCACAGGAGTCTGCTGAGAGATACTTTGTCTATACACTGTGGACCCCACGCGCCACCTTTAAAAGGGCAGTCATTTCCAATCACATTTCAAGGGGCAATGGTCTCTGTCCTTCTCTCACCCTGACTGGTCCACTGTGAGGACAGCAACCACCGCATAGCCCTTTCCTGCAGTCAAATGACCTAGTGGCCTCATGGGTGGAATGTTATAAATATTTTTCATAATTTCATAATTAATACACTTTTATTTATTTTCTAAGCCGAAAATCCGGTGTTTCTATGTCAAACGGTTGTGTTATATTTCAGTCTTCTGTGATGTATATAAAGTGGAATATTGGGATGCAAACTCAAAATTGAATACATTTCAACTCTATATCTGACATGGTACATGTGTCTTCTTTTTTTAAGCCCATAACCATGTGTGTGAGGTGTATACTTTTGTTTCAAAGTAAATGTGTTTAAGACTATCAAGAAACACTCAGTGTGACCCTGATTTAGCCCACTGCAGTAAAAGGTTAATACATTATCAGGTTTTTAAGGACAATGTCACCCGCACATGGGTTGTTCCACGAATAGAGTGCCCTCAGACATTATGGGTATGAATTGTGATAAAATACTAAATGTAACAGTTGGATCACACACTGTACATCTATGCTCTAACTCAGTGTTTCCCAAACTCTGTCCTGGGGACTCCAAGGCGCGCACATTTAGTTTTTTTGCCCTAGAACTACACAGCTGATTTAAATAATCCAAGTTTGATGATGAGTTTATTATTTAAATCAGCTGTGTAGTGCAAAGGCAAAAACCTAAGTTCCCAGGACAGAGTTTGGGAAACACTGCTCTAACTAAACTAAACCATGTTAAAGGGATAGTTCGAGATTTTGGCAATGAAGGATACCATATTTATGTCTCTGCGTCTAGTATGAAGGAAGTCAGAGGTAGTTTCGCGAGACAATGACTGGAAGTCTTCGGGATCAGCTAGCATGCTTCATTGCCAAAATCTCGAACTATCCCTTTTAAATTTCAAATAGCTGTGTGTTTTCATTTTAAAGTTGTTTGTTTTATCTGAAAATCGCCATTTTGGCATGTCCCACGTCATGTTTGTTCTTCTAGAATTTTTACTTGCCTGACGACTCATCGTGAATTAAATTCTGCTGCTCTATCGATTGCTCCATACATCAGTCTGAAACTGCCATCCTAGAAGTCGTTTGTGTTGATTTCAACCGATCGGAGACCAATCAGAATGGTCAGAATGTGTTCGCATTCTCAAAGAGTCGGGGAGGAAAGAAAATACAGACGTGGAGAAGAAGCATAAGTGGGCATGGCGTTTGGCCGGAGCGATGTGGATGGATAGCCAGGCAAGGTTTTAACCCACTTAACCCCAAGATTTTCCCAGGTTTTCTCCATCATTGTAAAGCCCTAGTTATTTAGTTGCTTTGGGAAAGTAATTTCTGAAGATATGTACTTATTTAATGTCATTAGTAATTAATGTACTTTTGTCCCTCAAGTTTAAGGTCAACAGTGTAACATGAACTGAACTCTCATTTTAACATGGTAAAACTATTATTTTTTAATTATATTTTCAAAAGAAACATTGAACATCTAATAGTCAAATCATAGTGTAAAAGCAGGTGAGCTGGGTTACTCTTTTAGGCCATTTTCCGGTGTTTTGTGTTGGAAAACTGAGCGTGTCGAGCATAACACGTCAACCCTGTTACCCATATGCTAGAAATGTTTTAAATTCTACCCTGTCACTTTTATCTTTATTAATATTCAACCCCCTGAGTCAATGCTGTAAGTCGCTCTGGATAAGAGCGTCTGCTAAATGTAAAAAAATAAAATAAATAAAAATAAAAATTGCATGTTAGAATCACCGTTGGCAGCAATTACAGCTGTGAGTCTTTCTGGGTAAGTCTCTAAGAGCTTTGCACACCTGGATTGTTCAATATTTGCCCAATATTCTTTTCAACATTCTTCAAGCTTTGTCAAGTTGGTTGTTGATCATTGCTAGACAGTCATTTTCAAGTCTTTCCATAGATTTTCAAGCCGATTTAAGTCCAAACTGTAACTAGGCCACTCAGGAACATTCAATATTGTCTTGGTAAGCAACTCCAGTGTATATTTGGCCTTGTGTTTTAGGTTATTGTCCTGCTGAAAGGTGAATTTGTATCACAGTGTCTGTTGAAAAGCAGACTGAACCAGGTTTTCCTCTAGGATTTTGCCTGGGCTTAGCTTTATTCCGTTTCTTTTCATCATTAAAAAAACTCCCTAGTCCTTGCTGCTGACAAGTAAACCCATAACATGATGCACAGAATGAGTCCATGCAATTTATGTGACTTGTTAAGCACATTTTTACTCCTGAACTTATTTAGGCTTGCCATAACAAAGGGGTTGAATACTTATTGACTCAAGACATTTCAGCTTTTCATTTGTAATTAATTTGTAAAAAATGGTATTTTGTGTAGGCCAATGACAAAACATCTCAATTTAATAAAGTTTCAATTCAGGCTGTAACACAACAAAATGTGGAAAAAGTCAAATACTTTCTGAAGGCACTGTAGGTGCCAGTAGGTGGGAGTGAGGGGGAGGGTTCTAGGTGGGAGTAAGAATGAAGATTCTGACCTTGGTGTTGTCTGTGTCATAGAACGTCAGGCCAAAGTAGTCCCTCTCCAGCAGGTTCAGATGGCCACACACCATGTCCAGCACGGACTGCCCCCTGGCAAATTTCTGTCAAAAACACACATGATTATAAAAACGCACACATGCGCACACCGTACACCCACAACCCCCCACATACACGCACGCACACACACACACACACAGGAATGGTTTGTTGTTGTGGGGATTTGTCATATTCAGAAAGATACCAGTGAGTCAAGTGATATCATCATAACCTTGTACATATGCTGGATATCTCTTCTACACTGTCAGAATGAATCACACTGCCAAAATATTGCATAGTCCATTTTCGATACAGATACAGTAACAGTGCATTTTTAAATATAGGAGCTATTTATGAATTTAAAAAACTGAAATGTGTGAGCTATTACTTTATTGTCCAGTCGTTTAGGAAATGCATCATGGTATTATATACTGTATGTATATTTATATCTATTAGATTAACCGACTACATGAAAAATCTCTTTCATCACAATATGAAAATACCATCAGCATGAAAACCCAGCCCTTCTGTTGGCTGACAGACATTTTCATGGTCCAGTACCTCCTCAGCCCTGAGGGATAGGAAAGGCAATGGCTACAAAACAAAGGAACCGCTAGTATTTCACAGGGCCACACCTAGTTTTCACCCCTTTAGGGCTTAGAGCCGACACACTGCATGTTTCAGTGTTTCAGAGGCAGCCTTGGCAGATGCTGTCTACACAAACACACACACACCACGCTCGTCTCCCGGGAAACCTGGCTCCTACGGCGACAGTGCAACCAAGCAGTTGTTACCATGGAAACAGAAGTAATAGGTTCCTTCTCTTTTTGTCTGTGCTCTGTCTTGTGAATGGTGGGGCACATGGCTTTGTTACGCTCCTTTAAAGAAAACAGGTACAGTAGCCATTACCTTGCAAAATTATTAATGAAACATAAATGAAATATTAATGAAACAATAAACATAACCTGGCCTTTAATCAAAGAAATGCTGTGGTACCAGTCTGGCGGTATACAGCAACCACGAGCGAGTGAGAGTGAGTGAGGGAGTGATTTAACGTAGTGGTTGCTGAGAAATTTTGGAGCGTATTGGATTTTCTTACTAAATGAAATTGCAACACACATTTTAGGTGGTCCCCCCAAGCGTTGGAACCAAGCTGTTGATGAGATTTCGCTCCCGTCCCAATTGCCTCCAATCACATTTCTGCCACACTAGTTCTATGGGCTGATCGCATTAGAAGCCATTTGGCGTAATTCTAGAAATCCATTTTAGAGACTGTATGGTCCATGCAAACACGATGAAGGGAGACAGTATCTGGGTATGGGCTAATAGCTAGTCTCAGAGAGAGAGTGGGAGTGTTGAGTGAAGTAGTGATAAGATTGATCAAGTAAGAAAGGCTATACAGGACAACAGACCGGAGTATAGAATAGAATATTAAAAACAGGCCTTTTCAAGATTAGGCAAAACGTCCTTCTCTTTTATAAACATTAATTCATTCAAGAAATCCGGTGGGAAATTAATATCCAGTTAAGAATATTTTTCTTTTACATTTTATTGTCTTACTAAATTACTATAATAAAAAATTGGTTTATCTTGTATTCTTAGATTGCAAAAGGAGTACTGTGTGATGATGGTAACCAGTTTTGATTGACTACGGCCCAAGGTATTATAGCCTACCTACTGTACCTGCGTTATTCCACTAGTGCCTTTTGGGTACTGTAATTTGGTTTTAACAAATTAATACAATTATTTCACCTAATTTTAAGATTTTATTATAAAAAGCACATGTTCAACTTAATAAAAAACATGTTTTCCCATCTCAAGAGGTTAAATGAAAAAAATACTTTAGTAATTGCCAAATACAGTGAGGGAAAAAAGTATTTGATCCCCTGCTGATTTTGTACGTTTGCCCACTGACAAAGAAATGATCAGTCTATAATTTTAATGGTAGTGTATACCTTGTGGTAGTGTAGGTTTATTTGAACAGTGAGCGACAGAATAACAACAAAAAAATCCAGAAAAACGCATGTCAAAAATGTTATAAATTGATTTGCATTTTAATGAGGGAAATAAGTATTTGACCCCTCTGCAAAACATGACTTAGTACTTGGTGGCAAAACCCTTGTTGGCAATCACAGAGGTCAGACGTTTCTTGTAGTTGGCCACCAGGTTTGCACACATCTCAGGAGGGATTTTGTCCCACTCCTCTTTGCAGAACTTCTCCAAGTCATTAAGGTTTCGAGGCTGACATTTGGCAACTCGAAGCTTCAGCTCCCTCCACAGATTTTCTATGGGATTAAGGTCTGGAGGCTGGCTAGGTCACTACAGGACCTTAATGTGCTTCTTCTTGAGCCACTCCTTTGTTGCCTTGGCCGTGTGTTTTGGGTCATTGTCATGCTGGAATACCCATCCACGACC
Organism: Coregonus lavaretus; assembly: GCF_964263955.1. Taxonomy (NCBI): domain Eukaryota; kingdom Metazoa; phylum Chordata; class Actinopteri; order Salmoniformes; family Salmonidae; genus Coregonus; species Coregonus lavaretus. The sequence goes on along the minus strand of NC_140007.1, from coordinate 22,449,518 downwards.
CATTTTCAATGCAGTGAAGTTGTCCTGTCCCCTTAGCAGAAAAACACCCCCAAAGCATAATGTTTCCACCTCCATGTTTGACGGTGGGGATGGTGTTCTTGGGGTCATAGGCAGCATTCCTCCTCCTCCAAACACGGCGAGTTGAGTTGATGCCAAAGAGCTCCATTTTGATCTCATCTGACCACAACACTTTCACCCAGTTCTCCTCTGAATCATTCAGATGTTCATTGGCAAACTTCAGACGGGCATGTATATGTGCTTTCTTGAGCAGGGGGACCTTGCGGGCGCTGCAGGATTTCAGTCCTTCACAGCGTAGTGTGTTACCGATTGTTTTCTTGGTGACTATGGTCCCAGCTGCCTTGAGATCATTGACAAGATCCTCCCGTGTAGTTCTGGGCTGATTCCTCACCATTCTCATGATCATTGCAACTCCACGAGGTGAGATCTTGCATGGAGCCCCAGGCCGAGGGAGATTGACAGTCCTTTTGTGTTTCTTCCATTTGCGAATAATCACACCAACTGTAGCCCATTCCAGCCTTGTGTAGGTCTACAATCTTGTCCCTGACATCCTTGGAGAGCTCTTTGGTCTTGGCCATGGTGGAGTGTTTGGAATCTGATTGATTGATTGCTTCTGTGGACAGGTGTCTTTTATACAGGTAACTTTAAGAGTGTGCTCCTAATCTCAGCTCGTTACCTGTATAAAAGACACCTGGGAGCCAGAAATCTTTCTGATTGAGAGGGGGTCAAATACTTATTTCCCTCATTAAAATGCAAATCAATTTATAACATTTTTGACATGCATTTTTATGGATTTTGTTGTTGTTATTCTGTCTCTCACTGTTCAAATAAACCTACCATAAAAATTATAGACTGATCATTTCTTTGTCAGTGGGCAAACATACAAAATCAGCAGGGGATCAAATACTTTTTTCCCTCACTGTAGGTGCCAATGAAAGTAACAGAGTTGACCGTAACAGGGTTGATGTTTTCATCTTAAATCATAAATCCCATTGTGACAGCGGGAATTGAAGCTTGTTGTGTGCAAATGAATGCAAGCTTTACAAAAAATGTTTTATTGTTAAAACATTTCTCGCCTGTCTACTGTATCTACAGTATATGTAACAGGGTTTGCGTGTTATGCTCGACGCGCTCAGTGTTCCACCACAAAACACCAGAAAATGGCCAAAAAGAGTAGAACCAGCTCACCTGCTTTTACACTATGATTTGACTATTGTATATTAAAATATTTTAAAAGGAATTGTTTCAACATATTAAAATGAGAGTTTGTTTCACATAACAGGGTTGACCTTAAAATGAGGGAGAGACGTAAATGAATCACTAATCACACTAAATAAATAATAATCTTCAAAAATATGGATAAAGAAAATATGCACATTTTCCCACCAATGGTGTTTCCATCAAACTGACTTGTTGCGGATAAAAATTGTGCGTGATGACGTAGTGCACATAAAAGGCACTTTTCCCTTAAGTTTTCATGTACCGAATACAAATTAAAAGTTGAATGTGTTTCCATAGCAACTTTATTGATGGTTTTGTAACAAAAATTGGTGCGTTAAATATAGGGCTGGGAATTGCCAGAGGCCTCACAATACGATATTATCACGATACTTTGGTGCCGATTCGGTATGTATTGCGATTCTCACAATTCTCAAGATTCTATATGTATTGCAATTCGATAATGTGATTTTATTGCCATTCGATGTTCCAAACATATTACTCACCATATGTCTGCTGCAGAGGGACAAGTGAGAGCCATGAGAAAACAAGTATTGATCAATTATGAATATAAAAGGGCTGAAAACAAATTGGCTCCCTATTGAAAAAGAAGATGGCAAACAAGCTATGAAGGAAAAATACTGGAGTTTTGTTGCATGTACAGCCATCTAGCAGAAAAATAATAATATTATTATTGTGATCTGTAACTGTATCGATTTTTTCCCCCATCACTAGTTAAATAGCAAATGTGCCAGCTCTGGTCTTGGCACGTGAACTCTAGCCAACAGCTTGCAGATAGGCTACAGTGCGGGTAGGCTAGCCTATATGATGAGATTATTATGGATAAGAGCAAGATTATTTTTATCTGTCAAACGGCAGCCGAGCATCAATCATCATGTCATCAGAATAAGACCTTCAATATTTATTGGAAAGGAGCATCAACCTCATCACAATGCACTTTCACCACCCTGTGAAGTTCATCATATCTTTATTTAATCTGTAGCCTAATAAACTGCATGCTTTCCCAAGTCGTAGTGGGAGGACAACACAACATACAGTATCATCGCGTGACTCCAAGTTTACTTTGATATGATGGTTATTCTATTAATATTTGCGCATAAAGGCGTTTTCAACACCATTTATCTAATAATAAAACCACTCCCTTTTTTAAATAAATGCGAGAAACAGATACATTTTAATAAATTATTTATATGACAGCATGGAGTGAAATGGAACTGTTAAATTGTATGCAATGTCTAAATCTGGCTTCTCTACGGCCTCTGCATGATGAATCAACGCTCAGAGTGGGGACAGACAGCCCATCTCAGTTTGTAGTGCAGTTCACAATGCATGTAGACCTATCGTCTCATCATTGTAACTTATTTTCTTGTGACAGGTAGGCCTACGAATGCGAGTCTAATTTACCCATCTCCATCTGGCTTTCGGGGGTCACCTTGTTTTTAATTGTAAACACTCCAGAGTTTTAAAACAGCCTATCACTCGAACATCGTTAAAATCAGTGCAGTGCCATTCAAATTGCATCCAAAATAGAGAATCCTGTTCTACAGTAGTTTGATATATTGCCCAATATATAGATGTCCTAGCCTGCCTCTTTCAGGTAATACATTCAATGCAGTATTAGCTTTATATTTAGCTAATTAATGATGGGTTATGCATACTAAGCTTCTAACTTACAGCCTCTGTCTCTTGCGCAATACGCACGCACCTGTGCTCCATAGCTCTTGGAGTCCCATGCAGGAAAAGCTAGACTAGAATAGCTTGTTGGATATACTTTTTTTTTGCATTTCTTATAACAATAGACTATTCAAAGAAGGACGCAAGCTCTTTTTTGTTGAATGTTAAATACAGCAGCCAATAGAACTGACATGTAATTTAAAAGAAGAGCGAACACGCGACGGCGGTAGGATATAGCAGTTATTTATTCAGACCCATAACCATTCAATCTTCGTGAAAAGAAGTGAAAGCCTTCTGCATCTAATTCTAGTCCAAAATTATACAAGGATGACATTGGAATGATGAAGATGAGGACAACAAAACTTATTTAATTTAACTTTTGAAAGCGAGGAAGGAATGAAGCAACAATAGAGAGAGAAAGAGGAGGTAGGCTATTAACATTAGGGAAAATATTATGAAAGGTATACACTACCGGTCAAAAGTTTTAGAACACCTACTCATTCAAGGGTTTTTCTTTATTTTTACTATTTTCTACATTGTAGAATAGTGAAGACATCAAAACTATGAAATAACACATATGGAATCATGTAGTAACCAACAAAGTGTTAAACAAATCAAAATATATTTTATATTTGAGATTCTTCAAAGTAGCCACCCTTTGCCTTGATGACAGCTTTGCACATTCTTGGCATTCTCTCAACCAGCTTCATGAGGTAGTCACCTGGAATTAATTTCAATTAACAGGTGTGCCTTCTTAAAAGTTAATTTGTGGAATTTCTTTCCTTCTTAATGTGTTTGAGCCAATCAGTTGTGTTGTGACAAGGTAGGGGGGTGTACAGAAGATAGCCCTATTTGGTAAAAGACCAAGTCCATATTATGGCAAGAACAGGTCAAACAAGCAAAGAGAAACGACAGTCCATCATTACTTTAAGACATGAAGGTCAGTCAATCCGGAAAATTTCAAGAACTTTGAAGGTTTCTTCAAGTGCAGTCGCAAAAACCATCAAGCGCTATGATGAAACTGGCTCTCATGAGGACCGCCACAGGAATGGAAGACCCAGAGTTACCTCTGCTGCAGAGGTTAAGTTAATTAGAGTTACCACCCTCAGAAATTGCAGCCCAAATAAATGCTTCACAGAGTTCAAGTAACAGACACATTTTTGGTTCCAACCGCTGTGTCTTTGTGAGACGCGGTGTGGGTGAACGGATTATCTCTGCATGTGTATTTCCCACCGTAAAGCATGGAGGGGGAGGTGTTATGGTGTGGGGGTGCTTTGCTGGTGACAATGTCTGTGATTTATTTAGAATTCAAGTCTGCAGCGATATGCCATCGAATCTGGTTTGGGCTTAGTGGGACTGTTTTTCAACAGGACAATGACCCAACACACCTCCAGGCTGTGTAAGGGCTATTTGACCAAGAAGGAGAGTGATGGAGTGCTGCATCAGATGACCTGGCCTCCACAATCCCCCGACCTCAACCCAATTGAGATGGTTTGGGATGAGTCGGACCGCAGAGTGAAGGAAAAGCAGCCAACAAGTGCTCAGCATATGTGGGAACTCCTTCAAGACTATTGGAAAAGCATTCCAGGTGAAGCTGGTTGAGAGAATGCCAAGAGTGTGCAAAGCTGTCATCAAGGCAAAGGGTGGCTACTTTGAAGAATCTAAAATCTAAAATATATTTTGATTTGTTTAACACTTTTTTGGTTGCTAAACACAGCAAAAAAAGAAACCCTTTTTCAGGACCCTGTCTTTCAAAGATAATTCGTAAAAATCAAAATAACTTCACAGATCTTCATTGTAAAGGGTTTAAACACTGTTTCCCATGCTTGTTCAATGAACCATAGACAATTAATGAACATGCACCTGTGGAACAGTCGTTAAGACACTAACAGCTTACAGACAGTAGGCAATTAAGGTCACAGTTATGAAAACTTAGGTCACTAAAGAGGCCTTTCTACTGACTCTGAAAAACACCAAAAGAAAGATGCCCAGGGTCCCTGCTCATCTGCGTGAACGTGCCTTAGGCATGCTGCAAGGAGGCATGAGGACTGCAGATGTGGCCAGGGCAATAAATTGCAATGTCCGTACTGTGAGACGCCTAAGACAGCGCTACAGGGAGAAAGGACAGACAGCTGATCGTCCTCGCAGTGGCAGACCACGTGTAACAACAACTGCACAGGATCGGTACATCCAAACATCACACCTGCGGGACAGGTACAGGATGGCAACAACAACTGCCCGAGTTACACCAGGAATACACAATCCCTCCATCAGTGCTCAGACTGTCCACAATAGGCTGAGAGAGGCTGGACTGAGGGCTTGTAGGCCTGTTGTAAGGCAGGTCCTCACCAGACATCACCGGCAACAACGTCGCCTATGGGCACAAACCCACCGTCAATGGACCAGACAGTACTGGCAAAAAGTGCTCTTCACTGACGAGTCGCGGTTTTGTTTCACCAGGGGTGATGGTCGGATTCGCGTTTATCATCGAAGGAATGAGTGTTACACCGAGGCCTGTACTCTAGAGCGGGATCGATTTGGAGGTGGAGGGTCCGTCAGGGTCTGGGGCGGTGTGTCACAGCATCATCAGACTGAGCTTGTTGTCATTGCAGGTAATCTCAACACTGTGCATTGCAGGGAAGACATCCTCCTCCCTCATGTGGTACCCTTCGTGCAGGTTCATCCTGACATGACCCTCCAGCATGACAATGCCACCAGCCATACTGCGTTCTGTGTGTGATTTCCTGCAAGACAGGAATGTCAGTGTTCTGCCATGGCCAGCGAAGAGCCCAGATCTCAATCCCATTGAGCACGTCTGGGACCTGTTCGATCAGAGGGTGAGGGCTAGGGCCATTCCCCCCAGAAATATCCGGGAACTTACAGGTGCCTTGGTGGAAGAGTGGGGTAACATCTCACAGCAAAACTGGCAAATCTGGTGCAGTCCATGAGGAGGAGATGCACTGCAGTACTTAATGCAGCTGGTGGCCACACCAGATACTGACTGTTACCTAATTTTGATCCCCCCTTTGTTCAGGGACACATTATTCAATTTATGTTAGTCACATGTCTGTGGAACTTGTTCAGTTTATATCTCAGTTGTTGAATCTTGTTATGTTCATTCAAATATTTATACATGTTAAGTTTGCTGAAAATAAACGCAGTTGACAGTGAGAGGACGTTTATTTTCTTGCTGAGTTTTGTGATGAGTACTGAGTATACGAAGAGGCAGGACGCAGACGCAGGAATTAACAAGGTCAAGGTTTACTTAATAATGAGAAAGAGAATAACAAAGAGAGAGTAAACGACACAACGCTTAACAATCACACACAACACAATACAGAACAGTCCAGGGCTAAATAGGGGTGGTGATGAGATGATGAGGTGCAGGTGCCCTGGAGGTGATTAGGGTACGTTGGGTTTCCATTCCGGTGTTGCCGAGGTGGTGCGCTCAGACTGGTGGCTCAGTAGACCGGCGAATCAGAGCGCCGGAGGGGAGCAACGGGAGTAGACGTGACAAGTTTACATGATTCCATATGTGTTATTTCATAGATTTATGTCTTCACTATTATTCTACAATGTAGAAAATAGTAAATATAAAGAAAAACCCTTGAATGAGTTGGTGTTCTAAAACTTTTGACAGGTAGTGTATATCCGTCAGCCTACTAATTATACAAATAGGCCTTATTATATTTCAAAATTCACTAGCCTATACTTGTAACTTTATAGGCCGAATGTGCTGCACCAGAATCGCATGCGTCTTCTGCTTAATCATGGTTTGAAAGATGTGCGTAATTCTAGTCCATATACAGTGCATTCGGAAAGTATTCAGACCCAGGGAGGTGACTAAGAACCCGATGGTCACTCTGACAGAGCTCCAGAGTTCCTCTGTGGAGATGGGAGATTATTCCAGAAGGACAACCATCTCTGCAGCACCAATCAGGCCTTTATGGTAGAGTGGCCAGACGGAAGCCACTCTTCAGTTAAAGGCAAATGACAGCCTGCTTGGAGTTTGCCAAAAGGCACCTAAAGGACTCTGAGACCCTGAGAAACAAGATTCTCTGGTCTGATGAAACCAAGATTGAACTCCTTGGCCTGAATGCCAAGCGTCACGTCTGGAGGAAACCTGGCACCATCCCTACGGTGAAGCATGGTGGTGGCAGCATCATGCTGTGGGGATTGGTTTTCAGCGTGAGGGACTGGGAGACTAGTCAGGATCGAGGGAAAGATGAACGGAGCAAAGTACAGAGAGATCCTTGATGAAAACCTGCTCCAAACCGCTCAGGACCTCAGACTGGGGCGAAGGTTCACCTTCCAACATGACAATGACCCTAAGCACACAGCCAAGACAATGCAGGAGTGGCTTCGGGACAAATCTCTGAATGTCCTTGAGTGGCCCAGCCAGAGCCCAGACTTGAACCCGATCGAACATCTCTGGAGAGACCTGAAAATAGCTGAGCAGCGACGCTCCCCATCCAACCTTACAGAACTTGAGAGGATCTGCAGAGAAGTATGGGAGAAACTCCCCAAATACAGGTGTGCCAGGCTTGTAGCTTCATACCCAAGAAGACTCGATGCTGTAATCACTGCCAAAGGTGCTTCAACAAAGTACTGAGTAAAGGGTCTGAATACTTATTTAAATGTCATATTTCCGTTTATTTTTAATTTTTTTGCCAAAACAATTCTAAAAACCTGTTTTTGCTTTGTCATTATAGAGTATTGTGTGTAGATTGATGAATAAAAAAACGATTTAATCAATTTTAGAATAAGGCTGTAACATAACAAAATGTGGAAAAAGTCAAGGGGTCTGAACACTTTCCGAATGCACTGTAATACAGTATAACACAATACAGTACAGTAATACAGTTCACACTCAAAAAGATTAGCCTACTGGAGCTTGTTTCATTTATTTACCCAAGAGAGCATATAGCTAGCTACGTCTATGGGCTTTTATGTTTTTCTGTCGTGCATAATGTGCAGTAGCCTATATTATATACAGAATGTGTTGGATAATGGCACAATCATTTTGGCTTTTTTGGGCTTGTGCTCATTAAATGTTGTTCATGTAGGGATCACAAAATGTTTTTAATATATGGCTCATCGGGCTCAGGTACCATCAGGTTAGAATTTTCATGCTGATCAAAGCTCTAATCAAATTCAGACATATTTATATGCTTTATAATGCTTTTGAATGACACTTCCGGTTTTGGCGGGAAATACCGGGTTAACCAGAAGAAAAGTGACTTATTCTGATTTATTCTCAGGATAGAACATTTGTAAAATACCGGGAAAATGTTCAACCCTAGTGTGTGTGTGTGTGTGTGTGTGTGTGTGTGTGTGTGTGAGAGAGAGAGAGAGAGAGAGAGAGAGAGAGAGAGAGAGAGAGAGAGAGAGAGAGAGAGAGAGAGAGGAATAGGACACTGAATCAAGAGGTCCATTGATATGGGAGGGCTGTAACCAGCAGCCTCAGAAAACGGAGCCTGTAGTCACCGTCTGAGTGAACCTTGTGTTCAAGCATGCATTATTTCAGCTTGGAAAATAATTCTCTTACATAAATATCACTAATTAAGAAAAAGTTCCCATAGGGAACAGAATGGGGATGCTGTGCCATATGTAGCACTACAGCCTTTACTAGAAGGGAATGAGCTGCAGGCAGCGTACATAGAAAGAGGTGTATTTGCAGCAACGTGGATATTACTTGGTAATGTCTACAGTTCAGCATGTTCGATTTATTAGCATTTGAACACTACAAGGGACGGACTGCTTTGTAACTGGCACTATCCTTATTCTTGAAGTGTTACAAAACATGCTAATCTACTTGTCACGAATTCCGCCGAGACTGCTCCTCCTCCTTGTTCGGGCAGGCTTCGGCGTTCGTCGCCTCCGGAGTACTAGCTGCTACCGTTTGATGTTCTCTATGTTTGTTTGGTTTTGTCTGATTAGTGCACCTGTTCCATATCACGTATTGATTATGTCACCTATAAGTTTCCTTTGGTTTTGTTTGTAGTTGTGTGTTGTTGTCCGCCTGTCCGTTGGTGATTTGTATTTGCTCTCGTGTATTTAGTGTATTGACGCACTGTTTAGCGTAATCACTTGTATTTTGTGTATTGACGCACAGTATGCGTAATCGCTCGCCTCCGTTGTGTTGAGGCCCGTTATTTTGTATTGTCGTGTTTTGACAAGTAAAGTCTGTTGGACTAAGCTTCTGTGTCCTGCGCCTGACTCCAACACCACATCCACATCAGCACGTGACACTACTGCTCATCATGCTAAGATACCGCCTAAAATCATTTATTTCACAGAATTTAAATCCTGTGAGTCTGGTCTAATGATTAGCCCTTGTCATGGCCATTCCTGTCTTTGCCCCTAAACTCTCTATCTCCCTGTCTGATTTCAACTTTGTACAAAAAAAGGGGTCCGAAAAATATAAATATATACAGTGGGGAGAACAAGTATTTGATACACTGCCGATTCTGCAGGTTGTCCTACTTACAAAGCATGTAGAGGTCTGTAATTTTGATCATAGGTACACTTCAACTGTGAGAGATGGAATCTAAAACAAAAATCCAGAAAATCACATTGTATGATTTTTAAGTAATTCATTTGCATTTTATTGCATGACATAAGTATTTGATACATCAGAAAAGCTGAACTTAATATTTGGTACAGAAACTTTTGTTTGCAATTACAGAGATCATACGTTTCCTGTAGGTCTTGACCAGGTTTGCACACACTGCAGCAGGGATTTTGGCCCACTCCTCCATACAGACCTTCTCCAGATCCTTCAGGTTTCGGGGCTGTCGCTGGGCAATACGGACTTTCAGCTCCCTCCAAAGATTTTCTATTGGGTTCAGGTCTGGAGACTGGCTAGGCCACTCCAGGACCTTGAGATGCTTCTTACGGAGCCACTCCTTAGTTGCCCTGGCTGTGTGTTTCGGGTCGTTGACATGCTGGAAGACCCAGCCACGACCCATCTTCAATGCTCTTACTGAGGGAAGGAGGTTGTTGGCCAAGATCTCACGATACATGGCCCAATCCATCCTCCCCTCAATACGGCGCAGTCGTCCTGTCCCCTTTGCAGAAAAGCATCCCCAAAGAATGATGTTTCCACCTCCATGCTTCACGGTTGGGATGGTGTTCTTGGGGTTGTACTCATCCTTCTTCTTCCTCCAAACACGGCGAGTGGAGTTTAGACCAAAAAGCTATATTTTTGTCTCATCAGACAACATGCCCTTCTCCCATTCTTCCTCTGGATCATCCAGATGGTCATTGGCAAACTTCAGATGGGCCTGGACATGCACTGGCTTGAGCAGGGGGACCTTGCGTGCGCTGCAGGATTTTAATCCATGACGGTGTAGTGTGCTACTAATGGTTTTCTTTGAGACTGTGGTCCCAGCTCTCTTTAGGTCATTGACCAGGTCCTACCGTGTAGTTCTGGGCTGATCCCTCACCTTCCTCATGATCATTGATGCCCCACGAGGTGAGATCTTGCATGGAGCCCCAGACCGAGGGTGATTGACCGTCATCTTGAACTTCTTCCATTTTCTAATAATTGTGCCAACAGTTGTTGCCTTCTCACCAAGCTGCTTGCCTATTGTCCTGTAGCCCATTGTAGACCCAGCCAATTTTATCCCTGATGTCCTTACACAGCTCTCTGGTCTTGGCCATTGTGGAGAGGTTGGAGTCTGTTTGATTGAGTGTGTGGACAGGTGTCTTTTATACAGGTAACGTGTTCAAATAGGTGCAGTTAATACAGGTAATGAGTGGAGAACAGGAGGGCTTCTTACATTTTACAATTACATTTTTAGTCATTTAGCAGACGCTCTTATCCAGAGCGACTTACAGGAGCAATTAGGGTTAAGTGCCTTGCTCAAGGGCACATCGACAGATTTTTCACCTAGTCGGCTCGGGGATTAGAACCAGCGACCTTTCGGTTACTGGCACAACGCTCTTACCCACTAAGCTACCTGCCGAAAAACTAACAGGTCTGTGAGAGCCGGAATTCTTACTGGTTGGTAGGTGATCAAATACTTATGTCATGCAATAAAATGCAAATGAATTACTTAAAAATCATACAATGTGATTTTCTGGATTTTTGTTTTAGATTCCGTCTCTCACAGTTGAAGTGTACCTATGATAAAAAATTACAGACCTCTACATGCTTTGTAAGTAGGAAAACCTGCAAAATCGGCAGTGTTTCAAATACTTGTTCTCCCCACTGTATATATACACTGCTCAAAAAAATTAAGGGAACACTAAAATAACACATCCTAGATCTGAATGAATGAAATAATCTTATTAAATACTTTTTTCTTTACATAGTTGAATGTGCTGACAACAAAATCACACAAAAATTATCAATGGAAATCAAATTTATCAACCCATGGAGGTCTGGATTTGGAGTCACCCTCAAAATTAAAGTGGAAAACCACACTACAGGCTGATCCAACTTTGATGTAATGTCCTTAAAACAAGTCAAAATGAGGCTTAGTAGTGTGTGTGGCCTCCACGTGCCTGTATGACCTCCCTACAACGCCTGGGCATGCTCCTGCGGATGGTCTCCTGAGGGATCTCCTCCCAGACCTGGACTAAAGCATCCGCCAACTCCTGGACAGTCTGTGGTGCAACGTGGCGTTGGTGGATGGAGCAAGACTTGATGTCCCAGATGTGCTCAATTGGATTCAGGTCTGGGGAACGGGCGGGCCAGTCCATAGCATCAATGCCTTCCTCTTGCAGGAACTGCTGACACACTCCAGCCACATGAGGTCTAGCATTGTCTTGCATTAGGAGGAACCCAGGGCCAACCGCACCAGCATATGGTCTCACAAGGGGTCTGAGGATCTCATCTCGGTACCTAATGGCAGTCAGGCTACCTCTGGCGAGCACATGGAGGGCTGTGCGGCCCCCCAAAGAAATGCCACCCCACACCATGACTGACCCACCGCCAAACCGGTCATGCTGGAGGATGTTGCAGGCAGCAGAACGTTCTCCACGGCGTCTCCAGACTCTGTCACGTCTGTCACATGTGCTCAGTGTGAACCTGCTTTCATCTGTGAAGAGCACAGGGCGCCAGTGGCGAATTTGCCAATCTTGGTGTTCTCTGGCAAATGCCAAACGTCCTGCACGGTGTTGGGCTGTAAGCACAACCCCCACCTGTGGACGTCGGGCCCTCATACCACCCTCATGGAGTCTGTTTCTGACCGTTTGAGCAGACACATGTACATTTGTGGCCTGCTGGAGGTAATTTTGCAGGGCTCTGACAGTGCTCCTCCTGCTCCTCCTTGCACAAAGGCGGAGGTAGCAGTCCTGCTGCTGGGTTGTTGCCCTCCTACGGCCTCCTCCACGTCTCCTGATGTACTGGCCTGTCTCCTGGTAGCGCCTCCATGCTCTGGACACTACGCTGACAGACACAGCAAACCTTCTTGCCACAGCTCGCATTGATGTGCCATCCTGGATGAGCTGCACTATCTGAGCCACTTGGGTGGGTTGTAGACTCTGTCTCATGCTACCACTAGAGTGAAAGCACCGCCAGCATTCAAAAGTGACCAAAACATCAGCCAGGAAGCATAGGAACTGAGAAGTGGTCTGTGGTCACCAACTGCAAAACCAGTCCTTTATTGGGGGTGTCTTGCTAATTGCCTATAATTTCCACCTGTTGTCTATTCCATTTGCACAACAGCATGTGAAATTTATTGTTGATCAGTGTTGCTTCCTAAGTGGACAGTTTGATTTCACAGAAGTGTGATTGACTTGGAGTTACATTGTGTTGTTTAAGTGTTCCCTTTATTTTTTTGAGCAGTGTATATTGAAATCCCATATAGTAAATACCTCTACTCCAGTTTCATACTCTGAGCCGTCAAGTAGGGTGATTTTGACAGGAATGGTTTTGGGGCGTTTGGATGTTTTCTGGGGGGATTTTGATGCTTTGCTGGGGGTCTTCTCAGAGCTGTCATCCATGTCCCCATGATGGTCATCTGACGTCTTACTGTCATGATCCTTAAGATAAGTGAAACAGTTTCAAATAAAACTTCATAAACTACAAACTGTTGACTTAGTAATAACCAAGCCAAGTACATGTATGAAATCACAAAACAGTAGGCTATATGATGTGGACATTCATGTAGTAACCACAAAAGGCATATGATACAATGCACACTGCATAATATTCAAAGATTCACTCCATTTTATGATATACTGTGTTTTGTAGGTTAAATGCAAATGCTAAATGATTAGATGTGAAGTGCAAAATGATACATGACTGTGAGTCTTGCAGCTCTCCAACCTGATTGGTCCTCCTGACATCACCCTCCATGGTACTCTTCATCTCCATGGGCAATCCCTTTTCTGTTGTCATGGTAATGGAATGCAATCCTGAAACAATAAATTAACAGGAACATAAAGTCAGTAGTCTTCTGATGTCCACATCCCAAGACCAGCATGACATATTACCTATAGTGGGTGAACCCAGCATGACATATTACACCCTCTCAAACCCATAACACTCATCCCTACCCCTTGCAAAATCCAAAACATCCCCAATGTTGTTGAATTCACCATCCTGCGACACAGTGGCAATTACTGGCCACAAAACGAATATCCAACAATGTCACATCTAATTTCCTTCTGAACTGACGGCTATTGTGGTTGCTTCCATTAGGCTCTGACTGCAATCACTAAGTGCTTTTTACGTCAAAAGCGGTGTGTTCCTCACTGTAATAGCAGAGCTGAGCAGAGCCTCTCACAGGAGCTGTCTGCATGAAGAGCTTTCGCTTTAGGAGGCTCTCCCTGATGCTAGGAGAAGACATAGCATAAATTACATCAGCAAGAGAGCCCTGCGGCATAGCGGAAGACAGCCGAGAGAGAGAACGTGACAACAATTTCATTAGAGGGGAAGCGAAAGAGAGAGAGAGCGAGACAGATGAGCCTTGTCATGTGAAGGTGACCACTCGCGCTCTGAGAATAATCTGATTTGTACTCTTAAAGAGGTTCCTCCCTTCACGATTAAAAATAGCTGACATTCTTAGAGAGCTCAATTATCTTTCAGATAACAGCCACATACTGTAGCTCTTTTATCAAGGGGGGCATAGGGTGTCCGCTCCAAGTTTCTTTCTGCTTCAGCTGTTGTCTTCGAAGATATGGGGAATATGACAACTACGTCTACCCCAGTGATGGTAATGCAGTACTTTCTACAACCCTTTTTGGAATAGAGGTCTTTCATGACAGTGTTTCCCAAATGGTTGGTTGTTGTTATCTTACATTTACATTTTAGTCATTTAGCAGATGCTCTTATCCAGAGCAACTTACAGTAGCGAGCACATATATTCTCATGTTTGTTCGTACTGGTCCCCCATGGGAATCGAACCCACAACCATGGCGTTACAAGTGCCATGCTCTACCAACTGAGCCACACGGGAGCTACCAAAAGTATGTGGACACCTGCTCGTCGAACATCTCATTCCAAAATCATGGGCATTAATATGGAGTTGGTCCCCCCTTTGCTGCTACAACGTCTCCACTCTTCTGGGAAGGCATTCTACTAGATGTTGGAACATTGCTGCGGGGACTTGCTTCCATTCAGCCACAAGAGCATTAGTGAGGTCGGGCATTCCAATTCCATTCCTATTGCCACAAAGTTGGAAGCACAGAATTGTCTAGAATGTCATTGTATGCTGTAGCGTTAAGATTTCCCTTCACTGGAACTAAGAGGCCTAGCCCGAACCATGAAAAACAGCCCCAGACCATTATTCCTCCTCCACCAAACTTTACAGTTGGCACTATGCATTTGGGCAGGTAGTGTTCTCCTGGCATCCGCCAAACCCAGATTTGTCCGTCGGACTGCCAGATGGTGAAGTGTGATTAATCACCCCAGAGAACGCGTTTCCACTGCTCCAGAGTCCAATGGCGGCGAGCTTTACACCACTCCAGCCGACGCTTGGCATTGCGCATGGTGATCATAGGCTTGTGTGCGGCTGCTCAGCCATGGAAACCCATTTCATGAAGCTCCCGACAAACAGTTATTGTGTTGACGTTGCTTCCAGAGGCAGTTTGTAACTCGGTAGTGAGTGTTGCAACCGAGGACAGATGATTTTTACGCACTACACGCTTCAGCACTTGTGTGGCCTACCACTTCGCGGATGAGCCGTTGTTGCTCCTAGACATTTCCACTTCACAATAACAGCACTTACAGTTGACTGGGGAAGCGCAGGGCAGAAATTTGAGGAACTGCAACGGGTGTGGCTGAAATAGCGGAATCCACTAATTTGAAGGGGTGTCCACATACTTTTGCATATATAGTGTAAGTCATAAGAAAATGCTAGAAGATTTAGGTTGGTCACACAGTTCAAAAAAGTGAAACAAGTAATGCATATAGTATACAGTAATAATACTTTATGGACAACAGACAACTATGATGTCTGGCCATTGTAGCCAACTTGATAACAATATAATTGCTTCCTATTAACATGTGAATTTAAGCCTTTAGGTGTCTTAGAGTAGGCTACATTTGCTGGTCTGGTTATCCTATTTCCAAAGTATTTCCATGTAGACCTACAGTGGGCAGAACAAGTATTTGATACACTGCCGATTTTGCAGGTTTTCCTACTTACAAAGCATGTAGAGGTCTGTAATTTTTATCATAGGTACACTTCAACTGTGAGAGACGGAATCTAAAACAAAAATCCATAAAATCACATTGTATGATTTTTAAGTAATTAATTTGCATTTTATTGCATGACATAATTATTTGATCACCTACCAACCAGTAAGAATTCCGGCTCTCACAGACCTGTTAGTTTTTCTTTAAGAAGCCCTCCTGTTCTCCACTCATTACCTGTATTAACTAGACCTGTTTGAACTCATTACCTGTATAAAAGACACCTGTCCACACACTCAATCAAACAGACTCCAACCTCTCCACAATGGCCAAGACCAGAGAGCAGTGTAAGGACATAAGTAGATACAATTGTAGACCTGCACAAGGATGGGATGGGCTACAGGACAATAGGCAAGCAGCTTGGTGAGAAGGCAACAACTGTTGGCGCAATTATTAGAAAATGGAAGAAGTTCAAGATGACGGTCAATTACACTCGGTCTGGGGCTCCATGCAAGATCTCACCTCGTGGGGCATCAATGATCTTGAGGAAGGTGAGGGATCAGCCCAGAACTACACGGCAGGACCTGGTCAATGACCTGAAGAGAGCTGGGACCACAGTCTCAAAGAAAACCATTAGTAACACACTACGCCGTCATGGATTAAAATCCTGCAGCGCACGCAAGGTCCCCCTGCTCAAGCCAGCGCATGTCCAGGCACGTCTGAAGTTTGCTAATGACCATCTGGATGATCCAGAGGAGGAATGGGATAAGGTAATGTGGTCTGATGAGACAAAAATAGAGCTTTTTGGTCTAAACCACTCGCTGTGTTTGGAGGAAGAAGAAGCATGAGTACAACCCCAAGAACACCATCCCAACCGTGAAGCATGGAGGTGGAAACATCATTCTTTGGGGATGCTTTTCTGCAAAGGGGACAGGACGACTGCACCGTATTGAGGGGAGGATGGATGGGGCCATATATCGCAAGATCTTGGCCAACAACCTCCTTCCCTCAGTAAGAGCATTGAAGATGGCTCGTGGCTGGGTCTTCCAGCATGAAAACGACCCAAAACACACAGCCAGGGCAACTAAGGAGTGGCTCCGTAAGAAGCATCTCAAGGTCCTGGAGTGGCCTAGCCAGTCTCCAGACCTGAACCCAATAGAAAATCTTTGGAGGGAGCTGAACGTCCGTATTGCCCAGCGACAGCCCCGAAACCTGAAAGATCTGGAGATGGTCTGTATGGAGGAGTGGGCCAAAATCCCTGCTGCAGTGTGTGCAAACCTGGTCAAGACCTACAGGAAACATAAGATCTCTGTAATTGCAAACAAAGGTTTCTGTACCAAATATTAAGTTCTGCTTTTCTGATGTATCAAATACTTATGTCATGCAATAAAATGCAAATTAATTACTTAAAAATCATACAATGTGATTTTCTGGATTTTCGTTTTAGATTCCGTCTCTCACAGTTGAAGTGTACCTATGATAAAAATTACAGACCTCTACATGCTTTGTAAGTAGGAAAACCTGCAAAATCGGCAGTGTATCAAATACTTGTTCTCCCCTCTGTATCTATCCATAGAAGGAGAATGTGCACATGATAAAAGACTCAGATATAAAAAGTTAATCATGCAATCATGATTTTCAACTTGGGATTGGGAGGTGTGCAGAGCTCATTCTCTTACAGGACTAAAGTAGCCAGAGGCACAGTTATAATCTCATTGTCTCATTGAGGATAATCTATGTTGTAGGGTCGTCCCCGACTAAAATAAATCTTGGTAGACCAAGAGTCGTCTGTTTTAAAACATGTATTTTTCCATATATACAAATCAACTTTATTCACTGAGCTTGTCTGATGCTTTATGCACACTGTTTGATTAAATAATTAATACACACAAATGACTAGAGGAAGTCTGATCACCACAGTGTTTATCGCGCTGTTGCCGAAGCTGCAACATAATTACAGCCATTTCTGACTGAAAAGTGATGTTACCGAAATCCCTCATTTATTTAGGAAAAACATTCCCTATTCCTTCAACTCTTGCTCTCTTTACGTGACACATGTGTGCATCGCATGCACGTGACCAATAGGGCCTGACCTATAGCATATCATAACACATCAATAAATTGGTTATAACAAACTCTGAACACCGTAACAGCAAAATAGATGCAGAAGACGTGACAAATACACTCGAAAGGGGGGAATGTTTAGGTTACTAGTTGCTCATGAGATAAAGGGGAAGTGAGATGTGTGGAATAAATGTGTAGTTGTGGAAAATACTGGAGATCAAGAAAAGTAAGGTAAGGAGCAAGCGCTGCATGCATATTATGTATGACAAACAGGTGCTGTTAGATTACAATATAATTTCTCTGACCGTTTGGATCAATGTAAACAACACTAAATACATTTCAAGCGTACCAGAGAGTCTGTTGTAAAAAAATATATATTAAGCCTTTATTACAGCAAAGACTAAAAACAGTTGCAATCATTCGTGAATGCAATTTTCGAAATGGAACAGTTTATTTATTGTTTAAGATAATTATTCAAGGCGCGCTTTATTTTATTTTAAAACTAAAATGCTTGATTGCATTTCAAATTATGAATGACTCCTATGCTGTGTGATGACATGAACGAATAAATGATTGATTGATCCAGTACCATATATAAGTATTGAAATATAGGCCTAATATAGGCCTAAGTTATGGTATTAAGACTAAAGAGGATGCGCTCTTAGGCCTACAGCTCAATGGTGGTTATACAAGGCTGCTATATTAAGCCTACTAATGATAAGGACATTACTTATTATTATAATGATGATCATAATAGTAATAATAACAATAAGAAGGAGATCAAGAAAAAGGAGAGTTATTATTATTATACAGTGAGGGAAAAAAGTATTTGATCCCCTGCTGATTTTGTACGTTTGCCCACTGACAAAGACATGATCAGTCTATAATTTTAATGGTAGGTTTATTTGAACAGTGAGAGACAGAATAACAACAGAAAAATCCAGAAAAACACATGTCAAAAATGTTATAAATTGATTTGCATTTTAATGAGGGAAATAAGTATTTGACCCCCTCTCAATCAGAAAGATTTCTGGCTCCCAGGTGTCTTTTATACAGGTAACGAGCGGAGATTAGGAGCACATTCTTGAGTGCTCCTAATCTCAGCTTGTTACCTGTATAAAAGACACCTGTCCACAGAAGCAATCAATCAATCAGATTCCAAACTCTCCACCATGGCCAAGACCAAAGAGCTCTCCAAGGATGTCAGGGACAAGATTGTAGACCTACACAAGGCTGGAATGGGCTACAAGACCATCGCCAAGCAGCTTGGTGAGAAGGTGACAACAGTTGGTGTGATTATTCGCAAATGGAAGAAACACAAAAGACCTGTCAATCTCCCTCGGCCTGGGGCTCCATGCAAGATCTCACCTCGTGGAGTTGCAATGATCATGAGAACGGTGAGGAATCAGCCCAGAACTACACGGGAGGATCTTGTCAATGATCTCAAGGCAGCTGGGACCATAGTCACCAAGAAAACAATTGGTAACACACTACGCCGTGAAGGACTGAAATCCTGCAGGGCCCACAAGGTCCCCCTGCTCAAGAAAGCAAATATACAGGGCCGTCTGAAGTTTGCCAATGAACATCTGAATGATTCAGAGGAGAACTGGGTGAAAGTGTTGTGGTCAGATGAGACCAAAATCGAGCTCTTTGGCATCAACTCAACTCACCGTGTTTGGAGGAGGAGGAATGCTGCCTATGACCCCAAGAACACCATCCCCACCGTCAAACATGGAGGTGGAAACATTATGCTTTGGGGGTGTTTTTCTGCTAAGGGGACAGGACAACTTCACCGCATCAAAGGGACGATGGACGGGGCCATGAAAATGGGTCGTGGATGGGTATTCCAGCATGATAATGACCCAAAACCCACGGCCAAGGCAACAAAGGAGTGGCTCAAGAAGAAGCACATTAAGGTCCTGGAGTGGCCTAGCCAGTCTCCAGACCTTAATCCCATAGGAAATCTGTGGAGGGAGCTGAAGGGTCGAGTTGCCAAACGTCAGCCTCAAAACCTTAATGACTTGGAGAAGATCTGCAGAGGAGTGGGACAAAATCCATCCTGAGATGTGTGCAAACCTGGTGGCCAACTACAAGAAACGTCTGACCTCTGTGATTGCCAACAAGGGTTTTGCCACCAAGTACTAAGTCATGTTTTGCAGAGGGGTCAAATACTTATTTCCCTCATTAAAATGCAAATCAATTTATAACATTTTTGACATGCATTTTTCTGGATTTTTTTGTTTTTATTCTGTCTCTCACTGTTCAAATAAACCTACCATTAAAATTATAGACTGATCATGTCTTTGTCAGTGGGCAAACGTACAAAATCAGCAGGGGATCAAATACTTTTTTCCCTCACTGTAAATATTATTTTCGGACAATTTAGAACAGTGTAAACAACACTAAATCAATTATAAATAATACCAGAAGCTGTTCTAACAAAAAAAAGTGTAAAGCCTTTATTACAGCAAAGCAACGATTAAAAACAGCCACATTTGTAAAATTGTTTACTTGAAAAACAAACACTCAAACAGGCAACAGAAACAGGATCTGTCTTATTTCTGTAGATATACAGTACCAGCCAAAAGTTTCAAGAACTTTTAAAGTTTCTTCAAGTGCAGTCGCAAAAACCATCAAGCGCTATGATGAAACTGGCTCTCTTGAGGAGGAGGTGTGATGGTGTGGGGGTGCTTTGCTGGTGACACTGTCTGTGATTTTTTTAGAATTCAAGGCACACTTAACCAGCATGGCTACCACAGCATTCTGCAGCGATACGCCATCCCATCTGGTTTGCGCTTAGTGGGACTATCAATTGTTTTTCATTAGGACAATGACCCAAAACACACCTCCAGGCTGTGTAAGGGCTATTTGACCAAGAAGGAGAGTGATGGAGTGCTGCATCAGATGACCTTGCCTCCACAATCACCCGACCTCAACTGAATTGAGATAGTTTGGGATGAGTTGGACCGCAGAGTGAAGGAAAAGCAGCCAACAAGTGCTCAGCATATGTGGGAACTCCTTCAAGACTGTTGGAAAAGCATTCCTCATGAAGCTGGTTGAGAGAATGCCAAGAGTGTGCAAAGTTGTCATCAAGGCAACGGGTGGCTACTTTCAAGAATCTCAAATAAAAAATATATTTGTTTAACACTTTTTTGGTTTCTACATGATTTCATATGTGTTATTTCATAGTTTTGATGTCTTCACTATTATTCTACAATGTAGAAAATTTGGCCGGCAGGGATTTAGCCCCCCATGGGAATTGAACCCACAACCCTGGCGTTGCAAACGCCATGCTCTACCAACTGAGCTACATCCCTGCCGGCCATTCCCTCCCATACCCTGGACCAATTGTGCGCCGCCCCATGGGTCTCCCGGTCGCGGCCGACTACGACAGAGCCTGGATTCGAACTAGGATCTCTAGTGGCACAGCTAGCACTGCGATGCAGTGCCTTAGACCACTGCGCCACTCGGGAGGCTGATTTATAAAGCCAGGCACATTTAACAGTTAGGCTATTGATTATAGACCTAATTAAGTTGGGGTTTCCTCTCTCCTCACATTTCTTAGACATTAAGGCAAGAGCTGTTTTCTTGTCTCCTCATTCTGCTGCTACCTCCGCCGCATTGTTCTCAACACCAATATGCTGGTTAACTTTGCTATTATGCACATAGCAACATGGCCTAGGAAAAGGTGCCATTTCAACAGCGCACTGATGTGTTTCAGAACCGCAGACAGCGACCACTATCCAGCGCATTTGTTATAAAATAATATTATTTTTATTAGTGTTGCACCATTGTTCTTATGTAATATAACCATATACAATTTCAGTAGCACATGTCTTAGAGAGATGGATTGTGCCATCCACACGGCCTCCACAACGGATTAGTCCACACATACATACAGGTGCGAATCAGACAGGTGTCTTGCACACCATGATATATCCACTACCGTTCAAAGGTTTGGTGTCACTTAGAAATGTCCTTGTTTTCGAAAGAAAATAAAATGTTCTGTCCATTAAAATAACATCAAATTGATCAGAAATACAGTGTAGACATTGTTAATGTTGTAAATGGCTATTGTAGCTGGAAACTGCTGATTTCTAATGGAATATCTACATAGGCGTACAGAGGCCCATTATCAGCAACCATCAGTCCTGTGTTCCAATGGCACGTTGTGTTTGGTAATCCAAATATATCATTTTAAAAGGCTAATTGATCATTAGAAAACCCTTTTGCAATTATGTTAGCACAGCTGAAAACTGTTGCGCTGATTAAAGAAGCAATAAAACTGGCCTTAGACTAGTTTGAGTATCTGGAGCATCAGCAATTGTGGGTTCGATTACAGGCTCAAAATGTCCAGAAACGAATAACTTTCTTCTGAAACTCATCAGTCTATTCTTGTTCTGAGAAATTAAGGCTATTCCATGCGAGAAATTGCCAAGAAACTGAAGATCTCGTACAACTGTGTACTACTCCCTTCACAGAACAGCGCAAACTGGCTCTAAGCAGAATAGAAAGAGGAGTGGGAGGCCCCGGTGCACAACTGAGCAAGAGGACAAATACATTAGAGTGTCTAGTTTGAGAAACAGACGCCTCACAGGTCCTCAACTGGCAGCTTCATTAAATTGTACCCGCAAAACACCAGTCTCAACGTCAACAGTGAAGAGGCGACTCGGGGATGCTGACCTTCTAGGCAGAGTTGCAAAGAAAAAGTCATATCTCAGACTGGCCAATAAAAATAACAGATTAAGATGGGCAAAAGAACACAGACACTGGACAGAGGAAGATTGGAAAAAAGTGTTATGGACAGACGAATCGAAGTTTGAAGTGTTCGGATCACAAAGAAGAACATTTGTGAGACGCAGACCAAATGAAAAGATGCTGGAGGAGTGCTTGATGCCATCTGTCAAGCATGGTGGAGGCAATGTGATGGTCTGGGGGTGCTTTGGTGGTGGTAAAGTGGGGGTTTTGTACAGGGTAAAAGGGATCTTGAAGAAGGAAGGCTATCACTCCATTTTGCAACGCCATGCCATTTCCTGTGGACGGCGCTTGATTGGAGCCAATTTCCTCCTACAACAGGACAATGACCCAATGCACAGCTCCAAACTATGCAATAACTATTTAGGGAAGAAGCAGTCAGCTGGTATTCTGTCTACAATGGAGTGGCCAGCACAGTCACCGGATCTCAACCCTATTGAGCTGTTGTGGGAGCAGCTTGACCGTATGGTACGTAAGAAGTGCCCATCAAGCCAATACAACTTGTGGGAGGTGCTTCAGGAAGCATGGGATGAGATCTCTTCAGATTACCTCAACAAATTGACAACTTGAATGCCAAAGGTCTGCAAGGCTGTAATTGCTGCAAATTGAGGATTCTTTGACGAAAGCAAAGTTTGAAGGACACACTTATTATTTCTATTAAAAATCATTATTTCTAACCATTTCCTATGCATGTTGCTACATTTCCTATTCAAACTCATTTCATGTATGTTTTCATGGAAAACAAGGACATTTCTAAGTGACCTCAAACTTTTGAACGGTAGTGTATATATATATATTTTTGCTACTGTTCGACTAAAGAAATCTTGGTCGACCAACAGCCTATCGACCAAACAATAGACCATTCGACTAAATGGGGTCAGCCCTACTATGTTGTGGAGTACTTAAGTTAATCATGTAAACAAATGTTACTCCTACTGTATCTGTAAGTCAAACCACACATTTATCATGGTGTTGGTGTAACAGTATAGCTTCCATCCCTGTCTGCCCCAAATCAAATCAAATGTTATTGGTCACATGCGCCGAATACAACAGGTGCAGACATCACAGTGAAATGCTTACTTACAGCCCTTAACCAACAGTGCATTCATTTTTAACAAAAAAGTAAAAATAAAACAACAACAAAAAAAGTGTTGAGAAAAAAAAGAGCAGAAGTAAAATAAAATAACAGTAGGGAGGCTATATATACAGGGGGGTACCGTTGCAGAGTCAATGTGCGGGGGCACCGGCTAGTTGAGGTAATATGTACATGTGGGTAGAGTTAAAGTGACTATGCATAAATAATTAACAGAGTAGCAGCAGCGTAAAAAGGATGGGGTGGGGGGGCAGTGCAAATAGTCCGGGTAGCCATGATTAGCTGTTCAGGAGTCTTATGGCTTGGGGGTAGAAGCTGTTGAGAAGTCTTTTGGACCTAGACTTGGCACTCCGGTACCGCTTGCCGTGCGGTAGCAAAGAGAACAGTCTACGACTAGGGTGGCTGGAGTCTTTTACAATTTTGAGGGCCTTCCTCTGACACCGCCTGGTATAGAGGTCCTGGATGGCAGGAAGCTTGGCCCCAGTGATGTACTGGGCCGTACGCACTACCCTCTGTAGTGCCTTGCGGTCGGAGGCCAAGCAGTTGCCATACCAGGCGGTGATGCAACCAGTCAGGATGCTCTCGATGGTGCAGCTGTAGAATTTTTTGAGGATCTGAGGACCCATGCCAAATCTTTTCAGTCTCCTGAGGGGGAATAGGCTTTGTCGTGCCCTCTTCACGACTGTCTTAGTGTGTTTGGACCATGATAGTTCGTTGGTGATGTGGACACCAAGG
Organism: Coregonus lavaretus; assembly: GCF_964263955.1. Lineage (NCBI taxonomy): Eukaryota > Metazoa > Chordata > Actinopteri > Salmoniformes > Salmonidae > Coregonus > Coregonus lavaretus. Next base: position 22,425,351 of record NC_140007.1, on the reverse strand, counting down.
AACTTGAAACTCTCAACCTGTTCCACTACAGCCCCGTCAATGAGAATGGGGGCGTGCTCAGTCCTCTTCTTTTTCCTGTAGTCCACAATCATCTCCTTTGTCTTGGTCACGTTGAGGGAGAGGTTGTTGTCCTGGCACCACACGGCCAGGTCTCTGACCTCCTCCCTATAGGCTGTCTCATCGTTGTCGGTGATCAGGCCTACCACTGTTGTGTCGTCGGCAAACTTAATGATGGTGTTGGAGTCGTGCCTGGCCATGCAGTCATGGGTGAACAGAGAGTACAGGAGGGGACTAAGCACGCACCCCTGAGGGGCCCCCGTGTTGAGGATCAGTGTGGCAGATGTGTTGTTACCTACCCTTACCACCTGGGGGTGGCCCGTCAGGAAGTCCAGGATCCAGTTGCAGAGGGAGGTGTTTAGTCCCAGGATCCTTAGCTTAGTGATGAGCTTAGAGGGCACTATGGTGTTGAATGCTGAGCTGTAGTCAATGAATAGCATTCTCATGTAGGTGTTCCTCTTGTCCAGGTGGGAAAGGGCAGTGTGGAGTGCAATAGAGATTGCATCATCTGTGGATCTGTTGGGGCGGTATGCAAATTGGAGTGGGTCTAGGGTTTCTGGGATAATGCTGTTGATGTGAGCCATGACCAGCCTTTCAAAGCACTTCATGGCTACAGACGTCAGTGCTACGGGTCGGTAGTCATTTAGGCAGGTTATCTTAGAGTCCTTGGGCACGGGGACTATGGTGGTCTGCTTGAAACATGTTGGTATTACAGACTCAGTCAGGGACATGTTGAAAATGTCAGTGAAGACACTTGCCAGTTGGTCAGCACATGCTCGGAGTACACGTCCTGGTAATCCGTCTGGCCCTGCGGCCTTGTGAATGTTGACCTGCTTAAAAGTCTTACTCACATCGGCTACGGAGAGCGTGATCACATAGTCATCCGGAACAGCTGGTGCTCTCATGCATGCTTCAGTGTTGCTTGCCTCGAAGCGAGCATAGAAGTGGTTTAGCTCATCTGGTAGGCTTGTGTCACTGGGCAGCTCACGGCTGTGCTTCCCTTTGTAGTCTGTAATAGTTTTCAAGCCCTGCCACATCCGACGAGCGTCAGAGCCAGTGTAGTACGATTCAATCTTAGTCCTGTATTGACTCTTTGCCTGTTTGATGGTTCGTCGGAGGGCATAGCGGGATTTCTTATAAGCGTCCGGGTTAGAGTCCCGTTCCTTGAAAGCGGCAGCTCTACCCTTTAGCTCAGTGCGGATGTTTCCTGTAATCCATGGCTTCTGGTTGGGGTATGTACGTACGGTCACTGTGGGGACGACATCATCGATGCACTTATTGATGAAGCCAGTGACTGATGTGGTGTACTCCTCAATGCTGTCTGAAGAATCCCGGAACATGTTCCAGTCTGTGCTAGCAAAACAGTCCTGTAGCTTAGCATCTGCGTCATCTGACCACTTTTTTATTAACCGAGTCACTGGTGCTTCCTGCTTTAGTTTTTGCTTATAAGCAGGAATCAGGAGGATAGAGTTATGGTCAGATTTGCCAAATGGAGGGCGAGGGAGAGCTTTGTATGCGTCTCTGTGTGTGGAGTAAAGGTGGTCTAGAGTTTTTTTTCCTCTGGTTGCACATTTAACATGCTGGTAGAAATGAGGTAGAACGGATTTAAGTTTCCCTGCATTAAAGTCCCCGGCCACTAGGAGCGCTGCATCTGGATGAGCGTTTTCCTGTTGATTTATGGCCTTGTACAACTCATTCAATGCAATCTTAATGCCAGCATTGGTTTGTGGTGGTAAATAGACAGCTATGAAAAATATAGATGAAAACTCTCTTGGTAAATAGTGTGGTCTACAGCTTATCATAAGATACTCTACCTCAGGCGAGCAAAACCTCGAGACTTCCTTAGTATTTGATTTTGTGCACCAGCTGTTGTTTACAAATATACACAGACCGCCACCCCTTGTCTTACCGGAGTCAGCCGTTCTATCCTGCCGATGTAGCGTATAGCCCGCTAGCTGTATGTTATCAATGTCGTCGTTCAGCCACGACTCGGTGAAACATAAGATATTACAGTTTTTAATGTCCCGTTGGTAGGATAACCGTAATCTTAAATCATCCAATTTATTTTCAAATGATTGAACGTTGGCTAATAGGATTGATGGAAGAGGCAGTTTACTCGCTCGCCGTCGGATCCTTACAAGGCACCCCGATCTACGTCCACGATATCTCCGTCTCTTCCTCACGCGAATGACGGGGATTTGGGCCTTGTCGGGTGTCTGTATGATATCCTTCGCGGCCGCCTCGTTGAAGAAAAAATCTTCGTCCAATACGAGGTGAGTAATCGCTGTCCTGATATCCAGAAGCTCTTTTTGGTTATAAGAGACGATGGCAGAAACATTATGTACAAAATAAATTACAAATAACGCGGAAAAACACACAATAATAGTACAATTGGTTAGAGGGCTGTAAAACGGCAGCCATCTTCTCCGGCGCTGTTAGTAGGAATGGAAGTATTGTTGGGCGCGAACCAAGGGCCCTCTGCACGCAACATTCGCCACCCAAAGAATCACCATCAGTACCACTGACCTCCAAAAAAAATGGCATTTCTAGGTCTGGAGAAACAATACTTCTAGGTCTCAGGGCGAATGACATCACTTGCACAAGACTAGCGCATCGCTAACTAGGTAGTTATTCCACATCGGCTACACTATAGCATAAAGGCAAGAAACCCGGAGTGCCACCAATGGACAGTAGACAAGATTAAAGACATCTCTAAATCTTTCAGTACTTTCATCCAGATTTGAGTACTATTTCTCTAGCTAGAATGGAAGTGTGATATAAAAAACTAGGGATAAAGCTAATGAGATGGTGAGATTAGGGAAATAGGACAAGGCAGATGAAGATTAAAGTTTAATACATCCAGGAAAACCTTAATTAAGGAGTAACAAAATGGGGTTTTAATTCAGTCTTATAATTGCTCCACACTTGTAAACAGCTGATGGATAATGTGGTATTAGTCACCAAAGCATCAAGGAAGTTTAGATTAGCATTTCCCTCAGCCAGATGTCTGTCTGCTAGCGGCTCTCTGGATTTAACGCTTGAAGGCCTCAGACGGAAGACTTCTCTCAACTTGTGCGACAGGCAAACCTATCTGTGCATAATCAGAGGCAATCCAAAAATTATATAAACAGGCTCTTGAGAGGACTCATATGACACGCAGCATGATAAGTAGGCTTGGGCGGTATACCGTATATATACCTATACCGGGGTATTTGGAAATAGCCACGGGATGGTTTTTCAATACCGTCAATACCGTTGAAACTATTTCTTTTAAGTTTTTTAAAATACATTTGAATATTTGTAGCTACTTTTTAAAGGGCTACTTAAGGATTAGCAGATACCCATAGACTTCCAGTCATTGCGCTAACGCTAGTTAGCATTGGCTCAAAAAACTAACTATAACTTTCTTCATACTGGACACAACGACATAAAAATGGTATCCATGAGTTCATCTGACTCTGGGGAAGTAGATAAAGGGCCTCATTACCAAAATACCAAAGTATCCCATTAAGTAAATACCTGCAGTCAACTTGTGCAATACGTCAGGAGATAAATGTCACGGATTCTGCCGAGGCTGCTCCTCCTCCTTGCTCGGGCAGGCTTCGGCGTTCGTCGTCCCCGGAGTACTAGCTGCTGCCGATCGATGTTATCGGTGTCTGTCTAGTTTTGTCTGTATTGTTTACACCTGTTCCACATTATGTTTGATTGTTGCCCTATAATTACCCCTGTCTCTCATCGGGATCTTGTGTGTGATTGTTTCCCTTCACGTATGTCGTTTGTGAGCAGGTTATTTCCTCCCTGTGTGGAGTTATTCTGTGTTCATCTTTTCAGTATCGGATTAAAGTACGTTTCCGAGAGTTCCGTGTCCTGCGCCTGACTTCTTCAACCGCATCTCACTGACAGTCGTGACAGAATCACACACCGCAACATGGAGTCAGCAGGAGCGACGGCACCGACCGGATCACTCGAGGAGCGCGTCCTACAACAGGCAGCTATGCTTCAAGATCTTGGTGCCGCCATGGAAAGGGTGATGAACACCTTGGGACGATAGGAGAGAGGAGGTTTGCCCACACCTCCTCCAACGATACCACCACCATCGGCCACTCCTATCGTCTCACATCAGGAGTCCAGTGGGATTCGGCTCTCGCTCCCGAGGGCTTATGATGGCACCGCAGCCGGATGTCAGGGTTTCCTGCTCCAGGTGGAACTTTACCTGGCAACCATTCACCCGGCACCCTCAAGATACGAGAGCGTGTCCGCCCTCATCTCCTGTCTGTCCGGCAAGGCACTGGAGTGGGCCAACGCCGAGTGGGGAGGAATAGATGCCGCTACTGTGAACTATGCGGAGTTCACCCGCCGCTTCAGGGCGGTGTTCGATCATCCCCCGGAGGGGAAGGCGGCGGGTGAACGTCTGTTCCACCTCAGACAGGGGAGGAGGAGCGCGCAGGAATTCGCACTGGACTTCCGGACTCTGGCTGCCAATTTGGGATGGAATGAGAGGGCCCTCATCGACCACTACAGGTGTAGCTTAAGAGAGGACGTTCGTCGAGAGTTAGCCTGCAGGGACACCAACCTAAGCTTCGATCAGCTGGTGGACATGTCGATTCGCCTGGATACCCTGTTGGCTACCCGTGGACGTCCGGAGCTGGGGCCGTCCATTCCATCCCCCAGCACTTCCGAGCCGAGCCCTATGGAGCTCGGGGGTGCTGGTAGTAGGGAGGCCAGGAGAGAGGCTGTCCCCTGCACCAACTGTGGCCGCCGAGGACACACGGCGGTTCGGTGCTGGGGAGGGTCTCCTCGGATTCGAGGCAGCAGGCAACGCACTGATGAGTCATTCCAGGTGAGTAAGGCCCCAACTCACCCAGAGCTCTCTGTTGTTCATATGTGTATTCAAGTTGTGTTTCCAGAGGTTTCTTCTTACTCCCAGCATAAGGCGCTAGTCGATTCAGGCGCAGCTGGGAATTTTACCGATCGCCATTTCTCATATAAGTTAGGAATCCCTATATTACCAGTCGATGTGCCCTTCCCTATCCATGCCCTAGATAGCCGGCCTTTGGGGTCGGGATTGATTAGGGAGGTCACAGCGCCACTGAAGATGAAGACGCAGAAGGGTCATGAGGAGACTATACAGTTGTATTTAATTCCCTGGTTAACATCTCATGACCCCAACATTTCAAGGCAACAGAGGGCTCTCAAGGGATGGTCTGATCAGTGTGTGGGGCGGTGTGTAGGTGTTTCCGTAGGGGCAACGACGGTGTAAAGTCCGAACCAAATGCCCACAATGCACATTCCTCCTGAGTATGCCGATTTGGCACGCGCCTTCTGTAAGAAGAAGGCGACTCAATTACCACCTCATCGACAGGGGGATTGTGCGATAGACCTCCAGGTTGGCGCTGCGCTCCCTCGTAGCCATGTGTATCCTCTGTCTCAGGAGGAGACGGCTGCTATGGAGACATACGTCACCGAATCCTTGAGACAGGGATACATACGGCCATCCACTTCCCCTGCGTCCTCGAGTTTCTTTTTTGTGAAGAAGAAGGATGGGGGTTTACGCCCGTGTATTATTACGTGGTCTCAATCAGATCACTATTAAATACAGCTATCCTCTCCCTCTGATTGCTAGTATGACGGAGTCATTACACGGGGCGCGCTTCTTCACAAAATTGGATCTCAGGAGCGCTTACAACCTGGTGAGCATTCGGGAAGGAGATGAGTGGAAGACAGCATTCAGTACCACCTCGGGTCACTATGAGTACCTCGTCATGCCATACGGTCTAATGAATGCTCCTTCAGTCTTCCAATCATTTGTGGACGAGATTTTCCGGGATTTGCATGGACAGGGGGTAGTGGTGTATATTGATGACATTCTGATATACTCCGCTACACGTACCGAGCATGTGTCCCTGGTACGTCGGGTGCTGGGTAGACTGTTGGAGCATGACCTGTATGTGAAGGCAGAGAAATGTCTGTTTTTCCAGGAGTCCATCTCCTTCCTGGGACACCGGTTGTCTGCGTCAGGTGTGGAGATGGAGATTGACCGCGTTTCAGCCGTGCGTAATTGGCAGACTCCCACTACGGTAAAGGAGGTGCAGCGTTTTTTGGGTTTTGCCAATTACTACCGGAGGTTTATCCGGGGTTTTGGACAGGTAGCAGCTCCCATTACCTCCCTGCTAAGGGGGGGCCCGGTGCGTTTGCAGTGGTCGGCTGAGGCGGACAGGGCGTTTAGTCATTTGAAGGACCTGTTCACCTCGGCTCCGGTGCTGGCACATCCGGATCCCTCTTTGGCGTTCCAAGTTGAGGTGGATGCGTCCGAGGCGGGGATCGGTGCTATACTGTCTCAGCGCTCGGGCACGCCTCCAAAACTCTGCCCCTGTGCTTTCTATTCCAAGAAGCTCAGTCCGGTGGAACGCAATTATGACGTGGGGGACAGGGAGCTGCTAGCGGTGGTCCACGCCCTGAAGGTGTGGAGACATTGGCTTGAGGGGGCTAACCACCCTTTTCTCATTCTGACTGACCATCGTAACCTGGAGTACATCCGGGCAGCGAAGAGACTGAACCCTCGTCAGGCTAGGTGGGCCATGTTTCTTGCCCGGTTTGTATTTAAGATCACTTATATCCCAGGGTCACAGAACGTTAAGGCAGACGCCCTGTCCCGACGATATGACACAGAGGAGAGGTCCATTGAGCCCACTCCCATACTACCTGAGTCTTGTCTAGTGGCACCGGTGGTGTGGGAGGTCGACACGGAAATCGAGTGGGCGTTACGTACCGACCCTACTCCCCCAGAGTGTCCAGAGGGACGGAGGTACGTGCCGCTTGAGGTCCGTGACCGACTGATTTATTGGGCTCACACGTCACCCTCCTCTGGTCATCCTGGTATTGGTCGGACGGTGCACTGTCTTAGCAGGAAGTACTGGTGGCCCACCTTAGCCAGGGACGTGAGGGTTTACGTTTCTTCCTGCTCGGTGTGCGCCCAGTGTAAGGCGCCTAGACACCTGCCCAGAGGGAAGTTACAACCTCTACCCGTTCCACAACGGCCGTGGTCTCACCTGTCGGTGGATTTTGTCACGGACCTTCCCCCCTCCCAGGGGAATACCACGATCTTGGTCGTTGTGGATCGGTTTTCTAAGGTCTGCCGTCTCATCCCTATGCCAGGTCTTCCTACAGCCCTACAAACGGCCGAAGCCCTGTTTACTCACGTTTTCCGGCACTACGGGGTGCCTGAGGATATAGTGTCTGATCGGGGTCCCCAGTTCACCTCTAGAGTGTGGAGGGCGTTTATGGAACGTTTGGGGGTCTCGATCAGCCTTACCTCGGGTTTTCACCCTGAGAGTAATGGGCAGGTGGAGAGAGTAAACCAAGATGTGGGTAGGTTTCTGAGGTCCTATTGCCAGGACCGGCAGGAGGAGTGGTCGGGGTATATTCCCTGGGCAGAGATAGCCCAAAACTCACTCCGCCACTCCTCCATTAATCTTACGCCTTTCCAGTGTGTGTTGGGCTATCAGCCGGTTCTGGCACCCTGGCATCAGAGCCAGATCGAGGCTCCTGAGGTGGAAGAATGGTTTCGGCGCTCGGAGGAGACATGGAACGCTGCGCATGTCCATCTGCAGCGGGCCATCAGACGGCAAAAGGCGAGCGCCGATCGCCACCGCAGTGAGGGTCCGGTTTATGCACCTGGAGATCGGGTCTGGCTCTCGACCCGAAACCTGCCCCTTCACCTGCCCTGCCGGAAGCTGGGTCGGCGGTTTGTGGGGCCATTTAAAGTCCTGAGGAGATTGAACGAGGTATGTTATAGGTTAAAACTGCCTATTAATTATCGCATTAACCCCTCGTTCCATGTGTCTCTCCTCAGGCCGGTGGTAGCTGGTCCACTCCAGGAGAATGAGGTACGAGAGGCCCCTCCGCCCCCACTAGACATCGAAGGGGCTCCGGCGTACTCAGTCCGTTCCATCGTGGAATCGAGGCGTCGGATGGGGGGTCTGCAGTATCTCGTGGAGTGGGAGGGGTACGGTCCGGAGGAACGGTGCTGGGTCCCTAGGAGGGACATCCTAGATCCCTCCCTGTTGACAGAGTTCCACCGGAGTCATCCGACTCGCCCTGCTCCGCGTCCTCCTGGCCGTCCCCGAGGCCGGGGTCGGCGCACGGCTGGTGCCGCGCGTCAAGGGGGGGGGGTACTGTCACGGATTCTGCCGAGCCTGCTCCTCCTCCTTGCTCGGGCAGGCTTCGGCGTTCGTTGTCCCCGGAGTACTAGCTGCTGCCGATCGATGTTATCGGTGTCTGTCTAGTTTTGTCTGTATTGTTTACACCTGTTCCACATTATGTTTGATTGTTGCCCTATAATTACCCCTGTCTCTCATCGGGATCTTGTGTGTGATTGTTTCCCTTCACGTATGTCGTTTGTGAGGTGATCTAGTTACAGCATGGAATTCACAACTAAATGTTTGCCAGCTAGATAACTTATAACTATTAAGCGAACTGTCTAAAATGTGCTAAATGCTCTGCAGTTGGCATTTGGTTTGCTAATTTAGTAGCTCGTCAGTTAGCTATCTAGCTAAGTGGCTAGCTTCTTACAAAATCAAGTTGCGCTTGATAACAGCAGAGAATCCCCTCCTGGATCAAGAGCCATGCTGTCTAATATTTGTTTTGTGCACGCAGCAAACTGTGAGTAATATTTTTTTGTTACTTGTATAACTTTATGAGCTGGGATGTCTGTCCTGCAAATACTTTAGGTCAGAGACTGTATTACATGTTCGCAATGCGCTCGTTAGCATTTAGTTATCATTCTCTATGGGATTTTACATGTACTTGTCAACATTGCTAACCTTCGGATTACAAAGGCTCAGTGGGGTTTGAAAATAGCGCCCCTTGTGTTCAGTGCCAGTAGTACCGAATATCCCGGTATGGCACAAGGTCAGTATGAAGGCATGACAATCTGGATACCGCCCAAGCCTAGTGATAAGTCCCTCAATTTCAAAGCTCAGTGTGAAGAAAGGAATATATGGAGTCTCTTTGAACCCTTTATGTGTGTGTGTGTGTGTGTGTGTGTGTGTGTGTGTGTGTGTGTGTGCGTGCATGCGTGCGTGTGTGTGTGAAGAGAAATGGTCTTAGAAGTTGATCAGTGACAGAAACGTGGGTGCTCATTTCACATGTCAAGATGTGGGGGCCAATCAAATATTTCATTTAGGCCGCAATGCAATTAAAGTACTGAAAGCTCCACGTCTGTTATGGTCACTGCACACTTAAGCCTAGAGGAGATAATAGGGAATGGGACGGCAGGTGCTTAGGTGCACAACTCTTTTGACTGCTTATCTCTTTAAAGAAGCTCCTTGTCATTAAGTCTCTCTTTACAGATTTGTTCATGGACTTTTAGATGGAGAACTTAAAAGGAGGCCTGTGTGTTTGAAATAGTCCCTATGGAAGTATTACGTTCTGAACCTAATAAAATATACAGTTGAAGTCGGAAGTTTACATACACTTAGGTTGGAGTCATTAAAACTCGTTTTCAACCACTCCACACATTTCTTGTTAACAAACTATAGTTTTGGCAAGTCGGATAGGACATCTAATTTGTGCATGACACAAGTAATTTTTCCAACAATTGTTTACAGAGAGATTATTTCACTTATAATTCACTGTATCACAATTCCAGTGGGTCAGAAGTTTACATACACTAAGTTGACTGTGCCTTTAAACAGCTTGGAAAATTCCAGAAAATTATGTCAAGGCTTTAGAAGCTTCTGATAGGCTAATTGACATTATTTGAGTCAATTGGAGGTGTACCTGTGGATGTATTTCAAGGCCTACCTTCAAACTCAGTGCCTCTTCGCTTGACACCATGGGAAAATCAAAAGAAATCAGCCAAGACCTCAGAAAAGAAATTGTAGACCTCCACAAGTCTGGTTCATCCTTGAGAGCAATTTCCAAACGCCTGAAGGTACCACGTTCATCTGTACAAACAATAGTACACAAGTATAAACACCATGGGACCACGCAGCCGTCATACCGCTCAGGAAGGAGATGCGTTCTGTCTCCTAGAGATGAACGTACTTTGGTGCGAAAAGTGCAAATCAATCCCAGAACAACAGCAAATGACCTTGTGAAGATGCTGGAGGAAACAGGTACAAAAGTATCTATATCCACAGTAAAACGAGTCCTATATCGACATAACCTGAAAAGCCGCTCAGCAAGGAAGAAGCCACTGCTCCAAAACTGCCATAAAAAAGCCAGACTACGGTTTGCAACTGCATATGGGGACAAAGATCGTACTTTTTGGAGAAATGTCCTCCGGTCTGATGAAACAAAAATATAACTGTTTGGCCATAATGACCATCGTTATGGTTGGAGGAAAAAGGGGGTACCTTGCAAGCCGAAGAACACCATCCCAACCGTGAAGCACGGGGGTGGCAGCATCATGCTGTGGGGGTGCTTTGCTGCAGGAGGGACTGGTGCACTTCACAAAATAGATGGCATCATGAGGAAGGAAAATTATGTGGATATATTGAAGCAACATCTCAAGACATCAGTCAGGAAGTTAAAGCTTGGTCGCAAATGGGTCTTCCAAATGGACATTGACCCCAAGCATACTTCCAAAGTTGTGGCAAAATGGCTTAAGGACAACAAAGTCAAGGTATTGGAGTGGCCATCACAAAGCCCTGATCTCAATCCTATAGAAAATGTGTGGGCAGAACTGAAAAAGCGTGTGCGAGCAAGGAGGCCTACAAACCTGACTCACTTACACCAGCTCTGTCAGGAGGAATGGGCCAAAATTCACCCAACTTATTGTGGGAAACAATTTAAAGGCAATGCTACCAAATACTAATTGAGGGTATGTAAACTTCTGACCCACTGGGAATGTGATGAAAGAAATAAAAGCTGAAATAAATCATTCTCTCTACTATTATTCTGACATTTCACATTCTTAAAATAAAGTGGTGATCCTAACTGACCTAAGATAGGGAATTCTTATTAGGATTAAATGTCAGGAATTGTGAAAAACTGAGTTTAAATGTATTTGGCTGAGGTGTATGTAAACTTCCGACTTCAACTGTATATCATTGAAGGAAATAAATGGGTTGAAGGTATTGGGGGCTGGGGGTATAACATGAAAGCGAAAAATTACTTTTTGTGTGCACTACGTGTCCACCGTTTGGTGGAAACACACCACTAGTGAGAAAATGCACATATTTTCATGTAGAATATTTGCATGAAAATCTGTCGCTAATTGGATGGAAACCTAGCTTCTGCCCATGCATTTTCAATGGATTCAATGGCAGTTCTTACCTTCGCCACATGGGGCATTGTGCCTTTTTCTAGGATGCTATTGGCTCCAGCGCTGCCTAACGGGCACTATTCATGGCAAAAAATTTACATGTGCGCACCCAAAGCACTTGCAAGCAAATTAGCAGTTCTCAACTGTTAGCAGTCTCTTACTGGCAGTAAGAATGTATGATTGCCATAATTTTTCGAGTTTCATCACTCAGTTATTACATTTATATAACATTTAACAAACCAAACATTGAAATACCGTTATGTAAGGCAAGGTAAAAATCCAACCCAGTCCATGCATCAATACCGGCATATAGTAAAATACAGTTTACCGGGCTGGGCAATGGATTTCAATGTCCTCTTGAATTATAGGGGGCAAAACTGATGCCAACTTGGCATTGTGTTGTCGACCATTAATCCATTGTACGTTTTGACATTTCAAGTAATGTCTGAGAGCTTATTAATATCTGCTCTGTTCATTCGAATATTAAATATGTAGGGATTTAATTCACTAAAGTAAACACCAAACCCCCTGTTGTGTGTGTGTGTGTGTGTGTGTGTGTGTGTGTGTGTGTGTGTGTGTGTGTGTGTGTGTGTGTGTGTGTGTGTGTGTGTGAGATTGAGCTTCCGCCATTTTGCTTACACCTTACAGATCTGCTAACAACGGAGTGTTAGGGCCAAGGGGAAGGGATAGTGAGGGATTGGCCTGTCAATCAGTCTGGCCTGTCAATCAGAGACTCCATTATGTCTGTCAATCGGTCTATTTGTGAGATGACCTCTGCTCTGCTCTGCTCTCATTTCCTGAGACAGAGCCCAGATAACAATCCCCACTTTGCATCAGCTCTGTTGAAACGATACAACAGTATCAATGACACGTTGAAACCATATATCTGCTGTAGTAGAAAGACTCCTAACTCATTCTGCAGAATGTCACTTTCAAACAATGGAGGTTGAGTATAGATACAGTATGGTAGCATAACAACGGCTCGTCGATTGTAGCTAGCTTAAGATAAATGCCCAGATTGTAACGGAAATAATGGGGGATCATTTTCTGCAGAATGATGTGCCATGATGTGCCATCCGTCATGGCCTGATGGTGTCATCATTTGTCATCATGCCATCTTCCTCACAGAGACCCTGACAATATGCGGCCCCAAAAACGGGACGCGTACTAGGGCGGGTCTCTGTAGCCCTGGGGCCAATCCTTCATCTGCTCGGCAGGTGGCAGGAGGAATCCATCAAACATGGTGGCCCAGTATCATGTCACAGCAGAGAGGGAAGGCACAGTTTTCCATACAATTTCAGCTGATGACAAAAAGGCTTGGCATATTAAGGATTGTCCAGATATCATAAAGCTATAATACAGGGATCGGCAACCTTTTTTTATGGAACAGTTCAATTTGAATTATAATAAATAACTACAAAGCCTAATAATAAATGCAATAAATAACATTATTTATTGCAAATACACGGTTCAATGTACAGAAATAAACAACTGTTACCAATAGCCCTAAACATAACTGAATGAGAACCAGTCCAGAATACAAAAGACAAGAAGAAGGGGAGGGGTGTGATAGGCTCATCTCTCTCCACGAATGTATTCTCTATCTCCCTCGAATTCGGGCGCATTCATTGTTTGTAAAATACCTTGTAGCAGTTGTAAGGGCAAAGATTCAGGCAGGCAGGTAGTGGTGCAAATAGATGTTCGTTTTATTTAGACTCACCTCTGTATGTATTTGGACAGTGATGCAATTATAAATTTTTTGGCTCTATACCCCAGCATTTTTTATTTTTTCAGATCACATGTTTTATATGAGGTGACAGTATAGAATGCCACCTTTTATTTTAGGGTATTTTCATACATATCTGATTTACCGTTTAGAAATGTCCTCCCATTTGAAAATGTCATAAGTATTTGGACAATTTCACTTATAGTGCATTAAAATAGTCCAAAGTTCAGTATTTGGTCCCATATTCCTTGCACACAATGACTACATCAAGCTTGTGACTCTACAAACTTTGTGGATGCATTTACAGCTTGCTTTGGTTATGTTTAGGATTAAGTTTTGTCCAGTAGGAAGCAGTTGTGCCTATAAAAACACTATTTTGCTCAAAACATATTTTTTTACCCTTAAGTGTATGTACATTACTGTATTTATTCATGGGATATTGTTTTTCAACAGCAAATCGCTGGTGTGCATCTTTAAAGGTAGACTCAGCGATATGACGTAGATGCAGAAAGTAAACAGCGTAGTGGGTACATTTCTGCAACAACTAAGAGTGTTGAAGTGTGAGGCTCAACTTCTCCTCTGTTTTGGTGCCCTGGCTATCAGGCTGTAAACAGCGTGAAGCGAACCCGTGCACATGTGCAGATACTGTGTGTGACTATGTGAAAGCGAAGTGATGCATCTCCCTCAATCCAATATCTGTGGTGCTGTTCATGGCAATGTCATTTCGCTGAGTCTACCTTAAAGGCTCTTTTTGCATGTTAAAATGTATCTCTGTGGTGCCTGCTTTGACTAGACACAACAACCTCAGTGCTTATTGGTCCAGGTAGTCCAGTCAGTTTTCTTCAGTTCGGTGCCCAATGAACACAACCCTAGTCTCTGATCTGCCCTGATAATGATGCCAACCTCTGATGCTGGAGGCATTCTAGTCTCAAGAAATGGCTCTTGGCATTTTGAGGTGCTGCTGATGCTACTACTACTAGTGTACTTCTGCAATTACTATCAATGATGATAATAGTGGGATAAAATTGCACTTTGTATTCTACACAAGGCCATTATTTGGCATGTGAACAATATCTATGTCCCATCAATAATAATAATAATAATATGCCATTTAGCAGACATAGATCACATAAAGTGAAAGACCTCGATCCACATGATTATATATTATATTATAGAGCCCAACCTATTTATTCTCAATGTTGGCCAATCACAGGACCTGCCTCACACAACCTTGCCTGTTTAGTATGCCGGTCCATACACTATCAGAGCTATATTAATCAGAACTTTTATTCTAATGGTGTTTATGGCCTGTCCATCAATCTATGCTGAGTGGAAGTTGGCTCGAGCTGCCTACTGTAGTAGAGGTGGGCGCACATGTGCAGTCGAGTGGGAGAACCTTCACAGGACATGGTACAGTACCTCTTTCTGTGGGCTATACTGTGTTAGCTGATGTGTGCAGTCATAAAAATATAATGAATTATACTTCTGTAGGCGCATGCAGCCACACTGCCAAAATAGTGAGCAGCTAGGGTAGCAGAGGATGTCATAGACAAATACAGGATAGGCTCATAGTTTATTTGTTCCTCTAATTGGAAGATGTAATACACATGCTACATCATGACTCAGGCAGTTTGTTTCATATTAATTTGTTGACCTGAATAGTGAGCAATGAGCATAACACTTGTGAACCAATAGCTGTTCAGACTGTGAGTTAGTGTAATCAAACGTTCAAAACTGTGTCTGCAAAAGCAAACAGCCATGCTACAGTTCGGCTGGCCCGGCTAGGCGAACCGTACAAATATGCTCGCATACTCCCTTAAAAGACCTTCACTTGAAAAGCGAGAAAAATAGGCAATAGTACTGTTTGTCCATTTTGAGACGCCATAGCCAGTATACACTTCCTCAAAATAGTCTGAACTAATCTAAGATAACCCAAGAAATCTGTAATCAATTTTGACGTTTTTGCCAAGGAGATCTTAGTCAAGCAATTTTGCATATGACTCGGATGTTTGGTGCAGTATTTCTCAAGTGAAGAAATGTGCATGAGGACGAGTCGTCTCTTGTTGAATGACAATTGGCCAATCGCCGACGAGGGGGCGTAGACTTCGGCTACCGACTTTGGCTTGCCTTGAAAAAAATGTGTGTGCCCGAACTGCCAAAACGAACAAAAACGTCAGGAAATGTTATCATAACATATACACGAACTGTTCCAAACTGTTTATCCTGCTGCATATATTACCTAGACAGGAGTCACACCAACAGCATCCACTGTAAAAGTGGCCATGTAACACGTGACCTCTCCCTCCAGGGCCCATGTGGAAGTGACAGAATGCACAGAAAAGGTTAATTTATATCATGTTGGTATACAAGGGGTATCCATACAGAGACCATACAAGACCCCCAGTATCTTCTATGGACAATTGGCTTCTATTTCTGGGAAATGTATTCCATGTGACATGAACATAAAATGCCTTTTTCACAAGGAAACTAATTGAACCATACGCTTTTAGGAATATTCCTGTACAGCAATTCCTCATACAGTATGTATCTGGAGGTGTTATGTGTTGATCATAACCCTTTTCCCCAAACCAATAGTATAGCACCCCTCTTTTGCAGAGAGACATAATAACACAAGCGGCACTGGTTGGTTCAGTGCAGAGCTAACTGAACAAAGACTACAATGCACTCTGGGGAAGCAGAAATGGGCAGTAATGAAGGAGAGGTAAGAAGGGGGGATGGAGGAGTGGCAGGCTTGCCTCCCTCTGAACTGGCCCCAAATAGGGGGGACAAAGAAATTATGTGAAATCCTGCTTCAGTTGCTGTGCGCGATCAGTGGAGAAGCACTGTGAGTGAACACACACACACACAGACTGGTCACTGACACCCACACAGATGCTCAGTCGAATACTGTAGAGTAGACAGTAGAGTAGCAAGGAGAGAAAGGAGAGGATCCAAAAAAGATCAGATTGAATCCAGACACTCAGTAAGAAATAGGACTGTGTTGTGAGACTAGAGGAGGCATGAGTAGGTAGTTGGTCCTGTAAGCTCAGGCTGATGCGTTGAAAGTATGTATAGACCAGCTCACCGTTAACAGCTAGCTGCTGTAATACACTGACCTCAATGTTGAAATAAAGATAATTCGAATGGAAGCATGATCAAATGTGTAGAGCCTACACTGCTTTCATTCCTATGTAGGCTTTAGTAGTACACTATATATACAAAAGTATGTGGACACACCTTCAGATTAGTGGATTCTGCTATTTCAGCCACACCCGTTGCTGACAGGTGTATAAAATCGAGCACACAGCCATGCAATCTCCATAGCCAAACATTGGCAGTAGAATGGCCTTACTGAAGAGCTCAGTGACTTTCAACGTGGCACCATCATAGGATGCCACCTTTCTAACAAGTCAGTTTATCACATTTCTGCCCTGCTAGAGCTGCCACGGTCAACTGTATGTGTTGATATTGTGAAGTGGAAACGGCAGGAGCAACAACGGCTCAGCCACGAAGTGGTAGGTCACACAAGCTCACAGAAAGGGACCGCTGAGTGCTGAAGCAAGTAGCGCGTAAAAAACTTCTGTCCTCAGTTGCAACACTTACTACCGAGTTCCAAACTGCCTCTGGAAGCAAGGTCAGCACAAGAACTGTTCGTCGGGAGCTTCATGAAATGGGTTTCCATGGCCGAGCTGCCGCACACAAGCCTATGATCACCATGCGCAATGCCAAGCGTCAGCTGGAGTGGTGTAAAGCTCGCCGCCATTGGACTCTGGAGCAGTGGAAACCCGTTCTCTGGAGTAATGAATCACGCTTCACCATCTGGCAGTCCGACTGACTATTCTGGGTTTGGCAGATGCCAGGAGAATGCTACCTGCCCGAATGCATAGTGCCAACTGTAAAGTTTGGTGGAGGAGGAATAATGGTCTGGGGCTGTTTTTCATGGTTCGGGCTAGCCCCATTAGTTCCAGTGAAGGGAAATCTTAACGCTACAGCATACATTCTAGACGATTCCGTGCTTCCAACTTTGTGGCAACAGTTTGGGGAAGGCACTTTCCTGTTTAAGCATGACAATGCACCCGTGCACAAAGCAAGGTCAATACAGAAATGGTTTGTCGAGATCAGTGTGGAAGAACTTGACTGGCCTGCACAGAGCCCTGACCTCAACCCCACCGAACACCGTTGGGATGAATTGGAACACTGACCGCGAGCCAGGCCTGATGCCCAATATCAATGCCTGACCTCACTAATGCTCTTGTGGCTGAATGGAAGCAAGTCCCCGCAGCAATGTTCCAACATCTAGTGGAAAGCCTTCCCAGAAGAGTGGAGGCTGTTATAGCAGCAAAGGTAAGACCAACTTCATATTAATGCCCATGATTTTGGAATGAGATGTTAGACGAGCAGGCGTCCACATACCTTTGGTCATGTAGTGTATAATGTTCTCTAACAGCCGTCAATTAAAAATATACATTTTCACCAAGATTTGGCTTGTCTCAACAATATTTAATCATTCCCACAACTACTGCCCGCTCAAACATGTGTCTTACAGTTCTGTTTGTTGAACAGTTAGGTTGTGGCGCTGTCTCGGCAGAACAATTGTCGTTTGCACAGTCATTGTTTTCTAAGTGTTGTTTCATGTGTGATATTTTATCATCCCTGATGCAAATTCAATAAATACCTGACAACCTTCCTGTAACTGTCTATATGTGAAAGCCTCATATCTTGCGACTTTGATATTAAAACTCACTTCATTGGGTGGGGAAAAAATGAACTTTTCAGTGAGTGCAACTGTAGCCTACACTGAAAAATGGATGCATCTACCTATGAGGGGTCTGCTTTTTTATTGTGGACCTAGCTACTCAAATCCCATTCAGCAATTGTATTTTAATTACAAATTGGTGGTGAATAGGTTGTGTTAACAATTCATTATGTTTTTTTTTTACTCACATCCAAAATAAGAACAAGTGCTGGACAAGGGATGCAGCAGCAGGTAGGTAGGAGGGGGGAAATATTGGTATATTTGTAATAGGCTATATCATTACCTAATTTAAATGACCATTGAATAGGCTACTGCAGATTACAGCTGTGGTTGTGAACTCAAAACTAGGCTAGCCTACATGTACCCATGCTTTCCAATAGACTTCTGCTGTAGCAGGTGCATCTCGAGGATTCTAAATTCTACCTCCTTTCCTTATTGACCATTTTGTGCAAAATGAGTCCATGAAGATTTTTTTGATATTGAACGATTTCAGTTAAATTATTTATTTAGCGTTTTGCCTACACAGTTGTAGCCTACCCAGAGCATGCATGATAATTTACAGTTTGGCGCGCATGCTGTTTGTCCCCTTTGCCACACCCGCACTAATACTCCGGCTTCAATCTCTTGTCTAGAGGTGAGAAGATGGCTATTTGATTAATTTAAAACGCACACAAGTAAAGCCAAAGCCGTAGGCACCACAGCCAAATCTACTGCATGGGTCAATTGCCTATTTCAATAAGGGTTTTTACAATATTTCGGACAACAGATTTGACACACTGACTATAAGCAACACTGACACTAGCTTTCGTAGACTACGCTGTATTATAACCCAGACCATCATATATGAAGAAGGATGTTGGTTTTAGCCAATTACTGAACACCGGACCGATCATACTGCACAGATTAAACCTTTGGCAACACCCTTCCAAGCCTTCCACGACACCAGCGGTGGCATTAACACCGGTAGCCTGTAAGGGAAGGTATCAACAAACGGATTTATGCAGGCATTATTTTCCACTACTGTACGAATAACAAAACGTTCCGGGTGTCCGCTACAATGTCATGCTCACATGATACACAGGCTACACCTGTGCCACCCATACACAGCAATATAACTGCCAGAGAACGCAGTACAATTAAATAAAGGCTACCTGTCCTGTCGGGTCCAACTGTCAGTCTTCAGTCCAGATGTGGACCATTGAGGTTACAGGCCAGCGAAGCAACGTTACACCGACGCCGCCACCGCCCCGCAGCTTCTTTTCCCCGGGAGATGGCGCGAGAGAATAGATGCGACGCACGACCGGCAAGGGCGAGGAGGAAAGACGGAGGGGCGTGAGATAGGGGACAAGGGAACTCCCAGCGATGCGCGTGATCGGTCGACCGCTCCAGCTACCATATCTTGGACACAGGGTCGACGCAGACATAAAAAAAACATTAACAACAACACTATTTTTTACTCAGTCGGGTCTCAATTTACTACTGAAAGTAAGAATAGTAGAATACACCAGGTGCTGACAGTCACTCAATTAGCCATGTCAGCTAACAATTTATAGATTGGTAGGGAAGAACCTGGATGAAAGTAACACTGTTCTTTTCCTAATTACTCAGAGATCAATAGAGCTAGAGAGACCATCATTTATGACAAATAATTTATAAATTTCCTGTATTATTAGCAACTGTTATTTCAGTTCTATGGTAAATTAATTTAAATTAAATAGACATAGAACAGAACTACAGCAACATTATTTTTGTACCTACTGGCAGGCGGGAGTAACACAGCTTTGGGACAGAAGTAGGCTAACAGCTGGTGAGAAGTGCACAATATCTGTCTTATCTCCATGTATGTTTCTGTTTTGTAATGCTCCTTAATTTAATCTAATCAGTGGAGGCTGCTGAGGGGAGGACGGCTCATAATAATGGCTGGAATGGAGTAAATGGAATGGCATCAAACACATGGGAACCAATTTGTGTCTATTTGAATAATTATAGATGCACTATGCAGAAATCATTCCACCATTTCCTGGTTGCAAAAATTATAATAGTTCGCCTAATTTCAGTTTATGTGACAAAACATGCAAGTATAGTGTAGAGAATCATTGTACCATCTAAACCGCTGTGAAATATATTTTCCATAACAAAAAACATTGTATTTTCAGCTGTTTGAAGCTGGTGTACAAAACCGAAAGTAAAAGACACAAAAAGGAAACTTAAAAACTGGACACATAGAAATAGCGCACTTAGAACAGATCTACCGCTTCCAAGACATGCGTTCATTGCGAATGACAGATCTATAACTTTCTATGTGAATTTTGTCAGGTAGCACAAAAATGTACATATTGTAGCTTTAATGATATAGGTTCTAAATGTATGAAAATTAATCATGCGTCTACATCGCAATGTTGCGCAACCACAATATTTGGATCACATAATAGCTATATTAACCATAATTTTCTCATCTCACTTTAATGGGAAAGTAGTAGGAGATGTTTTTCACAATTTTCAATGGCTATTCATGCTTAGCCCTACCAATCAGGTACGCCCCAGCTGTCCTTATCATGCATTTTTTGATAGATTAAACGTTTTTATTCTCTTCACAAACAGCAAACTCATCATGCTTATCACATATCCATGGCTTGACACAAGGTAATTGACCCCCAGAATCATAAAGAAATATATGTTAAACCACTAACCTGTTGATAAAAGCTTATGTGAGAAGCTGATCCATAAAGTAAATTAATTAAGGCATAATTTTAATGATGTCATATATAATTTTCAAACATTCAGTCACTTGTTGATATTTTGCTAGCAATATGAACTAGAGGAGACTAGGGCTGTGGCAGTCATGAAATCTTGTCAGCCGGTTATTGTCATGCAAAAGTCTGCTGGTCTTACAGTAATTGACCGTTAATTAACATAAACATGTCTAGCATCTCCAGGCCTCCACACATACAGGCTGCTGATAAATCAATTAATATACACCATAACAATAAATCCATTATTTATTTGAGGTAGGTCTGAAGAAACATTATGATATGAAGAAAATGTATTTCAGATTAACAGAATATGAGTCTGCCTATTACTGTATGTTATCTGGCTATGTGGCATGCCATAAGCTGTAGGCTTATTATTCATTTAGCAGACAAGATATGCTTATAAGTCCTGTGTCATTATTTTATATTATATGATTTTATAGTAAGAAGAATATAATTGAACTTAGCTGAATAAAATAGAAAGGATATTTTTCCCATTCCAGAGCGAGTGTGCATATGAAGGCTTTGTTGAGCTTAAAAGTGATCATTTGAAACAGGTCCTATAGGCTACACTAGATTTAGAGTTATTTGGAAACTTTAGTTGTTAATGATACAAACCTTAGCATGTCTTAGAAATCAAAACATATATGGGCTGCATGATGCGACTATAGGCTATTGATGATTTTAGAAAGTCACAAAAAAACTTGCTCTCTGTTCCTTGCCTCAGGCTGTGTATGGGTGTTTTTAATTAATCATTACCTTAGAAAGCACTGTCCATTTCTTTGTTAGGCTTTGAAACAACATCCACAATGACCATGTTTTCCACTCAGTTTCAACCTGTTGTTGAACTTCTTTCTTCAAATTGATCAATCACAGTGAGATGTGTTTTAAAAGCACAATGCTGTTTTGATGATAAGTGTTTGATGTGATTTTCAATTACATTGATGTCAGAGTGGTTAGAAGGACAATAGAGCCCTGAGTACCAGGCCATTAGCGAGTAGGATACTACCAACGCATGTCGTGAGTGCATAAGAGGAGATTGCCGTGACTCAATGGTCACATGGAATTCTATTTTATTTTATTTTTTACTTCTACTGCGGTCATGACTCATGACTGCCGGTGTGGCGGTAATATGGTCACCGCAACAGCCCTAGAGGAGACAATGGCTTGTGCTTAAACATTTATTTGATTATATTCCAGGTCATCAGTTAACATTGTGTTACTTTCATCCCACCTGTCTCTCCTGTAACTTTTCCCAGGCTAACAGACTAGCTAGCATAATACTTGAAACCTATGCTGTCATTTAGTCACTAGATGGATTAAGAAAATGACATTATGTGTTTGGAACCTTAAAAAACGAAACACAACTAACTCTACAACCGAAAAACACTTCCAGATCAGTTTTTTTACTTACATCACTCAAAACCACTTTTTGTTAACTCCGGGAAACACGGTCAGACTGGGTGTTTTTTTTGCAGGAAGCTCGTCCTCCGCATTAGGAACGTGCTGACTTCACTATGTCATTCTAGCTTCTGTCTTATCTGAGAAAATGGGCATGTTACTTTCGCCCCATGTTACTTTCATCCCAGCTCTCCCCTACTTAGTCTAGCCAGCTATCTAAACTTGACTAACAACACCCCATGCCAATATATCCTCACCGGCTTCTCGGGCATTATCACTTAATTAACTAATTTAATTTACAGCATGGTGATGTCACCATGGAAGGCCAAAACTCAAATCGACCAAAACAGGCTGAAATGTCAGGTGGTCTTTTCAAACAGCTCTTACACTAAAAGGGCATTATCATCATGTTCACAATTTCACAGTATTATTCCAACCTCATAGTGTGGAAATATATATAAAACACAGGAAAATCACGTTTTTGACTGCACTGGGCCATTAAAACTGCAGGCCCCTGCTTGGACACCACTTGAGGAATTGTAGTCAAGCCTACAGGCTATCAGATTTAGTCAAATCTCCCAAAATGTAGGCGATAGGCTACATCCGAATAAAGGTTAAGTTGCGTAAAAATCCTGCTGACTTGCGATTTGAGATAGAATAACGTTTTTGAGGGAAAAAAAACTGTCCGTGGGGCCTATTAAAATTGTATAAACTCTGGACTGTTAATAAAGCTAATAAATCTTCCCTATAAAGCTAATAAGTATTTTTCATTATTCTCCTATAGGCCTTAGTATGAACACTGAAAAATGCAGTCTGCTACATCAACAGTCACTCCTCCCCTCTAACAAATGACCCAGGAGATTCTCCAATGTGCTGAGCTATGGGGTCTGGGGGTCTACCCCTGGTAATTTACTCCAACTAGCTCAGATGTCTGAGCAAGGCAATAAAGAACAATACTGTGGTCTGTGCTTGCCAATGTTCCTGCAGACCTCATCTGTAGCTGTCAATTACTGCAAATCCACATGCATTTTTGATGAATGGACACTACACTCTTAGAAAAAAAGGGTTCCAAAATGATTATTTGGCTGTCCTCATAGGAGAACCCTTTTTGGTTCAAGGTATAACCCTTTTTGGTTCCAGGTAAAACACTTTTAGGTTAATTGTAGAACCCTTTGTGGAAAGGGTTCTGCATGGATCCCAAAAGGGTTCCACCTGGAACCACAAAGGGTTTTTCAAAGGGTTCTCCTATGGGGACAGCCGAAGAACCCTTGTAGGTTCTAGATAGCACTTTTTTTTCTAAGAGTGTAGCGTCACTAATGACAAATCAATGCTCCTCACTCTGCACAAAACGAATGGCTAATCCTATTGCCATTCAGTGGGATATATGGATAGATCTACCGTTACAGGCTTGTAAGCATTCTTTCTCTTGCAAAGTTCTTCTGAGAAAATAACTAATGGGCACGTAGCCAGAGCTGAGGTCAATTCTAGTAAGTTCCATTTAGTTGAATTGTTATGTTTTCTATTCATAGTCTGTGGTTAATTTAACTTCTGTTCTGGGGTTAACCTCAGCTCTGCACCATGTATTCCTTTAAAATGACCTTGGTTTTCAAGCATTTAGCATTAATATGATTTATACAGTATTTCTCCAACCATTAGTTAATATAAACAACAATTGGCATATGCTGCATAGTCAAAGGCATTGAACGCTAAGTAGGTGATGTATTGCACTGGGTGAGCCATAGTAAGCTTCTGTAATGAATGCCTTCCTTGGGTTTTATGCACGAGTGTTCTGTACAAATATACACTACCAGTCAAAGGTTTGGACACACCTACTCATTCAAGGGTTTTTCTTAATTTTTTTTAAACAGTTTTTTACATTGTAGAATAATAGTGAAGATATCAAAACTATGAAATAACACATATGGAATCATGTAGTAACCAAAAAAGTGTTAAACAAATCAAAATATATTATATATTTGAGATTCTTCAAAGTAGCCACCCTTTGCCTTGATGACAGCTTTGCACACTCTTGGCATTCTCTCAACCAGCTTCATGAGGTAGTCACCTGGAATGCATTTCAATTAACAGGTGTGCCTTGTTAAAAGTTAATTTGTGGAATTTCTTTCCTTCTTAATGCGTTTGAGCCAATCAGTTGTATTGTGACAAGGTGGGTATACAGAAGATAGCCCTATTTGGTAAAATACCAAGTCCATATTATGGCAGGAACAGCTCAAATAAGCAAAGAGAAACGACAGTCCTTCATTACTTTAAGACATGAAGGTCAGTCAATCCGGAAAACTTCAAGAACTTTGAAAGTTTCTTCAAGTGCAGTCGCAAAAAGCATCAAGCGCTATGATTAAACTGGTTCTCATGAGGACCGCCACAGGAATGGAAGATCCAGAGTTACCTCTGCTGCAGAGGATAAGTTCATTAGAGTTACCAGCCTCAGAAATTGCAGCCCAAATAAATGCTTCACAGAGTTCAAGTCACAGGCACATCTCAACATCAACTGTGTGAATCAGGCCTTCATGGTCGAATTGCTGCAAAGAAACCTCTACTAAAAGACACCAATAAGAAGAAGAGACCTGCTTGGGCCAAGAAACACGAGCAATGGACATTAGACGGGTGAAAATGTGTCATTTGGTCAGGAGTCCAAATTGGAGATTTTTGGTTCCAACCGCCGTGTCTTTGTGAGACGCGGTGTTAGTGAACGGATGATCTCTGCATGTGTAGTTCCCACCGTAAAGCATGGAGGAGGAGGTGTTATGGTGTGGGGGTGCTTTGCTGGTGACACTGTCTGTGATTTATTTAGAATTAAAGTCACACTTAACCAGCATGGCTACCACAGCATTCTGCAGTGATATGCCATCCCATCTGGTTTGGGCTTAGTGGGACTCTCATTTGTTTTTCAACAGGACAATGACCCAACACACCTCCAGGCTGTGTAAGGGCTATTTGACCAAGAAGGAGAGTGATGGAGTGCTGCATCAGATGACCTGGCCTCCACAATCCCCCGACCTCAACCCAATTGAGATGGTTTGGGATGAGTTGGACGGCAGAGTGAAGGAAAAGCAGCCAACAAGTGCTCAGCATATGTGGGAACTCCTTCAAGACTACTGGAAAAGCATTCCAGGTGAAGCTGGTAGAGAGAATGCCAAGAGTGTGCAAAGCTGTCATCAAGGCAAAGTGTGGCTATTTGAATAATTTCAAATATAAAATGTGTTTAACACTTTTTTGGTTACTACATGATTCCATATGTGTTA
Source organism: Coregonus lavaretus (assembly GCF_964263955.1). Taxonomy (NCBI): domain Eukaryota; kingdom Metazoa; phylum Chordata; class Actinopteri; order Salmoniformes; family Salmonidae; genus Coregonus; species Coregonus lavaretus. The sequence goes on along the minus strand of NC_140007.1, from coordinate 22,400,129 downwards.
TTTCATAGTTTTGATGTCTTCACTATTTTTCTACAAGGTAGAAAATAGTAAAAATAAAGAAAAACCCTTAAATAAGTAGGTGTGTCCAAACTTTTGACTGGTACTGTATGTAATATGCATAGGCCTATTGAACATATATACCATTCAGGCTCAATGGTTCTCCTTCAGAATATGAACACAACTGGGCAGTGCCTTGGTTTGACGTACGCGTGATATTTAGTTGACAATGATGTTGAGTGGGAGCTAGGCGGTAGCCTAAGCAGTTTAACCTCACACAGTCACAAACAGACAGACCTCGACTGCTGCCGCTTGGAAAAAAAAGTAATACTCGTAAATGCCCCCTTTTCTTGACTTCATCTATGTCTAGTGATTTGAAAAGGCTGGTTGGGGGAGGACATATCAAAGAGAAGAGAACAAGGAGATTAAAGCTTTTACAAACATTGTGACACACGTTCTCTCTTATAGATAATTAAATAAAGTTATGTTTGAGCCTGGATCCACATGGTGCAGTATCTACCACAGTGTTCTTTTCACATTCATGCAGTTCTATGCCCACTGTCTGGTCCAATCACAATTTAAAGTTTGAAGGTCTTCTTTATACTTTATACTAAGAACTAAAACAGTCACAGAGATTTATAATCTTGATAAACCAAATTGCTTATGTAAAGATTATATGAGGACCGTAATGGAAATTATTCTGTTTTTAACCTTGATACTTTTTTATGTATTTAATGTCATCTCCGGCTGGAGCAGCCTACTACTTTTAATTATCCAATAAATTCAAATCAATCAAGATTATCCCCTTCTACATCTGCATTGCTTGCTGTTTGGGGTTTTAGGCTGGGTTTCTGTATAGCACATTGTGACATCTGCTGATGTAAAAAGGGCTTTATAAATACATTTGATTGATTGATTGATTGATTGACAAGGTGAAACGTAAATGTTTTGCTGTGAGAATTAGCTGCATCTAATGCATAAAGGTGATCTTTGGTCAATAATTATCAAGCCCTGTCCCCTTTAGTGGATGTTTGTTGGATAAAGCCATCCATCACTTACGGTGTTGATCAGTAATTGTTTTTGCCTTTGTCAAAATTGTATTTGTTTAGGCATTGATACAGTGCATTCAGAAAGTATTCAGACCCCTTGACTTTTTCCACTTTTTGTTACCTTACAGCCTTATTCTAAAATTGATTACATAGTTTTTTCCCCTCATCAAATTACACACAATACCCCATAATGACAAAGCAAAAACAGGTTTTTAGAAATGTTAGCGAATTTATAAAAAGTAAAAAACAGAAATATGTAATTTGCATAAGTATTCAAACCCTTTACTCAGTACTTTGTTGAAGCACCTTTGGTAGCAATTACAGCCTCGAGTCTTCTTGGGTATGACGCTACAAGCTTGGCACACCCGTATTTGGGGAGTTTCTCCCATTCTTCTCTGCAGATCCTCTCAAGCGCTGTCAGGTTGGATGGGGAGCGGATGGTGCCTGATTTCCTCCAGACGTGACGCTTGGCATTCAGGCCAAAAAGTTCAATCTTGGTTTCATCAGACCAGAGAATCTTGTTTCTCATGGTCTGAGAGTCCTTTAGGTGCCTTTTGACAAACTCCAAGCAGGCTGTCATGTGCCTTTTACTGAGGAGTAGCTTCCGTCTGGCCACTCTACCATAAAGGCCTGATTTGTGGAGTGCTGCAGATATGGTTGTCCTTCTGGAAGGTTCTCCCATCTCCACAGAGGAACTCTGGAACTCTGTCAGTGACCATCGGGTTCTTGGTCACCTCCCTGCCAAGGCCCTTCTCCCCTGATTGCTCAGTTTGGCCGGGCGGCCAGCTCTAGGAAGAGTCTTGGTGGTTCCAAACTTCTTCCGTTTAAGAATGATGTAGGCCACTGTGTTCTTGAGGACCTTCAATGCTGCAGAAATCTTTTGGTACCCTTCCCCAGATCTGTGCCTCAACACAATCCTGTCTCGGAGCTCTACGGACAATTCCTTCGACCTCATGGCTTGGTTTCTGCTCTGACATGCACTGTCAACTGTGGGTAGCCGAGTATTCACTGAATGGTTTGATGAGCATGAAAACGATGTAAACCATATGCCATGGCCGTCTCAGTCACCAGATTTCAACCCAAATCAACACTTATGGGAGATTCTTGAGCGGTGCCTGAAACACCATAAACAAAACACCAAATTATGGAATTTCTCATGGAAGAATTGTGTCGCATCCCTCCAATAGAGTTCCAGATACTTGTAGAATCTATGCCAAGGTGGTTCTGGCTCGTGGTGGCCCAACACCCTATTAAGACGATTTATGTTGGTGTTTCATTATTTTGGCAGTTACCTGTATATTGCATTTATTAAGGCTTACTTCTCATGTTTTAATGTGCTAAGCTAAACATAGTTTAAGAGCTCTTGCCAAGAAAGATGTCTGGTGCCTTGTAGTGCAGCTTATTGCAATAGAGTAGTGCCTTGAACTGCTCAGATCATACTGTCTCTGTGTAGGGGTTAGAAACGTGTGCAGAGGACTTGTGGTCATGCAGGAGTGCTTTGAAGGTCTTGATTGCGTTTTCATCCCGTCTGCTCTCCAGAGATGGGAGTGAGTTGTAGGGAGTTCCAATGATGCGGCAGCCCTAAGGTTTCAGTACCAGGTCAGGCTGCAGGGTCAAACCAAAGACTATCATTGACCTGTGAATTGTAAAGGGTGTAGGCAGATTGCTAGCCTATGATATGCTACATCAAGTGCATAAGGTCACGTAAGGTCACGTACAGTACAGTGGTTGGATCACGACGGTGAAATAAAGAAGTCAACTTTATATTTGTTGTTGATACATTTCCTTTAATTAGACACTAAGAGTCACAGTTAAAGGGATTCTCCTGTACTTTTGAATACTTTTTTGCCAGTAGTTCTGAAAGTGGTCCCCGAAAATTGCGTACTATGCCACATGTGCAGACATGTGCACCACATCATTCCTCTCTCTCTCGCTCTGCTGTGGTTGCATCATGTGCAACTTGCTAGCTGTCACTCATATGGCGAGGGGCTGAAGCTCATTGGTTGAACTTGAATTCCAAGGGGGCTGGCCCACGTGGGGGAAAATGTAGGGAAAATGCCGCAGCACAGCTTCCAGAAAAACTATGGCTTTCAAACTAGGGATTTCGTGGCTAATTGAGGTAAGACAGTAATTCTGCTCGTAGACGGGTTGGTTGTTTAGCAACAAAATCGACGCATGCGCAACTATGGGGCAAAACAGACAGGGTTGGCTTAGATTGTAGATAACATGTAAACTATATTTTGTCTCCAATGTTTATTGACAACATTAAAACATTTGCACAATGAGCACTTGTTGTCTCTCAAATACATGTTACAGTTGTTAGTTAGCTAGCTACTGAAATGTTGCCATATTAGCATAGACATCAGTCAAACACCTCAAAACAAGACATGATATCAAGAACAAGATAAAACTAGCTGAAACAAGCTATCTGGTCATCCAGAATGACAACACACTGACTTCTGCCCCATTGAAGCGTGTGCATCGTTTTCGTGAAGTTGTCAGCTAACCCGTGGAGTTTAGACCAAAAAGCTCTATTTTTGTCTCATCAGACCACATGACCTTCTCCCATTCCTCCTCTGGATCATCCAGATGGACATTGGCAAACTTCAGATGGGCCTGGACATGCGCTGGCTTGAGCAGGGGGACCTTGCGTGCGCTGCAGGATTTTAATCCATGACGGCGTAGTGTGTTACTAATGGTTTTCTTTGAGACTGTGGTCCCAGCTCTCTTCAGGTCATTGACCAGGTCCTGCCGTGTAGTTCTGGGCTGATCCCTCACTTTCCTCATGATCATTGATGCCCCACGAGGTGAGATCTTGCATGGAGCCCCAGACCGAGGGTGATTGACCGTCATCTTGAACTTCTTCCATTTTCTAATAATTGTGCCAACAGTTGTTGCCTTCTCACCAAGCTGCTTGCCTATTGTCCTGTAGCCCATCCCAGCCTTGTGCAGGTCTACAATTTTATCCCTGATGTCCTTACACAGTTCTCTGGTCTTGGCCATTGTGGAGAGGTTGGAGTCTGTTTGATTGAGTGTGTGGACAGGTGTCTTTTATACAGGTAACGAGTTCAAACAGGTGCAGTTAATACAGGTAATGAGTGGAGAACAGGAGGGCTTCTTAAAGAAAAACTAGCAGGTCTGTGAGAACCGGAATTCTTACTGGTTGGTAGGTGATCAAATACTTATGTCATGCAATAAAATGCAAATTAATTACTTAAAAATCATACAATGTGATTTTCTGGATTTTTGTTTTAGATTCCGTCTCTCACAGTTGAAGTGTACCTATGATAAAAAATTACAGACCTCTACATGCTTTGTAAGTAGGAAAACCTGCAAAATCGGCAGTGTATCAAATACTTGTTCTCCCCACTGTATATACACACAGTGTATATATATATATATATATATATATATATATATATATATATATATATATATATATATATATATATATATATATATATATATATACACAGTGAGGGAAAAAAGTATTTGATCCCCTGTTGATTTTGTACGTTTGCCCACTGACTAAGACATGATCGGTCTATAATTTTAATGGTAGGTTTATTTGAACAGTGAGAGACAGAATAACAACAAAAACATCCAGAAAAACGCATGTCAAAAATGTTATAAATTGATTTGTATTTTAATGAGTGAAATAAGTATTTGACCCCTCTGCAAAACACGACTTAGTACTTGGTGGCAAAACCCTTGTTTGCAATCACAGAGGTCAGACATTTCTTGTAGTTGGCCACCAGGTTTGTACACATCTCAGGAGGGATTTTGTCCCACTCCTCTTTGCAGATCTTCTCCAAGTCATTAAGGTTTTGAGGCTGATGTTTGGCAACTCGAACCTTCAGCTCCCTCCACAGATTTTCTATGGGGTTAAGGTCTGGAGACTGGCTAGGTCACTCCAGGACCTTAATGTGCCTCTTCTTGAGCCACTCCTTTGTTGCCTTGGCCGTGTGTTTTGGGTCATTGTCATGCTGGAATACCCATCCACGACCCATTTTCAATGCCCTGGCCGAGGGAAGGAGGTTCTCACTCAAGATTTGACGGTACATGGCCCCGTCCATCATCCCTTTGATGCGGTGAAGTTGTCCTGTCCCCTTAGCAGAAAAACACCCCCAAAGCATAATGTTTCCACCTCCATGTTTGACAGTGGGGATGGTGTTCTTGGGGTCATAGGCAGCATTCCTGCTCTTCGAAACACACCGAGTTGAGTTGATGCCAAAGAGCTCCATTTTGGTCTCATCTGACCACAACACTTTCACCCAGTTCTCCCCTGAATCATTTAGATGTTCATTGGCAAACTTCAGACGGGCATGTATATGTGCTTTCTTGAGCAGGGGGACCTTGCGGGCGCTGCAGGATTTCAGTCCTTCACGGCGTAGTGTGTTACCAATTGTTTTCTTGATGACTATGGTCCCAGCTGCCTTGAGATCATTGACAAGATCCTCCCGTGTAGTTCTGGGCTGATTCCTCACCGTTCTCATGATCATTGCAACTCCACGAGGTGAGATCTTGCATGGAGCCCCAGGCCGAGGGAGATTGACAGTTCTTTTGTGTTTCTTCCATTTGCGAATAATCACACCAACTGTTGTCACCTTCTCACCAAGCTGCTTGGCGAAGGTCTTGTAGCCCATTCCAGCCTTTTGTAGGTCTACAATCTTGTCCCTAACATCCTTGGAGAACTCTTTGGTTTTGGCCATGGTGGAGAGTTTGGAATCTGATTGATTGATTGCTTCTGTGGACAGGTGTCTTTTATACAGGTAACAAGTTGAGATTAGGAGCACTCCCTTTAAGAGTGTACTCCTAATCTCAGCTTGTTACCTGTATAAAAGACACCTGGGAGCCAGAAATCTTTATGATTGAGAGGGGGTCAAATACTTATTTCCCTCATTAAAATGCAAATCAATTTATAACATTTTTGACATGCGTTTTTCTGGATTTTTTTGTTGTTATTCTGTCTCTCACTGTTCAAATAAGCCTACCATTAAAATTATAGACTGATCATTTCTTTGTCAGTGGGTAAACGTACAAAATCAGCAGGGGATCAAATACTTTTTTCCCTCACTGTATATATTTGCGGGATAAAAAGAAGAAGAAAAAACCCACTATGACACAACCTTATAAATACCTGCTATGCTGACAAGGTACCATTATAGACTACCATATACAGTGAGCTCCAAAAGTATTGGGACAGTGACACAAATATCATACCCCCATGACATTGGTGGGTATGATATTTGTGCATCTGTAACTTTCTCACTCATCATTAATCACGATTCATTCAGGATTATCCGTAATCATGGTAGCATCCACATTAATGTAGAAGTGTTTATAAACATATTCTAATCGTATTGATTTATTTAATAAAAGTGACTCCAAAATGACACTACATAATTTACCATTCATTTCTATTCGGCACAAAATTATCTGAAACATAACCAAAACAAACAGCAAATGCATCCAACAAATGTGTAGTGTCACAAGCTTGATGTAGTCATTGTGTGCTATGAATATGGGACCAAGTACTTCACTTTTGACTGCTTTAATACACATGTCCCAATACTTTTGGTCCCCTAAAATGGGAGGACAGAGCCAATACTTTTGTAGCTCACTGTAAATACCTGCTACGCTGATAAGGTAACATTATAAACACTACCATAGATACCTGCTATGCTGATGCGGTAACATTATAAACGCTACCATATAAATACATGTTATGCTAATGAGGTAACATTATAAACACTACCCTATAAATACCGGCTATACTGATGAGGTGATGTTATAGACACTACCTTGTAAATACCGGCTATACTGATGAGGTGACATTATAGACACTACCTTATAAATACTGGCTATACTGATGAGGTGAAGTTATAGACACTACCTTATAAATACCTGCTATGCTGATGAGGTATTATAACCACTACCTGCTATGCTGATAAGTGAGATAGGAAGCGATGTGAATTATATGAGTTTACAAGATTAATGAAAAGAGATGATCATTCAGAACAGCCTTACTGATTGAACTTTCATAAACTACATTATAACACTGTAAGCTTTTTCTCTCTGTTGTGTCAAATTTCCTCTGAGATGTATGTTTTAATTGTGACAAAGTCCCTGACAAACAAAAGGTATTGAAATCTAAATAAAGTGAATACAAAAAAATGGACACTAATACATTTGAAGGGGCTTGAAGACATGCCTTTTTTAAAACCCTTTGCCCATATCATCTTGTCTAATCTCGGAAGCTAATGCTGCGTTCGCAAGAGGAAGGTGGGAATTTACCATTTGTGAAGTTGTAAATACCAGTTGGATGCATTCACGTGCTTTGAACAGGTTGAGAAACGCTGATTGGCTAATGGCCAACAAGCTGTGTAAACCATAAACTAACTTAGCAGGCGTAGAAGGACAGGGGGAAATGGAAGTTAGGTTGAAAATACTGTATCCCTGAAAACCGGCAACATCTGCTTTCATCCACCGCCGCTAAGGGTGACCATAATCATCATCTCCTAGCAACCAATTTCATGAGCATCAGCACTTAAGAACAGCTTCTCCTTAAATTTAAATTTTTTGTTAAATGTTTTTATTTTTGTTTAATGTTTTTTATAGTTATTTTAGTGCATTGCTGTGTTCTGCACATCTAGAGGAATCGGAAGATACTTTTCTTTTATGGAAATAGTTTGATTTTGAGAGATTTTGAGAGATTGGTCGACTTGGTTTTGGCATGGCTAATCTGCTGAATCTTCAGGCAAAACAAGGCAGGAATGGGATTGGGGGACTATAAACCCAACAAGGACAACAAGAAGAATTAGGACAAAGACAAACAAACATAAAACCAACAGAGGGAGAAAAAGGAAGGATTTCTGAGGGATTTCTGGAGGATAGTTCAGGCCTTGATAGTGAAACAAGCATTCAGATGAACAAACAAACAAGCAAAGTGCACTTGGAAGAGAGGTGTGAACATTCTGAACATTGAGACAGTATCTTAATTTATGTGTAATGTTTTCTTTAATTGGAAAACACATTGAATATCTTTATTTGTATTATTCATAAAAGTGCATTGTTTAAAATGTGCATTTATCTATAGGTGCATTATTTATATAAGTGCATTCATCAAGAGGCATATGCACATCTTCTAGAGCAGAGTGCATTGTTCGAAGAGGTCACCATGGAGATGAAGATGGATGCATTCTCTAAGCATTGTTTCAGAGACCTTGCCTTCACTTATCCTGAAAATGTTACAAGTGAGTCAGGAAAAAATTTATTCAAAAAGAAATTGCTAGAGAATTCCCAGACTTTGAGGGCAGACTTCATCCTAAAAGCGAACAAGGAAATCAAAGGAGACGGATTATCCTAATGCTTGGCACATAGCTCTCCACAAGGCCAAAAATGAACTTAAAATGTCCGAAAACAGAACAATGAGGCAATTGTACATTGATTCCACCCCCAAATTAAACATTAATATTTATAATAACGGCACTGTGATTGTTCAAGGTTCGGAGGCCAGTCTGGATACATTTGTCCAGTACTTTAATCAAATTAAACCTCTTGTTGCCAAACTCAAAACCTCTCCACCAAAACTGCATACAACAGCCTCCACATCCTTTGGGTCCCAGGATGTAGTCCCCAGTGCCCCTCTCCTTCCCCCACCTGCATCAGACATAGCCCTCAGCATGCCACTCTCACATGTGACACCTGCAGTATCACAGCATCTCAGAGAGGAGGAGATCAGCCTGGTGCGTCAGGATAGGGATGAAAACCTGAAGTTGCGGTATGCTATCAGGTGCGTTGAGGAGAACAACCAGTACCTCAGGATGGAAGTGTGCAGAGTACGAGAGGAACTGTCTACCACAGTCAATATAAGCCATCTCCAGGGCCTGCAGAAGGAGCTACTAGTTCTAAGCAGGAATTGGTCAGCCCCCACCAGCCAGTAAAAACCTAGGACCCAGCAAACTGTTGAACAAGGACCCATCATCCAACCCAACCATCCAACCAACCCAACCAACCAATCCACCAACCCAGCTGACCCCTCCACCCCAGTTGCTCCCACTCTTGCCAGCCTCCACAGGCCTGAGAAGAAGCCTGACATTGTTTTGATGATGGACTCCAATGGAACATTTATTAACGACCATGAAAATAGAGTAGTGGCAAAATGTTTGTGCCCCACATCTGAGAGAGCCATGGAGCTCCTGACCGTGGCCCAGTTTGGCTCACCGAGCCTCATCATTGTACATACTGGAACCAATGACCTGCGTGCTCAACAGGAAAAGGTGGCCACATCACTTGGGAGGGTGATGCAGAGGGCCTCTACCACCTCCCCAGATGCCATGATTGTATTGTACACCCTGCTCTAGAGGAGAGATTTTCACCTGCCACCATCGAGAGAATAAATGCCAGCCTCCCCTGGAACTGTGCTAAATGGCCAAATGTAAAATTGACCCACCATCCCACCCTTAGTCTGGACTGTCTGTATGATAATGTACACTTGTTCAAAGAGGCTGTCCCCACCTTCGCCAGGACGTTAAAGGATGTTGCTCTGGGTGGCCAGGAGCAGCAGACCAGCCACCAACTGCCTGAGACTAATCAGACACTCCTTTAGACCTGCATCTGGTGGCGCCTCACAGAGACTGGAGAACAGCCAGCAACACTGCCCCCCATATCACCCGCCACCACTTCTCTCCCAGGAACTGCATGCAGATACACTGAGCTATGCTCAAGCCAGTCACAGTGGCCCCACACAGTTTGTAGCATCGCCAGCGACACTGCCTTCCACCCTACCTTCTTCAATTCACCCCACAACCTCCCTCCCATGTTACCAAATCAGGCCTGCATCAACTCAGCCCAGCTCTACACTGCACCGACCACTACCCTAGGGTCTGGCAAAACACTGTTGATGGTAGTGCACCACATGATGCAGTCCACACCATGTATCATTCACATCATCAGCCCTCATATGCTGAGAGTTAGGAGCTTTGCCAGCTACACTGCCCTCCGCACCACCCTCCTCAATTCCCCCACAACCTCCCTCCCAGGCTAATTTTGGTTACCTCCCTACTCCCATCCCCAGGACAGGTCTGGGACACTACTGCCCCCCATGGCAGCCCCAACCCTGCAACAGGAGCCACACCAAGGCCTCCTGTGCACACCCAGAATGGAGCATTGGCAGCCACTCCGGTCATCTGCAGCAGCTCCACTCCTTTGGCGGGAGCTTCATCCGGCCGGAACTGATCTCTGCCAACAATACTCACCCAGTTCCCGCAAGCCCCTGCATCCAGCGACTTTAGGGAGGTCTGTTGAATGCTCAGTCTGCTCTGCTCTCACGTGGTTGGCCAGGGACCTTGGCAAAGTCTCAGCTCACTCAACAAATAGCTGCAGATGACCAGCTCAGTTGGTAGAGCATGGCGCTTGCAACGCCAGGGTTGTGGGTTCGTTTCCCACGGGGGGCCAGTATGAAAAATGTATGCACTCACTAACTGTAAGTCGCTCTGGATAAGAGCGTCTGCTAAATGACTAAAATGTAAATGTAGTGACCCTATGCCTGTTAGCTCTTATGGAAATGAGCTGAATACCCCCTCTGACTTTATGTCATGTAGGGGGCTTGGGCTAATGCACCTAAATGTGCCAAGTATGAGTAAAGAAATTGACACAATTTACATTTGGGTACAGGACTCGTGTCCTGACATTCTGGTTCTCTCAGAAACATGGTTAAATGGTTCTGTCTCTGATAAAGACATTGAAATAAATAATTATAATGTATTTAGATTTGACACATTACAGAAAGGGAGAGTAGTGGCCATATATGTTAAATCGAATTTCATGGCGCCCCGAACTTTAAATATTTCTGTTCCCAAGAAATTTGAGCTCCTGGTTGTAGATGTGTCCATAAACCAGAATACACATGTATTTGTTGCTGGGATTTACCACCGCCCTACTGCCATGTCGGATGCTGTTGGTGCTTTCTGTCCTCGGAGTTGGTCATTTTTGAGGATTTGAATCTGGGTTGGCTATCCCCGACCTCAATCAATTTAAAAGTATATGCATTGATTTTAGTCTGACACAATTGATCTCAAAACCCACACGGCTAAATGTGAAAAACCCTGTTAACTCCTCATTGATTTAATTCTTATTAATAACCCCCAGAAATATTTGTCTAGTGGAGTATTTGCATATGATCTCAGTGATCATTGTCCCATAGCATGTATTAGAGATACCAAACAGCAAAATACTAATCCTTGTTAAATTAAGAAGATATATTTTTAAAAGTTTTCTCCTCAAGGGTTTTTACATGACATGTTCTACTCTGATTTAGCCACTGTCTCCTGTATTCCTGACCCTGAGTTGGCTCTAGAAAATGTATCCTCCATATTTATTCCTCTGGCAGATAAACACGCCTCTTTTAAACAATTCAGAGAAAATAAATCCACTGGGGTTGATATGCTTGATCCATTTTTGCTGCAGCTCTTTGCCCCCCTGATTGCTGAATCATTAAACCATATTTTTTTTACCTGACATGTACTCCCCCTTCACACTCCCCCGGCCCATGTACTCCCCCTTCACAAAGGGGGTTCCCGTTGTGACCTAACTAATTATCGCCCTATTTCTAAACTTTCTTGCCTAGCTAAAATATTAGAATCCTTGATTAATTCTCAGCTAAAATCTTTCTTATCTTTGAAATGTATTCTAAATGTACATCAGTCGGGTTTTAGACCAGGTCATAGCAGTATCTCTGCTGCATCCCTAGTTATACATGATGTGGATAAAAGGCAACATTGTGCTGCCCTCTTCATTAACCTGTCAAAGGCCTTCAATACTGTTGATCACTCACTGCTTATTCAGAAGCTTTCCTCAGTTTGCCTAGACCAGGCTTTTTAAAAACTTGCATTCAATACTAATTTCAGATCAATAAAGTGTTTCTGTAATACAATGAAAGCAGACTGTAGTTCAGATAGCGCCTGGTCAACCGTGAGGGCAATAGCATACACAACAGTATCATCGGCATAGAAGTGCAGGTTCCAATTTTTTACAGTCCATATTGTTAATGTAAACAGTAAAAAGTACAGGACCCAGAATTGAACCCTGCGGGACACCTTTCGTTATGTCCAGAAAACCTGATTTAAAACTATCAGTAGATACACATTGAGTTCTATCTGTAAAGTAATTTTTTAACTAGTTACATGCATGATGATGATTTAAACACTTTGGATGGTGTCGATATTGATCGTGTCCCTGCTTACAAATATCTGGTCATCTGGATAGAGGAAAAGCTGTCTTTTTAAAAGCATATTGATGAGTTAAGAAGCTGATAATAAAAATGGGCTTGTTCTATAGAAATAGGTCATGCCTCTAGCTAAATAGTAGAAAGCAGATTATTCAGTCAACCTTCCTATCGGTCCTAGGCTATGGTGACATCATCTAAATGAACGCAGCTGCCATTTCATTAAAGCCGTTAAATGCAGTTTAACATGGCACACTGCACATTATTATGGGCGACAGTTTTAGTACTCATCCCAGCATTCTCTACCAGAAAGTTGGTTGGCCCTCTTTGATGTCACGTAGGTTGACACATTGCTATGTTTTCATGTATAAAGCCCTTTTACAAAAACTCCCACCTTACCTAACAACATTACTAAACTTTAGAGTTATGAGTTACCACACCTGGTCTCAGGGATGGTTATCTCTGGAAATTCCTTTGGTCTCTACCGAGTTAGGTAAATCAGCTTTAAGTTTTCTTGCGACTTATTTGTGGAACAATCTTCAAAATGTTCTTAAATTGGATGTTTTGATTCCTCTAGGGCAATTCAAAAAATCGAATTGAGGACATTATTACTGATGAATGTGTTTGTTGTTTATGACTGTGTTTTTCTTTCTGCTTGCATTTTCAGTAATTTCTGTAATTCAGGGCTCATGTAAAAGAGACCTTGGTCTCAGTATGGCTTCCAGATAAAATAAAGGTTAAATAAAATAAACAACAAGTACAGCTATCATGCTTGTAAACAAATTATAGTGTTCAAAAACCATATTAATAGATTGCTTATGTGTAAATAATGTGTTGTTGTTGGATTTAACTGCCAAAAATGCTGTATTGAGGTCATTTCCTTAGTAAGTGACATCAGAGGTCAGCAGGTGGGAGAAGTGGGAGCTCAAGATGATAGATGAGTTTCCCACTAGTAATTACCAGTTGGAGGGCCGTTCAAGTGGATTTTTTCCCAGTCATATATGGTGAATTTCCACTTCCCACTTGGTTACGAACGCAGCGTAAACATGGTCGGGCTTGAATTTTGGATTGGGAGACAGCCTGGAAATAGACAGACCCCTTACTGTGTTTGCAAACACTGCCACACGAGGGCGATGCGCCCAAATTGGTGGCAGATCATGGGAGAGTTCTCATAGAGCGCCAGCAAAAAAAGCCTCCATTTACATGTTGCTTATGAGTGCATTTCACACTACTTTTGGATTAGAATTGGATTTTAGGCTCGTATGAATGACCTGCTTAATATAATGTTTGTGTCATCATCGCAAATCAACTGCATTATACTTTTTTTAAACACTTCAACTTCAACCAGTAAAATCTAAGATTTTTATAACTAACCCAAGATAGACCATGTATTTTCCAATGGGAGCAAATTAATCATAGTGGGCAGAACAAGCAAGGAGGTGGGCAGAGCCAAGCACGAGCTAGTGAGATCCTATTAGCGCGTTCTAGCATTTATTAGCATATTTTCGTTAGGGAACGCCTGCTCTGTGAAGTGAGCGTTTTCACTAACTCAATTCGCTCTTGCACTCCTTCTAAACAACGCAATTTTTAGAAACTCAGTCCACTCTGTTTGTTACAGATTATAGTTTTGGAAACAGAAAACTGTATGGATATCAAATGTTTCATCGATGAGAAAGTATCTGGCTCATTGTTCTATCTGTAGTAAAATGGCTCTTTGGCTAGCTTTTGCTTCAGCCAAAATTGTTATTTTGCAAAGATCACAACCAAATATAGTATTATATGCGTATGAGAACCCTAAAAAGTTATTTTGTTTAGAAGTAATAAAAACGTAATTCTAGGCTATGTTGAATGGGCGCAGATGGTGATGGCTTTCTTATGGTGCGTTCACGACAACTGGGAACTAGGGAAAAAACGAGGTAAAATGACGTCAGTAATCTTAAAGTCGGAAAATCGGAGCTCTAGAAAGAGGCCCGAGTTCCCGACTTGGACTTCCGAGTTGGATGACCCGTTCAAAACGAATTTTCCTAGTCGGAGTTCGTTTTTTTCCGAGTTCCCATTTGTCATGAACGCACTGAAGTTGGAGGTTTCAGAGTTCCGAGCTCCCAGTTATTTGAAGGCGGCATTAGTAGCGCATCCAAAAGACAAGCGCGTCTGTGCGTGACGTCAGTGTGTCTTGTACTGACTGAAAAGGGGGTTACCTGTACGCTTTTTCTCTCTTCCTATGATTTGGGAAATATGAAAATAAATGTAAATAAATGTTCAAAGTTTGTGTATGTGTGTGTAATTAATTGGAATTCATGTAATTGTAAATACAGTTTTTTTCTTTCACCCCTCTGAAATGAGGTTGCCATGACAACATGTGTTGTCAAACCAGAGAGATACTAGCTAGCTAGCTACTCCTTTCTAGTATCTCTGGTCAAACTACTCGACAGCTAGCTAAACATTTAGCTAAGTAGCCTTTTAGCTGAGCCCTGGAAACAGATGTGGCGAATGCTACCACGGAAACATGTCAAAGAATAGGGTAGGAAAGCCATTCAAATGAAAATGCTTGCATGCTGTGTAGCCAACTCTAGATACATTAACGTTACTGTTTGTGCATTTTAACCTGTGGTTCTGACACTGGTGAAGTTGAAGGCTCTGGTTCTTCTAGGCAGCTGATAGTGGGCTCTAGAGCAGATCTAGCGCCGATTATCAGCTGCTTAGGGTAGTCTGGTCACGACTTCATTGTGTCAGAGGCAGATATATTTAGCTTTGTCTGTTGTGAACGTTAGCAAAGATAATCGACTAACGTTAACGTTAAATGTCTAGCTAGCTAACTTATTAGCCTATCACTTGTTCAGGCAATTGTGAATGGCTAGCTAGCTTAACTCATTCATCGTTTTACCAGACTGCTGGATACAAGGGTCCTTATGGTTATCAAAAAAGAAGAGAGGGGTGAGTTGTTCTGCAAATATGGTTGTTAACCAGCTAACGTTAGCTAGCTAACTAACGTTACTCACTAGCATGATTTGAAACATCTGACAGTACATAGCGAATTTGACATTCATTTTGACACCCAGCTAGCTAATTGATGATAGCCACTGTAGGCTAATGCTATTAGCTGTGTGTGTGTGTGTGTGTGTGTGTGTGTGTGTGTGTGTGTGTGTGTGTGTGTGTGCGCGTGTGTTTTGTTTCTTTGCATTTTACTAGCTATATTGTGTGTACACACTCTTAGAAGAAAAGGTTTTACATGGAACCAAAATAGTTCTACCTGGAACAAAAAAGGGTTATTCAAAGGGTTCTCCTATGGGGACAGCCGAAGAACCCATTTAGGTTCTAGATATAACTTGTGTTTCTTAGTGTAGACTGACTTGCTTACATGACAATAAGTAAAATGCACATGATTTGTGATCTGTGAACACAGTAATGGCAAATGAGATTTTATCTGGTGTGATGATGTTGGATGTCTGATGTTTGTGACATAGCTTGGCAATAGAAGAAACTAACAAACCACTTGTTGACTCCACAGGGAGGGAAGAAGTTGTGTGCGTTACAAATGTGGCCTAACAAACACCATTCAGGATGTTTTGCGGCAAAGACCAGGCTGGATGGAGGTCAAAGAGTGAGTTGTGTAGGCTAGACCTAATAACTTAGCCACAATCTGTGTGTGTGTGCGCACTACATTGCATTTTGATTAGGCTATGTAGCATATTGTATCCAGAGTGTATGTATGTATGTATGTATGTATGTATGTATGTATGTATGTATGTATGTGTGAGTGCGTGTGAGCATTTTAATTAGCTTATTGTATCCAGAGTGACTTAGCCAACTTTACAAGAAGTCAAATGCCCATGTTTTTTTTTTTTAATCTGTGAGCACAGTGATGGAGAATGGGATTTTAACTGGTGTGATGTTGGGTGGCTGAGGGAGAATTTCGACCACTCCTACATGGAAGAACACGTGAGGATATGCCATTTTCGCAATCATTATGAGGTCAGTCAGTACCATTACACATTAGTCAGTAACACTTACTGTGGGACCCCCTATGTAGGCATTCATAAACCCTTTACAACACTAGCCTACAAAATACATTAGGCTATAATAGCCGTCATATGTATTCTAGTTAGATGGCAGGCAAATCTGTTGTCATGTGCAGAAGTTGACATAGAAGCACATGACAACAGATTTGCCTAACTATAGCCTAACCAGCCTCAAAAAATCTTATGCCGGTGTCCATAAGATTCATGTTAATCACTGCCTATAGGGGACATTATAATGTATTAGCTGTTGTGAAGGCTTTTATGATGCATGAGGATCCCTACAGTAGTGTTACATGTATTGTAAAAATAGCTGTTACCATATATGGACAGCAGGTGTCACTGTAACATATTTTCCCATGTGGCGCTCATATTTATAGTACATTTACATTTACATTTACGTCATTTAGCAGACGCTCTTATCCAGAGCGACTTACAGGAGCAATTAGGGTTAAGTGCCTTGCTTAAGGGCACATCGACAGATTTTTCACCTAGTCGGCTCGGGGATTAGAACCAGCGACCTTTCGGTTACTGGCACAACGCTCTTACCCACTAAGCTACCTGCCGCCCCATAGTAATGCGTATTATAAGGGCAATCTGCAGTTCAAACAACAAAGCGGGCACCCCGCACTGTTTTGGTAAACAGCTGAGGAATGGGGCTGGAGAAATGCAACCACTCTCAAATTCATAGTTAGACAGACTTATGGATGAAAGGACTGACCATCCATGAGATCAAAAATATACATTACTAGTTGAAGTAAGTCGCTCTGGATAAGAGCGTCTGCTAAATGATGTAAATGTAAATGTAAGTAAGATCATGAGGCGTTTCTTCAAGAATCAATGGGTATATAGGCTATCATTCATTTAAAAGTCAAAAAATGGGTGTACCAATCGCAGATTGCCACTCATAACATAACACTTATGTTTGTACTGTATCATAATCTTAATTTGCTTTATGATGCAGCTAACGCGCAAGAACCTAATGGTGAAAAACCTGAAGAGGTACCGCAAAACCCTTGAGAGGGAAGCTGGCCGCATTGAAGCAGCCAAATGTGACTTTTTCCCCCGAACCTTTGAACTGCCCAGTGAATACCACCTCTTTGTGGAAGAGTTCAAACGGAGCCCGGGCAGCACCTGGATCATGAAACCGGTGAGAGGACCTGCAGATTTGTTTTATTGTTTAATCTAGGCCTATCTAACCTTTATTTAATCCATTCCCATCAAGATACAAAAACATGTATTTTCCAAGGGAGACGTGGCAAACAAGGCAGCTCCAATTAAAAAAACACAGAACAATCATACAATCAGAACATACCTGTGCACTAAGTCTATAAGTCTACAAATGCATTATTTTCAAAAGTGAACGTGACAATTCACACAAGCATAGTTTAGCATTAGGTTGTCATCAGTAATAAGAAGAGTAGACAAAACAAAACTATTGCTTTTACATTATGCACTTACATATTACATTTGTATCTTTATACTATAGTTATGAAGTTCATCTCCCTCTATCAATCTTTGTTCAGGTTGCAAGATCTCAGGGGAAGGGCATTTTTCTATTTCAAAAACTAAAAGACATCATGGACTGGAAAAAGGTAACACCATGCGGTAATATAATACGTTGAAACATGACATTATATGATTGTTGTGCAATGTAGATATCTTATAGGTTGTTGCCCTTAAACCATGTAAACATTAAGTCCATGTTTGTAATAATACATTTGAAAAAAGACAATGACAAACACACACACACACTGACAGTGGATGTTTGTGTTTGTACAGGATGGGAGTCGCTCAGAGGAGCAGAGAGATGAGACTCAAGTGGAGAGCTACGTTGCACAGCGCTACGTAGAAAATCCCTACCTTATCAGTGGTGCATTAAACTTAAGTTTGATAATAGGTCTAAGTTTGAAATAAATTATTACACAATGCATACTTTTGATGTTTATGTATTGCTCTTCTCTAACTTTCTCTTTTTATGACCTTTCCTTAAATAGGGAGAAAATTTGACTTGAGGGTTTATGTGTTGGTTACATCAGTAAGTTTAGGTCTTCTTAATCACTAAATCAATCAAAATCAAAGTAATCAAATCTATAACTATTTTAGGAGATCATTGGATTAAAGCACTTCACTCATACAGGCATGACACGTCAACTGATGGAGTAAGCAACACATGCTGTAAAATATGTAAATTGAATACTGTTAACTAGATTTCATTTGTGTGTGTGTGTGTGTGTGTGTGTCTTAGTATATCCCACTGAAGGCATGGTTATATCGAGATGGCTTTGCCCGATTCTCCAGCACTCGATTCTCTCTCACCAGCATTGATGACCAGTGTATCCTTCTCATTACCTCATTACAGCCTTAAATGTGAGCTGAGTTATTGTCTAAGAGCAGTTATCTGCACACAGTAGTCAACTGTTCTGCAGCCAAATAATAATTGTATTTTCCTAAGAAACAAACTCCCAACTGTCGGCTCTATTTCAACTCGACTCAATTCAGGATGAAATCCGGAATCCTAATAATAAATTGTCTGTGACAATTTGAGTCTTTTGAATTGCCTGGCATTTAAATATATTTGACCCAAATTCTGTTCTACTATTTCTCCATCATCTCTTTCTCCAGTGCCAGTCTGTTTGTGCCATCATGCCAACTCCTTGTCACTCATTGCCCTGTCAAACAGTGCATTCCAAATGTATTCAGACCCCTTGACTTTATCCACATTCTGTTACGTTACAGCCTTATTCTAAAATTGATTAAATCGTTTTTTCCCTCATCAATCTACACACAATACCCCATTATGACAAAGCAAAAACAGGTTTTTAGAAATTGTTTGGCTTGGCAATGACAGCAATGGAGTTGTCAGGAGCACAAACAGATATGGGACTAGGCTAAGAGAAGATGTCTCCTTAATGCCTCTCCTAAGATGTCCATCTCACAAATGTGGCAGTGCAAAAAACAGCGCCAGATTATGACCCTGAAAAGGTGTGTAGAATTCCTTCAAAATTCACAATGTTGGGGGTAATCTATATCGACCAAATGTTTTGTAAGACCACTATTAAACAAAATTAAAGAATAAATTACTTTGCTATGAATCTCTCTCTATTCTCCCTTCTGTGTGTGTAGGGCTGTAAGTGGCAGATGCAGCAGCTTCGGCGATACCTGACTGCGAGGCATGGCACAGAGACCATAGAGGCTCTGTTTAAGGACGTTGACAACATATTTGTTCGTAGCCTGCAGAGTGTGCAGAAAGTAATCATCAACGACAAACACTGCATTGAGCTCTATGGCTATGACATCCTGCTGGATCAGGACCTCAAACCGTGAGACACGCACACCTCCCTCCTCATTCCCCACCAACTGACTGCATTTCTAATACAAAGCATTAACCAGTCTGACCCCAATATGTAACCATTAAATTGCTTTATAAATCTGAAGTTTATGTAGGAAGGTATGTAAAAGATACTGTATCACTGTGAAGTTAAGTCAAGCATTTGAAGTAAACATCACATAGTCACAGAATGGTAGTAAGACCATGCATTGCTCATGTCATTGCATATCGTAAAAAAATTAGAGCAGCAGTGCAATGAATCATTACTCCCGTTTATACTTGGTTCTAACATGCGTTCTTTGTCCTGATCTTGTCCACATTCTCATTGTGACCACATATTTCGACAGGTGTAGATGATTAAAAGACACATTGTGATCTGATTGTTATCAGATCTTCCTGACCACCTCCAGAGTTAGTCAAGGACCCATTGTGCCTGGATATCTTACAAGTGTTGACAGGTCTGGACAGTGAAACCATTTAAATCATCTTTATATCACACTCTAATATCATTGACAGGTGGCACCATTGACTTATGGCATCAATATGTTTCTAAAATAATCATTAAATATTACTAGCGGTACCCCGCAAATCAAAATGTGTTTTATCAGTTCAGCTTTTTGATCTTTGGATATACACTACCGTTCAAATGTTTGGAGGGGTGGTAGGGTTAGTGGAAAATAATAAAGGAAAATATATTTTTAAAATATGTACACTACCGTTCAAAAGTTTGGGGTCACTTAGAAATGTCCTTGTTTTCGAAAGAAAAGCAATTTTTTTGTCCATTAAAATAACATTAAATTTATCAGAAATACAGTGTA
The DNA here is from genome assembly GCF_964263955.1 of Coregonus lavaretus. Lineage (NCBI taxonomy): Eukaryota > Metazoa > Chordata > Actinopteri > Salmoniformes > Salmonidae > Coregonus > Coregonus lavaretus. The sequence goes on along the minus strand of NC_140007.1, from coordinate 22,379,691 downwards.
GACATTGTTAATGTTGTAAAGGGCTACTGTAGCTGGAAACGGCAGATTTTTTATGGAATTTCTACAGTGGGGGAAAAAAGTATTTAGTCAGCCACCAATTGTGCAAGTTCTCCCACTTAAAAAGATGAGAGAGGCCTGTAATTTTCATCATAGGTACACGTCAACTATCACAGACAAAATGAGCAAAAAAAATCCAGAAAATCACATTGTAGGATTTTTTATGAATTTATTTGCAAATTATGGTGGAAAATAAGTATTTGGTCAATAACAAAAGTTTCTCAATACTTTGTTATATACCCTTTGTTGGCAATGACACAGGTCAATCGTTTTCTGTAAGTCTTCACAAGGTTTTCACACACTGTTGCTGGTATTTTGGCCCATTCCTCCATGCAGATCTCCTCTAGAGCAGTGATGTTTTGGGGCTGTCGCTGGGCAACACAGACTTTCAACTCCCTCCAAAGATTTTCTATGGGGTTGAGATCTGGAGACTGGCTAGGCCACTCCAGGACCTTGAAATGCTTCTTACGAAGCCACTCCTTTGTTGCCCGGGCGGTGTGTTTGGGATCATTGTCATGCTGAAAGACCCAGCCACGTTTCATCTTCAATGCCCTTGCTGATGGAAGGAGGTTTTCACTCAAAATCTCACGATACATGGCCCCATTCATTCTTTCCTTTACACGGATCAGTCGTCCTGGTCCCTTTGCAGAAAAACAGCCCCAAAGCATGATGTTTCCACCCCCATGCTTCACAGTAGGTATGGTGTTCTTTGGATGCAACTCAACATTCTTTGTCCTCCAAACACGACGAGTTGAGTTTTTACCAAAAAGTTCTATTTTGGTTTCATCTGACCATATGACATTCTCCCAATCCTCTTCTGGATCATCCAAATGCACTCTAGCAAACTTCAGACGGGCCTGGACATGTACTGGCTTAAGCAGGGGGACACGTCTGGCACTGCAGGATTTGAGTCCCTGGCGGCGTAGTGTGTTACTGATGGTAGGCTTTGTTACTTTGGTCCCAGCTCTCTGCAGGTCATTCACTAGGTCCCCCCGTGTGGTTCTGGGATTTTTGCTCACCGTTCTTGTGATCATTTTGACCCCACGGGGTGAGATCTTGCGTGGAGCCCCAGATCGAGGGAGATTATCAGTGGTCTTGTATGTCTTCCATTTCCTAATAATTGCTCCCACAGTTGATTTCTTCAAACCAAGCTGCTTACCTATTGCAGATTCAGTCTTCCCAGCCTGGTGCAGGTCTACAATTTTGTTTCTGGTGTCCTTTGACAGCTCTTTGGTCTTGGCCATAGTGGAGTTTGGAGTGTGACTGTTTGAGGTTGTGGACAGGTGTCTTTTATACTGATAACAAGTTCAAACAGGTGCCATTAATACAGGTAACGAGTGGAGGACAGAGGAGCCTCTTAAAGAAGAAGTTACAGGTCTGTGAGAGCCAGAAATCTTGCTTGTTTGTAGGTGACCAAATACTTATTTTCCACCATCATTTGCAAATAAATTCATTAAAAATCCTACAATGTGATTTTCTGGAGAAAAAAAAATCTCAATTTGTCTGTCATAGTTGACGTGTACCTATGATGAAAATTACAGGCCTCTCTCATCTTTTTAAGTGGGAGAACTTGCACAATTGGTGGCTGACTAAATACTTTTTCCCCCACTGTACATAGGTGTACAGAGGCCCATTATCAGCAACCATCAGTCCTGTGTTCCAATGGCACGTTGTGTTTGCTAATCCAAGTTTATCATTTTTATTAGAAAACCCTTTTGCAATTATGTTAGCGCAGCTGAAAACTGTTGTGATGATTAAAGAAGGAATACAACTGGCCTTCTTGAGACTAGTTGAGTATCTGGAGCATCAGCAATTGTGGGTTCGATTCCCCTCTCAAAATGGCCAGAAACAAATAACTTTATTCTGAAACTTGTCAGTCTATTCTTGTTCTGAGAAATGAAGGCTATTCCATGCGAGAAATTGCCAAGAAACTGAAGATCCCGTACAACACTGTGTACTACTCTCTTCACAGAACAGCGCAAACTGGCTCTAACCAGAATAGAAAGAAGAGTGGGAGGCCCCGGTGCACAACTGAGCAAGAGGACAAATACATTAGAGTGTCTAGTTTGAGAAAGACGCCTCACAGGTCCTCAACTGACAGCTTCATTAAATAGGACCCGCAAAACACCAGTCTCAACGTCAACAGTGAAAAGGCGACTCCGGGATGCTGACCTTCTAGGCAGAGTTGCAAAGAAAAAGCCATATCTCAGACAGGTCAATAAAAAGAAAAGATTAAGATGGGCAGTCTGAGATATGTCTTTTTCTTTGCAACTCTGCCTAGAAGGAACGAACCCCGGAAGAACAGCGTCTACAGAATGACGACATCGAGACCTACCAAGGTGACGTGGGCGAGTCTGCTGGCCCCATTCCTGTCTGGAGACGCCTAAAAGGCATATTATGACCTCAACACCGAACAGGCGGCTGACTATGACTGTCTCAAGAGGGAGGTACTCAGCCGCTACGTTACAGCCTGGCCTGTCGGGCCCAACTGGTCCACGACTGGAGGTTCGTGGCCGAAGCTTCCCCCCGAGCCCAGATGAGCAACCTACTGCACATCACCAGAGCATGGCTCCTAACCAACCTAGCCACCCTCCCCGTTATCGACAAAGTGGTAATGGATCACTTCTTACGGGCGCTACCACACGACATGAAGAGAGCGACGTGCCTATGCGCGCCCCAGACCTTGGAGGACCTCTTGGGAGCCGTGGAGATGCACCAGAATACCGAGGCCCTGCTGAAGGGGACGCAGGCCGAGTCCGGGAGCCGTCGGAGGGGACGGAAGGACGACCCCACCACCGTACTACCCAATCCGACAGTCAACCGGGCTAAAGGACTGCAGACCCGCGGAGAGACAGCCGGGAGAGAGTCGACCCCCTGCCGACGACCCCAGATGGATGAAGACCAAAGGAGGCATTTTGAGTGTGGCGCCCGTGAACACCTCGCATGGAATTGCCCGGGTCGAGAGGAGTCGATGCCATCAGCGGGCCCCGGAGACGAGCCGGGCCACGCAGTAAACTACGTCACATCCTGTTGGGCCCACAGCGAACCACCAGCACCCATGGTCCAGGTGATAGTCGATGGTCACGACACCCATGCTCTGTTGGATTCCGGGAGTGTGGTAACGCTCGTACAAGCACGCCTGCTGGCCCATCCGACCGACCGTGGTGAGGAGATGTCCGTCTCCTGTGTCCATGGCGACACCAAGCGGTATTCGACCTGGCAGGCCACCATCGTGACGCCACAAGGGAGTGCCAGATGAGGGTGGGTGCTGTACCTGAGTTGCCGGTACCCCTCCTCGTGGGACGAGATTGTCCGAGGGGAGAAAAAGAGTACGAGCCGGCGACTGACAAGAGCGGACACCGCCGTGTTTTCCGAGAAGCCGAAGGAACGTTACGAAAAAGGCTATACCGGATCCCCGAGGCCCGAAGGAAGGCCGTGAAGCAGGAGATGGAGGGTATGCTGAGGATGGGAGTCATCGAGGAGTGCCACAGCGCATGGTGCAGCCCCATTGTGTTGGTGCCCAAACCGGACTGCGTTTCTGCAATGACTTCCGGGGGGTGAACAACATCAGTTTGTTCGAAGCCTACCCCATGCCGAGGGTGGACGAGCTCATCGACCAGTTGGGAAAGGCCCGGTACATCAGCACCCTGGACCTAACCAAGGGATATTGGCAGGTACCCTTGGCAGCCTCCTCCTGGGAGAAGACGGCATTCTTGACACCGGACAGCTTATACCAATAACGGGACCTCCCGTTTGGTCTACATGGAGCCCCACCCACGTTCCAGCGCCTGATGGACCGAGTCCTCCAACCCCACCAACAGTACGCAGCGGCCTATTTGGATGACATCATCATCCACAGCCTGGCAAGCCGGGTTGACAGCGAATCCAAAGAAATGCAAGCTGGTGTTCGAGGAGGTGGAGTACCTGGGATATTTGATCGGACGGGGGAACATCAAGCCCCAGGAGAGGAAGGTTGAGGCGGTTCGTGACTGGCCCGTTCCCCTCACCAAGACACAGGTCAAGTCCTTCCTGGGGCTGGTGGGAAACTATAGCCGGTTTATCCCCAACTTTGCGGCTATAGCCTCCCCCCTTACCGATCTGACAAGGGTCCGCCTCCCAAAAACAATGAAGTGGTCGGATGAGGCCGAAGTGGCGTTCAGGCGCCTGAAGGAAGCCCTGTGCTCCCATCCGATTCTCGTGACGCCCAATTTCCAGGTACCGATGCTGGTGCAGACGGATGCCTGCGACACAGGACTAGGGGCCGTCCTGTCCCAGGTACATGATGGGGAAGAACACCCCATCATGTACATAAGCCAGAAGTTGATACCCCGAGAAAATAAGTACTTGATTGTCGAGAAAGAGTGTCTAGCGATGAAGTGGGCGCTAGACACTCTTAAGTATTACATGAAAAACAAATGATAGTCCCACTAAGCGCAAACCAGATGGGATGGCGTATCACTGTGGATCTGTTGGTGTGTTCACAATGTAAAGTGATAGCCAGGTCTGGCACTATTCTTGGATCATCTTAATGTTGGATCATTGCCGTAATCCTTAATCTCTTTTGGGCCGATTCAGAGTTATAAGCGCACGCAACTCTTGACTTTCACTTAAATCTTTAATTGATGTCAATGGGAGACTGGTGCGAACATTCAAGTCGAATCGCAATTCAGAATGTGTCTCTCCACAGGTGGCTGATAGAGGTGAACGCCTCTCCCTCTCTCACCGCCAGCAGCCAAGAGGACTACGAGATGAAGTGTTGTCTGCTGGAGGACACCTTACACATCGTGGACATGGAGGGCAGGTAGGGAGTAGGGCAAGGAACTCAACCCAGGGCCAACATGCCTACTGGTTTCCTTCTTTGCTTTTGATTTAGCCACTGATTTAGACCTAGGAAATCAAGATTTTCAGGCCAATCGGTGACATAATTTGGGTTTTAAAGTAACTCTCCAAGGACAATATAACTTTTAACAGCTCATTCTGTGAACTCATAGCCAAATAATGTTGTTGACTCACTTGTCCTTTACTTTATTTGTAGCCAGAGCATAAATTTGAGAATAGCCACTGTAATACCCCTTCTCAAACCTGTATCTGAAACAGACGGTTTCAAAAAGTTGACCTCTCATACTTTGGCTGATACGTCTCATTAGCTGAACTGGCAAATCAGCTCTTCACAAATTAACTGTTCAGATAGGAGTTCACAGAAAAGGGGGTTGGGGGGGAGGAGAATCTATTTCACTCATATTGTAATAAAGTATAGGTCATATTTCATAGAAAATCTGGCCAGCTAAAATACTGGACAGCTACTGAAAAATCAACAGACAATATATCCCCCTAGTGATAGAGCTGAATATCTATGGATTAGGGTAGACGTCATTATGACCCTTTGTGGCAGGGTTGGGGGCAGCTCCATTTCAATTCAATTAATTCAGGAAGTACACAAATTTCGATTGGAATTTCTTTCTTATTGAATTTGAGTTTACCTCCTGAATTGACCAACACAGCCTCTATGCAAACTAAGGCCCAATTAAATTTACATTTTAGTCATTTAGCCGATGCTCTTATCCAGAGCGACTTACAGGAGCAATTAGGGTTAAGTGCCTTGCTCAAGGGCACAGACAGATTTTTCACCTCGTCGGCTCGGGGATTAGAACCAGCGACCTTTCGGTTACTGGCACTACGCTCTTAACCACTAAGCTACTTGCCGACCAATCACAGATCAAATCAATCACAGATAAAAGGGAAACCACACTACAGGTTCAACTCAGAATGTTTACTCCGTATTAATGTTAACTGCGTTACACCTGACACACCCTATAAGCTCCAGTGCAGACTGCAATTGTCAGTAGATATTGACCTATCCCCAGAAAATACAGTATCCACAGTGTGGTTGCCTTTAGTGATGGAATTTGGTCCAAATATTGGCTTGCTCCTTTCCTATCTTCGTTACTTTTCACTGATGAAAAGACTTGATTGGTAGTCTCCCTGTGCAGATGGTTTGCCTCCCACATGAACAATGTTCCAACATACATGTCTGAACCGATACAAACGTCCAGTGGGTATAGTCGGAAATGGACAGGAAAGCAGGAAATACAGCTTTCTTACTTCACCGCCTTATACGCTTGTACCCTGGCATAAATATCCCCACCGGACACAAAATTGGTAGCTAGCTAGATGGAGCTGGCAAATGATATTTTCAATGTGTATTTTCCAAGTTAGTAGTTTGCATGCGCCATGACAGCTAACGTTAGCGTTACATGCTTTCCACCACTGACTGGCTGTGGCTATAATTAGCCTAGCTATCTGCGTTCACGTTGGGTCCACCTCTTTCATGTTTCCGAGGTGATAATATTTCAAGAGCACAATTCCCGCCTGCATTTTAAGCCGAGCCTACCCAAATGTGTGATTTGTTAGGAGAGTTGTCTGTCTGGAATATTTTTTTCTACCCTTTCGAAGTTGCCAAGAAAATCCCCTATTCTTCCCAGACCTAAGGCAACAGCACTTCCCGAGACTACTTGATGTTATTTTTCCTATCGTCTATATTCTCTCTTTGGTTGTTCTCTTTAGGTTGACTGGCAGAGAGAAGAGGGTTGGTGGCTATGACCTTATGTGGAACGATGGACCCGTCTACAGAGAAGATGTCAACCTAGAGACACTGGGCAGCGCCTGTTTCACTGCAAACACACACCTCGGTAAGTCTGGCTTAAACTGTTACTCTGTCACCACACTTGGGTTCAAGTCCATCTCAAGTCAGTCAAAATGATTAATTTTTACACTTCAATACATTTGCTTCTCACCTTAGAGAGAGCATAATATCAGATTGTGTTTTGACAACTGTTTTCTCCACAACAGGCTGTGTAAACGACAGGAAGAAGCAACTCCGTCAGCTTCTAAAACCATTTCCAGGCCAGAAGAGGATATGACACACTACAAAAAAATATTTTCCAATTCAAATGAAGAATTAATCATGTCTGTGTACACAGTATACATATCACCACTCTTGAGTTTCCATCAATATTTAATAAATATGTATTTTCTTACAACCCTACTCATGGATGGTGAGGTCACACTCACTCAATGATATCGCTCAATGATTCAGTGCAAAGCATATTTATTTCTATGCCTTACAAACAACTGCATTCAACATTGAGAAAATATGTACCACAATCTTTCTGCGTGCGTGTGAGAATGTTTACAACAACTCTACTCCCTGATCTATGGCTTAGATACTTTACATTAATATTGAATAAATAAAGTGCAATTTAACACAGCACGACTATTACATGTATGTAGCGTTTCAATTAATAAATTCCACATGATAAAGTACAATAAATTGATAGATGTTCTAATGTAAACAAATGAAATAACTGTTCAATTATGCGAAAAATATACATTCAGCTTTTTTGCTTAACATTTCTCCTACCCAAAACTGTAAACATAACAACATCAATGACAAATGCGAATCAAAATGTGATTAACACAATATCTATCATAAATAGAACTATGGTATACAAAATTTGGAAAAATACGCATTTACATTTGTAGCAAACATTAGACTGTCTCTCTTGAACAAAAAAGAGCTCAGCCCTATGCAAAATATACTTGTAATAGACAATGTAAATTAAAGTATATTCAAACAAGAGAAAGTCCTTACACAAGTATACCTTGAATAGAGTATATCATTCATATCGAACTTGAACCAATAAACCATTATTCCAACAATATCACAAAGTGTGTCTCTCCGTATTCAACAATTGAACTCTTAATAGACACAGAAACATATGAGGCACCAACAACATGATGGTCAAGCAACAAATAAAAAATATAGTGAGAGAATACAGGAATAAATACATTCCAACACCAAAAACAGCTCCACTAGACCGATGATGATGGCTATTTTGAGTGAACCTCAGGCTCTGTGGATCAGCCTACTTGCTGACTAAATAATTAATGGTTGACTAATAATAGGCCTATGTGTTGTCTACTTTTCAACATCAATAACCTGTACTGACAAAAATGACTGTACAGTGCAAAGTGCCTTGAGCCAAAGTGTTCAGTTTGCCTAAAAGCCTTCATTGATTACAGTCTGAAATAAACATATCTGGAAAAAATATTTACTCCACACATTAGATCCTAATATCAGATATCATGGTCCAAGTTCCATGTAAAGGCTTGCGTGTATTGTCCAAACCAAAATTGTTACAGTGCAAGATTGTTACAGTACAACACGTTGGCCATGTTTTTATTCTTTGACCTATTAAAGTATCACTTGAAATCAATTCTACATGAAATAGATTATTATATATTTTTTATTTGACCTTTTGAAAGTTGCAAACAGCTAGCGTTGTGATTTAAACAGCAGTAAAACAGTTACAGTGCCTTCAGAAAGTATTCACACCCCTTGACATTTTCCACATTTTGTTGTGTTACAGCCTGAATTTAAAATGGATTAAATAGAGATTTTGTTTCACTGTGGAATTATGTTTTTAGACATTTTTACAAATGAATTACGAATGAAAAGCTGAAATGTCTTGAGTCAATAAGTATTCGACCCCTTTGTTATGGCAAGCCTAAATAAGTTCAGGAATTTCAAATAAAGATTCAACCACAAAGACCAGGGAGGTTTTCCAATGCCTCGCAAAGAAGAGCACTTATTGGTAGATATATATATTTTTAAAGCAGACAATATCCTTTTGAGCATGGTGAAGTTATTAATTATAATTTGGATGGTGTGTCAATACAGTGTAGTCACAATGTAGTCACTACAAAGATACAGGCATCCTTCCTAACTCAGTTGTCGGAGAGGAAGGGAACCGCTAAGGGATTTCACAATGAGGCCAATGGTGACTTTAATACAGTTACAGAGTTGAATGGCTGTGATAGGAGAAAACTGAGCATGGATCAACAACATTGTAGTTACTCCACAATACTAACCTAAATGACAGAGTGAAAAGAAGGAAGCCTGTACAGAATACAATTATTCCAAAACATGCATCCTGTTTGCAACAAGGCACTAAAGTAATACTGCACAAATTAACTTTATATCCTGAATACAAAGCGTTATGTTTGAGGCAAATCCAACACATCACTGAGTACCACTCGTCATATTTTCAAGCATGATGGTGGTTTCATCATTTTATCATCGACAAGGACTACAGAGTTTTCTGGGATAAAAATAAACGGAATATAGCTAAGCACAGGCAAAATCCTAGAGAAAAACCTGGTTCAGTCTGCTTTCCAACAGACACCGGAAGACAAATTCACCTTTCAGCATGACGATAACCTAAAAGTTGCTTACCAAGATGACATTGAATGTTCCCAAGTGGCCTAGTTACAGTTTCGACTTATATCGGCTTGAAAATCTAGGGCAGGACTAGCAATGATCAACAACCAACTTGACAGAGCTTTCAAAAAATAATAATGTGCAAATATTGTACAATCCAGATGTGCAAAGCTCTTAGAGACTTACCCAGAAAGACTCAAAGCTGTAAGTCGCTGCCAAAGGTGATTCTATCATGTATTGACTCGGGTGTGAATACTTATGTAAATGACATTTCAGTATTTCATTTTCAATAAATTAGCAAACATTTCTAAAAACATGTTTCCACTTTGTCATTATGGGGTATTTTATGTAGGTGAGAGAAAAAATATATGTCATCCATTTTGAATTCAGGCTGTAACACAACAAAATGTGGAATAAGTCAAAGGGTATGAATACTTTCTGAAGGCACTGTATATTATATAGAACTTTATCAAGCATAGCTTTAAGCTCCTGTACTGAGCCAGGAAATGTGGTTACTTTGCAATAAAGTGAACATTCTTTGCTTTTCCATTCGCCTTGGCAGACAATGGTGCCTTGGAGAGAGAGAGTGGCTCTTTTACTGTTCTTTTAACCCCACTTTTAGATGCCTGACTTCCTGTTTCTGTCCTCTGACAGTCTTTCTCGACCCTCTTGGTGGTGTTAGCCTCTCGTTTACTTCCAGAGTGTGTGCGTTTCTCCACACCAGCCTTAGCCGTACTGGACTCCTTCCTCCCCTCAGCTTCCGAATTGGCTCTGGCGCGGCCTTTCTTCACACCGACCTGACCTTTACCGTTAGTGCCTGGCTCCTGGGCGGGTTTGCGGATGTTGCCCACCGCCTGCATGTTTCTGACGTGGCTTCTTCCTGCCGAGGGGCTACCTGGAGTCTGTCCTCCTCCACTGCAGCCTGTGGCCCTACCCTCAGAGGAAGTGACCCGGCTCTCACTGCTGCTCCTCTTCGGGGGAACCCCGGGCCTGGCTCGGCGCTCCAGCAGGGGACTGAGGCGTGAGTGGCGCTGGTAGGCGTAGGAGGAGCAGCTCCCATTGCACAGAGGGTAGCGGATGTGACAATGGGGGCAGACAGGGAGGTGGGCGAGCTGCTGTGCTGCCAGCGAAGGGGGGTTGTGAGGGGCAAACGGGAAGGAGCGCTGACACTGCCGCAGGCCTTTGGGGGAGCTGAGGCGGCTGGGGGGTGCCGTGTGGGGCCGAGGGGCGTTCGTGGTGGTGGCAGAGGGGAAGCCCAGGGCCCTGGGACGGCCTCCCGCAGGTCGGCAGGTCTCCGCCTGCACAGTCTGGATCTGGAGCCACTCCAACTGCAGCAGCCTCTCCAGGTACTTCTCCAGGGGCCCCACGGGTTTGGGGCGAGGTGCGCCTCGGCCCTCTGTGTGGAGGAACACAGCCAGCTGGCGGAGGCTCCAGGTGTTGAAGGGAGGAGGCAGGAAGTCAGGGTAGCTGTAGCTGACGCTGTCGTTGTCGTTCGTGGCCCCGTGTGGTCCTGGGAAGGCTGGGGGGAAGTCACTGGAGTTGATCACTTCAGCGCGGAGGTTGAGATGGGGTGGGGTGCATGGGGTACAGGGGGAGGGGAGTACGGGCAGTCTCTCTGAGTCTGACAGGTCGCTGGCGCTGTCCGAGTCGTCTTCCTTCTGCTCAAACTGCCTGAGAGACTCCAGGGTGGGGACTTGAGTGTGTGTGTGAAGCCGCATTGGCCCCTGGCGCAGCCCAGGTATAGGGGAGAGGGGCAGAGAGAGAGCTTTCCGACTTCGGCCCAGTACCCCATGGTTCTGATCTACCTCACCGCAACATGGGGACGTTTGCTGCACCTCTCGCTTCTCCTCCTGCCTCTGTGTTGAGGAGTATGTGTGTGGTTTAGACTTCAATCCTCCTTCTTCTTGAGGGCTGTGGAGAGTTAAAGTGTTGTTAAGGATTTGACTGCACTGAGTCATTTTAAGAAAGGGTTCCCCTATAAACTTACCTTGCCAGTTTGGTAGTGTTTCGAATAGTGCCAGATTTGACTCTGCTCCCCTTTGAATGAATGCCCTGTGGAGAAAATGTATCATATACTGAACAAAGTAGCCTTTGGAAAATAAGTTATTTGCCAAACACTAGTCTGGTTAATGGTAATTGTGCACATAACAAGACCTCATGATCTGCAAGACCTGCAAGATTATTTCACCACAAGTCACTCACCCTCTGGATTGTCGACACAGTGTCCTTATCCTGACCTGGCCCTGGAAGGGCATTCTTGAGCTGAGCTCCTGCCTTCTTCACCTTGTTAGCTTTTTTTGAACTGTTGAAACAAGAGAGTGGAGTGAGGAGACGGGAGAGGGCTTGTAATTATCTATTTGCACTAGATGCAATTCGGGACCCCTCTTTATACTTCTATTGGTCAGTTTTTAAGCTAGGACTCCATTAAACAGGCTGGAGGCGGTGGCGCTCCAGTACAGTAGGTGGCAGTAATGCACCATAATGTTGGATGCCAACCGCCGATAAAACCCACAGAAGAAGAAGTGCCTGTTGGGCACTGCTTTCCTGCAGTTACAGTATGTTAACAACGGCTAGGGCAAGTGTTAGCGAAGGACACTAGATGCTAGGTAGCTAACTAGGACACCGGCGGTACATAGCAAGCAGGAGGCGGGATATGTAGATAGCTAGCACACTGTTTTCCCGCAGTTCTGTTAACCACGGTGTGGGCAGGTTTTCGGCAGGCGTTAAGCGAAGGAGTAAACCCATTTGAATTCAATCACTTTTTGACACCACCCCTTTTGATTTAAACAAAACCTTCCATACATATTTGTCCATTGTAGAAGTGCTCAGAAAGTGATTTTTTTGGCCTGAATGCCAAAACATTCAAGACATAAAAGGTGCTCAAAGTTGACCTATTTTGCATACCATGAGACATCCATGTCATCATCACTGAAAAAGATAAACGGTTGAGATTGATATAATTTAAAAACTTACAAACAGGGCTGTCAAACTGTTTTATAATTTCTTGAAATGTATTTAATTTTAATTTAAAAAACATTTTTCTACCTCGTCAATTATCTAAAAATGAGGATTTTTTCATATTCGGATATGTTGTAGCTTAGACCCTATTTTACTTCATCTGAGGTTTTCGGTTGTGTCCACCATTGGTTAAGACACAACATGCTCTTGAATACAGGTTGGGTGTCATGGGTGTCATGTTTTGGCTGATAAATGTAATAAAATTGAATAAAGTTTGACTTTCAAATAGTACGACAAAGATGGTTAGAGGTCCACACATCAGAGAATGTTGATTTGAATGGGAATATGTAGTTTTAAATTATACTCAATCCTCCATAGGAAACCTATTGACATCATAGAAATATAGATAATAGAAAATACATCTTTATGGTAGTAATTAGAAGATCAAATTTCAATTCAATTTACATTTCTATGGTGTACCAGCTAAATTGCAATGGTCTGAAGGGATAGGTCCATTCTATGAATTATATTTATATGATTTAAATGACACCCACCCTGTATTCAAGAGCAAGTTGGGTCTCAACCAATGGCGGGCACAACAGAAAATCCTAAGATGTAAATTAAAGTCTAAGCTACAACATATGTGAATATGAAGAAAATCAGTGTTTACGCATTTTTAGATAATTTACGTTAAAGGTTAAGGTCCTTTGATGTAGAATCACTGTATACCAACATCCCCCAAAAAGAAGTGATCGATGTCATTCTCTCCTACGGAGAGAAGAGAATGTATCTTCCTCTGGCTTCATTACCTCTCTGGCCTCCATTGCTCTTGCCAATAACTTTGTTCAAAAAGGACTTCTACCTCCAACAAATAGGAGTTGCGATGGGAGCCACTATGGCCCCTAATGTTGCCAATTTGTATGTGGTAACCTTCGAAAGACACAGTGCGTATGATCCCCAGGTCAACCATTTCCTACCAAACGTCATGGGTTGGTACAGGTACATTGACGACATACTGATGCTGTGGACAGGTAGCGAACAAGTGCTCCATGACTTTTTTGCTCTCCTCAATACATGGAACACAAACCTCAGATTCACTATGGACTTCAGCACTGACCGTGTAAATTTTTTTGACCTCATCAAAAACCATGGCAACAGACTCTCCACTACCATATATATTTAAATTTAACATATTTAGCAGACGCTCTTATCCAGAGCGACTTACAGGAGCAATTAGGGTTAAGTGCCTTGCTCAAGGGCACATCGACAGATTTTTCACCTAGTCGGCTCGGGGATTAGAACCAGCGACCTTTCGGTTACTGGCACAACGCTCTTAACCACTAAGCTACCTGCCGCCTATATATATATATACACACACACACTGAACAAAAATATAAACGCAACAATTTCAATTATTTTACTGAGTTACAGTTCATATAAGGAAATCAGTCAATTGAAATGAATAAATTAGGGCCTAATCTATGGATTTCACATGACTGGGCAGGGGCACAGCCATGGGTGGGGCCTGGGAGGGCATAGGCCCACTCACTGGGGAGCCAGGCCCAGACAATCAGAATTAGTTTTTCCACACAAAAGGGCTTTATTACAGACAGAAATACTCCTCAGTTTCATCATCTGTCCAGGTGGCTGGTCTCAGACGATCCCGCAGGTGAAGAAGCCGGATGTGGAGGTCCTGGGCTGGCGTGGTTACACGTGGTCTGCGGTTGTGAGGCCGTTTGGCCGTACTGCCAAATTCTTTATTTGAGAGAAATAAGCTTTGTGTGTGTATGGAACATTTCTAGGATCTTTTATTTCAACTCATGAAACACTTTACATGTTGCGTTTATATTTTTGTTCAGTATAGAAAAGAAACCGACCTTAACACATTACTACTGGCTAGCAGCTACAACCCGAACACACTCAAAGACAATCCTGTCAGACAGTTTGCACATCTCAGGAGACTGTGCTCGGATAGAAATGAGTTCATTGAAAAAGCTAATGATTAGAAGGTAAGGTTTACGGAGAGAGGCTACAGTCAAAAGGTCATAAAAACAGCATACAAGATAGCACTGTATTCACATTGAGACATACTGCTACAACCACGAAAAAAGCAACAGTCCAACCGACTATTATGCAGTATCCAATACTCCCCCATTGCCAACAAAATAGTCCTGCACAGACATTGGCATGTCCTGCTATTACATGACAATTTTAATGAGAAACCCCTTGTGGCTCTCACAAGGAACACCAATCTCAGAGACAAACTGGTGCACTCTATACACAAAACTGATGCACCCACACAAAACACTATCGATGGCCTCACACTCCCTATAGGCCATTACCCGTGCGCACACTTCCTGTTGCGCACAATCACAAAAACAATTTCCCCATCCAAAAACCAATCACCCTGAAGTGCCTGACTACATGCGCTTCCAAAGGAGTCATCTATGCCATCCAGTGCCCGTGCTCCAAATTATACATCGTGAAGACCATATGCCAGGGTTCTTCAATTCCGGTCCTGGAGGGCCGAAACACCTCTGTTTTTCATCCTCTCCTTCTAATCAGGGGCTAATTCAGACCTGGGACACCAGGTGAGTGCAATTAACTACCAGGTAGAAATAAAAAACAGAAGTGTTTCGGCCCTCCAGGACCGGAATTGAAGAACCCTGCCATATGCGCACTGAGAACAGGGATCATAGAACACAAGAGCTATATTAGACGCAAGGACGAGAATTATCCTCTAGCAGCCTACTTTATTCAACACCAACACACAGTCAATGAACTAAAGTTCTGGGCTGTAGAGAAATTGCAGAGAAATGAGAGGGGGGTGATTTTGACCGTTTATTACTAAGAAAAAGAGGCTAAATGGATCCACCTCCTAGATACTGTCGCTCCCCAAGGATTAAACAAACAACTACAGCTGAACTGTTTTCTCTAGTATACATAGTTTCCCCTATAGTATACAGCCTTTTGTGTAATTCCTTGCACTGCTGAGTTGCTGATTACCGCCACGGTGTACTTCCTGTGTGTGTTTTTATACAATGTAGTTTACGCACCAGTGCATAATCTGTCTTTTACGCCTCGATCACACCAAGTGTCAATGCATTTTGGTACACCAGAAGTAAATTCATTTCCAATGGAATGCTGTGTTTGACTTGCAGCATTGCGTTGCAGAGGCAGTTGCAGTGCGTTCTATGTGGTGCATTCATTGGATTTATCGAACGTATGCGTCAAACTGTATGCGTGGACGGCTTGACAGAAATGGTAGCAGAAGGTGAATGTTGAACTTTTGTTGCACACATAGCCAGATGATGCTGCCTACTATTTTGCACGAAAACAGTATCGGTGAGATCAAGGCGTCACGCACGCAACTCTGATAGCGTGTCCCTTCACGCACGTTCTTTGTATACATTCCTGTGCGCTATTTTTCATGTTGCCTCGTGATAATGTTGTAGATTTGTTTTGTATGTAGTTATTTACCTGTCATGTGACATTTACCTGTCCCAACCTCCATTTCTAGAGACATGTCAGCTTCCGTCCACAACGCTACCTGAGGAAAACTCTAGTAGTCGAAATGCGTTGCAGTTGTGCATCCTGATGTACTATGCTGACTGCTCCCATATGTACTCTTTTGTAAATACATTCTGTTAATAGTTCACTCAAGTTTATTGCAACGTACTGGGCGCCTACTCGTCTTCTTTCTATTACATTAAAGGTCAAAAAAAAAAAAAGAATGTTTATTCAATTATTTATTTATGAAATTGTTTGACAACCCTGTTTGTAAGCTTTTTAATTATATCAAACTCAACCATTTACTGTATATTTTCCAGTGATGAAGACATGGATGTCTCACGGTATGGTGGGGTATGCAAAATGGGTCAACTTTGAGCACCTCTATTTTTTTGTACCTTTATTTAACCAGGTAAGCCAGTTGAGAACAAGTTCTCATTTACAACTGCGACCTGGCCAAGATAAATATCCTAAATGATTTGGCATTCAGGTCCAAAAAGTTGCTTTCTGACCACTTCTTCCATGGGCAAACATGTTTACAACATTTTGATTAAATCAAAAGTGATGCTGTCAAAGTGATTGAATTCATATGGATTTACCTGAAGGACACTGGGTGCTAGCTAGCACAAACTGTTCACACCCCTCTTGTTGGCATAGTGAAAACGTTGCAGGTTTAAAGCTTATTTCCTGTAATTCTACACATTTTGTCATGGTGTGCAGAAAACATTTTCTCAGTTTTAAAGCTCATTTTCTTGTGTTTCTATACATTTTTGCCATGTCTAATGTGTATCCATCTGATATTTGAATGACTCGAACATTACTACAGTTTGGGGGAACAACTGCTCTATATAAACACTGTGATTATTATTTGACCCTGCTGGTCATCTATGAACGTTTGAATATCTTGAAGAACGATCTGGCATTAATGGCCATGTACCCTTATAATCTCCACCCGTACAGGCAGAAGAGGAATGGCCACCCCTCAGAGCCTGGTTCCTCTCTAGGTTTCTTCCTAGCCACTGTGCTTCTACATCTGCATTGCTTGCTCTTTGGGGTTGTAGGATGGGTTTCTGTATAAGCACTTTGTGACAACTGCTGATGTTAAAATGGCTTTATAATGCATTTGATTGATTACCTCGTAATCGGTCCGTTATTTTCAGAATTTTTCGTACGTATCTTCTCTTTGGAAACCACCCGTTTCAGTGGCGTGGAGGCAGTGCGTTCCTGCATGATGGGGCCCATTATCCTGGAGCTCAAGGACAGCTGCTTTCAGTCCAATGCAACGAATAATGTCCTAGCTATAGATGCCAACCTAAATCCCATATGAGGTACTCTATGTTGAGGGTAAAATCGTCCATATTATCGAAAGTGATGCAGTGCATAACGCGCATATCAGGAGTCTATTCCCGTGCGAAAACAAATACTGTAATAATATTCCAGTTTTCTCAAGGGTTTACTGCCGTGTCGTGTACTGTAGCTAACGTGAGTCCCCAATCAATATAACAACTGTATCCTAAATTTGCTTCCGCTATCACTGTGTCGAATAGGTGTGTTTACTTGCTGCGGTCTCTGTCTGGCACGGTTCTGTTTGGTTCTGTAGCCCACTGCTGGGATGCGTTCAGTTCATTAAACGTTTGCTACGTCCCCAAAACGGTGCGCACCGTTCTTCAACAGTATTTGAGGTGTGTTTGGTCCCGTTTGATGGGTGTGGCCTGATCAATATGTGTCTGCCCATTTCAAATCGGAAAACTCGTGCAGCACACAATAGCCTATTCACAACATTCAACTGATCGTTCAACAGGTAGCTTAGTGGTTAAGAGTGTTGTGCCAGTAACCGAAAGGTCGCTGGTTCTAATCCCCGAGCCGACTAGGTGAAAAAATCTGTCGATGTGCCCTTGAGCAAGGCACTTAGCCCTAATTGCACCTGTAAGTCGCTCTGGATAAGAGCGTCTGCTAAATGACTAAAAATTTAAATGTAAATTCATAACAGCACCGTTTCCGGCACACCGTTTAGTCCTGCTGAATGCGGCCCTATTGTGTTAGCAGAGAGGAGCATTGTGGGAATTGTAGTCATTACAACTGTGACGCTTTAAGCACACAAATGCTGGATTGTTTTCTGTATTTAATCCTTAACCATACAAACGTTTAAATGTGTTTCAGGTTCAGTAGGTACATTTATGTTATCTTAAATTCACACTAGAACGCTGACAAATATTACTGTCATGAGATCAACCACTGCATTTCCCGTACGACTACCTGATAAAATCAGGTCTGTCATTGGGCATGGCAAAATTAAAGTATGTGCGCGCATCTTCGATGATCTACAACGTGAGTTTCCCATCCGGGATAGGCCTACTGTGTGTCCGCTACATGAGTATTTACCCACATGTTGTGCGAATCAGTCCGCGTAATCACACGCACGCGAACGGGCCAACCTACGAATTATCTAGGCTGCTAGTAAATGGAGGATCAGTCTTCGGCTTCAACCTACAAATATAGCCTACTTGACAATCCCTACATGCATCGTACAAATGGTGAGCTGCTGTGATTTGTTCATTCGTTTTTATTGAATAAGCCAACCATTTCAAGGGATCAACATAAGAATATAATATTTATTTCCTGACTCGCGAGGATACGCCATAGACTGTACAAAGATACGCCCACTCTTCCTTTCTGTCTGAAATTGAAGTCACTCTACAAATACCGACGCAGTGTTCGAGAGTAACAAAACCGTGATGTATCATCGGTAAATTGTGACTGACTGGCTGATCTACAAATAATAATGGGTCATTATGATGTAAGGTGATTTGTAGATTATATTAATAAAGTCTGATTGAATCAACAAATACGAAAGCAAAGATTTTTATAACTAAACCAAGATAGACCACAGCCTGTCGTTTCCGATGGAAACAAATCAGTCAGTGGTCAGAACAAGCAAGGAGGTGGGCAGAGCCAAGCACGAGCTAGCTAGATCCTATATGCCTGTTCTAGCAGACATCTGCATATTTCCGTTAGGGAACGCCTACGCGATGAAGTGCGCGTCTGCAATAACTAAATTCGCCTTTGCGCACCTTCTAAACAACGCGATAAAAAAAAAACTTTGGCAAAGGTTAAAGTCTACAAAACTTAGTCCACTCTGTTCAAAACATATTCAAGTTTTGGGAACAGGAAACTGTATTGAGATCAAATGTTTCATCGATGAGAAAATGTGCAGAATGTCGGCCAAAATCCTTCTCCTCCCACTGCTGGCCACTGGGCTTCCTCTCACTACCATCAGACTGTTACCATTGTTAAACCAGGGATATTCAGTCTGAAAGAAGTCTGCCTAAAAAATATGCAAGAGTCTCTACAAGCCAGAATGTTAGATACAATTATTTTTACGGTTGTCAGTGCTGTTGGTCTTTTTGACAGTAGGAGGTGGAGATGGGGTATCCACAGGAAATTGTTATTTACCCGACTTTTTGCTGCAGTGGTAGGTTCTGTCATTTGCATTTTGAATCTGATGCATTGTGCGTGATGAATAATATGTAAACAATAGCCTAATGTAACCGAATGTAGTCAACCGAAGCACGTTTCCTTGCAATCAGCTGGAAGTGTTTGTAAAATTTGCCAGCTGGTTGCGTGGGACAATGTTTGGTTAGGCTCGGCCATATTGTACAAGTGTTTGTCTCATGCGAAAAACCAATATACAGGCTAGCATACTGAAGGTCGGATTGATAATGCTTCCCTGTGGATATTTTGTCTCAGATTACCTCCGACATAGGGACAAAATCGGCGGACAACAGGTAAAGTAAGTTGAAAGGATGTTTGTTCAACATTTTGACTTAAAATGGGACTGTTCGGGAATGCTGTGCCTACATGTAAGAGACGAGAGTGTAAGTATTTCACTCTCAGATTCTAAAAGAGGCTAGGGTACAAGACTGTGTTCATAACTGGCTGTGTTGGCAAAATCACTACATATCCCATCGAGCCAAGCGGGAGAGGCTGCCCGTTGTCACAGTTTCAAGATCAGTCAGAAACATCCAATTCACTCCACGCCAACGACGCCAGTGGATCTTACAACTGAACTTGGATCCGCGTTAAGTAGTATTGATATCCTTCGCCACTGTCTTACAACATATATTTCGAACCAGTCATGACCAGGGTTGTAGTGCTCCCTCACTTTTTTCAATTTGAGAATACATGGAGCTGGTAAAACTATTTCTGGAAAATGTATTCTGATAAATTCTAAATAAATAATATTTAATTACCACTGAAATTCCATGAAAAACGATAGAATGACAGCCCAATAAATATGTATAGCAGCCTAGGGGTAGGTAAATGGTGGTTTATTCCCGGTCTTCTCTCTGGCGGTGGTGAGAATGATGAAGAACTATAGGATACGTGTGTGCACTGCAGAGGCCCGTCGGCTTGACCACTTTGGCCAATCAGAACATAAAAAAATAAATCCTAATTCATCATAAATCTGCCTTGATGTTCATAAAACTCCATGGACCCCTCTTGCCAGTGGAACCCAGAACGACATGACCACTTGGTTATGGTGACATGCACCGTTCTGCCAAGGACACCCAAACCAGAGTGGCCTGACACTCTCTGAAAGTTGCTGTAGCCTTGCTTGGGATATTTAGCCTACATTGGCTGTTGGTTGGGATGCAGGGCCCATTCTAGCTTGGTAAGTCAAGGTGGGCAATTGGAAATGTGAATTGGGCCAAGTTGAAGGTAATAATGCATTTAGGTTATAGTTTATTGAGATGCGTGAATACACCACACCTAAAGCTTGATTTATGGCTGTTTTAAAATGAATTTCCTGCAATTCTAAGTAGTACGTTTTTTTGTTTGTTTACTATTGTTTTATTTATCTTTTCGACCCCCTTTTTCGTGATATCCAATTGCGATCTTGTCTCATCGCTGCAACTCCCCAACGGGCTCAGGAGAGGGTCCTCCGAAACATGATCCGCCTAACCGCGCTTCTTAACACCTGCCTGCTTAACCCGGAAGCCAGCTGCACCAATGTGTCAAAGGAAACACTGTTCAACTGATGACCAAAGTCAGCCTGCAGGCACCCGGCCCACCACAAGGAGTTGCTAGAGCGCAATGAGCCAAGTAAAGCCCCCCCGGCCAAACCCTCCCCTAACCTGGACGACGCTGGGGCAATTGTGCGCCGCCCTATGGGACTCCCGGTCACGGCCGGTTGTGACACAGACTGGGATCGAACCCGGGTCTGTAGTGACGCCTTAGACTGCTGCGCCACTCGGTAGGCCCCTGTAGTAAGAATTAATGTTCACTACTTGGTCAATTGATTTGATAGCATGTTTAATCTATGCAAATACATTCTATGACTGGATAGTTCACCTCTTGCTTTCTTTTATTCTGTAAAAGGGTATATTGTAGCCATCTGTTCAAGCTAATCAAAGTTGATTTATGTTACCTGTTTCCATTGATCATCCTTGAGATGTTTCTACAACTTGATTGGAGTCCACCTGTGATAAATCCAATTGATTGGACATGATTTGGAAAGGCACACACCTGTCTATATAAGGTCCCACAGTTGACAGTGCATGTCAGAGCAAAAACCAAGCCATGAGGTCGAAGGAATTGTCCCTAGAGCTCCGAGACAGTATTGTGTCGTGGCACAGATCTGGGAAAGGGTACCAAAAAATGTCTGCAGCATTAAAGGTCCCCAAGAACACAGTGGCCTTCATCATTCTTAAATGGAAGAAGTTTGGAACCACCAACACTCTTCCTATAGCTGGCCGCCCGGCCAAACAGAGCAATCAGGGTAGAAGGGCCTTGGTCAGGGAGGTGACCAAGAACCAGATGGTCACTCTGACAGAGCTCCAGAGTTCCTCTGTGGAGATGGGACAACTTTTCAGAAGGACAACCATCTCTGCAGCACTCCACCAATCAGGCCTTTATGGTAAGTGGCCAGACAGAAGCCACTCCTCAGTAAAAGGCACATGACAGCCCGCTTGGAGTTTGCCAAAAGGCACCTAAAGGACTCTCAGACCATGAGAAAGAGTATTCTCTGGTCTGATGAAACCAGATTGAACTCTTTGGCCTGAATGCCAAGCGTCACGTCTGGAGGAAACCTGGCACCATCCCTACGGTGAAGCGTGGTGGCAGCATCGTGCTGTGGGGATGGTTTTCAGCAGCAGGGACTGGGAGACTAGTCAGGATCAAGGGAAAGATGAACGGAGCAAAGTACAGAGAGATCCTTGATCCTTGGTATTGTGTTTAGATTGAAAACAATTTTATCCATTTTAGAATAAGGCTGTAACATGAAAAAGTGAAGGAGTCTGAATACTTTCCGAATGCACTGTATATGCGGAACTATATATACTTTGAAACAAAATACAATAAAGGCAAATAGTTTAACACCATCTGCTCAAATTCGCTCACGGAACAGTAATTGAAGAGGATCTAAATGCATATTCCCATGAAACTGATTGAGATCAATCAAATGAATGCATGGAGATGCAGTTCGGACATTCCACTGGTAAAAGGTGAAGAATTATCATTCATGATTGACAGTGATGATGACATATTTTGAAATTCGGTAGCCTATGCGTAACTTGGTGTTTGAGGGTATTCAAAATAGAAACATTTCTTGAGACAATATGTGTGGGCATGGGTAGGCGTTGCAATTGCATATTCTATAATGGTAGGCTATTAAATTGGCTACATCTGTCTGTACAAACTTTGATTGAGGAAATTATGACATCATGAGCATTTTTTTTGGCACTCCCTCACCTAAAAAAAATTAGCCCTACACGATTGGTCATGACTATTCAACAAAACAATAAAACAGTAAATAATTTTTCTTTCCAACGGATTCCTTAGTTACATGATTGTATAACTAGCAAAGGAGTTTGGAAGTTTAGGATGCAGTATTTATGAAGTTTGGCAATGAGAACAAACACTAGCATATTTCAGCTAGCCAGCTATACGGAACAAAAATATAAACGCAACATGTATAGTGTTGGTCCCATTTTTCATGAGCTGAAATAAAAGATCCCAGACATTTTCGATACGCACAAAAAGCTTATTTCTCTCAAATGTTGTGCACAAATTTGTTTACATCCCTGTTTAGTGAGCATTTATCCTTTGCCAAGATAAGCCATCCACCTGACAGGTGTGGCATATCAAGAAGCTGATTAAACAGCATGATCATTACACAGGTGCACCTTGTGCCGGGGACAATAAAAGGCCACTCTAAAATGTGCAGTTTTGCCACAGATGTCTCAAATTTGGAGGAATCATACAATTGGCATGCTGACTGCAGGAATGTCCACGAGAGCTGTTGCCAGATAATTCTATGTTAATTTCTGTACCATAAGCTGCCTCCAATGTCGTTCTAGAGAATTTGGCAGTACATCTGACCGGCTTTTGGTGACTGTAGTCAGATGTTTTGTAGCCCAGTCTAGTCGCACCATGAATTGTTTGTTTTACACTGGCTCTTTTTTGTGCATATTATATGATATGTATTTGGACAGTGAAGCTAAATATAAAATGTCTCGATGGGCCTATTCTACCATTTTGGATTCGAGATCAAATTATGAATATGAGGCGACAGTGCATAATGTCACCTTCTATTTGAGCGTATTTTCATACATCTGTTTTGCCATTTAGAAATACAATCACTTTAGTTAGGCCCATCTAGGCCTTCCATTTGAATAGTTAAAGGGATAGTGTGAAATTGTTCTACTTACCAAGAGTCAGATGAACTCATGGATAGGTCTACCATTTTAATGTCTCTGCATGCAGTTTGAAGGAAGTTGAAGGTAGTGTTGCAAGCCATTACTAACTAGCGTTAGCGCAATGACTGGAAGTCTGGAAGCATATAGCTAAAGATGTTTATAACTATCCATTCTAGCATATATTTGCATATTTCTGTTAGGGAACGCCTACTCTGTGAAGTGCGCGTGTGCAATAACTCAATTCACCCTTGCACTCCTTCTAAACAACATTTTTTAGAAACTTTGTCCAAGGGTAAGGTCTACAAAACGTAGTCCACTCTGTTTGTTACAGATTCTAGATTTGGAAACAGAAAACTGTATTGAGATCAAATGTTTCATCTAGGAGAAAATGGGCAAATGATAAATCAATATCATGTTTGCAATTTATTTTCATAAATGGGTATATATTGCATTATCATTTTCATGATTGAGTATGCATAATGCCTGTCAATTCGGAAAAAGAAAAAGCTAGCAAAGTGTGTAATATTTGTGCCCCTTTCACATGCTAGTCAGAATAAGAAACTCAGAAATGTTCGACTTGCTAACTGGTTATATATACGTGCCGCGTTCAACCAGTTAGCAAGTTGGATATTTACGAGTTTCCTATTTCCGACTAGCACGTGAACGTGGCACCAAATTTCCATGAGACTATCCAGTACAACACTGACACAGAGCCAAAATTTGAAGTTTTTAGCTTCAGTGTTCAAAAGCGTATGGTGAAGAATGTAGATAACGCAGAAGAAATGGTGGTCCTCTGTAGCTCAGCTGGTAGAGCATGGCGCTTGTAACGCCAAGGTAGTGGGTTTGATCCCCGGGACCACCCATACACAAAAATGTATGCACGCATGACTATAAGTCGCTTTGGATAAAAGCGTCTGCTAAATGGCTTATTATTATTAAATATTTGTATAATAAATGCCCTGACTGTGTTTTTACATTGCACAAACTCACCAGATTTGAGATTATGCACCCATAACGTTTTCCTTCCCTTTTTTTATAAGGTGTGAAGGACCTCTTTTATTAAGCAGCATGGATTGGACTATTGGGCAGGAGAGAATTCCCTCATGTAATAGTGAACTGCCTAAGGCCTCAAACAATGCTTCCGGAACCAACCTCACTATCAGTCTGAATGAAATGCTCAGATCAAAAGCTGATGTGGAAAGGAAGCGTGTTCCAATCCGCCCACCCAACCCAAGAGCCCCTCCACCCAGGGAACTGGAGTTCAGTCGAGGCCTTTCGTGTGAGCCCATGCCCAAACCCATTATCCGAAGACGTGCACAATCTCTGTCCTCCTCCACAGAGAGGAAGAGGCACACTCGTAATGTTGGGGTGCGCTTTGTAGACTGTCTGGGCCTGGACCTAGAGGACGTTAAGGTTTTCAAAACCGGAGAGGACCCCTTTGTGCCACAACATGTCTCCTTCAGGCTTTTGATGGGTGCAGAGCTGGCGGGGGGTGAAAACGTGGAAATCTCGCTGCCGTATCTGAAGCCGGTGTTCCCTCAGCAACCCGGTGATCGACCGGAATTCTTCAGCCGCCTGCGCCAGCAGAGAGTCTGTCTGGAGAGGGTTTTGTGCTTTGAGCTGGGCATCATCGGGATCACTCAGGTCCTCAACCTCCGCTTTGAGAAAGAGGTGAGCGTGCGCTATTCTTTCACAGAATGGAGGTGCAGCTCAGAAACCAAGGCCTCCTGGGTATCCACCACCTGCAAGTCCTGGGATGGAACACAGGAGCAGCTCAATTGTGACACCTTTCGTTTCCACCTGCCTGTTCCTCCTTTCCTGCTACCTGGAGCTGCTTTGGAATTTGCTGTCCGATACAAAGTGTCCGGGAAAGAGCACTGGGACAACAACGAGGGGCAAAACTATAAGTTGGTCTGCCATAGCTACAAGCTGACTGTGCCCAAGGAGTGTGAGGATAGCATGGTGCACTTTATTTGAGCTCATTAATCAAGGAGCATTTACTGGTTGCTCTCATAAAGTTCCAATTAATAATTTGGCCATAAGGTCAAAAACTTAATTAGAACTGAGAGCCAGCAGTAGTGTTCAGAAAAATACCCATTGACTGGGTTGAAACAGATCTGGTAAGTACAGTTGAAGTCGGAAGTTCACATACACCTTAGCCAAATACATTTAAAGTCAGTTTTTCACAATTCCTGACATTTAATCCTAGTAAAAATTCCCTGTCTTAGGTCAGTTAGGATCACCACTTTATTTTAAGAATGTGAAATGTCAGAATAATAGTAGAGAATTATTTATTTCAGCTTTTATTTATTTCATCACATATTTGGTAACATTGCCTTTAAATTGTTTATCTTAGGTCAAACGTTTCGGGTAGCCTTCCACAAGCTTTCCACAATAAGTTGGGTGAATTTTGGCCCATTCCCCCTGACAGAGCTGGTGTAACTGAGTCAACAAATTTCCTATAGGATTGAGGTCAGGGCTTTGTGATGGCCACTCCAATACCTTGACTTTGTTGTCCTTAAGCCATTTTGCCAAAACTTTGGAAGTATGCTTGGGGTCATTGTCCATTTGGAAAACCCATTTGCGACCAAGCTTTAACTTCCTGACTGATGTCTTGAGATGTTGCTTCAATATATCCACATAATTTTCTTTCCTCATGATGCCATCTATTTTGTGAAGTGCACCAGTCCCTCCTGCAGCAAAGCACCCCCACAGCATGATGCTGCCACCCCCGTGCTTCATGGTTGGGATGGTGTTCTTCGGCTTGCAACAACCCCCTTTTTCCTCCAAACATAACGATGGTCATTATGGCCAAACAGTTCTAGTTTCGTTTCATGAGACCAGAGGACATTTCTCCAACAAGTACGATCTTTGTCCCCATGTGCAGTTGCAAACCGTAGTCTGGCTTTTTTATGGCAGTTTTAGAGCAGTTGTTTTTTCCTTGCTGAGCGGCCTTTCAGGTTATGACGATATAGGACTTGTTTTACTGTGGATATAGAT
Source organism: Coregonus lavaretus (assembly GCF_964263955.1). Classification (NCBI taxonomy): domain Eukaryota; kingdom Metazoa; phylum Chordata; class Actinopteri; order Salmoniformes; family Salmonidae; genus Coregonus; species Coregonus lavaretus. The sequence continues at coordinate 22,353,189 of NC_140007.1, read as the reverse complement.
ACTTTTGTACCTGTTTCCTCAAGCATCTTCACAAGGTCCTTTGCTGTTGTTCTGGGATTGATTTGCACTTTTCGCACCAAAGCACGTTCATCTCTAGGAGACAGAACGTGTCTCCTTCCTGAGCGCTATGACGGCTGCGTGGTCCCATAGTGTTTATACTTGCATACTATTGTTTGTACAGATGAACGTGGTACCTTCAGGCATTTGGAAATTGCTCCCAAGGATGAACCAGACTTGTGGAGGTCAACATTTTTTTTCTTCTGAATTCTTGGCTGATTTCTTTTGATTTTCCCATGATGTCAAGCAAAGAGGCACTGAGTTTGAAGGTAGGCCTTGAAATACATCCACAGGTACACCTCCAATTGACTCAAATGATGTCAATTAGCCTATCAGAAGCTTCTAAAGCCATGACATCATTTTCTGGAATTTTCCAAGCTGTTTAAAGGCACAGTCATCTTAGTGTATGTAAACTTCTGACCACTGGAATTGTGATACAGTGAATTATAAGTCAAATAATCTGTCTGTAAACAATTGTTGGAAAAATTACTTGTGTCATGCACAAAGTAGATGTCCTCACTGACTTGCCAAAACTATAGTTTGTTAACAAGAAATTTGTGGAGTGGTTGAAAAACAAGTTTTAATGACTCCAACCTAAGTGTATGTAAACTTACGACTTCAACTGTATGAATAACATGTTATTGGAGCACTCAGCTAATAGAGAAACACATCATGGTTATCTGTGACTGTGTTGGAAGCCATGTTGTTTATTATTCATTCATACACATTTATTTTAACAGAGCACACCTATTACTATTGGAGTGCATGTTTTCAAATGCAAATGCACTTTATTATATATACAGCACTTGTTCAGATAGGACTGACACAGAGTACACATTTCACTGTGGCAATGTACCTCTGAATAATGTACTTTACTTTATGTTTCCTACTGTTCGGATGTTTTAAAATAATACTTTTTACTTATTCTGACTCAGATCCTCGGAACTACCCATGCTTGCCAGGTGGATCACATCTAACTCTGGTTGAGATGAATTTATAACAGGAAATAAATAGTTTTTATCTTCAAGAGAAGATCAGCCAAACATTTAAACTATGCAACCAAGCAACCTTTTAGTTCAAATATTACTCATGATATAAATTGAAAATATTTAGCTACTAACAAAGGAAATACACCGTTTAACTGGTCATACTTAGAAAAGTTAATACTGTTGTTTCTTGTTCTTTTTACATTAAAGCACAACATTGACCCAATTCAAAAAGATGTCCTCCTGTGACACAGTTCAGTTTTTTTAGAATGATGTAAACAGCTAAAAACCACATGGAGTCACATCTTTTCAGTTCTGATTTGGAGAACATTCATATGTGCTAGTATATCCAATACCTAGCCACGCAACCTGTGTCTGGACATGCCAATCAGATTTTATCAGTGCTCAAGTGATTTTTACTACACTCCATGGAACAGGTTAATTTCGTCACAACTACATTGGTGGAAACAGTTGAAATGATGGAGGACAGTGATAGCACGTGCCAGCATAGCCTCTTCACTCGGTCGACCAGTACACATTGGTCTCCAATCACTGAACACTATACCCTTGTACCCCGCAAAATATTTACCAGTTCTATGATTTACATGTTTCCAAAAAAACATTTCCCATCACTGAATGCATATCTAGAATGAATCCGGAATGCCTTACCAGTCAGCATGGGTTATCCTTTTTACTCTACACCAGGGGTAGGCAACTAGATTCCGCTGCGGGCCAATGTTTGTCGGAATGGATGGTCAGGGGGCCGAAACATAATTATAATCATTTGTCGAATTCAAATTGACAACAAGTAAGCCCAAATGCGATTTGTATTTGAAAAAAAACAATAATTTCATACCTTGTTTACATTGAGACACGATCACATATGTCTCTCTTTTTATTTGTGGGAATACCTGAGAACAGATTTCTTACTTTAAACACATTTTTTGCTGAATTCCTGGTGATTTTAGTCCTTTTTTTAAACTTAATTTGACCAGGTTAGTGTCATTGAGATTACAAATCTCTTTTGCAAAAGAGACCTGGACAAGAAAGCAGCACACAAAGTTTCAAACATTTACAACATACAGTGAGGGAAAAAAGTATTTGATCCCCTGCTGATTTTGTACGTACTTTTGCCCACTGACAAAGACATGATCAGTTTATAATTTTAATGGTAAGTTTATTTGAACAGTGAGAGACAGAATAACAACCACAAAATCCAGAAAAACGCATGTCAAAAATTTTATAAATTGATTTGCATTTTAATGAGGGAAATAAGTATTTGACCCCTCTGCAAAACATGACTTAGTACTTGGTGGCAAAACCCTTGTTGGCAATCACAGAGGTCAGACATTTCTTGTAGTTGGCCACCAGGTTTGCACACATCTCAGGAGGGATTTTGTTCCACTCCTCTTTGCAGATCTTCTCCAAGTCATTAAGGTTTCGAGGCTGACGTTTGGCAACTCGAACCTTCAGCTCCCTCCACAGATTTTCTATGGGATTAAGGTCTGGAAACTGGCCAGGCCACTCCAGGACCTTAATGTGCTTCTTCTTGAGCCACTCCTTTGCCGTGTGTTTTGGGTCATTGTCATGCTGGAATACCCATTTTCAATGCCCTGGCTGAGGGAAGGAGGTTCTCACCCAAGATTTGACGGTACAAGGCCCCGTCCATCGTCCCTTTGATGCGGTGAAGTTGTCCTGTCCCCTTAGCAGAAAAACACGCCCAAAGGATAATGTTTCCACCTCCATGTTTGACGGTGGGGATGGTGTTCTTGGCGTCATAGGCAGCATTCCTCCTCCTGCAAACACGGCGAGTTGAGTTGATGCCAAAGAGCTCGATTTTGGTCTCATCTGACCACAATGCATTCACCCAGTTCTCCTCTGAATCATTCAGATGTTCATTGGCAAACTTCAGACGGCCCTGTATACAGTGAGGAAAAAAAGTATTTAGTCAGCCACCAATTGTGCAAGTTCTCCCACTTAAAAAGATGAGAGAGGCCTGTAATTTTCATCATAGGTACACGTCAACTATGACAGACAAATTGAGGGAAAAAAATCCAGAAAATCACATTGTAGGATTTTTTATTAATTGATTTGCAAATTATGGTGGAAAATAAGTATTTGGTCACCTACAAACAAGCAAGATTTCTGGCTCTCACAGACCTGTAACTTCTTCTTTAAGAGGCTCCTCTGTCCTCCACTCGTTACCTGTATTAATGGCACCTGTTTGAACTTGTTATCAGTATAAAAGACACCTGTCCACAACCTCAAACAGTCACACTCCAAACTCCATTATGGCCAAGACCAAAGAGCTGTCAAAGGACACCAGAAACAAAATTGTAGACCTGCACCAGGCTGGGAAGACTGAATCTGCAAAAGGTAAGCAGCTTGGTTTGAAGAAATCAACTGTGGGAGCAATTATTAGGAAATGGAAGACATACAAGACCACTGATAATCTCCCTCGATCTGGGGCTCCACGCAAGATCTCACCCCGTGGGGTCAAAATGATCACAAGAACGGTGAGCAAAAATCCCAGAACCACACAGGGGGACCTAGTGAATGACCTGCAGAGAGCTGGGACCAAAGTAACAAAGCCTACCATCAGTAACACACTACGCCGCCAGGGACTCAAATCCTGCAGTGCCAGACGTGTCCCCCTGCTTAAGCCAGTACATGTCCAGGCCCATCTGAAGTTTGCTAGAGTGCATTTGGATGATCCAGAAGAGGATTGGGAGAATGTCATATGGTCAGATGAAACCAAAATAGAACTTTTTGGTAAAAACTCAACTCGTCGTGTTTGGAGGACAAAGAATGCTGAGTTGCATCCAAAGAACACCATACCTACTGTGAAGCATGGGGGTGGAAACATCATGCTTTGGGGATGTTTTTCTGCAAAGGGACCAGGATGACTGATCCGTGTAAAGGAAAGAATGAATGGGGCCATGTATCGTGAGATTTTGAGTGAAAACCTCCTTCCATCAGCAAGGGCATTGAAGATGAAACGTGGCTGGGTCTTTCAGCATGACAATGATCCCAAACACACCGCCCGGGCAACGAAGGAGTGGCTTCGTAAGAAGCATTTCAAGGTCCTGGAGTGGCCTAGCCAGTCTCCAGATCTCAACCCCATAGAAAATCTTTGGAGGGAGTTGAAAGTCTGTGTTGCCCAGCGACAGCCCCAAAACATCATTGCTCTAGAGGAGATCTGCATGGAGGAATGGGCCAAAATACCACCAACAGTGTGTGAAAACCTTGTGAAGACATACAGAAAACGTTTGACCTGTGTCATTGCCAACAAAGGGTATATAACAAAGTATTGAGAAACTTTTGTTATTGACCAAATACTTATTTTCCACCATAATTTGCAAATAAATTCATTAAAAATCCTACAATGTGATTTTCTGGATTTTTTTTTCTCATTTTGTCTGTCATAGTTGACGTGTACCTATGGCTATGGTCCCAGCTGCCTTGAGATCATTGACAAGATCCTCCCATGTAGTTCTGGGCTGATTCCTCACCGTTCTCATGATCATTGCAATTCCACGAGGTGAGATCTTGCATGGAGCCCCAGGCCGAGGGAGATTGACAGTTCTTTTGTGTTTCTTCCATTTGCGAATAATCGCACCAACTGTTGTCACCTTCTCACCAAGTTGCTTGGCGATGGTCTTGTAGCCCATTCCAGCCTTGTGTAGGTCGACAATCTTGTCCCTGACATCCTTGGAGAGCTCTTTGGTCTTGGCCATGGTGGAGAGTTTGGAATCTGATTGATTGATTGCTTCTGTGGACAGGTATCTTTTAATAAAGGTAACAAGCTGAGATTAGGAGCACTCCCTTTAAGAGTGTGCTCCTAATCTCAGCTCGTTACCTGTATAAAAGACACCTGGGAGCCAGAAATCTTTCTGATTGAGAGGGGGTCAAATACTTATTTCCCTCATTAAAATGCAAATCAATTTATAACATTTTTGACATGCGTTTTTCTTATTCTGTCTCTCACTGTTCAAATAAATCTACCATTAAAATTATAGACTGATCATTTCTTTGTCAGTGGGCAAACGTACAAAATCAGCAGGGGATCAAATACTTTTTTCCCTCACTGTAAAACACAAGCACTACAGTTTAAAAACATCCGTTTACACATTCAACAGGCACATTCGTTTTGGGAGAAATGGTTCAACTAGGTGTCAAAACATTGACAGCCCCCTAAACCATTTTCCACCATAGATTTTACCCTGGCTTTAAAATCAGTTAAGGAGCTCCTGTCATTTCAAGTCCTTTTGTAGCTCGTTCCAAGTACAGGGGGCAGGATACTGGAATGCTTTTTTACCTAGCTTTGTGACGGCCTTAGGCACCATCAAAGAGATGTAGTCCTGTGAGCATACAATGCCTTCAGAAAGTATTCACACCCCTTGACTTTTTCCTAATTTTGTTGTGCTACAGCCTGAATTTTAAATGGATTCAATTGAGATTTTTTTTGTCACTGGCCTACATACAATACCCCATAATGTCAAAGTGGAATTATGTTTTTCTGAATTTTTACAAATTAATAAAATATTAAATGTCTTGAGTCAATAAGTATTCAACACCTTTGTTATAGCAAGCCTAAATAAGTTCAGGAGTAAACATTTGCTTAATGAGTCACGTAATAAGTGTTTAATATGTGCAATAATAGTGTTTAACATGATTTTTGAATGACTGCCTCATCTCTGTACCTCACACATACAATTATCTGTAAGGTCCCTCAGTTGAGCAGTGAATTTCAAACACAGATTCAACCACAAAGATCAAGGAGGTTTCCCAATGCCTCACAAAGAAGGGCACCTATTGGTAGATGCATAAAATAAAAGCAGACTTTGAATATCCCTTTGAGCATGGTGAAGTTCATTTTTTATTTTTTTTGTACTTTTTACCCTCCAATTGGTAGTTACAGTCTTGTCCCATCACTGTAACTCCCGTACGGACTCGGGAGAGGCGAAGGTCGAGAGCCATGCATCCTCCGAAACACGACCCTGCCAAACCGCACTGCTTCTTGACACACTGCTCGCTTAACCCGGAAGCCAGCCAGGTCTGTAGTGACGCCTCTAGCACTGCGATGCAGTGCCTTACACCGCTGCGCCACTCGGGAGGCCCATGGTGAAGTTCTTAATTACACTTTGAATGGTGTATCAATACACCAAGTCACTAAAAAAATACAGGCGTCCTTCCTAACTCAGTTTACGGAGAGGAAGGAAACCGCTCAGGGATTTCACCATGAGGCCAATGGTGATTTTAAAACAGTAATGGCTGTGATAGGAGAACTGAGGATGGATCAACATTGTAGTTACTCCACAATACTAACATAATTGACAGAGTGAAAAGGAAGCCTGTACAGAATAAAAATATTCCAAAACATGCATCCTGTTTGCAACAAGGCACTAAAGTTAAAACTGCAAAACATTTGGAAGATTTGAAAATGGCTGTCTAGCAATGATCAGCAACCAACTTGACAGAGCTTGAAGAATTTAAAAAATTATAATGTGCAAATATTGTACAAACCAGGTGTGCAAAGCTCTTAGAGATTTACTCAGAAAGACTGAGAGCTGTAATCGTTGCCAAAGGTGATTCTAACATGTATTGACTCAGGGGTGTGAATACAAGTCAAAAGTTTGGACACACCTACCCATTCCAGGGTTTTTCTTTATTTTTACTATTTTCTACATTGTAGAATAATAGTGAAGACATCAAAACTATGAAATAACACATATGGAATCATGTAGTAACCAAAAAAAGTGTTAAAGAAATCAAAATATATTTTATATTTGAGATTCTTCAAATTAGCCACCCTTTGCCATGATGAGAACTTTGCACACTATTGGCATTCTCTCAACCAGCTTCATGCAGTAGTCACCTGGAATGCATTTCAATCAACAGTTGTGCCTTGTTAAAAGTTAATTTGTGGAATTTCTTTCCTTCTTAATGTGTTTGAGCCAATCAGTTGTGTTGTGACAAGGTGGGAGGGGTATACAGAAGATAGCCCTATTTGGTAAAAGACCAAGTCCATGTTATGGCAAGAACAGCTCAAATAAGCAAAGAGAAATGACAGTCCATCATTACTTTAAGACATGAAGGTTAGTCAACCCGGAACATTTCAAGAACTTTGAAAGTTTCTTCAAGTGCAGTCGCAAAAACCATCAAGCGCTATGATGAAACTGTCTCTCATGAGGAATGCCACAGGAAAGGAAGACCCAGAGTTACTGCTGCAGAGGATAAGTTCATTAGAGTTAACTGCACCTCAGATTGCAGCCCAAATAAATGCTTCACAGAGTTCAAATAGACACATCTCAACTGTTCAGAGGAGACTGCGTGAATCAGGCCTTCGTGGTCGAATTGCTGCAAAAAAACCCACTACTAAAGGACACCAATAAGATGTTTTCCTCTGGCGGCTAAAATGTCCAAACATCACAAAGATGATTTTGTAATAGTATTCACATTTACATTGGCAGTATTGGATGGCACAATAACAACAATATCAACCTGCCTGAAATGTGGACAGTTATCACTCAGGACAGTTTGAATTCTACACTGCAGTTAAAAATGTGAGATTACTGTGTCTAACAGCAGATTATAAATTAGAATAGAGAGTGTAATAATATTCATATTCATATTAGTATACAGTATATATTATGATTTGATTTTGATTTCACAATTATTAAGCCCGATTATTTGTTAAAATTTTGTTCAGAAGCATGATTGTGTCTGCAGGATAAATGCATCTTACTCTGTTTTGCAGCTCTGCTATGAAAGGCATGCAGAATGTGGGATAGACTGTTCTTCTGGCCAGAGGGTTGTTTGAGTTCTTTGTGCCAGATGGATTGGATGGATGAGATTCACTGGATAACCCTGTGTCCATAGAAGGACAGTGCAGGTTGGTGTTGCAGAGACAAAAGCCAGGTTACATAATGTAAATATAGAGCCTGTGGTGTTCCTTCACAGGCTCAGACAACTTGCAAGTAAACCGGTGCACATGGCTTTCTCCTTGATCATTTATTATAATATTTTGGGACAAATTGTAAACAGTGCTACCAAACTTAATATACCAGATGCAGAGAAATGTACTGAGTAGTTCCTCTTGACAGTAAGCCTTTTACACATGGCTTGTTTTCTTGAAGCTGATGCATTGCGTAACTGTGAGAGGCAGTTTTCAACCTTACTCTCTCTATCCGCTTTTCTCTGCTCTATCTCTTTCAAAAGTCAGCTTTTGTACTGTTAGTGTGTGGGTGGGGTGGACAAGGTTGCTTCAGGAAAATAAGGGGGATTTTCAAATAACGCTCATAGAGGCTAAGGAGAGTGGTGACGAAGGTACGGAGAGAAGAACTGTGAAGACCGCTAACAGACAGTCAGGATTATTTTCCACCACTGCAATCAACAGGTAAACTCGCACCCTATAATTTTTTGGCCACATATAACCAAACAACACACTTGTTTTATATTGTATAGACTTTACAGGTAGATTAAAGGTTCTTTGAATAATCATTTTTTATTTAGACTAGGAGATTCGATTTGACCAAGTCATTCTGCCATGCTATTTAGAGTTAATATATTAGGTTTATGAACACATGTATGTTATAGGCTTTGAATACTATAAAAATATATATTTAAAATGCACTTGAGGCTGAGGGGAAGTTATAAAGTTGAATTCTGCATTTAACATGTTTGGTTCCACTGTTGGAAAATGTAATAGTGAAGTCCTTGTACAGACATATTTGCTGTGGAACATGACCATTCGATGGAAAGTGACGGAAACCTCAGAAACCTTCAAAGCAATGAAAGATGATTCAGATTACTTCCAGACCTATCTTATGATGGCTATGATGATAGATACATTTAATTTGAACACCTTAAAAAAAAATAAAGATTTGGCAAGTTACTCACATTAGAATATGAACCTAATACTAAAGATGTGCAGACCCTAGGGTTGTCTTTAGCCAAACAACTAACCAGTGTAATTGGATTGGGTGAATTAGTGATTTCTGCTCAAATAAAGGAGGCATTACGTTTTTCTCTTTTCCCATTGCATAAAGCTATTGAAGATGCCTCTGGGGAAGGAATTCAGGAAGAAAGCAGAGGACATCACAGCAGTGTATGATCTGGGAGAGAAGCTAGGAGAGTGAGTGTCTGTTATATTTTTGCCACATAGGATTAGATCTACATGCCTTTTCCACACAGATATAAGGCTCTTTACTTGGAACTGTACTACCCAGTTATGTTGCCATACAATTCTGTGAGAGCCATTACCTTGATGCCTTGATGCTTACTGAAATCATGGCACATTCTTCCCATTATGAAGTATTACAATTCTCTATCAGAGGCCTCTGGAGTTGTCAGATGGGGAAGCCATCCCAATTCATCGGATGAATGAATAATTATCATCCCAAAATAAAACAATGAGAACGAAAGCCTGTATGAATGGTTACTATAACGATGTGGGTGTGTTTCAGGGGATCATTCTCTGAGGTACGCGTGGCTCAGCACCGCCGCACCCTGAAACTTGTAGCAGTCAAGTGTATCCGCAAGAGGGCGCTAAAGGGCAAAGAAGGCATGTTGGAGAATGAGATAGCAGTGCTACGCAGGTTAGTGTCACCTCTGCACTTATGGCTAATACAGAATAGACAAGAAAACAATGGTTCAGAGTGTATCTATTTTTTCCCCTTCAGAATCAACCATCCCAACATTGTGGCATTGGAGGAGACCTTCGAGACATCTACAAAGCTTTATCTGGTTATGACTCTGTGGGTGGTGGAATTTGAATTTAGATACCCTGAAATGATCTAATCCAAGATTAATTGTTCATTTCTTATATTTTACAATGCAATTGAAGGCTTGTTACCACAGTGTTACAGGAGGCGAGTTGCTGGACCGTATTCTGGAGAAGGGGAGTTACACTGAGAGGGATGCCAGCCGTGTCATACAGCAGGTTCTGGAGGCAGTTCAATACCTCCACCAGCTGGGCATCGTGCACAGGGACCTGAAGGTACAACTGTCCACTAGCTGTTAGAAAACCACTTAACCTCACTATAAACAGCATTGTAGGATTACTGTTATATGTCCCCCAAGTATCTCAACATAAAAGAGAATAGAATGTATCTGTGAGATCACAGGTTAAGGTAGATGATCAATGCGCTCAATATAATTGGGATCAACACTCATGTGATTTGCTTATAGGTTGGTAGCAGTGTTCAAGTAATTGATAGATACAGCTTAATTTTCAATGATTTAAGGCCTTCTATTATTATCATTCCAGCCTGAGAACCTACTGTATCAGACTCCGTCTGAAGATTCCAAGATTGTCATCAGTGACTTTGGCCTGTCCAAGATGGAGGAGCAGGGGGTGCTCACCACAGCATGTGGAACCCCTGCGTATGTGGGTGAGGATCCCCAAATACATACATCCCCTCTGAATCCTCATCATGTAGAATTAAAGCAGTTTGAGCCTCATACATTAACCTTCTCTTTCATTTTGTGTGCAGCACCAGAGCTTCTGCAGCAGAAATCATATGGCAAAGAGGTGGACCTATGGGCTCTGGGGGTGATCACCTATATACTGTGAGTGTATAGTAATGGTTAATTCCTCACAGTTTACTTAAAACAGACAAGTGTGAAAAGTTATGTTGTGCTAAAATGATTTATTTTTTATGTTCCAGACTCTGTGGCTACCCTCCGTTTTACGACGAGAGTGAGTCACATATGTACAGGCAGATCATAAAGGCTGAATATGAGTTTGATTCCCCATATTGGGATGAAATTTCTAACTCAGGTACAGTATGACCTTGGTCTATGAGAGATCCTTTTAGCTAGCCTGTATTAGTTCATTACATCACATCTCACACATATTTGACACACAGTTATCACTGTCTTGGCAATAATTACTTATTTTTCTTTGTGCTTTTAATTTAGCTTTCTTTTTTCTTGAAATTGTATGTCCTCCTGAATGCTGCGTCTCTCTCCACATTTTTCCGTTCAGCAAAAGATTTCATTCCGCGCATGTTGCAGAAAGAACCAGAGAAGAGGTACAATTGTGAGCAGGCCTTGAAGCATCTTTGGTGAGTTTAAAAATAGATTAGTATCTATGTGTGTATTCTTTTCTATAACTCGTTTAGTAAGAATTCTCAGGACTATCAGTGCATGTCTTTGGTCAGCTGAAGTATAGAATGAGATGTTCTATACACAATGAATGGGTACTTTGATAAATAGGGATATTTTCAAGTATTTCTATAGCCTATTGTAATGTCCATGGCAGTTGAGTTTTGAACATAGATCACTTGAATCCAAACATACAGTAGATTCTTGAAGCTCAAAATACAATAATTTTCTTTATCTATATTGATTGCATATCACCTTATGTTTCCTTTAGGATTTCGATGAAAAGCATCCTGTAGGTCTATCACTATATCACATGTAGTATACAGTACACATAGCATCCCACTGGGCACAGACGTCAGTTCAATGTCTAGTTTTGATTTACACTTGGCTGAGTTGTAGTTGTCAACTAACATGAATTCAACGTGAAATCAACAAAACATGTCACCATGTCATTGGATTTAGGTTAAAAGTTGGGTGAAATGATGTGGAAACAGCGTTGATTCAACCGGTTTTTGCTTAGTGGGCTATGACTCCAAAGTTCTATGATAATGCTATTGATGGCTTGTTGATTGGTGCTGGGCGTGTTGTTGAATCAGGATATCAGGAGGAGCCGCTCTGGAGAAGAACATACATGGATCCGTCAGTAAGCAGATCCAGAAGAACTTTGCTAAGAGCCAGTGGAAGGTAAGATTAGTCCTGCCTGGGCACTGTTTAAAATAAGTATTTGACCCCTCTGCAAAACATTACTTAGTACTTGGTGGCAAAACCCTTGTTGGCAATCACAGAGGTCAGACGTTTCTTGTAGTTGGCCACCAGGTTTGCACACATCTCAGGAGGGATTTTGTCCCACTCCTCTTAGCAGATCTTTTCCAAGTCATTAAGGTTTCGAGGCTGACGTTTGGCAACTCGAACCTTCAGCTCCCTCCAATGATTTTCTATGGGATTAAGGTCTGGAGACTGGCTAGGCCACTCCAGGACCTTAATGTGCTTCTTCTTGAGCCACTCCTTTGTTGCGTTGGCGAGGTGAGATCTTGCATGGAGCCCCAGGCCGAGGGAGATTGACAGTTCTTTTGTGTTTCTTCATTTGCGAATAATCGCACCAACTGTTGTCACCTTCTCACCAAGCTGCTTGGCGATGGTCTTGTAGCCCATTCCAGCCTTGTGTAGGTCTACAATCTTGTCCCTAACATCCTTGGAGAGCTCTTTGGTCTTGGCCATCGTGGAGAGTTTGGAATCTGATTGATTGCTTCTGTGGACAGGTGTCTTTTATACAGGTAACAAACTGAGATTAGGAGCACTTCCTTTAAGAGTGTGCTCCTAATCTCAGCTCGTTACCTGTATAAAAGACACCTGGGAGCCAGAAATCTTTCTGATTGAGAGGGGGTCAAATACTTATTTCCCTCATTAAAATGCAAATCAATTTATAACATTTTTGACATGCGTTTTTCTGGATTTTTGTTGTTGTTATTCTGTCTCTCTCTGTTCAAATAAACCTACCATTAAAATTATAGACTGATCATTTCTTTGTCAGTGGGCAAACGTACAAAATCAGCAGGGGATCAAATACTTTTTTCCCTCACTGTATTTGCCAGCATGCTCTACTGCAGGTAGATTTTTTAGAATACTTTGTTTTTGCATATACATTCATTGATTGATTAATCTTATGCTACATAAAGATAAATAACATACATTTTTCAAAACGAATCGAATCAGTTAGTTAGATTTTTTGCACCTGTTATTGAAATGTTTGTTCCAGTTTAAATGGCGTAGGTAGTCTCCATACAATGTTCCTAACTCTGGCAGTCATAAAGAATGCAGGTTGCGGGTTAATAAAAATTCCAACTGTTGGATATCCAAACTCTGGCTGGATTCCAATAGGAATTACATATCACTTTGCAAGCCAGCATAATGTGACTTGCAGGTAGGATTACAAAATTCTGGTAACATTCCCAAATTTCGCAGGTTTTCCAGAAATCCCGGTTGGAAGATTCATGGAAAAGGGAGGGAATAAGCAGAATATTATTTCTAGTTAGCGGAATATTGCAACCCTACTTGCAGGCCTGGTGTGGCCTGTAAACCATGAGTTTCCTAATGAGATATGTAATGTATTGAAATAAAGAGCTTAATTTTAATGATAACATACACCTAGGAATTCATTTTGTGAAGGCCACACGACTGGAAATGAACAAATTCAACAACCATTTCACTAACAAACAGTCATGGGTGGTAACTCTACAATTTACTCAACAAAGCAAGGCACACTGGGAAATTATATTGGATGCGTGGCTCAGTGTTCTAACTGTTCTTTCAGTTAGTTAGTTATTTTTGGCCACCCATGAGTGGAAGTGTTGTACCAGTTTAAGTGGTCTATGGTAGAGGTACATTTTTGTCACTTACTAGGAACAAATGGCTTTGTCACTGTGGTAAAATGTACCTTTTCTAAAAGCATACTTTTGTACCTGTGGACAATATATTTTCAGAGGGCATTCAATGCCACGATGGTGGTGCGGCACCTCAGTAAGAAGAAACTAGTAGTAGAGGAGGAGGCTAAGGATAAGGATAAGGCAGAGTCCACGGCTACACTGCAAGGTGAGGGATGAATGGCATAAATAGCCCAGTATCACAATCCCGCAGCTGACAGACAATGGTCACAGTAGCTACAGTAACCTGTTTTTCCCCCTCTTGGTTTAGGTTGTACCCTTTAATCCATGGGTAGAAGAGAAATTGCCCAGAAGAATCCTGTGACAGATCAGTCTGAGTGGTCATTTCTGCACTCAAGCGTCTCTGTATGTGATAAATTGCAAATACAGAATGCAACTCTCTTTCTGCCAGCAGAGAGCACTCTTAATTAAGCTTAAGTTCTTATTTCTGTTGTAAATTATTTCACTGTCTGTCATTCAAATGTTGCTCAGACTCTGGTTGGGCTCCATACACTTCAGTAACAAGACTCATTTGACACATTAAGTGTAATTTTGTTGATAAATCCATATAGGCCTAGTATGTGTTGACCATGCATGGATGTAAACATGTTTTCTTGAACGTTATTAAGTCTCTATAGACCCTTGTATTCTTCACCAATAAAAATATGTTAGAAAACACTGTATTTTTTACTCCCAGTTTGATCTATGATCATACTCTTGTTGAGTTTGACAAGGTCATTAGCATTCTTGATTTTCTTGGGAAGAATAAGAACAAATTAAATTGACTACATCTGCAGTATTGAAAATGACAAAACCCAAATTAAAGGTTCAATGCAGCTGTTTTTATCTCCATATCAAATCATTTCTGGGTAACAATTAAGTACCTTACTGTGATTGTTTCAATTAAATAGGTAAAAAAAATTACAAAAATAGCGTCTTAGCAAAGAGCAATTTCTCAAGCAGGAATTTTGCTAGGACTGTCTGGGAGTGATCTGAGTGGGGAGGGGAAAACGGAAAACTATCTGTTATTGGCAGAGAGGTTTGTACTCTCTTTCTTATTGGTCTATTAACTAATTTACCGCCTGGTGATGTCACCAGGCAGGCCAAAACTCCATCCCACCAAAACAGGCTGAAATTTCAGGCGGTCTTTTCAAACAGCTCTTGCACTAAAAGGGCATTATCATCATTTTCACAATTTCACAGTATTATTCCAACTTCATAGTGTGGAAATATATATAAAACACATTGTTTGACTGCACTGGGCCTTTAAAGCAACAATGTGGGATAGGGGCAGGATGCATATTGCCTTTGACAGGAGAAACAAACCATGCTTACCCTAAACTAATGAGACAGTTCCTAGAAAGCACTCCGCTGTATGTGTGTGAGAGAGAGGTAGCCATAAGTGTCCTAGTGACCTAAAAACCCATAATATCTTACATTTGGGTCAGAATACATCAGAGTGCCCTTGAACATGGAGCAGTTCTCTTTTCATTAGAACAATCCCTGGAAATGGTTTAAAGGGGAATTTCACCCTGGCTCTGCCACAGCATATACTATATTAACAACATTATGTTTTTATCATAAACATCACAATTATCCAAACCACAAGCTAGAACTAGCACATTTTAATTTCACATCTGCTCATAGTGAACCACAAAGTCCGGCATTCATAGCGAATGCTGAAACCGCTTGCTAGGTAGAGGGGGCGTGGCCACAAACTAGAATAATGGCGTTGTCTACTTTTAACGACCAACACAGTAATCTCACAATTTCTCTAGGCAAGATTTTTTTGAAAACATTTGTTTTTCACTGTTTGTCATCATGCCCGTGTGGTGTTCTGTGCCTGGCTGTGCTAATTACAAACAAGTGCTAAAATTAGTTATCTTTCACCATTTTACCTACCAGAGATTCACCCCGATTCTGCCAGTGGCTTGCGGCTATCAAGAATGATGCGGTGACCAAAGATTATCAGAGGGAATTTCAGGCTGAACTGATGGGGAATCCATTTTGATGACAGCTGAGAAGTGATGTGATACCATCTATTTTTTACCTTCACAACAAAACGGAAGATTCTCAATTAGAGGTAACCTAACGTTAGCTAGCTTGCTAGCCTAGCTGGGTAAGTTAGCTAGCTAGCTAACGTTACAGTCCTGTATTGAACTCTGAAAGCCGTCAGCTAAATCATGTATCTATCTTTGGGAGACACACTGTCCACCTCATTATTCTCTCTGCAGATTCTCAAAACCCAATACAAAGACATGAACTCTTTAGTCATATCCCAGTTTACCTATTTGCTTATGGTCTTGCCTACACCTAGCAACCTATTTTTTTTAAATTATATGAGCAAAACATATTCCATTTTATTTGGAACGGCAAGCTAGACAAAATTAAACGGGCCTATTTATATAATGAATATGAATTCGGAGGGCAGAAATTATTAAATATTTAAGCATTAGACCTCTCACTAAAGGCGTCAATCATACAAAACGTATACTTAAATCCGAACTGGTTCTCTAGCAGATACAGTTGAAATCTGAAGTTTACATACACCTTAGCCAAATACATTGAACTCAGTTTTTCACAATTCCTGACATTTAATCCTAGTAAAAATTCACTGTCTTAGTTCAGTTAGGATCACCACTTTATTTTAAGAATGTGAAATGTCAGAATAATAGTAGAGAGAATAATTTATTTCAGCTTTTATTTCTTTCATCACATTCCCAGTGGGTCAGAAGTTGCCTTTAAATTGTTTATCTTGGGTCAAACGTTTCGGGTAGCCTTCCACAAGCTTCCCACATTAAGTTGGGTGAATTTTGGCCCATCCCTCCTGACAGAGCTGGTGTAACTGAGTCAGGTACGTAGGCCTCCTTGCTCGCACACGCTTTTTCAGTTCTGCCCACACATTTTCTATAGGATTGAGGTCAGGGCTTTGTGATGGCCACTCCAATACCTTGACTTTGTTGTCCTTAAGCCATTTTGCCACAACTTTGGAAGTATTCTTGGGGTCATTGTCCATTTGGGAGACCCATTTGCGACTAAGCTTTAACTTCCTGACTGATGTTGCTTCAATATATCCACATAATTTTCCTTCCTCATGATGCCATCTATTTTGTGAAGTGCACCAGTCCCTCCTGCAGCAAAGCACCCCCACAGCATGATGCTGCCACCCCCGTGCTTCACGGTTGGGATGGTGTTCTTCGACTTGCAAGAAACCCCTTTTTCCTCCAAACATAACGATGGTCATTATAGCCAAACAGTTATATTTTTGTTTCATCACCAGAGGACATTTCTCCAAAAAGTAAGATCTTTGTCCCCATGTGCAGTTGCAAACCGTAGTCTGTCTTTTTTTTTTTGGCGGTTTTGGAGCAGTGGCTTCTTCCTTGCTGAGTGGCCTTTCAGGTTATGTCGATATAGGACTTGTTTTACTGTGGATATAGATACTTTTGTACCTGTTTCCTCCAGCATCTTCACAAGGTCCTTTGCTGTTGTTCTGGGATTGATTTGCACTTTTCGCACCAAAGTACGTTAATCTCTAGGAGACAGAACGCGTCTCCTTTCTGAGCGGTATGACGGCTGCGCGGTCCCATGGTGTTTATACTTGCGTACTATTGTTTGTACAGATGAACGTGGTACCTTCAGGTGTTTGGAAATTGCTCCCAAGGATGAACCAGGCTTGTGGAGGTCTACAATATTTTTTCTGAGTTCTTGGCTGATTTCTTTTGATTTTCCCATGAAGTCAAGCAAAGAGGCACGACATAATTTGACATAATTTGACATAATTTTCTGGAATTTTCCAAGCTGTTTAAAGGCATAGTCAACTTAGTGTATGTAAACTTCTGACCCACTGGAATTGTGATACAGTGAATTATAAGTGAAATAATCTGTCTGTAAACATTTGTTGGAAAATTTACTTGTGTCATTGTCACGGTTTCGGCCGAGGCTGCTCCTCCTCCTTGTTCGGGCAGGTTTCGGCGGTCGTCGTCCCCGGAGTACTAGCTGCCACCGATCTATGTTTCATGTTCGTTTGGTTTTGTCTTGATGTTGTACACCTGTGTCTAGTTAGTCCTCGTTAGTGTCCTATTTAGTTCTCGTTGTGTGTGTTTGGTGTTGTGTGTGATTGCTCTTCTGTTTTGGTGTTCTGAGCTACGTACTTCCCTCCGTTGTTTGGAGAGGTTTTCGCACATGTTAGTGCGCCTTTTTGTTTGACGCCTGTGTGCGCCTTTATTTCGCCTCCGGGCTTATTGTGCTCGTTTACTACGTGAATAATTCACTAAAGTCTTTTGGACTTAGCTTCTGCGTCCTGCGCTTGATTCCTGCACCACACCCACCTTCAGCAACCCTGACAGAATCACACACCTTTAATAATGGAATCAGCAGGAGCAACAATCACGCCTGAGTCGCTGGAGGAGCATGTCCGCGGCCAGGATGACCAGATACGACAACTGGGGACCGCTCTACAGGACGTCATCAACACCCTGCACCGATGGGAGTCCAGAGGGGTACCCACACCTCCACCTACCCTGCCACCCCCATCGGCCGGTCCACCAGTCCCAGGTCCGGAACCCAGTGGGATTCGGCTCTCGCTCCCGAGGGTGTATGACGGAACAGCTGCCGGGTGTCAGGGGTTCCTCCTGCAGGTGGAGCTCTACCTGGCCACTGTACACCCGGTGCCCTCGGGACACGAGAGCGTTTCCGCCCTCATCTCCTGTCTCACGGGCAAGGCGTTGGAATGGGCCAACGCCGAGTGGAGGAGGATGGACGCCACCACCATCTCCTACGCCGAGTTCTCCCGTCGCTTCAAGGCCGTGTTTGACCATCCACCTGAGGGCAAAGCGGCGGGGGAGCGTCTAGTCCACCTGAGACAGGGGAGGAGGAGCGCACAGGCGTTCGCGCTGGAGTTCCGGACTCTAGCGGCAGACGCAGGGTGGAATGAACGGGCCCTCATCGACCATTTTCGATGTAGCCTACGGGAGGACGTTCAACGTGAGTTGGCCTGCAGGGATACCAATTTCACCTTCGACCAGTTGGTCGATATGTCCATCCGTCTGGACACCCTGCTGGCCACCCGTGGACGTCCCGAGTGGGGTCCGTCCATTCCACCCTCCGGCACCTCCGAGCCGAGCCCTATGGAGCTCGGGGGTGCTGGCGCTAGAGAAAGGAGGAGGAGGAGCCCGAGGGGGCCTGTCCCCTGCACCAAGTGCGGTCGTGGAGGGCACACTTCGGCCAGGTGCTGGGGAGGGTTCCCCGAGGGAGGAGACAACAGGCCACGCACTGGGGAGCCCTCCCAGGTGAGTAGACGCCCCACTTACCCAGAGCTCTCTGTTGCGCACTTTTGTATACCTGTTTGTTTTCCACAGGTTGCACCTCATTCCCAGCATAAGGCGCTAGTAGATTCAGGCGCAGCTGGGAATTTTGTTGATCTGAAGTTTTGTTTAGATTTAGGGATCCCTCTCCTACCTGTTGACAAACCTTTTCCCGTTCATGCTTTAGATAGCCGCCCGTTGGGGTCGGGGTTGATTAGGGAAGTCACAGCGCCACTTAGGATGTGTGCGCAGGGGGGTCATGAAGAGACTATACAGTTGTATCTGATCGACTCTCCTGCGTACCCGGTGGTGCTGGGAATTCCCTGGTTAAGCACCCATAACCCTGCTATTTCGTGGCAACAGAGGGCTCTCAATGGGTGGTCTGCTCAGTGTGAGGGGCGATGTCTGGGTGTTTCCGTAGGGGCGACTTCGGTGGAAAGTCCAAACCAAGTGCCCGCACTGCACATTCCGCCTGAATATGGGGATTTAGCTCTCGTGTTTAGTAAAGCTAGGGCGACGCAGTTGCCTCCTCATAGACAGGGGGATTGTGCGATTGATCTCCAGGCAGGAGCAGCGCTCCCACGGAGCCACGTGTATCCTTTGTCTCAAGAGGAGAGAAAAGCTATGGAAACTTACATAGCCGAATCTTTGAGACAGGGATACATACGGCCCTCCACTTCTCCCGCCTCCTCAAGCTTCTTTTTTGTGAAGAAAAAGGATGGAGGGTTGCGCCCGTGCATCGATTACCGTGGTCTCAATCAGATTACTGTGAAATACAGTTATCCACTCCCTCTGATTGCGACCATGACGGAGTCATTGCATGGAGCGCGGTTTTTCACAAAACTGGATCTCAGGAGCGCGTATAACTTGGTGCGCATTAGGGAGGGCGACGAATGGAAAACAGCGTTTAGTACCACGTCAGGTCATTTCGAGTATCTCGTCATGCCATATGGGTTGATGAATGCTCCATCAGTCTTCCAATCCTTCGTAGATGACATTTTCCGGGATATGCAGGGGCAAGGGGTGGTCGTGTACATTGATGACATTCTAGTGTACTCGTCTACCCGAGCCGAGCATATAGCCCTGGTGCGTCGTGTATTGAGGAGGCTGTTGGAGCACGACCTATATGTCAAGGCAGAGAAATGTCTGTTTTTCCAGGAGTCGGTCTCCTTTTTGGGTTATCGGTTGTCCGCGTCAGGGGTGAGAATGGAGGTGGATCGTGTGTCCGCTGTGCGTAATTGGCAAACCCCAACCACTGTCAAAGAGGTGCAGCAGTTCTTGGGCTTTGCGAATTACTACCGGAGGTTTATCCGGGGTTTTGGACAGGTGGCAGCTCCCATCACGTCCCTTCTGAAAGGGGGTCCGGTGCGCCTGCAGTGGTCAGCTGATGCGGAGAGGGCCTTTAGGAGACTGAAGGACCTGTTTACGTCGGCTCTGGTGCTGGCGCATCCGGACCCCGCATTACCCTTTCAGGTCGAGGTGGACGCATCTGAGGCCGGTATAGGGGCCGTTCTCTCTCAACGGTCCGGCACGCCACCTAAACTCCGCCCCTGTGCTTTTTACTCTAAAAAGCTCAGCCCGACGGAGCGTAATTATGACGTCGGGGACAGGGAGCTGTTAGCTGTAGTTCAGGCCCTTAAGGTGTGGAGGCATTGGCTTGAGGGGGCTCAACACCCTTTCCTCATTTTGACTGACCATCGGAACCTGGAGTACATCCGGGCAGCGAGGAGACTGAACCCTCGCCAGGCTCGATGGAGTATGTTTCTCACCAGGTTCGTATTTAAAATCACGTACATCCCTGGGTCCCAGAATGGTAAGGCAGATGCGCTGTCCCGGCGGTATGACACGGAGGAGAGGTCCGTTGAGCCTACTCCCATACTACCGGAGTCTTGTCTTGTGGCACCGGTGGTGTGGGAGGTCGATGCCGAAATCGAGCGAGCGTTGCGTACCGACCCCAGCCCTCCACAGTGTCCTGAGGGTCGGAAGTACGTTCCGCTCGAGATTCGGGATCGACTCATTTACTGGGCTCACACGTCACCCTCCTCTGGACATCCGGGTATTGGCCGGACAGTGCATTGTCTTAGCACTAAATACTGGTGGCCCACGTTAGCCAGGGATGTGAGGGTTTATGTCTCCTCCTGCTCGGTGTGCGCCCAGTGTAAGGCGCCCAGACACCTGCCCAGGGGTAAGTTACAACCCCTGCCCGTTCCACAACGACCATGGTCCCACCTCTCGGTGGATTTTGTGACAGACCTTCCCCTCTCTCAGGGGAATACCACCATCCTGGTCGTTGTGAACCGGTTCTCTAAGGCCTGTCGTCTTCTCCCTATGTCGGGTCTTCCTACTGCCCTACAAACCGCAGAGGCCCTATTTACCCACGTCTTCCGGCATTACGGGGTACCTGAGGATATAGTGTCTGATCGAGGCCCCCAGTTTACCTCCCGAGTATGGAGAGCGTTCATGGAGCGTTTGGGGGTCTCGGTGAGCCTTACCTCAGGGTACCACCCGGAGAGTAACGGGCAGGTAGAACGAGTCAACCAGGATGTGGGTAGGTTTCTGAGGTCGTATTGCCAGGACCGGCCTGAGGAGTGGGCTCGGTACATTCCCTGGGCCGAGATGGCCCAGAACTCTCTCCGCCACTCCTCTACCAACCTAACCCCCTTCCAATGTGTGTTAGGTTACCAGCCGGTTCTGGCACCTTGGCAGCAGAGCCAGATCGAGGCCCCTGCGGTGGATGATTGGATGAGGCGCTCGGAGGAGACGTGGAACGCTGCACACGTCCACCTGCAGCGGGCCATCCGTCGTCACAAGGCGAGCGCCGATCTCCACCGCAGTGAGGGGCCGGTGTACGCACCCGGAGATCGAGTCTGGCTCTCTACCAGAAACCTACCCCTCCGCCTGCCCTGCCGGAAGCTGGGTCGGCGGTTTGTGGGGCCTTTTAAAGTCCTGAGAAGATTGAACGAGGTGTGTTATAGGTTACATCTGCCTGTTGAATATAAGAATATTAACCCCTCGTTCCATGTGTCTCTTCTCAGGCCGGTGGTAGCTGGTCCACTCCAGGAAGGTGAGATAGGAGAGACTCCTCCGCCCCCACTGGACATCGAGGGGGCTCCGGCGTACACCGTTCGGTCCATCTTGGACTCAAGACGCCGGATGGGGGGTCTCCAGTATCTCGTGGAGTGGGAGCGGTACGGCCCGGAGGAGCGGTGCTGGGTGCCGCGGAGGGACATCCTAGACCCATCTCTCCTGTCGGAGTTCCACCGGGACCATCCCGCGCGCCCTGCTCCGCGTCCTCCTGGTCGTCCCCGAGGCCGGGGTCGGCGCACGGCTGGAGCCGCGCGTCAAGAGGGGGGGGTACTGTCACGGTTTCGGCCGAGGCTGCTCCTCCTCCTTGTTCGGGCAGGTTTCGGCGGTCGTCGTCCCCGGAGTACTAGCTGCCACTGATCTATGTTTCATGTTCCTTTAGTTTTGTCTTGATGTTGTACACCTGTGTCTAGTTAGTCCTCGTTAGTGTCCTATTTAGTTCTCGTTGTGTGTGTTTGGTGTTGTGTGTGATTGCTCTTCTGTTTTGGTGTTCTGAGCTACGTACTTCCCTCCGTTGTTTGGAGAGGTTTTCGCACATGTTAGTGCGCCTTTTTGTTTGACGCCTGTGTGCGCCTTTATTTCGCCTCCGGGCTTATTGTGCTCGTTTACTACGTGAATAATTCACTAAAGTCTTTTGGACTTAGCTTCTGCGTCCTGCGCTTGATTCCTGCACCACACCCACCTTCAGCACCCCTGACAGTCATGCAGAAAGTAGATGTCTTAACCGACTTGCCAAAACTATAGTTTGTTAACAAGAAATGTGTGGAGTGGTTGAAAAACGAGTTTTAATGACTCCAACCTAAGTGTATGTAAACTTCCGACTTCAACTGTCTGTATATATATATATATATATATATATATGTGTGTGTGTGTGTGTGTGTGTGTATGTATATATATGTATATGTGTGTATATATATATATGTATGTATATGTATTTTAAATGTATGTATGTACAGTGAGGGGAAAAAAGTATTTGATCCCCTGCTGATTTTGTACGTTTGCCCACTGACAAAAATGGTAGGTTTATTTGAACAGTGAGAGACAGAATAACAACAACAAAAAATCTAGAAAAACTAATGTCAAAAATGTTATAAATTGATTTGCATTTTAATGAGGGAAATAAGTATTTGACCCCCTCTCAATCAGAATGATTTCTGGCTCCCAGGTGTCTTTTATACAGGTAACGAGCTGAGATTAGGAGCACACTCTTAAAGGGATTGCTCCTAATCTCAGTTTGTTACCCGTATAAAAGACACCTGTCCATAGAAGCAATCAATCAATCAGATTCCAAACTCTCCACCATGGCCAAGACCAAAGAGCTCTCCAAGGATGTCAGGGACAAGATTGTAGACCTACACAAGGCTGGAATGGGCTACAAGACCATTGCCAAGCAGCTTGGTGAGAAGGTAACAACAGTTGGTGCGATTATTCACAAATGGAAGAAACACAAAAGACTGTCAATCTCCCTCGGCCTGGGGCTCCATGCAAGATCTCACCTCGTGGAGTTGCAATGATCATGAGGACGGTGAGGAATCAGCACAGAACTACACGGGAGGATCTTGTCAATGATCTCAAGGCAGCTGGGACCATAGTCACCAAGAAAACAATTGGTAACACAATACGCCGTGAAGGACTGAAATCCTGCAGCGCCTGCAAGGTCCCCCTGCTCAGGAAAGCACATATACAGGCCCGTCTGAAGTTTGCTAATGAACATCTGAATGATTCAGAGGAGAACTGGGTGAAAGTGTTGTGGTCAGATGAGACCAAAATCGAGCTCTTTGCCATCAACTCAACTCGATGTGTTTGGAGGAGGAGGAATGCTGCCTATGACCCCAAGAACACCATCCCCACCGTCAAACATGGAGGTGGAAACATTATGCTTTGGGGGTGTTTTTCTGCTAAGGGGACAGGACAACTTCACCGCATCAAAGGGACGATGGATGGGGCCATGTACCGTCAAATCTTGGGTGAGAACCTCCTTCCCTCAGCCAGGGCATTGAAAATGGGTCGTGGATGGGTATTCCAGCATGACAATGACCCAAAACACACGGCCAAGGCAACAAAGGAGAGCCTCAAGAAGAAGCACATTAAGGTCCTGGAGTGGCCTAGCCAGTCTCCAGACCTTAATCCCATAGAAAATCTGTGGAGGGAGCTGAAGGTTCGAGTTGCCAAACGTCAGCCTCGAAACCTTAATGACTTGGAGAAGATCTGCAAAGAGGAGTGGGACAAAATCCCTCCTGAGAAGTGTACAAACCTAGTGGCCAACTACAAGAAACGTCTGACCTCTGTGATTGCCAACAAGGGTTTTGCCACCAAGTACTAAGTAATGTTTTGCAGAGGGGTCAAATACTTATTTCCCTCATTAAAATGCAAATCAATTTATAACATTTTTGACATGCATTTCTCTGGATTTTTGTTTTGTTATTCTGTCTCTCACTGTTCAAATAAACCTACCATTAAAATTATAGACTGATCATGTCTTTGTCAGTGGGCAAACGTACAAAATCAGCAGGGGATCAAATACTTTTTTCCCTCACTGTATGTATGTATGTATGTATACATACATGGCCATTCACTGCAGACAGGACAAGCCCATCGCCATCAGCACAAAGAGTCTCAGCTTCCCCAGCCCACCATTGCCAGTGTACCGAAGCCAGTTAAAGGACTATGGCTACGTTTACACAGGCAGCCCAATTTTGATATTTATTTCACTAATTGGTATTTTGACCAATCAGATCAGTTCAGAAAAAGATCTGATGATAAGACCAATTAATGGGAAAAATATCAGAATTGGGCTGCCTGTATAAACGCAGCCAGTGTGGCTCAGCATAAGACCATGTAGAACAGGCTTCTCCATTCCTGTTCCTGGAGAGCTACCCTCCTGTAGGTTTTCACTTCAGCCCCAGTTGTAACTAACCTGGTTCAGCGTATCAATCAGCTAATTATTAGAATCAGGTGTGCTAGATTAGGGTTGGAGTGAAAACCTACAGGACGGTAGCTCTCCAGGAACAGGGTTGGAGAACCCTGATGTAAAACCACCATAAAATAAATATGGATATTTTCTATCAATCTTCTAAATTTGTCTGCCCTTATAGATTCACAGAATATATTTATATAAGCTGTACAGGGCTCTGTAGCATCAAACAGACGCTAGACATTCAGCTATCCAAATAATGTTTGTTTATTTGTCAAAATCTAAAATACAGGAGTGTACACTATTTAATGTTAACTCAAGAGAACTGGGTATTCACCAACAATGTTATATGGTAAAAGTAACATACAACAAAAATAGTATGAACAGTGTAGTACAGTTCAATATGTCAGAGTGTGTCTCAGGTGTAGAGACACAGAAGTGCAGAGAACTGTAGTTACTGATTGTTACACCAGATAATGTGATTTACCCAAAGATTTTTGCAGACATCTTGTCTATTTCAAGTCTTCTCTCATTGATCGAGACAGGTAGGTGTCCACCCCAAAGTGCTGAATGTCATGATGACAGAGACCTGTCTCGATCAATGAGTGAGAAGACTTGAAACGATGGCGGCGCACATATTGTTGGATTAATTTATGGAGCAAAACAAGTATTTATTTTAATAACGGAGCATTTTCTAAATTCAAACTGACCCCCTGCAACTGGACACAGACATTTTATGAGACCTCTTTTTCCCGAATCAAGGACGAAGACGGCATCGCTAAGGTCGGTCGAAGTTTCTCTGTGCTACACCAAACAGTACTTATCCTGTAACGCCCAGTAATGGATCCCAAATATCTTTGGTTAAATCACATTATCTGGTGTAACAATCTGTAGCTAAGAGAACTGGTGATCAGCAGATGATGGGAGAGGTGGTTATGATGAAATTGCCATTCCAAAGAAACATACAGTAAGTTCAGGGAATACTTGTAAAGCTGTGGGAGGAGTGTTGTCATGATCAAACTGCCATTCAACTCCTCATGAGTCATCTGCTTGAAATCCAGCATAATGTCTAATCTCTCGAGAGGGATACAGTTCACGGGATACAGTTCTGTTACAGTTACATGCAAAAGGAATTATGTTTCTGTGTCTAGAATCCACTCCAGGAAGAAGACCAGGCACCACACGGTATTGTCTGTGAGACTAAAAACAAAAAAAATTATACTCGATTGTACAGTTTGTACAACAGTTGAACCGTGCCAGCATAACATCAACAATAGGGTAGACTAGTTGAACATGCATACATGTGCACAGGCACAGAGATTACATTTACAACATTATCTAGCCTAATAGAAAGAAATATTGCATAACCCTCAACCTTTGCACAGTGACCAAACCATACAAAAGACCCTAGGTAGGTAGGCAGACAGTATCTACATACAGCCATGTCTATCAGGCATGCTTAGGCAGATATTTTTATAGTAAAACCAGCTTCAGTTTTAGAGATTTACAACAATAAAATGTTGTATTATTGTTTCTCCTCACTGTTTGCTAGTAAACGTTTCTAGCTAGCTTGCTGGATATGCAATACTTGTTATTTACATCTGTTTGGAATCCTATCTTGCGTCATGCCTATAATTTTGTGAGATTGAAATGCATCAAAGGTCATAATCATAACCAATGTCAACCCTCGTCAATCATGTTACATAGCTAGCTTATTATTTACAGTTGCTGATATTTGTTAACAAGTTACAAATGCAAGGCGTGGCACATGATAAGTTATTAGGCGCCAGGCTAACTAGCTAGCCAACTCCAATCATGTGCTAACGTTTGCTGGTAAACCTAGGTGACTGGTTGTAACGTTGTAGCTTGCTGTTACGTAGTTAGCCATATCGACGACTAAAAAGAGAAGAGGTTTTACAATCGAGATACAAAAGATCTCCGAATGTAAAACCTCTTCAATTTTTTTCCATATATATGGCTACCGGAAGTTTTTTAGCTAGCTAGCTACATAGCTAGCTACATAGCTAGCTAAGTTAGCAAACAGAAAAATAATTCAATTTCCCCCCACTGTAACACAGTAGTACACTATATATACAAGAGTATATGGACACCCCTTCAAATTAGTAGATTTGGCTATATCAGCCACACCCGTTGCTGACAGGTGTTTAAAATCGAGCACACAGCCATGCAATCTCCATAGACAAACATTGACAGTAGAATGGCCTTACTGAAGAGCTCAGTGACTTTCAACGTGGCACTGTCTAGCCCTGCTAGCGCTGCCCTGGTCAAATGTAAGTGCTGTTATTGTGAAGTGGAAACGTCTAGGAGGAACAACGGCTCAGCCAGCAAGTGGTAGGCCACACAAGCTCACAGAATAGTGCTGAAGGGCGTAACGCACAGAAATCGTCTATCCTCGGTTGCAACACTCACTACCGAGTTCCAAACTGCCTCTGGAAGCAATGTCAGCACAATAACTGTTCGTCGGGAGCTTCATGAAATGGGTTTCCGTGGCTGAGCAGCCGCACACAAGCCTATGATCACCATGCGCAATGCCAAGCGTCAGCTGTAGTGGTGTAAAGCTCGCCGCCACTGGACTCTGGAGCAGTAGAAATGCGTTCTCTGGAGTGATGAATCACACTTCACCATCTGGCAGTCCAACGGACAAATCTGGGTTTGGCGGATGCCAGGAGAATGCTACCTGCCCGATTGCATAGCGCCAACTGTAAAGTTTGGTGGAGGAGGAATAATGGTCTGGGGCTGTTTTTCATGGTTCGGGCTAGGCCCCTTAGTTCCAGTGAAGGGAAATCTTAACACAACAGTATGCAATGACATTCTAGACAGTTTGGGGAAGGCCCTTTCCTGTTTCTGCATGACAATGCCCCAGTGCACAAAGCGAGGTCTATACAGAAATGGTTTGTCGAGATCGGTGAGGAAGAACTTGACTGGCCTGCACAGAGCCATGACCTCAACCCCATCGAACACCTTTGGGATGAATTGGAACGCCAACTGCGAGCCAGGCCTATTCGCCCAACATCAGTGCCCGACCTCACTAATGCTCTTGTGGCTGAATGGAAGCAAGTCCCCCCAGCAATGTTCCAACATCTAGTGTAAATCCTTCCCAGAAGAGTGGAGGCTGTTATAGCAGCAAAGGGGGACCAACTCCATATTAATGCCCATGATTTTGAATGAGATGTGACGAGCAGGTGTCCACATACCTCTGGTCATATAGTGTATGTTAGCCAGCAATACGCAACATGGGTTTCAGTAGATAAACTAAAGTTAGCTAGCTAGCTAGGTAGCTTCCAGGAAAAAGAACTCAGCTAGGCACCGTAATTGTCATCTGCCCTCTTGGGGCTGGCATCGGCTGTAGCTGAGCTTCTAACGTTAGCTAAATCCAACTGTTTGCTCTTTTCCGGTTGAAACATATATTTTTGAATGTGACCATGTAGCTAATAGATGCTCCATCGTCAAATTCGTGTTGATGAGAGGAATCACTTGAAGCCATTGTGTCTGGTCAGTTCTTTCAATTTTGCCCAAAGGACTGTTGTTAGTGTCCGCCTCCTTTTCAAAAAAGCCTGCATTGGGGAGGGACGGGGGCCAAAGCACGAAGCACCGCCCAACACAAGTTTCTTTCAGAAACTGGAAAAAATGTGTCTGCTTATACAGTGGCTTGCGAAAGTATTCACCCTCGTTGGCATTTTTCCTATTTTGTTGCCTTACAACCTGGAATTAAAATGGATTTTTGGGGGGTTTGTATCATTTGATTTACACAACATGCCTACCACTTTGAAAAAACAGAACTTGAGCGTGCATAACTATTCACCCCCCCAAAGTCAATACTTTGTAGAGCCACCTTTTGCAGCAATCCAGCTGCAAGTCTCTTGGGGTATGTCTCTATAAGCTTGTCACATCTAGCCACTGGGATTTTTTGCCCATTCTTCAAGGCAAAACTGCTACAGCTCCTTCAAGTTGGATGGGTTCTGCTGGTGTACAGCAATCTTTAAGTCATACCACAGATTCTCAATTGGATTGAGGTCTGGGCTTTGACTAGGCCATTCCAAGACATTTACATGTTTCCCCTTAAACCACTCAAGTGTTGCTTTAGCAGTATGCTTAGGGTCATTGTCCTGCTGGAAGGTTTCCCTCAAGAATTTCCCTGTATTTAGCGCCACCCATCATTCCTTCAATTCTGACCAGTTTCCCAGTCCCTGCCGATGAAAAACATCCCCACAGCATGATGCTGCCACCACCATGCTTCACTGTGGGGATGGTGTTCTTGGGGTGATGAGAGGTGTTGGGTTTGCGCCAGACATAGCGTTTTCCTTGATGGCCAAAAACCTCAATTTTAGTTTCATCTGACCAGAGTACCTTCTTCCATATGTTTGGGGTGTCTCCCACATGCCTTCTGGCGAACACCAAACGTGTTTGCTTATTTTTTAAAATAAGAAATTGCTTTTTTCTGGCCACTCTTCCGTAAAGCCAAGCTCTGTGGAGTGTACAGCTTAAAGTGGTCCTATGGACAGATACTCCAATCTCCGCTGTGGAGCTTTGCAGCTCCTTCAGGGTTATCTTTGGTCTCTTTGTTGCCTCGCTGATTAATGCCCTCCTTGCCTGGTCCGTGAGTTTTGGTGGGCGGCACTCTCTTGGCAGGTTTGTTGTGGTGCCATATTCGTTTTAATAATGGATTTAATGGTGCTCCGTGGGATGTTCAAAGTTTCTGTTATTTTTTTATAACCCAACCCTGATCTGTATTTCTCCACAACTTTGTCCCTGACCTGTTTGGAGAGCTCCTTGGTCTTCATGGTGCCGCTTATTTGGTGGTGCCCCTTGCTTAGTGGTGTTGCAGACTCTGGGGCCTTTCAGAACAGGTGTATTGTCACGTTCGTTGATTACAGGATTGGACCAAGGTGCAGCGTGGAATGCATACATGTTTATTTACTAAGATAACACACAACAAAAGCAACGAAACGTGAAGCTCACAATGGCTACACACAAACAAGAGTCAAGATCCCACAACATAGGTAGGCAAAATGGCTACCTAAGTATGATCCCCAATCAGAGACAACGATCGACAGCTGCCTCTGATTGGGAACCACACCCGGCCAACATAGAACTAGAATATCTAGATCATACACACAGAAATTCACACCCTGACCAAACCAACTAAAGAAAACCGGGCTCTCAAGGGCGTGACATGTATATATACTGAGATCATGTGACAGATCATGTGACACTTAGATTGCACACAGGTTATTTAACTAATTATGTGACTTCTGAAGGTAATTGGTTGCACCAGATCTTATTTAGGGGCTTCATAGCAAAGGTGGTGAATACATATGCACGCACCACTTTTCAGTTATTTTTATTTTTTATTTTTTTGAAACAAGTTATTTTTTTCATTTCACTTCACCAATTTGGACTATTTTGTGTATGTCCATTACATGAAATCTAAATAAAAATCAATTTAAATTTAAACGCCAAGGGGGATGAGTACTTTTGCAAGGCACTGTATATTAAGCAATGAATCCGCCGATAGGAACATCATTGAAAAATATCCAATGGCTCTATCGAACAAGGACAACCATATATACACCCCCCCCCCCCCCCCCCCCCCCCCCCCATCAATTCACCGGAAGACGTCATAGGGTGTATCATTCAGCGCGCAAAGCCCTAACCTGCCTTCCTCCTGGGCAATTATGTGTGAAACACATCTCACTGTCCTAGATATGCCTCAGATATGATGACAACGAGCCCAGATTCCCCCATGGTGAAATTCCACCTTTAAACTGACAAATATAAGGCTGTGTAAAGCTCACTCCTCTCTGGTCTGTCTGGTGTTGCCCATATAAAACATAAATGGGCATGAAGCAATAAAGCAGCTCTTGCCTTTCCATCACCTTATGAAATCCTGGTTAGGAGCACTCATGTGGAAGCCATTTAGTGTGCACCAAAGCAATGATATATTAAACAATTTTAAAAGGGCTGTAAAGGGCACTTTACTGTGTTGTCAAGATGTTCCAAGGCAGAAAAATTGAGGTAGAACCCTGATTGGGTACCGCTGATGTCTCGCTGACCAATAACAGAGTAACTGTCGGAAAGATTATTTTAAATGTGCACACGCTTCTGTATGAGAGCCATGGCTAATGCAGTGAATAAATAACTAATGGAGGATGTTTTTAATCAACTGACATGTGAATGATGGAGATCTGGGATGGCAGGTCCTTGGGAACACAGGCCGACCTGGATTATAGTGGTGCTAACAGGGGAGAAGCCAGACGGGTAGCACCTCGACACGTCATCCAGCCTGGATGGAATAGGTGTGAGGTCATGCCTGTGTGTGTGTGTGTGTGTGTGTGTGTGCGTGTGGGTTTTGTCTGTGTGTGCCCAGACACACAGTAAGGCTGCACTATTTGAGACCCAAGACAAGCCTATGTTCCTACTAACATACTAACACCCATATGTTTTTTTATAGAAAGCACAGTGTACAAAAGCCTACTGTGTAATCATTTTAAAATATGCAAATGACCCTAATGGTGTCACAGATACCTCGGGATGGAGACGTCCTCTCTGGCACACACACATGGATACATGTTATCTATTGTAAGTTCCACACTGTTACCAGAACTGTGTTTACAGATAATTTGGCTCATTTCCATAATGCAATCTGCCTCCCATCTGGTATAACTCATTTTAATTAAGACGGGTAATTCCCCCCCAAAATTTGGAGGCCTAATCATTAAAATGTCCACATTTTTGTTTGTTCTTGACGTTTGATGACAATGCCCAGTGCGGCTTGGGTCAGGTAAGAGCCCAAACACCTGTCAGACGTCCGTCTCCCGGCTGGTTCCACCTCCCAGCCTCCTCTCCTCTCCACACTGCTGCAGCCGACAGCCAGGCAGCCGCTCCTCTTTCTCTCCAACGCTTCACTGCCCACTTCTGTGGCCAGATGTTTATGACGTTGCAGAGACAGCAGAAGCATCCATTATTGCTTTTTACCATGTGAAAACAGTACTCTGTCTATGTGTAATTGTCAACCAAAAAAATCCAGACTGGCACCATGTTGTTTTTCTACAGATCTCTTGTCCAGGTGGTACAGTAACAGTGAGTTGACAGGATCTGTTGCTTTATCAGCCTACTGGGAGGACTAATTGGTTATTTACAGTAGCTCAGTGTTTTAAAATGTGTTTGAATTCACATCCTGAATGTCTGCTTGCACTCACACATGTATCTCATTAGGTTGTCACAACTTGATTACACACACAATCTATTGGATCCTGTTTGAATGCTAGATCCAGTTACTGAATTTCATAGACAGAGTTTTCCATGAGGAAATATCCAAACGCTCAAAAAAATTGTCCAAAACAGACTGATCCTTTAGAATAATTATTGATTGTCAATAGAAAACGCAAGTTGGTTGTCTTGCTTGGCATTTCACCACTCTTCCCAACCCTTCAGTCAGAGTCCTGCCAAACCTTTCCTCCCTTATCAGCGGCAAACAGAACCCTCTGTTTGGCAAATCCGTGGCAGTTCAAATTGGGGCTAATGTCTTCTTCTTTGTGTGAGCGGCCGATCACATCGCATGGATAAAGCGATTATGGAAATCCTACGGTGGTGTAAAAATCAGCTTTTAGGGACCTGGGAAGGCAGTTGACATTGAGTCAAGAGAGATGGAAAGGGCTGGGGAGTGTGGAGTATTGTATTGGAAATGTTGGGCTGTTCCATAATGATACACGTTTTTGACAGTTTTGATATTGATCTGTCACCTTGTCTGGATTTCACGTTCATCAGCAAAAACT
Source organism: Coregonus lavaretus (assembly GCF_964263955.1). Taxonomy (NCBI): domain Eukaryota; kingdom Metazoa; phylum Chordata; class Actinopteri; order Salmoniformes; family Salmonidae; genus Coregonus; species Coregonus lavaretus. The sequence goes on along the minus strand of NC_140007.1, from coordinate 22,320,519 downwards.
GATTGTTCTTGATGAACCAGGGTACACAACATTTTGGGCAACATTTTGGCCAGGTTCCCTCAAGTCACCGAACATTAGACAGAATAAGCCTCTGATGAAGACAGGTGGTTCATCATTATCTCAGGAACGACGACCATTATTGATAAAGTGTATTAAAATTAAGTTTGATTTAGCTAAACCGGTATTCATGAGCAATCTACATCATTATCTAATATTTCAGACTCAGATTTCAGACAGGCGAGGATGATGATGAATTACATTTTATCCCAATTAGTCAAGGTTTGGGGCCATGGCACAGCAGTGGGAGAGATTAGGAATGTAATTTCAGAGAGCAAGCCAGTGTGTCTGGGCATGACACTGGTGTTGTGAGGAGATAAATAGGACTTTGGTGGGTGGTGTGCTGTATGAATGCCCTCTAGACTTATTATAGAGACATTACTCAAAGGTGCTGTTCGGGGAGTTGATTCACTCTCATAAGGACATGTACAATGTAATAAGGATTTAAGAGTGAGGTTATAAGCACTTATAAGAGTTTTAACAACTGATGCCCTTATTATGTTGAAGCTATGCCAGTAATGCCACTTAGATTTCATAATTGTAGTTATGTCATATGTTTCAAGCTTCCGTCATGGGCTATGCGAAATGCAATAAATCTCATAAACTGTTTTACAGATTTAAACATGGATTTTTCTGATCCGTTTATAAGTCTGTAGATTTAAATTGGGAGGATAGATTTCTCTGTTAAGGCATGGTTGCATTGGGCCATTTTTCTGCTTATGCATAGGGACATATTATGTGATGTGCAATTTGGTGGTTTTATTTGGATTTAAAATGTAGTTCTATGACCATGTTAGACATATTTGATCTATAATGCATAAGTTGACCAAGGTGTAACAGTTTGCCAAACTTGGCACTTTGAATTATGTTTTGTCCCCACACTATTGACGGTATTGTCTGTATGCTCTTTGTGTGTTCCCCAAGGTCACCATTACAAGGGTTCATAGTACAGTAGCTATTTGTGTTCACATACTGTACATTCTTCTCCTAAATCCCTTAGAAAACTCAGAACCAGTGTATCCTGCCTTAGCAACAACACACAATAATGCAGGAATCTATAGTAATGCATACTGTACTTACATTTTCCCTATTCAGGCAAATTGAGTGAGTATTAGGGCTTTCAAGAGAACCAGGATGAATTGCAGTTTCAAATCAGTGTGTAGATGACAAATGAACCACAGAAAATATGAGAAGAGTAACTGCAGCGTGTAGCCTGCTTGGAAAAAATGTGAAACCATGACCTATTCAAAGGGATAATTTGCAAAGATCTGTCATGTCTTGATGGAAATGCTAAGCACATTCATTTAAGACCCCCTCATTTTTTCTGTGTGGTTTAAAAAAGAGGCAGAGGAGTGAACAGGGGATTTGCCATAGCCAGGGATTAGATGAGGGGAAGCCTTTGATGGATTCAATTATTACTGAGAGTTTGTGAAGGAAAAGGGGGGGACATCAAAGAGTGCAGGCGATTAACTCACTGCTAACTCTGAGGCGGGCGTAGGCTAATCTTAAAGGTGACACCAAACATCTTGTTGGCACTTGAATCCCAATCTGGGCATGTGAGGGCTGAGCCTGTTGTTTAATTAGCTTGGATAACTTTAGTCCTGTCCTCTAGGAAGGGAAATCACAGAGGCCAAGCACCAAACCTAGACTCACCTCTCCCTCACTTCCCCAAGTCAGGAGGTCTGGCTCTGCTGCAGCTTCCATCTGGGGGACGGTTGGTAGGGATGTTACGCAATAACGCAATGCAGTTACAAGAGCCGCAGTGTGGGAATCTTGGAGAGAGAGAGAGGCTGTTGATGTGTCACAATCCCCATGTTCTCTGATTAGTTCATTATTCTGGAGGATTTGGTTTAGTTGTTGAGGAATATCTACAAAAATGTTCTATTGCTCCTGTTGATAAAAGGCTTTAAAACTAGCTGTAGGTCACCTGCATTGAGCTGCTAATCATGTCAATATAGTGGAACACGTGAGATAATGGGCCTTGTGGGTATGTGTATGAAGTCAGGGGATGGGATTAATGATTTATTCTGCTCTGCCCTATGAAAAGAGCCTAATTGATGAATGAGTGTTATCTCAATACCAATTCTGTGGCTCTGAGACAGAAGTTAATAGAGCATAAACAGGCTCTGTGTTATTTATCATTCAGCATTAAAATGCCAAAGAGTTTATCATTGAGCCTCATATTCCCTTGTATTTTGAACAATGCTTCTTGGAGTTTACAGTTTAGCAAGTATTGGAGGATCAAGGGCATAAGTCTACTTTGACCGAGGATGTGCTCGGTTTGTTGTTTATTCTGGCATAAAATCTAGTCTGGCATATTGACGAGGAAACTAAATATGGCTGCCATCAATTCATTATCTGACATCTTTACAAACATGATGTCATATATTTATGAATTAAATATGGGCAGAATTGGTGACTTCCAGTCATTTAAATAAATGATTCAAAGACTTTCTTCACTGGTGCCATGTAGTTTTTATGGTACAGTATGTAGGCTACATCATTGGCCAGAAATATAGCTTTGAGTGCCTTTTGAAAATGACATGAGTGATGGCATATGAGTCATGACTGGTTGCCAGTCCATTTTTCTGAACTCGATAACAAGATGGTAATCTCAGTAATCAATGCTCATCAATTTTATATAATTTACTCATAATTATTTTATCATCACTTCCACAATGAGTAAAACCAGCTACGATCACATAACTTCCTGGTAGTCATTGTTGAATTATTCTGTAATACATGATTGCTTTGTTTTTGTTCACTCTTGTGTGAAATATCACCTCATTGTTGTAGCTATCAGAGCAGTGAAATAACCTTGGTAGTGCACACACAGGTCCACAGTGGCATTGTGTAAATACAAGCACATGTAACTGCTCTAAAATCCTCTTCAGCAAAGCCTTGAAGGACATGTTACCAGCTTCTGTATCTATAAGAGATGATATCTCTTACTGTGTCCTCTCACCTCCCATGTGTTGACACAATGAGGTGATCTGTAGCTGATGATCGGTAATGACCTCCTCTTTATCATGCCTCATACAGACACAACAATGGGGCCTGTGTACCATTCTCCTTGTATACCTCCTCTGAGTCTAGACATATAATGGACTTTCAGGCTGGGTCCAGCCAACACTTTGTGTGATAACAAAATATGGGCATATAATCCCTCTGCAACCCATCCTTCCTGCTCATCCCTGGATGTAGCAGCAGATCACGTCACTTGGTGAACACACATATTACCTAACTTCTGTCAGTCCTTGGAGAGTGAAAGCAATTAAACTGTAGGTCTATGGTCCCAAGTCTGGATTGGTCCAGATTCCCTAAACTCTCTGGTTGGTGTAATCATTAAGTTAGTGGCTGAGAGCCAGCTGTAGGGATTCTCCTGGACCTTGAGCTGAGCAGCACCTGTACTTGCATTGATACTCAGTTCAAAAGCCCTTCAATTATGAATTTGCCAATTTATTCCTTCAAGCTCTGGTTCATTGATTCCACCTCGCCAGAACTTTGAGAATGATAAGTATTCCCAAACGCAGCAGAATTCCTTAAAGCACAATGCCTGACCAAAGTGTTCCTTCATCTCAGTCCAACCATAGAGAGCTCTCCCTATGGAGACTCTCTCTGCCAGTGTTTTGAGGTCGGGGCCATCCAGTCTATCATACAGGTGTAGGATCTTCATTTGAGCCAGTTTGCTACAGCAGGAAAATACAGTAAATGTCAATTATTATATGGATTATAATTATTGGACATTTTTGTAGGGGTTGATATATTTTTCATAACGGAAAATCAAGTCTGAAATTTCAAAGTGGAAATTACAAACTTCAGAAGCCTTTTAACCTCAAATACACTACAAGTTTAACGTTTCCTGCATTGTAGGAAAGCTCTTCTGCAACAGGCTGATCAAATTAAGATCCTACATCTGTACAACTCAAGAGTTCATATACTGGCAGTGCCATGCTTATTGCTGTGTTTATATCCCTATATTAGTAAATGATGCAAGAGGTAGACAACTAGCATGATATTGCACTTCTACATCCAACAACATTCTGTGATATATGTTAGGGTAGTGTATCATAAAGTATAATGGAAGACCTGCTTCGAAGAAATTGTAAAAGTGTTCAATTAAATTCTCATCCTTTATCCAAATTGATTGAGAATACTAATGTGTCTTTTAAAAGGCCATTACCTAATTGGATGCAACCTCATTCATAACAGCAACATGATTCGGCAAAGCTGTTAACACGTCTCTTCTCTACTTTAAGTAAATGAGACACCCAGTCTCATTGCCGTTTTAAGTCTCCTCCCTTGTTTTGTATGTCACTCATACGACTCCATGCTCATTAATCAGACAATCAATAGAGCGGAATGCAGAGGGAAAAAGTGAAACACAGATCAATAAAATGCAACATATTCTGAGTGTATGTGGGGGCTGACTGTCAAACAATGTGATTGGAGGCAGAAGGCAACTTTTTCATTTTCCAAAGTGGTTCTAAAGCAGTGTCTCACGCCTGTGGATTGGGATTAAATTAGGCCCGCAATGACAGAAAGATGCATACAGAATCCCTGGCTCCATCCATCCTGACAGCTAACTGGGGCTTCAGACTCGCTCTTGGATAAGTGGAACGGACACAAGAGCATAGGGCCATTTAAAAAAATGTGCCCACAGAAAACTAACCCCCGAGAACCCCATGTGTAGCATGGACAAAGCAGCTCTGCGCCACAGAGAATGAATTGAGTTGGATGGATAGAAAATATTCTTACCTATCCAGAGGTTGTACAGGAGATATAAATGATTTGGCCTCTGTAATTGTACAGAGCCATTCCTCTGAATTATTCATAAAACACCCAGGTGTATGATTTTTGAATGTGACTGCTGTCCGACAGTATGAGGCTGAAAGTGAGGTCTGAATTCTGCATACAAGACTACTTCAAGACCTCTTGTTTCATTCTACTTCATTTTCAGCACAGTTATTACCTGCCTGTCATGTTCTTCCACATTTACTTTATCCACAGATTTTTTATAAACTGCACCTGTTATTTTCTCCCACTGTCTTTATAAGTCAGTGTTTTGGTAAACAGTTCTTGGCTCGGCTTGGCTAAACTGTCCTGCCTGCTCTTCCTGGTCAGGACTGTATCTGCAGGGCCTGTCCTGGGGGAATCTATCGCTATAGTAACAGTAACTACCTTTAATAGTACCTCTGAGGGGTTGTGTGTTTTGGACTGTGTAATCCCTGAATATCCAAGGCATATTTCTGTCCATGCCCTGCCTACTGGGAGAGTGGTACCCTATCTGTCCCCATCCTACTGTGTACCCCTGGAGATGGCTCTCCATTTAACAATAGTGTCTCACAATGACTTCAATAAACCGAATAAAAGTCATTTTAGTGGATACAACATCTGGATCATATTATGATATCTAAAGGTCAAGAATGTGGCGATGATCCCCCTCAGTTAATTTCAAGATGAAACACAATTGACATTTATAAAGTGTGTACACAGACCTGCTAAAACACATCACCATTATAAAAACATCCACCTTCTGTGACGCAGCGCTTGTGGCCTGCGGCATAAAACAGCAATATCCTCCTCACTCTGCTGGAGTCTCTTTTTAACTGAAGAAATTACACAGTAGCTTCATAGACTATAGAAGAGGTGAAGAGTGTACTGGAGTCACCCAGCTAGGAGTGTGATTGTGATGGGGTAGCAGCAGCGCTTTAGGTGTGTGTTGTGGAGATGGGGGTAGAAGCTGTGCTTGTGTGTGCAGTTATTTTGTGTTTTTGCAGCCACATATTTCTGTTCCCCTTAGTATTGAGAGTGCTCTGCTAATGAGCCCCCCCCAGCATGCATTACTTATTTATAAACCCCACACCCCCAGAGGCAGCCTGCCTTTTGCCGCCTGTTTTCCTCTTTCTCTGTAATCCTTCCCTTTTGTCTGGAGGAGCAGCTCTTCCGCTCTCACTCGATTTATCCCTCCTCAGAAGTTGTACCTTCACACACATACATATTCATGACCGTGTTACTTCTTCTCTCAAAAATATCAGCCAGTGAAAGGGAGTCACCATTGATTTGTAGAGGAATGTGCATACAGTGAGGGAAAAAAGTATTTGATCCCCTGCTGATTTTGTATGTTTGCCCACTGACAAAGAAATGATCAGTCTATAATTTTAATGGTAGGCTTATTTGAACAGTGAGAGACAGAATAACAACAAAAAAATCCAGAAAAACGCATGTCAAAAATGTTAGAAATTGATTTGCATTTTAATGAGGGAAATAAGTATTTGACCCCCTCTCAATCAGAAATATTTCTGGCTCCCAGGTGTCTTTTATACAGGTAACGAGCTGAGATTAGGAGCACACTCTTAAAGGGAGTGCTCCTAATCTCAGTTTGTTACCTGTATAAAAGATACCTGTCCACAGAAGCAATCAATCAATCAGATTCCAAACTCTCCACCATGGCCAAGACCAAAGGATGTCATGGACAAGATTGTAGACCTACACAAGGCTGAAATGGGCTACAAGACCATCGCCAAGCAGCTTGGTGAGAAGGTGACAACAGTTGGTGTGATTATTCGCAAATGGAAGAAACACAAAATAACTGTCAATCTCCCTCGGCCTGGGGCTCCATGCAAGATCTCACCTCGTGGAGTTGCAATGATCATGAGAACGGTGAGGGATCAGCCCAGAACTACACGGGAGGATCTTGTCAATGATCTCAAGGCAGCTGGGACCATAGTCACCAAGAAAACAATTGGTAACACACCAAGCCGTGAAGGACTGAAATACTGCAGCGCCCGCAAGGTCCCCCTGCTCAAGAAAGCACATATACATGCCCGTCTGAAGTTTGCCAATGAACATCTGAATGATTCAGAGGAGAACTGGTTGAAAGTGTTGTGGTCAGATGAGACCAAAATCGAGCTCTTTGGCATCAACTCAACTCGCTGTGTTTGGAGGAGGAGGAATGCTGCCTATGACCCCAAGAACACCATCCCCACCGTCAAACATGGAGGTGGAAACATTATGCTTTGGGGGTGTTTTTCTGCTAAGGGGACAGGACAACTTCACCGCATCAAAGAGACGATGGACGGGGCCATGTACCGTCAAATCTTGGGTGGTTTTACCACCAAGGGTTTTACCACCAAGTACTAAGTCTTGTTTTGCAGAGGGGTCAAATACTTATTTCCATATAGGCTACTGAACTGTTGATGGTTGTAGGAAATATGCTACGATTGGTCCGTCAATCTGAGATAGTCAATGTCATCAAACATCATCCTTATACAAATTACTAATAAAGACTGTTAAAGGTTGATATAACAAAAATAGAAAACGTATATCAATTCACAACCACTAATATGAATAACATCCCACCTTGACAATTTGATTAATGTTCTAGGGGGAATATGTTTGTAATTACCAGTTTTTCAGCTTTGTTTACTATCCTGATTGATGTTCTACATCTTTGATCTGCTGTCCTAATTAATGAAGTTGAGGATTCTGGTACTATTTTTTTCTAAATATTCCACACCTAGATACTGTTTCCATGCATACCTGTACCACAAGTGCCCATCTTTATGTGTCAGGCCCAGATTAATTCATCTGTTTTTTATGAAGTGTGAATATGGAAATCCCTGTACATAAAACAGTCTGCAATCCCATTTCTCTCTCTGATCTGTTTACCAAATCCTCTGCCCTGCTTTTAATCCAGGAAGGCAGAGAAGAATGCACAATCTTCCCCCTTTCATGATAGAGAGATGATAATCTGAAAGGTGGGATAGATTTGCAATCTTTTAAAAAGATGATAAAAACAGAATATGTATTCATATGAACATTCTCACTGCACCACTGGTCATTTCAAGTGTAAAATTATTAGACTGTGATTTGATCTCCTCTGTTAGTATTGTAACAGTATTTTGAGTACTGAAGGAGCAAAGTAAGGACGCTGAATTTCATATATGTGGTCCACTTTGGATAATCTTTGTGGATATTTTACTAAAACACTTGCCTTTATTTGAATTCAAACATTGAGTTGTTCAGAGAAAATAATCCTTGAGGATAGTACACAAATAAAACATTCAAGAACATACAGCATCATCCACATATTTTAATTAGCAAAACAAAACACCATGCTTGTCATTTCAACATTAAGTTAGAATCCAATCTTTTAAAAACCTCTGACTGAGTAAAAAAAAGTGCAAATATATACAAAACACTTCATTGCAGCCAGCGTTTAAAGGACTCATTACTACAACTCCTTCAAACTAACGAAATAAAATATAAAAACAAAAATAATAATTTAAAAAGAAACATTTTAAACAAATAATTATACAAAATATATTTATATATTTATATAGAATTAAGGACTAGGCAGAGCAATCATCCATTCGTCAGTCAGTCACAAAGCTACTTTCTCTCCAGACAAAGTTAATCAATTCCATATATCTTTGAAGCTGTAAAGAAATGTGTTACATTAAATCGATTAAAACATTTGGGACAAACAGACAAAACCAACAAATAAATTAGAATTAATTTATCTGAGACAAATGTTTAACTTTTTTACTAGAACACTGACTGAAATGTAGTTATGGATCTAAAACTGACATAGCTTCTACAGTATCTACTTAGAAACATCACAAGTTTGCACTCACTCTTTTCTTCCTTACATGTTACAGGTGCTTTTTTATGTTGCTGTTTATACAACATTACAAAACCAGACGTACGGCCGCGGCTCTGTTCTACAGCCTAATCACCTGGCCCTTCACTAGTTTACATATGATGTATGTGTAACAGTGTTGCTTCCGTCCCTCTCTTTGCCCCAATCTGGGCTCGAAACAGGGACCCTCTGAACACATCGACAACTGCCTCCCAAGAAATATTGTTACCTATCGCTCCACAAAAGCCACATCAAGGTCTCAGAGCGAGTGACATCACTGATTGAAACGCTAATAGCGCGCACCGCTAACTAGCCATTTCACATCGGTTACACTCACCCCCCTTTGACCTCCTGCTCTGCAGCAACCACAGCAGCTGGGTAGAACCCAACTAAGTGATCCAAGTCAACAGCATCAATGTTACAGTGTTGCTTCCGTCCCTCTCTTTGCTCCAACCTGGGCTCGAACCAGAGACCCTCTGAACACATCACCAACTGCCTCCCAAGAAGCATTGTTACCTATCGCGCCACAAAAGCCACCGCCCTTGCAGCGCAAGGGAAACAACTAGTTCAAGGTCTCAGAGCGAGTGACGTCACCGATTGAAACGTAACTAGCTAGCCATTTCACACCGGTTACATATGGCAGGCAGCCAAACTGTACTTTGGATATGATTACAGATTTCACCCCAAAAACCTGATACCTTGTTGCACTTACTATTTTAATTGTTTACTTATGTGGGTAGATTGCAACCAGATTCAAACCCTATGAGATGGCGTTAACCAAGAGGTACTAAGTCAAAATTCAAGACTTCTCTTCCAGATTAAGCTTTAATTTTGTAAAGTGGCTCAAGCAGAGCTTTGATATCTGTAATACACCTGCAATGCTGAAAGGCCAGCTCTGGCAAGTTGGCAGTCATTTCTGACTGAGTCATTTTCACATATGGTGGAAGGTGAAATCCACCCCCAGACCTAGATCCAGATACACTGACCCAATTTCTCTGCCCCAAAATAACACCAGGATGTTGAAACCCATTCTCCTTAATTATCCTCCTGCAGCTCTTAACATGCTAATGAGCTCCAGTTTTATTTGAAAATGTATTTCCCTCAGAGTTCCAAGGCCAAATTCTAAATTGATTTGGAGCTTATCTACAATGTGCATCTTCCATGTAGAAAAACGTGTCTCTCTCTCTCCTGGTGTGGATTTAATGAAATGTGTGATGGGTTATGAAAATATATAATAATGGCTCTTTTGTTCCTGGGCTGATAAGCAAGCCTAATTATTCTACAGTAATGAGTTTGTTTCAGATCCATTTCATTTACATCTAAACAGAGCATCATCGTGTTAAAGGTCACAATGCAAAACAACACCCTGCCAGCATCTAGAGGATTAAGACCTGTACACTGATAGACCAAAGTATTGGTTTAATTTACTAACAATAGATTGTATTTAATCTTTCAGGACTTGATGGATAAAAATAACTGTTAGTTATACTGAAATATTTATATTCAGGGCCAGGACTACCACAAACCTCTGGCTTTAGTAGCACAAATACATATTTGTCTAACATTAGTTATTGGGAACATTGTAATTTGAGGCTTTATCCTATTCAATTAAAACTATTTTAAAGATATGTTTGTACCTGAATTTTTAAACATTATATAATCTATGGTTAACATGTACTATAATATGTGGGTCAAGCCTTACAGCATTATTCAACCCAAAGACAAGAGAGTGATCATTTGATTATTCTCTGTGCCTCCTTTGGTCAGTCTGCATTCCTCACTGTTGTCACCAAACACTAGACGTGGCGATCAAAAGTTTACTTTTCAGTTATGGATGTGAAGGAATTCTGTTATTTACTGAATCTATGATGTATCCTAAATGAACCCGGTCCTGTGAGGGAATTGGCATCAAAAAGACTCCTGCAGCCATGTTACACACTCAGCCTATCGGACAGTACAGAGCACACTAACTGTGTTCAGTCACTAAAACTGCACAAAACAAGAGTTTACATTCTTGTGTAAAATGTAAATAAATATGAAATAAATAAAGACAAAACAATAAATACTTCATCATTGGATAGGGCCGAACTCAAAACCACATGTAAATGTACTCAAATAATATTCAGGTATAAGACCACCAGACTGTATTTCCTCCTAGCAGAGGAGTCCCCTGTCTGTTGTGCTTGGTGTTGCATTACACATTTTGTTCAAGCTGTCATTTGCAATATGGCAAAAATCTGGAACAGAAAGATGACTCCACAGAATGATCATCTCAAGATAGAGAGCCTCTAACATAACTATTGGTTTAGTGTAATCTAATGAAACATGGCTTTCTGTTTTAGAACTAGACGTATTGCTCGTGACGGATCGATTAGATTTAGGATGCTTGATATGGGTAAAAATTGTTTCCACAACAGCAGTGGCCCTGGGCTCTGGATGGGAATTCCTCAGATCCTGACAGATCAGATTCACAGTGGTGCAGACTGACACAGGGATCTAAGTACAATTAGCTGGTCAGTTACAGTAGGGGTGGAACATCTATGAGGAGAGGGCTTCACTTCCTGCTTGAATGCAACACAAAGGCAAGCTTTAAAACGCTGGACTCTGAGCTGAGCCTCACCATCAGCAAAGGTCCATTTGGCCCCGAATTTCAAGAACAAAAAAATAAAGCAAAATAAAAAGGCGCTTTGTAGCTATGGCATTTGAGAGACGAGGGGGATGACCCACCCTCAGCCCAGCCCCAACACTCCCCTCAATTTATGTCACTTAATTAGGCCTCTGGTGCTTCCAGAATTTGGTCTCTTTTGTCCATACACTGCCTCATTCATCACGCACTGGCATCAAACCTCCAACCCTAACACAACAAAACAGAGCCTCAAAGCTTTCCTTTGAGGCCAATAGGTTATGGTCTACTACTTGTACCTTACCATACTTGTGGTAAGACCCATACATTTCAAGATCAAATCCACAGTCCACACCTAAATGTTACTTTTCAGCATTTTGTACAATTATTATCCCAGACCAAAAGCTACTCTTCCCATGGCACTAGCTTGGCAATTCAGAACAGTTTCCAAGGCAACTTACTGTATGCCTCTATTGGAATGTATCTCGTAGTATCCACAGCAGTCCTCTTCCATTAGATTAGGCAGTTACTAAAGAGTATTTCATTGAAAAGGCCAGTGTGGAGAAAAAAAATACTCAGAATGTTTCACTGGCAATGGCAGGTAGAGGTTTGAGGGAGTGAGGATATTGGGCACAGAATCTGGTCAGTAGACATTGGGCTTAATGTGCTGTGCTGTGGTTCGTTGTGTTGATTGTCCAGTGTCTTATGTCCTCATTTTTACTAGCACAAGCTGTGGATGTTCCAACACATGTCCGTTCACCAGTTCAACCAAACCCCCCTTTTCTCCCCCTTTCTCCCCGACCCCTGACCCCCTGTTCCATCCTCTGCCCTCAGCTGCTGCCCGACATAAGGTTAATGGCTTGTTCCAGTTTGTGTCGCAACTTGTGTTTGCGGCAGTACCCATCCCTGTCCAGTGCTGTCAAAATCTGAACAGAAGAGTTAGATAAATAATTTCTCAACATTAATAAGAACGTTAATTGCATTACATTTAGGTATAAAATAAGTTGCACTTTTACAATATGAGGACTAATAAAGCACACGATTGGCCCATGCCTCTTACCTCCTCTTTGTACTTGTTGATGTAGAAGTAGAGCTCACTGAGAGCACTAAGAGTGTTGAACTCGGTGCCATGGAGACGAGACTGCTCCACCAGATAGGCATCCATGTCCTGGTCACTGATGGTGGGCATCTTACTGATATCTCTGTAATACCTGACAGAAGCAAAGAGACACAAGAGTACTCAGTGTTTGACTCTTTGAGATAAAAGTCGATATGACAGCAAATAAGATTGATGGTAACTGAAATCGTACCTCTCCACCCAGCTCTTGTAGTTGGGGATGTCTTTAGCGTAGAGCAGCTTGTTGGAGGGCGAGTCCTTGCCCAGGCGGTGCTCTGATGTAGAGCAGGAGTCCATGAAGGTCTGGGCCACCACAGACAGACAGGCGTCCGTGATGCTGCTCTTATGGATGTCAAACACAAACTGGGGGTTCTTGATCACGTTCACCCAGAAACGCAGGGGCAGACTGTCAGATAGAGAGAAAGCAGAGAAACAGTAGGAGAAAAAGGTTGGGACTATTATAAGGGAATCTTAGAGTTAGAATTAGAAAAATTTATTAAAGTGTCACTACACAATGATACAATAGATTTTAAAAACCACATTGTGGACCACTCAGAGCTTTGAGACAATAAAAGCAGTCACAGTCATGGTACAGTATGGTACAATCTTATGAATCTGAATGTATTAAATCTATATTCCATTTGTCACATTTTAGTCATTTGTCATAAAACACTTGACTAAAAAGACTCAGTTCTACACCTTTATAAAAAGAAAGCTGAAAGCAAAAGTGGCGAGGGAAAAACTCCCTTTGGCTGAGAAAGAACAGGAAATTGCACATAATTCTTGTCATTACTCCCTCCTTTGAAAAGTTGATCATGGAGTGGGCTTATGAGTATGCCTGTGCCATTCAGGGAAGGCTAGTAGCTCTGATTCATTAGTGGCCATTTCAAACAGCCAAGAAGACTGAGACAGACTGAGACTTTGACCAAATGCACAGATACAGCTTGGGTTCCATTGGCTTATTTAAGGGGCAGCTATAAGAAACAGGGGCAGACAGAGAGGTCACTCTGTGCTCACCAGTTGCTCTTCCAGGTGTGGCGGACGTCCGGGTCAGTGATCTGCCTCCTGTCGGCCTGCTCATCCAGGAAGTCAAACATATACTTGATGGCCAGAGGGAGGGCACTGCCGCGGTGAGCCGTGCTGAACACTGTCTCAAACAAATCATCCACAAACTTCTGCAGAGTTCCCTGTAGGGTGATCAGACAAGTGGTGTTAACACAGTGTCCAAGAAAGGAATGTGTGCCTGGCAATGATACATTGTCATGATACATTATGAGATAATTCACAAAAATACAACGAAAAGAGACCTTGGTTGCCAGTAGGCGGGTGAGATAGATCTCAGACACCATCTTGCTGCCGCGGTCGCCCTCCCGTTGGTCAGCGTGCTCGTGGTTCTTGACCAGGTGCCAGAGCTTGGTGCCAGTCTCCTGGTCAGGGGTGATCATGGGGGCCCGGGAGCGCAGGCTGTCTGGGCTGCTGGACGTCCTCAGGAGGCTCTCTGGAAACACGACGACACACAGTCAGATACTGTAGGAGGCTGGGTGGGGGTGGGCTTTCATACAGTAGGTATGGAAAAACTGAAAGGGTCATTGATACGTACCATAGCGGCTCAGAGAGCGGGTGAAGGTAAATGAGTTAGCAATATTGTAGGCTGAGACCTGCTTCTGGACCAAGGCTACCAGAGAACCATCGGTCACCTGGAGGAGGAGAGATCTTTAATATTGTATCATTAAATGAATGACCATCAATATGATAGTATTTGTCTTTGTGTGTGAGTAATGTGAATGAGTATTATGTGGATGTGTCCAGCTGGTGATGCTGTCTGACCTGGTAGTGGGCCAGGGTGTTGAGCCTCTTCCAGTCACTCTCGATCTTCGTGGTGACGTCCTCATCTTGAAGGATAATTCTGGTCAGTCTACCTTGTCGCCACTCTGTGAGGAACAACAGAAGATTGGTTTGATCTGATTAGTTTAACCTGTATCTTTAGTTTCAACAGGGAATCACTATTAGCCAATGATGCAATTAGTTACAATAAATCCTTCACAGTAATGAAGACAACCTTCACATAAGAGTGAGTATGTCTGTAGTCTACGAGGCTGTTATTACCATACACCAGTGTTTCTTAATCTTGGTCCTGCACATTTTAGTTTTTTCCTTAGCCCTTCACTCATGATTCAAAATATTGACTATTAATTGATCATTTGAATCAGCCGTGTAGTGCTAGGGCAAAAGCAAAAATGTGCACCCCTTGGGGTTAAGAAACACTGCCATAGACATAGATACACTACATGACCAAAAGTATGTGGACACCTACTCGTCGAACATCTAATTCATGAATATGGAGTTGGACCCCCCTTTGCTGCACTCTTCTGGGAAGGCTTTCCACTAGATGTTGGAACATTGCTGCAGGGACTTGCTTCTATTCAGCCACAAGAGCATTAGTGAGGTTGGGCACTGATGTTGGGCGATTAGGCCTGGCTCGAAGTCAGCGTTCCAATTCATCCCAAAGGTGTTAGATGGGGTTGAGGTCAGGGCTCTCTGCAGCCAGTCAAGTTCTTCCACACCGATCTCGACAAACCATTTCTGTATGGACCTCGCTTTGTGCACGGGGGCATTATCATGCTGAAACAGGAAAGGACCTTCCACTGTTGCCACAAAGTTGGAAGCACAGAATCGTCTAGAATGTCATTGTATGCTTTAGCGTTAAGATTTCCCTTCACTGGAACTAAGGGGACTAGCCTGATCCATGAAAAACAGGCCCAGACCATTATTCCTCCTCCAC
Organism: Coregonus lavaretus; assembly: GCF_964263955.1. NCBI lineage: Eukaryota > Metazoa > Chordata > Actinopteri > Salmoniformes > Salmonidae > Coregonus > Coregonus lavaretus. The sequence goes on along the minus strand of NC_140007.1, from coordinate 22,305,296 downwards.
CAAACTTTACAGTTGGCAATATGCATTCAGGCAGGTAGCGTTCTCTTGGCATCCGCCAAACCCAGATTAGTCCGTCGGACTGCCAGATGGTGAAACGTGATTTACCATTCCAGAGAACGCGTTTCCACTGCTCCAGAGTCCAATGGCGCCGAGCTTTACAGCACTCCAGCCGATGCTTGGAATTGCTCGGCCATGGAAACACATTTCATGAAACACCCGACAAACAGTTCCAGAAACAGTTTGGAACATGGTACTGAGTGATGCAACCGAGGACAGATTATTTGTAAGCACTACTCACTTCAGCACTGGGCGGTCCCGTTCTGTGAGCTTGTGTGGCCTACTACTTCGCGGCTGAGCCGTTGTTGCTCCTAGACGTCCACAATAACAGCACTTACAGTTGACCGGGGCAGCTCTAGCAGGGCAGAAATTTGACGGACTGACTTGTTGGAAAGGTGGCATCCTATGACGGTACCACATTGAAAGTCACTGAGCTCTTCAGTAAGGCCATTCTACTGCCAAGACAACGCAGGAGCGGCTTCGGGACAAGTCTCTGAATATCCTTGAGTGGCCCAGCCAGAGCCCGGTCTTGAACCCGATCGAACATCTCTGGAGAGACCTGAAAATAGCTGTGCAGCGACGCTCCCCATACAACCTGACAGAGCTTGAGAGGATCTGCAGAGAAGAATGGGAGAAACTCCCCATATACAGGTGTGCCAAGCTTGTAGCGTCATACCCAATAAAACTTGAGGCTGTAATCGCTGCGAAAGGTACTTCAACAAAGTACTGAGTAAAGGGTCTGAATACTTATGTAAATAAGGTATTTCTGTTTTTTTTTGTAATACATTTGCAATAACTTCCAAAAACCTGTTTTCATTTTGTCATTATGGGGTATTGTGTGTAGATTGATGAGAATTTGTATTTATTTAATCCAATTTAAAATAAGGCTGTAATGTAACAAAATGTGGAAAAAGTCAAGGGGTCTGAATACTTTCCGAATGCACTGGTTCTTACCAAGGTCCATGTCGTCAGCCTGGGGTCTCTGGGAGTAGGGAATGCCCTTGTATACAGCGTCCAGCAGCTTGTCCTTGACCTGAGTGACCGTGTCACAGTTTAGCACCTTCACCGGGACCTCCGTGCCTGCCTCGCCCTCCGGAGGGATACACATCAGAGTCTGAGGAGGGAGAAACCACAGGGCTGTCAGTACATTGTCAAACTTTTGCATAATTTCTGCCAGTAATTTTGAAAGTAGCACTCACGAGCCGAAAGTGGTCCCCGAGAATTACATACAACGTCACATATGAGCAGATATGTGCACCACGTCATTGCTCTCTCTATCGCTCTCTGCTGTGTCCACTGAGCCGTTGGGCCCGCCCTGCAACCACATTGGATAACGCTGGGCAGGCCTTTTGCTAGCAGCAAGCTCATTGGTTGAAACTCGAATGACTAGGGGGCTGGCGCACGTGGGCTGAAATGTAGCAAAAATTGAGCTGCACAGCTTCCAGAAAACAGTCGCTTTCAAACTAGGGATTTCGTGGCTAATTGAGGTAAATCTGTAATTCTGCTCATATATTATGCATGTATGAACTACACATTGACACATCCATCCCAAAGCGGGAGGTTTAAAAAAGACTTACTAGTCGTTAAAGTACTGTTCAATCTCATTAAATAAAGAGAGAGATTTTGACTGCAATTTCCTCAGGTGTTTGTTTTTCATGAATCACTTTAAATGCTATTTTATCAATAGTCCCCCCAGATATATTAACTGCATTGTCGATAATGAAGATTTCATCTGTTTGAAGACAATCAGCGAAGAATTAAAGCGATCTGGAGGACACATTTATGAGCCATCCTCAGGTCAATAAAAAACTGACAGAGGACATTGATTTAACTACAAACAAGGATTTATATGACACCATGTGCCATAGTTAAAAGGAGGAGATTGAGGATAGAGAGCAAACGCATAATATCTTTTTAACAGTTCTGGCACCCCTTCACAGCTCAATCAGTCACAATATAGAGAAGTCAGGCTCTATTTGGGAAACTGTCATTATAACAAATGAAGATGCATTCAGCCTAATGTGCAACTTGCATTGACAGATTAACTAACATAGAGGAGTGGTGTCACAACGAGGCCATCCTCTGAGTTCATATACAAACTCTATGCAGAGATTATCATGAATAATAGATTCTGTATTGTCTACTGGTTAATATCTTTCTATAGCCTAGTGTGCCATGTTGCTATGTTAATATTGACAGACGATAAAAAATTATTTGCTGCAGGCCTGACGGGGTTTCTGTGTTCAACACTATTTACTCTAGAGGAATCCTGACTATTGGAAAAGCACTGATTTTTCACACAATCTACTAACTAAAACTAACTAAACGCCATCAAATGACCTACGTTGCCTCTTGGGTGCAGTATCCATCCAAAAAGGTATATGATTGTGACCAGAGAGTAGAGGGGTCCTTCTAATGTATTTATATACTGGGCATGTACACGTTGTGCTACCAGTCCATATAAATTCATGAGGAGACCTTTGGTGTGGGCTGGGTGCGTTAATCAGGTGATTAGCACAGTGTGCAGCTGGCACAGGGTACCACAGACATCTGTACCACTGCCACTCACTGATCATTAGCAAAGTCAATTTCCTCCTTGCCATGCACTGGAAATAGTTAACAAGTGGGGCATTTGTGATTAAAAACAAATTATACAGCAAATTATAGGAATTCTCAAGGCACCAGAGAATCCTCATCATTTGAGGAGGTCCAAGGCCAAGCAGAGTTCTGACAAGGGATGATTTTGGGCATCTTGGTGGTAAAAGATGGTACATTGCCTTCAGAAAGTATTCATACCCCTTGACTTATTCCACATTTTGTTGTGTTACAGCCTGAATTCAAAATGGATTCAATTTAATTGTTTCCATCTACACACAATATGCCATAATGACAAAGTGCACATTTATTGAAAAGGAAATACAAAAATATTAAATTTACATAACTATTCACACCCCTGAGTCAACAGTTTGTAGAAGCACCTTTGGCAGCAAGTTTCTAATACCCTTAACAGATATAGAACGCCGCTACAGTAATGTGTTGATAGCAACAATTGATAACCTTTCAGACAATTAAAAAAATGCCTTTTCAGACAGTAGAATTCTGCTCCGGCATAGAATGTTCTGTATTGTTTCCCTGACAACGACAAACGTTGCTGATTGATGTGCTGTTGTGTTGTTTTCATGCTGTTTTTTTATGGTAGGGTAGCTAGATACTTTTTTAGGAGAGTGTGATCTGTGTGCAGGCAGCAGATAGGCAGGCTGTGCGCAGGCAGCTCGAGGTTATTTGATTGACAGTTCTGGTTGCCTAGTGATGGACATTAGTCCCGCTTCAAAAGCGGCATTCCTTTACAGAAAGGTAAAATGCCTGTTCAATTGCGCTTCGAAACTTTCTCCAGAGAAGGTTTCGTTTTGGCATTTAAAAAGCTATAGTGTACCCTTACAGACAAACAAACATGCCGTAGCTGAGGCGCTTTCAAGACAGCACATTCCGTTTGTCTGAAAAGGGTATAAGAGCTTTCCTCACCTGGAGTGTGCAACATTTACCCATTATTATTTTCAAAATTATTCAATCTCTGTCAAATTGGATGTTGGTCATTGCTAGACAACCATTTTCAGGTCTTGCCATATTTTCCAAGTAGATTTCAGTCAAAACTGTAACTCGGCCACTCAACATTCACTGTCGTCTTGGTAAGCAACTCCAGTGTAGATTTGGCCTTGTGTTTTAGGTTATGGTCCTGCTGAAAGGTGAATTCATCTCCCAGTGTCTGGTGGAAAGCAGACTGAACCAGGTTTTCCTCTAGGATTTTGCCTGTGCTTAGCTCCATTCTGTTTCTTTTTTATCCTGAAAAACTCTCCAGTTCTTAACGATTACAAGCATACCCATAACATGATGCAGCCACCACTTTGCTTGAAAATATGGCGAGTGGTACTGAGTAATGTGTTGTATTGGATTTGTCCCAAACATAACACTTTGAATTCAGGACAAAAAGTGAATGGCTTTGCCACATTTATTGCAGTATTACTTTAGTGCCTTGTTGCAAACAGGATGCATGTTTTGGAATATTTGTACTCTGTACAGGCTTCCTTTTTTCCCCTCTGTTAATTAGGTTAGTATTGTGGAGTAACTACAATGTTGTTGATCCATTCTCAGTTTTCTCCTATCACAGCCATTAAACTCTTTAACTGTTTTAAAGTCATCATTGGCCTCATGGTGAAATCCCTGAGCGTTTTCCTTCCTTTCTGGCAACTGACTTAGAAAGGACGCCTATATCTTTGTAGTGACTGGGTGTATTGATACACCATCCAATAACTTCACCATGCACAAAGGGATATCCAATGTCTGCTTTTTTATTTTTACCCATCTACTAATAGGTGCCCTTCTTACAGAGATGAGGTAGTCATTCAAAATCATGATAAAAACTATTATTGGCCACAGAGGGAGTCCATGCAACTTATTATATTACTTGTTAAGCACATTTTTACTCCTGAACTTATTTAGGCTTGCCATAATAAAGGGGTTGAATATTTATTGACTCAAGAAATGTCAGTGTTTCATTTTTTATTAATTTGTAAAAAAAATATATATTTAGAAAAATAATAATTCCACTGACATTATGGGATATTGTGTGTAGGCCAGTGACAATACATCTCAATTTAATCTATTTTAAATTCAGGCTGTAACGCAACAAAATGTGGAAAAAGTCAAGGAGTGTGAATACTTTCTGAAGGCACTGTACATCTATCCGATCTGTGTATCTATGGTCCATAGGATCAGAGTATCAAATACTGCAGTACTTCCCAGTAAAGTTGACAGTCTTAGATAATGCCATTTAAAGGGATACAAGAGATAACCATGAATGATAGTTATCGATAGTGTGCACAGATGGCCCTAGATTTATCGATAACAGAGCCTCCATCATCCATAGGTGGTACAGATTATGAGTGATTTAAGGGTATATGGAAGCAGGGGGCATAAAGCCGTCCTATAGGGTTGACCTTTACTGGGGTTCCCCAGGGCCAGAGATATAGACAGCTCCTCCGGGAGCATCTGTCTCTTTAGGGCTAATTCCTCTGACATCTGCCATTCCTTCTATTGATCCCTATGAAGGAGGTAGAGATGAAACTGTCCTGAGTTGATGCTGCAGTGTTTTACCAGGCAGTGTGCTCGCGAGTGAGGAACGGCCTTGGATGCAGATTCATGGAGAAGTCGAGGGGTGGGAGTGGGCGGGATACCAGTGTATCCTACTAAGTCAGCGTATTGCTATTTTTCCATATAAATAATTAATATGAGGTAATATTTAGAGAATTCCTGTGCTGTTTCTATTTTTTATTCGCAAATGTGGGGTGTGACGCTTTTATGTGGAAGTCAATGGGTTGCTGACGGTGAGTAAATCAATAATTGTTTAAGTGTAGTATTTCCTGGCAGTGCTGCTTGGCCGCCTCGTTGGGGAGAGAGAGAGATGTGGTGGGAAGGTTTGTTTATGGGCAGACAATAAATTGCTTGATTTGTTTGAATCATTACTGGCCCGCAGCAGGTCATTGTGTGATTGAGTGCTGAGTGGGTTCGTTCCAAGAGCCCTCCCTCACCCATTCAGCCCCAGCTCCGTCTCCTACCACTGCCTACACTGGTATCCCACAGCCAATGGGGGAGCCACGGTCCACATCACTTCCTCAGTAACATGACAGGTGATTTCCATGGCAAAGAATGCTAAACATCCTCCTGTTTGTTTTGCTTCTTCAACCACATTAAGTGAGAATCAGTACATGGATTCATCTTGCTGTCCTGGGACTGAGGGGGTTGGCTCCGTTGGGCCACACTCAAATGAAACATGAGAGGTGTGTGTGTGTGTGTGTATGTGTGTGTGTGTGTGTGTGTGCGCGTGTGGAGGAGGGTCTTTCCTTACCAGCTGTTTGTAGTCGATCTGCTGGCGGATGAGCTTGTCCTCACTGAGGGAGTAGCGAGCCTCTCCTGTGATTGCGTCTATAGGCCCCTTCTCCATCTGCTGCTTGATGGCACAGTACAGCATGAACAGAGGCTCTCCTGCACACTCCTGAGAGAGAGAGAGAGAGAGAGAGAGAGAGAGAGAGAGGAGGGAGTGGGGGGGAGAGGGGGCAGGGGGCAGAGGGGGAAAGAGTAAAAGCGGAAGAGAGAGGGAGAAGGGGAGAGGGATCGCAATCACATCCCTTTCAGACAGCATAGTGAAGAGTGGGGAAGTTACCAATTACCCACTTACAGGCTTTTGATTACTAACCAGTGATACTGAGAACACTATTATTTAGTTCTTAAGGCTGATTAATTTGACATCATTAATTACAACGTGACATCCTGAGTCTCAAGCTGCTCGGGCACAGAGTGGCCTTCCAGCCCAGACACACAGAGGACAATGGACAATCTACCAGGCCTCCAAATCCTGCTGCCAGTAACCAAATGGAGCAATATTCAAATCCATACTCAAACAAAGGAAACCCCAAACACACAAACGACCCCAAATTGTCTAACTTTGTAGGGCAATGAGAGTATAAGCAGCATTCAGTAAAACGGATTGGTCATGCTGGGATGTGTCAGTGATTTTCTGTATTACTGTATTGTGTTCAAGGGCATGTTCTTCTGTGGTCTTAATCTGTAAAATTGAGTTGACGTCATACTTAATAACAGCATATCTGCAGATTTCAAGTTACTCTCTAGAATTTCTTCTCAGTTGAAAACCAGTCAAACGAGAGTAACGAACAAGTAGCTTCTATATTTTTCCAGACCATGTCCGATGAGATTAAATCCTCAGATAATTTGTTCTTCGCTAAAGGGGTTTATGTTGAACATGCTAAGTATGTTTGTTTTCAGAACTTCATAAATTTTAACATGACATTACATTTGTTATTTTAAGAAACTCTAGAACCTTTACCTTCCCGAATAACATCTACCCTAAGGTACTGAATCACCTTAAGATATATATTTTTGTAAAAAAAAATAAAAAAATTCAGTGATAAGCCTTGCTAAGAAAGCTGAATATTGCTATGCAAGCTGAATATGAAAATGTGAAAGTCAATTCCGAATAAAGGTTTAAGTAAGGCTTGTGGAAACATTTCAGGGTAATTACTTGGGGAGACTGGGGAGATGGCCAAAACACTTTAACATCTGCACTGATGTAACTTAAATATACTTGGCTGTCATCCAGAGCTACATTCCAAGAGGCATTTCAGGCCTGAATGCTTCTTGTCCTTAACGCAAATGGCCATTTCAATCCAATCCACGAGTAAAGCAGGAGCAGTATATGGGCAGGACAAATACAGAAAGGCCATTTTGGTTGGTGGATGTGGTTAGACAAAATGACCACAACTGCCTCTGGAGTGATTCCCACTGTGCTGCGGTCACACTGAGTGAGAATTAACAGCACCAGTACCATGATGGAGACACTTATCTCCCTCACTAACTTTAAGCATCAGTTGTCAGAGCAGCTTACCGATCACTGCACCTGTACACAGCCCATCTGTAATTAGCCCACCCAACTACCTCATCCCCATATTGTTATTTACATTGTTATTTATTTTGCTCATTTGCACCCCAGTATCTCTATTTGCACATCATCTTCTGCATATATATCACCCCAGTGTTAATACTAAATTGTAATTATTTTGCACTATGGCCTATTTATTGCCTTACCTCCATAACTTACTACATTTGCACACACTGTATATAGATTTTCTATTGTGTTATTGACTGTACGTTTTGTTTTTGTTTATTCCATATGTAACTCTGTGTTGTTGTTGTTTTTATCGCACTGCTTTGCTTTATCTTGTCCAGGTCGCAGTTGTAAATGAGAACTTGTTCTCAACTGGCTTACCTGGTTAAATAAAGGTGAAATAAAAAAATTGAAAAAATGATTAGCCAAAGAACTCCACCTCAAAACTATAATTACAACTCACACATTACACTAATAATAGCAATTAAAGATCATTTCACAGAATTTCAGGTTCAAAAATGAAAACGGGGACAGAAAGAGTACAGTCCACAGTGTTGCTATAGACCTACCTGTGTTTCAGCCAAACAGATATGTTTTGAATAAATCAGAAACATAAATCGTCTGCTATGTACCTACGTCTCTCTTCTCTGAACCTACATTAACCCTCAGTTAGAAATAAATCGGAGCACCATTACAACTGCCTTACCTTGAGGAATCGATGCAGCAGAAACGTAAACCAGTTGGTGAGCATCTTCTCTGCCACAGACTCTGTCCTACAGGAGAGATGAGACACCGGTCAGTTTCAACAACACGTGTCCTATACACATACAGCATGAGTAGATGTGTTAGTGAGGGAGCGAGAAGAGAACACTAGCCCATTTCTCTACAGGTAAGTAGCCTCACCGTCGGAGCAGCAGTTTGGGATGGTTGCGGTTCTCAAGGTTCTTCTCGATGAGGTCTGCCAGCAGCTGTTTGAGCACCATGGTGGCATACTCCATGCGGCCCTGCAGCGCGGCCATGAGTAGAGAGGCCACGTTGCCGCGGTCCCGCATGGAGAAGGACCTCTGGGCCTCCAGGGTGTGGATGAAGGTCAGCAGGAACATCTTATTGTGCAGCAGCTGGCTGAACAGACGCAGGGCTTTCTCCACATTGGCCGGGGACTGAGGGACAGGACACAGGAGGGGGGCGTACACAAATCACATTTCAAAGGGGGTGGGGGGGGGGGGTTGTACACAGAGGTGGGAATACACAAAAGGAAGTCCAAAGGGTTCAGAGGGGAGAGGAGGAGAGGGGAGAGGGAGAGAGGGAGAGAGAGGGAGAGAGGAAGAGAGGGAGAGAGGGAGAGAGAGGGAGAGAGAGGGGGACATTGCAAGAGAAAAGGGGGGAGAGAAAATGGTTTGTCTTTGTTGTATGAGTATTACATTACAAAACTTGGCTGTAGTGACTTAAAATTTTCCTCCCTGCTGACTATTTTCCAAACATTTCTGCGGCAGTCTCTAGACGAGTAGTCCACGGAGGCCTGGTGGGGCTTCTGGGTTGATTCTGCCTCAGGTTTGAATTAAAAAGAAAGGAGGTTGCTCTGAAGCTCGGCGTACTGCTGGCTACTGAGCTTAGGGGATTTTTAAACAGGATCTATCGCTTTCTATATTCCTTTATTTTTTGGCCAGTGAGTAACAGTACAAGAAAAGTGAACCTCATGAAAGCATACTCTTCTAAGTTACCAAGACAAGTGAAGATAGAAGCACAAGGCGGTGAAGTGAAAGAAACTACTGCTCTAGTTCTCTTACACTTACATCCAGCTCCTTGAGGACGGGGTGCTCCTCGATGCCGGGGAACATGACTCTCATGGTGTAGGTGCGATACTCCAGGAATGGAATCTTCACTCCGTCCATGTCATTGGTCAACTCCTGGATGTCTGTCTGCAGCTCAGCGAATGCTATGTTGACAGAAGCAGAGGAGACAAACCTCTGAGTCACTGTCTGGATGCTTAGGACAGCATATTTTGATAATCATCATACTGTACACAGTCAGCTGTGTGACATGAGTAATACTTGTTTTACCTCGTACAGATTCAACGTCTGAGAAAACATATGGTAAAGAATGTGGAGTGATTGACTTGTACTGTATCATATTGTCACATATCTACAACAAGAGCATCACAATAACATAAACTATTCAGAGCAGGCAAATTCTGATAGCACCCTTGTCACTACTCTTAAAAAAGTACACACAGCTCTCTGATAAGAGCATATCAAAATCACCTGCCAGTCAATGTTCCAGCTCACTTTCATGAAGCATTCTTTGCTTGAGGAAAAAGCAATGGTGTCATTTCAGTGACAGCCATGTATGTGCAACGCATACACATAAACGTATACCCGTTTTTTTGTGGTGATGGTGAAAAGGACAGGAGAGAAATAGGAGAAGGAGGAGGGTCATAAAACCAGTGCTCGTACCTTCTTTACACTCCAGGGCCACTCTGGACTCCAGGTTGTCCATCTGCAGCTGCAGGCGTTTCAGGGTGCGGTCAGCATCCCGGGTCTTCCTCTTGTAGGCGATGAGCACGGCGATGATGGCGATGAGGAGCACCCCTCCTCCCGCCCCGATCCCGATGATGGCCGGCAGGGTGAGGGTGCTGTCAGAGTAGATGTGCAGGGTCCCTGGGAAGTACTCCAGACCACCCACCACAATCTGGAGGAGAAACATAGAGATGGAAAAAATGTGGCTCTGTGATATGAAGGGTTTCATAACTACAGTTAGTAGCACAGACTCAGAGGTACATGTTGAACGTTTTTATATTTGACCCAGGTTCATTGGAGCCTCTTCTAACATCTCCTTTTTAAACTTCAGGCCAATTACTGATGGCCTCCAACAGGTTTGGCTAACGAGTTTCACCTTTACCCACCCATTCCACTCTTGCTGTGTGCTTTAATTATTGAGTGGTGTGGATGGAAGGGAACAGGGAGAATGCCACTCTGCTGTCTGTGTGTCTGTCCGTTGCTGTGCTGTGTGTCAGGTCATTAACACAGCTGGTCCAGCCTTCTCGCTATGCCATGTGTCGTCATCCCTCCCTCCCTCCCCCATCCCCCTGGGAGGGAGATCACTCCACCTCACCCATCACCGCTACCGCTCTCTCCCCCTCTCTTTGATCTCAGCTTTGATTTGTAAACGTACCCTTCTCTCCACAGCTGACTCTATTGATCTGATTAAATTGATTCTGAGCGTTTCACTGAATCAACAGCCAGTTACCTCGTCCAGGCGTGTTAGTGTCAAGTCAATACCATAGGATCAGGACGATGCCTTTGATACAAAAAGGTAAACAAGCTGCCACACTCCAGACTAAATCTACCTACTTCTAATCATTCTGTGCCGTGGTTGTCTTGGCAGCTGGCACTGTATAAGAATACATGGATAACTGCTTAAGACACTTGCAATTATCAAATTGACCAGACTGCCCTCTGCCGAATAAATCTGTCCATAAAACTGTTTAAAAAGGAATTGCATTTAATCAATCCAAGATTATTATTTTTCACCTTTACTGCTTAAGCCCACAGTTGAAATCATTGTGCGCTGAGGCGTGCCTGTAATAAAGAGAGGTAGTCATGTCTGGCATTGATGATAATGCTCCGAGCTGCGGAGTCAACAGATAGTTAGATTAAATGGGAAATTGCTTGTATCAGCAGGCCTCCGTAATCATCATAAGTGCTTAATGCATGATGACCCTTTCCCATTTGAACTTTACATTTGTTGGATTAGCATTCAAGTAAAAAAATGGCCAGACAGCCAGAGCAATTATAGAATTGATTATTGATGTACAAAGACCTCAGAGTCAGGCATGTTCCCAAATAGCACAGATAAAAGTGCATTAACTACATGTGAAATACATTTAGGGAAATAACAGGACTGGATTATGGCCAGAGCAGTTTTGCCAATGGCAATTAAGGATATCTCACAAAAAGCTATTGTTGACATAAAATACTCAAACTACAGTAAACGGTGGGTGGGACATCTGGTCTTACCAGGACTCTCTGTTCCCCGGTCAGGTCTGGCGAATCACAGAGCAGCTGAGACTCCGAGACGGTTAACAGACAGGGTGTTTCACCAATCATCACGCTATAGTTCAGGCGGGTGTTGCCCGGAGCAGGGGGAATCAGATTCTTGCCCTGTTTTAAAAAGAAGCATGTTGTTAGTTTTCAAAATACCTTTTTTTTGGACAATAATCACCTTTATCAGACTAAAGCACACACACAATCAAGTGATTGTATGGGTCTTCAGAGTATTATCAATCCTGACTTGTAAATCCATCCTCAGCTCAGGGATTTGTAAGTAGACGTGTAGGGAAGTTGTCTTTGTACTGGTTCTGTCTCACAGGACCTCTCTTGCTTTGGACCAACACCCAAGACATTTAATCTCTAGAGTTTTATTATTTCTCTCAACTGACAAAAGTAACATAAAATGAAACCAAACGAACACAATCTACTTACTTTGAGGATAATGGGAGAGCCAGGCTTGACCTCCAGTATCCCAGAGTTCCCTAGTGTTTCGAAGGTGGGGTTGGGGTAGTAGGTGAAAGGTGTCCCGTTGAGGACGAGCAGCGCGGCCACGTGATCCAGAATGAAGCCGTACTCGTCGGGGTGCAGGCCTGACTCTGGGGCCTGGTGCTTGGTGTAAATGATGCCTGGGGCCAGACAGGTCATCACAGAGTCATTTACCACAGTGCACACCTAGACAGGAAGAGGAAGATGGAGGAAGAGGTTCAAACCAGGAACATGTATGAGACATAGGGCTCTATTTTACCAAAACTAACGCAATGATACATTTTGCGCTGGAAGTAGCGCTATAAGTCGGGGGGGGGGGGGATAACATAAACGTTTCTAAATGCGAGGGTCACCGGCATCATCTCATCTATCGTTCCATGATGGACACATGGACATGTAGCCTAAATGGAGGGGGTTTTACGCACATTCAAAATAATAACAGTAGCTGGCTGAAACAATGTAGGCCTACAATACATAGATGAAAAGGGGATGTCAGCTTGATGTTTGCTGCTCCAAAACTTGATATTTTAATAAAGCTTAGGTGATTAAGATATATTTAAAAAAATTGATAGTCTTGGCTACTTGGTGAATGCATTGGGCAGGACAAAAAAAACAGACTTCATTTAGGGGAGGGGAGGCTATTCTTGGTTTTTAATCAAATTAAACAAAACATTTCTAAATACGAGGTTCACTGGCACAAAAAGCACATCTCTCTTGTTCCATGTGCATATGGGCACTGTGCGTCACGGCTGGATAGGCTGCGTCAAAATCCATGCCATAACCAACCACATTACAGCTAAGACCTGCTTTTGGTGAGTCTTAATGACCCAGTGGAGTCAAAAATTTGATTTTCCTGTGTTTTATATATATTTCCACACTATGAGATTGGAATAATACTGTCAAATTGTGATAATTATGATAAAGCCCTTTTAGTGTAAGAGCTGTTTAAAATTGACTGTACCCATAAAATGTATGTAGTATGTATAAGCTGGAAGTAGAGGCCTAAGCATTGTTGTTCACTAGTTTACTCCAATTAGGGAAGGGGTGGTGGGGTTGGAAAGTAATAAAGGAAAATATATTTTTTTAAAGGATGTGTATTTTTTTGAGCAGTGTATATATATATATATATATATACACTGCTCAAAAAAATTAAGGGAACACTAAAATAACACATCCTAGATCTGAATGAATGAAATAATCTTATTAAATACTTTTTTCTTTACATAGTTGAATGTGCTGACAACAAAATCACACAAATATTATCAATGGAAATCAAATGTATCAACCCATGGAGGTCTGGATTTGGAGTCACCCTCAAAATTAAAGTGGAAAACCACACTACAGGCTGATCTAACTTTGATATAATGTCCTTAAAACAAGTCTAAATGAGGCTCAGTAGTGTGTGTGGCCTCCACGTGCCTGTATGACCTCCCTACAACGCCTGGGCATGCTCCTGATGAGGTGGCGGATGGTCTCCTGAGGGATCTCCTCCCAGACCTGGACTAAAGCATCCGCCAACTCCTGGACAGTCTGTGGTGCTACGTGGCATTGGTGGATGGAGCGAGACATGATGTCCCAGATGTGCTCAATTGGATTCAGGTCTGGGGAACGGGCGGGCCAGTCCATAGCATCAATGCCTTCCTCTTGCAGGAACTGCTGACACACTCCAGCCACATGAGGTCTAGCATTGTCTTGCTTTAGGAGGAACCCAGGGCCAACCGCACCAGCATATGGTCTCACAAGGGGTCTGAGGATCTCATCTCGGTACCTAATGGCAGTCAGGAGGGCTGTGCGGCCTCTGGCGAGCACATGGAGGGCTGTGCGGCCCCCCAAAGAAATGCCACCCCACACCATGACTGACCCACCGCCAAACCGGTCATGCTGGAGGATGTTGCAGGCAGCAGAACGTTTTCCACGGCGTCTCCAGACTCTGTCACGTCTGTCACATGTGCTCAGTGTGAACCTGCTTTCATCTGTGAAGAGCACAGGGCGCCAGTGGCGAATTTGCCAATCTTGGTGTTCTCTGGCAAATGCCAAACGTCCTGCACGGTGTTGGGCTGTAAGCACAACCCCCACCTGTGGATGTCGGGCCCTCATGCCACCCTCATGGAGTCTGTTTCTGACCGTTTGAGCAGACACATGCACATTTGTGGCCTGCTGGAGGTCATTTTGCAGGGCTCTGGCAGTGCTCCTCCTGCTCCTCCTTGCACAAAGGCGGAGGTAGCAGTCCTGCTGCTGGGTTGTTGCCCTCCTACTGCCTCCTCCACGTCTCCTGATGTACTGGCCTGTCTCCTGGTAGCGCCTCCATGCTCTGGACACTACGCTGACAGACACAGAAAACCTTCTTGCCACAGCTCGCATTGATGTGCCATCCTGGATGAGCTGCACTACCTGAGCCACTTGTGTGGGTTGTAGACTCCGTTGAAAGCACCGCCAGCATTCAAAAGTGACCAAAACATCAGCCAGGAAGCATCGGAACTGAGAAGTGGTCTGTGGTAACCACCTGCAAAACCAGTCCTTTATTGGGGGTGTCTTGCTAATTGCCTATAATTTCCACCTGTTGTCTATTCCATTTGCACAACAGCATGTGAAATGTATTGTCAATCAGTGTTGCTTCCTAAGTGGACAGTTTGATTTCACAGAAGTGTGATTGACTTGGAGTTACATTGTGTTGTTTAAGTGTTCCCTTAATTTTTTTGAGCAGTGTATATATATATATATATATATATATATATATATATATATATATATATATATATATATATATATATATGTATGTATACAGTGAGGGAAAAAAGTATTTCATCCCCTGCTGATTTTGTACGTGATCAGTCTATAATTTTAATGGTAGGTTTATTTGAACAGTGAGAGACAGAATAACAACAAAAAATTCCAGAAAAACACATGACAAAAATTTTAGAAATTGATTTGCATTTTAATGAGGGAAATAAGTATTTGACCCCTCTGCAAAACATGACTTAGTACTTGGTGGCAAAACCCTTGTTGGCAATCACAGACGTCAGAAGTTTCTTGTACTTGGCCACCAGGTTTGCACACATGTCAGGAGGGATTTTGTCCCACTCCTCTTTGCAGATCTTCTCCAAGTCATTAAGGTTTCGAGGCTGACGTTTGGCAACTCGAACCTTGAGCTCCCTTCACAGATTTTCTATGGGATTAAGGTATGGAGACTGGCTAGGCCACTCCAGGACCTTAATGTGCTTCTTCTTGAGCCACTCCTTTGTTGCCTTGGCCATGTGTTTTGGTTCATTGTCATGCTGGAATACCCATCCACGACCCATTTTCAATGCCCTGGCTGAGGGAAGGAGGTTCTCACCCAAGATTTGATGGTACATGGCCCGTCCATCGTCCCTTTGATGCGGTGAAGTTGTCCTGTCCCCTTAGCAGAAAAACACCCCCAAAGCATAATGTTTCCACCTCCATGTTTGACGGTGGGGATGGTGTTCTTGGGGTCATAGGCAGCATTCCTCCTCCTCCAAACACGGCGAGTTGAGTTGATGCCAAAGAGCTCGATTTTGGTCTCATCTGACCACAACACTTTCACCCAGTTCTCCTCTGAATCATTCAGATGTTAATTGGCAAACTTCAGACGGGCCTGTATATGTGCTTTCTTGAGCAGGGGGACCTTGCGGGCGCTGCAGGATTTCAGTCCTTCACGGCGTAGTGTGTTACCAATTGTTTTCTTGGTGACTATGGTCCCAGCTGCCTTGAGATCATTGACAAGATCCTCCCATGTTGTTCTGGGCTGATTCCTCACCGTTCTCATGATCATTGCAACTCCACGAGGTGAGATATTCCATGGAGCCCTAGGTCGAGGAAGATTGACAGTCTTTTGTGTTTCTTCCATTTGCGAATAATCGCACCAACTGTTGTTACCTTCTCACCAAGCTGCTTGGCAATGGTCTTGTAGCCCATTCCAGCCTTGTGTGGGTCTACAATCTTGTCCCTGACATCCTTGGAGAGCTCTTTGGTCTTGGCCATGGTGGAGAGTTTGGAATTTGATTGATTGATTGCCTCGGTGGACAGGTGTCTTTTATACAGGTATACTCTTTAAGAGTGTGCTCCTAATCTCAGGTCGTTACCTGTATAAAAGACACCTGGGAGCCAGACATCTTTCTGATTGAGAGGGGGTCAAATACTTATTTCCCTCATTAAAATGCAAATCAATTTATAGCATTTTTTACATGTGTTTTTCTGGATTTTTTTACTGTTGTTATTCTACATTTACATTTACCAGATGCTCTTATCCAGAGCGACTTTCAGTTAGTGAATACCTATATATATTTTATTTTTATTTTTATACTGGCCCCCCGTGGGAATCGAACCCACAACCCTGGCGTTGCAAACGCCATGCTCTATCAACTGAGCTACATCCCTGCCGGCCATTCCCTCCCCTACCCTGGACAAATTGTGCACCGCCCATGAGTCTCCCGGTCGTGGCCGGCTGCGACAGAGCCTGGATTCGAACCAGGATCTCTAGTGGCACAGTTAGCACTGCGATGCGGTGCCTTAGACCACTGCGCCACTCAGGAGACAGGATTCTGTGTCTCACTGTTCAAATAAACCTACCATTAACATTATAGACTGATCATTTCTTTGTCAGTGGGCAAACGTACAAAATCAGCAGGGGATCAAATACTTTTTTCCCTCACTGTATATACAGTGGGGAGAACAAGTATTTGATACACTGCCGATTTTGCAGGTTTTCCTACTTACAAAGCATGTAGAGGTCTGTAATTTTTATCATGAGACTGTGAGAGACGGAATCTAAAACAAAAATCCAGAAAATCACATTGTATGATTTTTAAGTAATTAATTTGCATTTTATTGCATGACATAAGTATTTGATCACCTACCAACCAGTAAGAATTCCGGCTCTCACAGACCTGTTCGTTTTTCTTTAAGAAGCCCTTCTGTTCTCCACTCATTACCTGTATTAACTGCACCTGTTTGAACCTGTTACCTGTATAAAAGACACCTGTCCACACACTCAATCAAACAGACGCCAACCTCTCCACAATGGCCAAGACCAGAGAGCTGTGTAAGGACATCAGGGATAAAATTGTAGACCTGCACAAGGCTGGGATGGGCTACAGGGCAATAGGAAAGCAGCTTGGTGAGAAGGCAACAACTGTTGGCGCAATTATTAGAAAATGGAAGAAGTTCAAGATGAAGGTCAATCACCCTCGATCTGGGGCTCCATGCAAGATCTCACCTCGTGGGGCATCAATTATCATGAGGAAGGTGAGGGATCAGCCCAGAACTACACGGCAGGACCTGGTCAATGACCTGAAGAGAGCTGGGACCACAGTCTCAAAGAAAACCATTAGTAACACACTAGGCCGTCATGGATTAAAATCCTGCAGCGCACGCAAGGTCCCCCTGCTCAAGCCAGCGCATGTCCAGGCCCGTCTGAAGTTTGCCAATGACCATCTGGATGATCCAGAGGAGGAATGGGAGAAGGTCATGTGGTCTGATGAGACAAAAATAGAGTTTTTTGGTCTAAACTCCACTCGCCGTGTTTGGAGGAAGAAGAAGGATGAGTACAACCCCAAGAACACCATCCCAACCGTGAAGCATGGAGGTGGAAACATCATTATTTGGGGATGCTTTTCTGCAAAGGGGACAGGACGACTGCACCGTATTGAGGGGAGGATGGATGGGGCCATGTATCGCGAGATCTTGGCCAACAACCTCCTTCCCTCAGTAAGAGCATTGAAGATGGGTCGTGGCTGGGTCTTCCAGCATGACAACGACCCGAAACACACAGCCAGGGCAACTAAGGAGTGGCTCCGTAAGAAGCATCTCAAGGTCCTGGAGTGGCCTAGCCAGTCTCCAGACCTGAACCCAATAGAAAATCTTTGGAGGGAGCTGAAAGTCCGTATTGCCCAGCGACAGCCCTGAAACCTGAAGGATCTGGAGAAGGTCTGTATGGAGGAGCGGGCCAAAATCCCTGCTGCAGTGTGTGCAAACCTGGTCAAGACCTACAGGAAATGTATGATCTCTGTAATTGCAAACAAAGGTTTCTGTACCAAATATTAAGTTCTGCTTTTTCTGATGTATCAAATACTTATGTCATGCAATAAAATGCAAATTAATTACTTAAAAATCATACAATGTTATTTTCTGGAAATTGCTGTTTTAGATTCCGCCTCTCACAGTTGAAGTGTACCTATGATAAAAATTACAGACCTCTACATGCTTTGTAAGTAGGAAAACCTGCAAAATCGGCAGTGTATCAAATACTTGTTCTCTCCACTGTATATATTTGCGAGAGAAAAAAACATATGGGGGATTGGAAGTGATGCAAACAATTACATTGATGGAAGATACAGTCTATCTGCAATATTAAAGCTGATCTACCCCCTAAAGAAGAAAATAAAAAAAGAGCTGTTTGAAAAGACCGCCTGAAATTTCAGCCTGTTTTGGTGGGATGGAGTTTTGGCCTGCCTGGTGACATCACCAGGTGGTACATTTGTTAATAGACCAATAAGAAAGAGAGTTCCAAACCTCTCTGCCCATAACAGCTAGTTTTCAGTTTTCCCCTCCCCACTCAGACCACTCCCAGACAGTCCTAGCAAAATTCTTGTTTGAGAAATTGCTCTCGCTAAGAAGTTATTTTTGACCATTTTAATTTAAAACAATCACAGTAAGGTACTTAATTGCAACCCAGAAATGATTGAGATAAAAATGGCTGCATTGGGCCTTTAAATCTCCCTATTTGCACTGAATGAAATTGTAATTTTTACCCTCGTTTTTAAGGACACACCTCAAATATTGCCATCCTCCCACCTCAGCGCAAGCAAGCTGATGTTAGACAGGTAAATTGTAGAACCTGGCACAAGGGGTGGAAAATGCCAGAGCGCCACTTTTTACATGCTGAAATTGCCAACTAAAGTGCGTTGACATTTGTGAAGCCTTAGCGCCAGACGAAAATAGAGCCCATAGACTACTGTGTAAAACCACAACACTGATGTTTCACTAGAATGCCAGTAGCAAAAGCTTATTGCGTAAGTCCTTGCTGCTACAGATCCGGTCAAATATATTGGCACCCTTGCACTTTACAATGGAGTGCAATGGAGCAGAATGTTTAGTTTTTTCTTTTCAAAACTGGTTGTATAGCTATTTTTACTCTGTAGGCACCTGCAACTTACCACAGTTGAGATAAATTACACAGTAAACAAGAATAATTGTCTCCAACCAAATTCATTTAAATCTTCAATAATTTAGTCCAGGCCATTTTTCTACTTTAAAGTGTTTCTTCTTGGTCCTGTGCAGTTGTAAATCAAACAAATACACGTGTAAACACCTAACGTTTTTTCAATTTCAACTTATTTGAGAATAAATAGTGAATCATGCAAGGGTGCCAATATATTTGACCACATCTGTAGCTATTCTACAGGTTAACCATTTGTAATAATCAGAGCGGTGCTGTGCAAACATGAAATGTACTCCCTGACGAAGGCCATGCAGCCGAAATGCCTCATATTTAAAAAAAACCTTGTTTCTATTGAACATGCCATCCAAATAAAGGCATTTTAATTAATTATATGAAGAGTGCCTTGGTCCTCCATTCTTTCTGATGGAATGTATTATATTTGGAACACTTACATTAGTAGTCTCTATTCCTCCATACTTGGCACGGACTTTGGGTTCCTGGATGGTGAGCAGGTTGGTACCTGTGACGGTGATCAAGGTGCTACCACTGAAACACAAACAGAAGCATGGTGGTTAAGAGCTATCAAGCTATGCTAAAGACCTGGTATCATGTCAGCTAGCTATTGCACACTGGTGATATGGGCAGAGAGAGAACAAGGAATGAAATAAGAACTTCCGTGTAGCAGAGGTGCTATTTTGCTACAGCATGTTGTTTGTATGATTTATCTTACAGTACTGTTGGGATTCAGAGGAAGCTCTACAGTCCCCTCAAGGGTCCCATGAATTAGGATTTTATATACATTAGATACATCATCCCCCATACTGTCTATTGTGCTTTAAGTGTCATGGTGAAATGGCTACAATGGGACTGTGTGGGCGTCTGTGTGTGGCTTTGGGGATCATGTTGTAATCTCTGTGTGTTCCTGGTTCATTACTGGCAGTAATAGATGGTTGGGCTGAGTTTCTCTTCAGGACTCTCCCAGGACCCTGGTCATGCTCTGAGAGGCTCCAGCCCGTTGGCTGGGAGAGGAGAGGAAAGGAGAGTAGAGGAGAAGAGAGGAGAGGAGGAGAGAGGAGAGGAGGAGAGGAGAGGAGGAGAGGAGCGGTGCTGGGGCTGGGATCACCACTACTCACTTCACTATACTCCAGTTGGGCTCGATGCTGGAGATGGTGGGGTCCTCAGTGTAGATGTATCGTGTGTCACTGCTGGTGACTTCGGCTTTGTCAATTAACAGCTTGATTGACACGGGCCCCGAGCCAGACAGTGACGACGGTGTCACACACACAATGTCCCTGTTTGTCCTCCTGTGTGGTTTAGGCAGAGAATGTCATATAGTAGTATCTCATAGAATGAATTCACTGTCTGAAATGACACTCAAGACAATGTCATGCTGTCACACTCTCACTGTCACAGACAGAGTGTGTACAGTATGTTCAGTTCTGAGTGTACTGCACAGACAACACTGCACTACTATACTACCACAGTCCATTCCCCTGAGGTGGGGTCAAGCTGACTACTCACTTAACAAACAGACACTCCTCCTGGGCGATGAACACAGTGACAGTGCTCCCAGCGTCCAGATGACGGCCTGATATTGTCAGCCTGGTCCCCCCAGACACGGGGCCCTTCTCCGGGCGCACACGGTTGAAGCTGGGGGTCTGAGAGAGGAAGGAAACTCACTGTTAACACCCAGCACCAGCAGCACACAAAACAATTATGCAGTTTTTGTGAAAAGCTACAGTGCAACAAACCGATTCCCATTATATTTCTGGTAATTGCTGCAACACACTGCACTGCAGTTTAAGTATTTTCAGTAGCACAGTGACAGTGACATGAGTGAGAAAGTTATTTTCTTCTGTAATTAGTTACATACGTAATTGCTCCATGCACATGTATTCATTTGGCTGGGAGCTGCGTTTGGGTTCTGCTGGAATAGAACTGCAGGACTGCTATTGATTGCTCGTTTAAGGGCAGCAGTGAAGCCCATTCATTTCAGTCAGCTGCTCGGCTCGCAGGCTGAGGAGATTATAAACTAACGTCACATTCCTGTTTCACCGCTGCTTAATGCTCCATTGGGATAGCTGGGTAATTACTGTATGTCACATCGGCCACACTTTCTTTCACAACATGTTCACCATCTCTGTATTGCAGCATAAGACTAGTTAGTTCCCGGGGCAGAACCACTGCAATTGGTTGGTATCCTTCCTCTGCCTCCGGAAACGGCCAGACACTTTCTGCACAGTCATCGTTCTGGAAAGAGATGGGGTCATGTGGGGTCAAACGCACCACAAAGGAGTAGGTCTGGGACGATTGAGTGCGGTACTCTGCACTGCACACCCCAATACACAGCTCCACTGGGCCGCCTGGAGAGTGGGGCAACAGCGCCTCGGACATGTCACACACGATCCTGAGGGACAGAACACACACACTCAGCTGTCAGTCAAAGGCCCACTGCTTATGTTGCCTAATGTTAAAACGAAATAGAGTTAGCAGACATATGACCAAGTATCACTCATTTACTTGCATACCATTCAAGTGAAACCCTATTGACAAAGTCACCACACTCACCTCTCAGCGCTGATGTACTCGGAGGGCACAGGGTTACAGCGAACCCCAGCCACCTGGACATGGGCGATCTCCCGCACCTGCAGCCCGAGGTTCTCCCCCTCGATCATCACTCGCGTGCCCCCCTCTTTGGGCCCTGTCAACGGGTGGATCTGTCCATGGAAACAGGGTCAAGGTCACGGAGAAGCAATATCCCTGTCAGCATGCTCACACACAGCAGAAGGCCTGGGTTCAGATGCTCTAGCCCACAGAATTAAACACAAACATACAGTATTATACACAGTATATCTCTGTGCTCCAGTCTTACCTTGCTGATACGGGGGTGGCTGCAGCGGACGTTGTGTCTGCCGTGATGCATCCAGTTCTGCTCCGGGGTCTGGCAGTGCTGCCTCAGGAGACACTTTTTGTTGTCCAGGCACCAGCCACACTCAAACGCTGTGCTGGCCTTCAGACACAAGCCACAGCTGTCCCTCTGGGCCTCACACTTATACAGCAGGGCTGAGCACAGATAGACAGACAGACAGACAGATACAGAGACAGACAGACAGACAAACAGGGAGGGTTAACACTCGTCTAAGATGGAGTCTGAGACAGAAAGGTGAGTGGGTGAGGCGCGCTGCACAGCACAGGTCCTGAGCTGCTAATCTCCCTTTATCCCCTGCTCAGCCTCGTCCTCACTCCTATGCAGCCGCCTCGATAACACAGGTTTAAAGGTGAAGATGGTACACAGAGTTATTGACCAGTTCAGGAGGAGAACATAATCAAATACTGTGCAGCTAGCTACATGACTAGCTCTCTCCTCTCAGCTCATCTTTGCGCAGGGCCAATAGCCCAGTGGAGAGATGCTATCTGCAGACTGATTGTGGAGAGCTACAGGTCTCTTTCAGAGTGGCCTGATGAAACCAGTGAGATAAAGCTCCTTTGAGGGAAGTATTGACAACCACTATTTGTCCCCGACTTGCAGTTATACAAGGTGTGTTCATACAAAACATGGGACTGCACATTTAGTTCTGTCTCTTATCTCTTACTCACCTACAAAAATGTTTGTCAATTTAACAGTTTTGAAGACAATAAGAAAATAACTGCACAGGCTTAATCCACATTTGCGATTGAATTATCCCACTGAATATGATTTATTGTGGTAGCCATAGCCCCCAGCACTGTACATAGAGTGAATTCATCACTCAAGTGCCACTAGAGGGCTCAGCAAGGGATGACCACATATTTGACCAGTGTGTCTGTTGTTTCGCTGTTGTGTGCCAGTTATGTCTTCGATTTGTCATTTACACTATTTAGCTGCAACACTATTATGAAGAATGTATGATTCTAGAAATTATAAAACAACATACCTTTCATGGTGGGAGGCTTGTCGATGAAGAAGTCTCCATCCCAGACGATAGAGAAGTCAACAGGCAGGTCTCCCGTCTCGTCCCCATCATACCAGTACTGCAGGAGGAAACACACATAAAAACCATGAGTCAATCATCATACTGTACTGACGGTGCATAAAGCCCAATATCATTCAGAGCATGACAAGCCTTCATAGGGCCCTATTAATAAAGACAGTGGCACTCATTCCACTTACTGTGGTTTATGACTTGGCTCATCAGTATAAACTGAGTTCATGGCTGGCATGGCTGGCTGGCACAGTGCAGTGGAAATCATAATGCTATACTATACACTATACTGTACAACGAAAAACACTTAATCTGCTCTGTGTAACAACCCATTAGCCATTAGCCACTAGCCTAGCCACTACATTGCATAGCTGTGAGGGAGACAGGGAGACATAGTGGCTTTTTTGACAGACTAGGCTTTGAGTTAATCTGGCTTTTTGTAGAGAGAGAGAGAGAGAGAGAGAGAGAGAGAGAGAGAGAGAGAGAGAGAGAGAGAGAGAGAGAGAGAGAGAGAGAGAGAGAGAGAGAGAGAGAGAGAGAGAGAGAGAGGAGAGAGAGAGAGAGAGAGACAGAGAGAGACAGAGAGAGAGAGAGAGAGAGAGAGAGAGAGAGAGAGAGAGAGAGAGAGAGAGAGAGAGAGAGAGAGAGAGAGAGAGAGAGAGAGAGAGAGAGAGAGAGAGAGAGAGAGAGAGAGAGAGAGAGAGACAGAGACAGAGACAGAGAGAGACAGAGAGAGAGAGAGAGAGAGAGAGAGAGAGAGAGAGAGAGAGAGAGAGAGAGAGAGAGAGAGAGAGAGAGAGAGAGAGACAGAGAGAGAGAGAGAGAGAGAGAGAGGAGAGAGAGAGAGAGAGAGAGAGAGAGAGAGAGAGAGAGAGAGAGAGAGACAGAGACAGAGACAGAGAGAGACAGAGACAGAGACAGAGAGAGACAGAGAGAGAGAGAGAGAGAGAGAGAGAGAGTGTTGCTGCCCTGTGTCTGTCAGGTGAAGGAGGGGGTGGTGGTTTTCCTGCCTGTGTTTTAATTAGCAGCAACACTCAGAACACTAAGCCAGCAGCAACCCTGAGAGAATATCGCTGATCAGCCACATTGATCCACGGCCAGAACACTTATGGGTGTTCATAAGGAGGCGATGGAGGAATGAGGGCAGTCTAAAAGCGAGGGAGGGCCCTGAATTCAGCATTAAAAAGGGAACTTATTGCAAACCACCTTAAGTTGACTCTCAGCAGATTCAAAGAGAGAGAGAGCAGCTCCAGTTTGATAGGTCAGCTACTGTATGGACAACCAAGATGGAGGTTCCTGTAGGTTCCTGTTGAACCGTTAAGTCTTGATGGAAGTATCAGATGTGACACATTTATCCATCCATACCTCACCTTTATCCATCCATACCTAACCTACATAAATCAGAGCTGAGGAAACAACCAGCCTCTCTGAATTCCTCATCAGTCCAGGGGCATGTTAACTGGAAGATCAGCTGTGGTATGTTTGACTGTGTTTGAATGTGTGTGACTATTTGTGTGTGTGTGTGTGTGTGTGTGTGTGTGTGTGTGTGTTGGTTCTTCTATCCTTGTGGGGACCTAAAATCCCCCAAAGTCCCCACAACGATAGTAAAACAAGGAGAATTCTCCCTCGTGGGGACATTTCCCACGTCCCCATGAGGACAAAGGCTATTTTAAGCTTAGGGGTTAGGTTTAGGGTTAGGGTTAGAATTATGGTTAGGGTAAGGGGTTAGTGCTTAGGTTTAGGGTTAGGAGTTAGGTTTAGGGTTTGGCTTAGGGTTATGGTAAGGGTTAGGGTTATGTTTAGGGTTAAGGGTTAGGGAAAATAGGATTTTGAATGGAAATTAATGTTAGGTCCCCACGAGGATAGAAGAACATAACATGTGTGTGTGTGTGTGTGTGCGTACGCTCACATGCCTGTGTGTGTGTGTGTGCACGCATGTGCATGTGTGTGAAGGTTTGAATCTTTGTGCAGCTGTTCTGTGAAATATCTGGAAGCAAGTCCAGCAGGGAATGTAGCAGTGTGGATGCTGAAAGGCTGAACTAAAGCCCACTGAACCTGTCGACACGTGGCTCCAAATGTTCTTACATCTCTATAGGGTCCAGTTGGTTCTGCGGGCACCAGTCCATAATTGAGGTAATTTATGGATCAGCAGCTCCCTGGGTGGGGTCACTGAATTAACTTCCCCCAATCATATCACTTCACAGTGTCACACAACAAAAACTCAACTCAACTTGAGACCATCCTCACTCCTATCCATCAAACAGACATATAAACTACAGCTAACCTTTGTGGTGTCTGTTTTTCAGCCCAAAAATTGAAAGTCTATCGGAAATGCCTCATTCAACAACAGCATTTAGTGAAATGGTTGATAAGGCCAACGATATTCTTCACAGTCCAATGAGGCGTTACATTTGTTCAATAGGTAAACTAAATCAGGTTGGTGAGTTGATGGCAGCGTTCAAAGCCTTGGCAGGTTCAGAAACAGATATTAATTTGTAAAAATCTAGGTTGTTGTCATGTACTCTTCCCAAGGCCCTGATAATGAAAGCCACAGGAGAGCCATACAATGTGTTTCTGGAATTAATATAATATGTATTTCTTAGCCTTCTCCCTCTTTTTCAAGAGAAAGGCAGGCAGCTTTGAGGAGATTAACGGTTATGTGTAAACGGGGGGAAGCTTTTGTGTTGGGTCATACAATGCAGCTTATCTCTGCCAGTCGTGAATTGATTTTCCTCCGGCCTTGGTTCCACTGGATCTGAGACTAGCGAGTGGAGACAAATTGGCCTGGTTCTGTCAGACAGCTCTCTGGCGAGGCGAGTCATTGAGGTAATCTTACCTTTAAAAAAACAAATCCATCACTGGATACAGATATAGAAAAAACATTTCAAACTTGCGCTACCCTTTGAGACAAGGACACTATTTTTATGATTTGTTGTCTACTTATCATTCGGTTTTAATGGGTTGCAAACAACAACAATGGAAGATATTCCTTTTGATATTCCTTTTGATCAATGAAAATTGGGTCTATTGAAGGGACTAATGTGAGAGATACACATTGTAAGCAAGTTCATTTTACCGTAGGAATTGGGTGGCAGGTAACCTAGTGGTTAGTGCGTTGGGCCAGTAACCGAAAGGTCTCTTGTTCAAATACCTGGGCTGACAAGGTGAAAATATGTTGATGTGCCCTTGAGCAAGGCACTTAACCCTAATTTGCTCCAGGGGTGCCGTACTACTATGGCTGACCCTGTAAAACAACACATATCTCTGCTGTATGTGACAACATTTTTTAAAACTATATATCAAAGACGATACATTCAGAGAAAAAATACACATTTATAATTTGTGTTTATTCCGAATAAAGTAATTAAGATTTCAATTAGGCCATTGAACACTGACAGGGATCGACTGTATTTATCTGCAGCGGCTTAACCATCAGTCTAAATGAAGAGGACAAATACTGTACTTAAGATGTAGACTGTGAGCAGTAGAATTGGCTGCAACTGTGCCATCGATGCTGGCTCCTTGTAGTGACAGAGTGAAAATCTATTTACCTTAATGATGGAGGCTTTCCTGTTTCATTTAATTACATTTCGAAATTTGACCGACTTCAGCAAAATTACCTTTGAAAAAGGGTATTTTTCCTTCTTAAACATACACAGTAATTAATAGGGAGTCCATATTAGTGAACATAAATGATATTTTCTGCAAACCACACTTTCATCATTCTGATTACTGCACTAGGAAAAAATTTGTACTTCGTCATGGTGACAGATTTAAGGTCACACTAGCTTGGTTAAAGAAACAGATAGGGTAATCTGGAATGGTTTTATTGCCATGGTTGAACTTGTGTCATCATATTTGAGGTAAGTGCATTAACCCAAGAAAACCAAAGCATACTTTTCACATGATGACACCAAAGCATTCTTTGTAGATGACTTTGGGAATCTAAAAAAAGTGTTCAGAGCAGGGGTAACTAACGCGCTGATTTCTCAGTTAGGGGAATACAGCTGAGGCTCTCTCCCCTTCCATTGCTAGTGCTTAAAGCAAAACAAACAGGATGAAACAGGCTCATAATTCATGCTATTGATTGATCACCTCATTTAGTGGACAATTTATTCCACCAGACCCCACCTGCTACAGAGCCTCACATGCACAATCCAGTATATCTAACCTCAGAGACCGACAGGGATGCAATATGCAACAATCACAAGAGAAAGGATAAATACCATAGCATTAGAATGCCATTTTCTATGGTTAATACAAAGAGCAGGTGTAAGATAAACCTACCTAAAAATATATGTATGCAGTGCACAATATATCATATCCTACTACTTAGTGTGCATGGAAGCATGTTTACACTGACCATGAGGTGACATTCCCCACAGTATCACTAACATGTAGATTGTTTCATGCTACATTTCTTCCATTAGTGGGGCCTTTGGTGTCAAGAGCAGGGCAGGTCATTTCCCTTCCCAGCTGTATGTTCCACTTAGAAGCACCAAAGACATTCATAGTCTGATTGGGCACTTGATGAGAATAATAGAATAATGAGGGCATGCTGGTTCAGAAAGCCTGAAAAAAGAACATGTAAGTGTTTTTATTCAAAAAGCTTTGCTACCATCGTCCGGGAATAATGGTGTTCTTTGTGAGAGCACTTTCCATCAAATGGGTAGTTCAGAACTTGGTCATTGTGCAAAAGGCTTTACTGTACGTTTCCTGGGTAACACCGCCAATGCCTGTCGCTAAGGGGTCAGCAGCGCTTAGCAACACTTACGTCCATGGATTCATTTGGATTTCCTCTCATCTTGATACAAAAGATGAAAAGTCCCATGTATGCCGATTCAGCCTATCAAAGGTTATACGTGTGCCATGTGTAATCTGCAACGTAAAGCATGCTGTCAAACAAAAATGCACAAAAAACCTTTACATTATCAAAGCAAATGCTTATTGAGTTTTAACGGCAAAGACCCTACTTATCATTTATTTCAAAGGCAGTGTGCATATGTGTGGGGGGTGTATCATACTGATTTATTCCGGCTATGGCAGCACATTGCTGATGTCTGCAGTACAAATCAAGCGGGAAGACAGATAAAGGAAAGAAACAAGCATGCATGCGTTTGAGCTGAATTACAGTACATCTATGCGTTTTGACATGATACCAAATCACATTTCTGAAGGATATCGTACAGTTGGGGAATGTGATTTATGGATTGATGTGGATCAGAATGAATTATCATATAGAGTTGTCTAATCTTTATGCATATGTACCTTACAAAAAGGTACTGTATTTCTCTTTGGATGCAGGTGGGATGTGGGTCATGCAGGATGCACCTGCTGCAGTATAATTTAAATTACATGTATCCAACCACACCAGCAGGAAGCCAGTATAATAGCTTAACAGTATCTGTTCTATTTAGCTGGACAAAATGAATGAATGGAAATGCCAAAGTAGAGGCAGAGAGACAGGGAAGAGTTGGAGCATGGAAAGAGGATTGCGGGCAGAGGCAAGGGTACAACCTTGTGTTGTATTTATGCAGGATGTGCTGTCAGACATATGTGTTGTTCTGGTCTGTTTACTGGTCTGTCTGTCTGAGGGCAAACTGCTGTTATCTGTCTGCATCACTGACACAGGGCTACTCTAGATCTGTGGCGCATAGACATCGTTCACATGCTGAACTGCACATCACGGGTCAACTTCACATACAACAGTCCTGGAAACACACACACACCAACATGGACATACAAGCCTAGGGCTAGTTTCTCTGGTGAATGACAGTTCTATGTACTGTATAGTGGACTTTAAAAATGTATTTACCAGGACAAACCAGTTGCCTATAAATGTAGATAAGGGTACACATACAGAGAGAGCATTGTGAGAGTGAGAAAGGCCAGGCGGCGGGAAACAGCAGAGAAGTGGGAGATGGGAGGGAGGCTTGTTGGTCCACTAGAACACCCCCTCTCTCCCAGGGAGGGCCAGGAAGGGGCCCTGATTAGAAGAGAAGATCGTCACAGGGATAAGAGAGCTGATAAGAGGACAGTTATGAGGCAGTGATGGGGTAATATGAGTGGTCCGGCTGTGTGTTTAGTTCCCATTAGATGAATCAAATCAAATCAAATCTGAGTAATATCTCTGTTAGTTCCACCCTGAGAACATTTACATCATCAAGCAGGGCCAAAGTAGCCTGGGCGCCTGTCTGTTTCTGCTCTTCTGTCAACTCCTTATGGAATTGTCATGCCAAACAATGACACGGAGTAGAAGGAGTGAAATGTTAGCTAAACAGACTGGTACCCAGGCTAGGGCCAAGGCTACAGCTGAGTCACATAACTATCACTCAATCTCTGCATTACTGTACCTACAATAACAGCTTTAAAGCTAAACCTGACAGTGAAATCACATTAAACTGCAACATGCTACTAGACTAAAGTTGAAGTTGCCCTGTCTGGTAAAACATATTGGCACAGCTGGTGAACATGTCCAACAGCATGTTTAACCTAACTAACCCCCACCTCAGAACAGGGGCCTCCCATTAGGGCAAAAGTGCTGACTGATACCTGAAAGTTCTCAGTGAGGGGGAGACTAAACAGCAGTTGATATTGATTGATTCAGCATTGCCCATCTGAGGACACTCACAATTGCATTAGCATGGACCCCATGGCCTCAAAGTCACC
Organism: Coregonus lavaretus; assembly: GCF_964263955.1. Classification (NCBI taxonomy): domain Eukaryota; kingdom Metazoa; phylum Chordata; class Actinopteri; order Salmoniformes; family Salmonidae; genus Coregonus; species Coregonus lavaretus. Next base: position 22,275,440 of record NC_140007.1, on the reverse strand, counting down.
TGGCTGCAGCAGTCTTGACAGCCACTCGTCTTGACGGCCATACTGATTGATAGTCGTTGCCGCTGAGTTGAGTGTGAGGGGAGGGCGGACAGCACACACCCCAGGGACTGAATGTAATCTGCGGCATGTCTTTACTATGGCTAGATTACTATTCAGGAGAGATCCATCAGATAGGGGGAGAGACAGAGAAGGAAGGATGATGTGGCCCTAGCCCGCTGTGTCACAGGTAATCAGACTATCAATTAATCTAAAGATCCCTTCCAAACAGAGAGAGGGGGAGAGGGGGCTGGGAGAAAGAAAGAGAGAGACAGAGGGTGAGGGTAGTAGCTACCAGTCAGAATGGGGGAGGGGAGTCGATGGGGGAGGGGAGTAGTAAAAAAAAATGTCAGTGCCTGAATATCAATCTCAGGGCGTGGTTTCTCTTTCTGTCAGATTGAGATGAAGCAGGGGAGTGTGAGGGAGGCCTAACATTTACAGTTTAATGTTGTATACTCAGCCTGTCCGTGTGTGTGGTAAACAGCCTCAAATGTTTACCTCTAGCTGAAGTGATTAACACACTAGAGTCCATCTATTTATGCTGATTGCCTCACTATATTCATAGAGCTGTTTCATTGTTCACACAGCATCTGCAGAGTTATGCTTTGAACAATCCAAACCCCAATGCCCAATGCTCTAACCTTTGTGCACTCACTTAATAATGGTCTACCACAAAACTACTTTCAATTTCATTTTAAATGCATAGCTGTAGCATGCGGGTGGGGGTCAGAGAAATAAATAATGATGAGAGGGAGGAAATGAGTGAAAGCAGATGGAAGGACAACAGTTGCTCTTCGCGGCAGGGTCCTTCCGAAGGCCTTCACAATGTAGTGCGCCAGGCAGTATGTGTCAGCCAGGGAAAGGACAACAATCAATCCTAACCCGACCCGCTGGGGAAGGCCGTGTGTGCTGGATACGTGATCCTCATTATTAAATTGCCACGGGATATCAATTGTCCTGTGTCGAAGGACAGTGGCCCACAGCCTGACCTTTGACCTCCAGGGGTTAAGGGGGTTAGAGGGGAGACACTCCGTGGCAGAGGGAACGCTGCGGCCCCTCCACCCACACCACATTCCCTTTTCCTAGGTCACATTGTCCAACCAAATTAAGACCCACATCCTGTGACTGGCTAATTATTTTACAAGATTCCCTGGGGTTACTGTGACAACCAGATGGGTCACAGAAGGCAGCCGTCTGTAACATTACTATGAGACAGAGGGAGTAGGAGAGAAAGGGAGAGAGAGAGAGAGAGAGAGAGAGGGTGTTACGGAGCGAGAGAGAGAAAGAGGGGTAGAGAGGAGACTCAATGTCAGCTCTTTGACATGCCACATCTTTCACTGGGATTGAGAAAACAACTTTAATGCTCTGAATTGATGTCTTTGCTGATTTTGCGGATAACGTTTTTTTGTGATCAGTGACTCAATGGAAAGTCACCTTGATTTTTCTGCCTATTATTTCCATGTGAGAGAGAGGAAGAGAGGCAGAGGGGGAGGCATACTCTTTCTCTATACAAGTATTGGTAAGGGACCTGTGGGAAACTATTTCAAAAGATCGGTGTAAGATATGCATAATAGTATAAAAGTACAAAAATAGTTTTTACACTGGACCAAGAATCCAAATCCAATAACAATTTACATTATCTTTTACAGTAAATACTGTATAAACAACAACATTCTGAGGGCCTGGAAATAAGGCTTTCAGTGCGGATAAGTCATATTAATAGGCCATGTACTCACTGAAGTGTTCTGGCACTGGATACATGAGCTGTTGAAGCGTACAGCTGGGATGCGTTGCATCTTGCCCTGGATGTTGAACACACACTCATAGTTCTTCTGTCCAGACTGGGGCTGAGGGAGGTTCCGGGCTCGCAGCGTGATTGGACGAATGATCCCTGCAGGTACCAGGATGTCACTGGTGGGCAGGATCTGGGGACAGCCCTGAAAATCAAGAATCACAAACAAAGTTACAAATTAACACTCTACTAATTTTCTTTGCAAACTCATTAGAATAAGGGATGCCAGAACTGATTAATAAACATAACATTCATTAAAACTTGGTCTCCATAGCTAAAGAAGACGTATTGATTCCAGTTTATTGAGCGGAGAGCAGCAGTGAGTTATGTCCATTAGCAGCTCTACTTTCCCAACAGGGCAGAGGTACAGCCAACCAGATGTGAGAGATCTGCACAGAGGCCATTAAAAGTGGAATAGCTTGAAACCAAAGCAAACGTAGGTTAAAATCCCTATTACACAGCTGTTGGATCCATCTCTGATTTTATGAGCCACAAATCATATTGATGAAGCGGGAAATTAATATCTTCCTTAGTCCTGCATGTCTGCCTGTGCTAGTGAGGTGAGCACAGCTCCAGAGCCCAGTTAGGGTCCAGGCATTTATCACAGGGATTACTATTGACATTGCGGGAAACAACACATAAAGGATCTCGGAAGTCACAGGAAAGTCACTATTGATGCAATGATTACAATCCAAGAAAATTGCCGATGTGCGCATCCCCAACCGAGATGCCACGGCAGCTTAATGTCCCTTCAGACCCCCTGTGTATTAAAGGATCTTTAGAAATAATCTGTTATCCATTTAGCACTGAACAATAATCAAGGAGGCTGTAAAAGCAATTTGCCAGACTGGAGGTGATAAATCAGAGGCCTTGTCTGGGTGGGAGGAGGCGGCAATTGACGAGGAAGGCGGTGGGGCGGAAGGGAGGGAGAGAAGCCTCTGTTTGCAGGACAGACACACCGAGCACCAGCCAAAGCCATGGTAACAATGATGCAACTCCACAGCCCACACAGCCATAAATCTTGCGTCTGGCAAGCGATTTGTAAAGGTTTGTATATTGGTGCATCAATAAATCTCCTTTTCATATTCTGTGGATGAAGAGAAAGATTTACTTCCTGCAGGGAGGTGGTGGTGGGCACAGGTGGTGGTGTTAGCAGGGTTCTGCCTGCTATATGAATCCGATTTATCAGCAGCGCCATTGAATAACCTCCATCTCCATAGTGAGGACAGAAGGTTCCAGACTGGGGATGGTTAACCTTTTGGAAATGATGAATGGCTCAAATCGCTTCTCAACGCTGCTTTGTCAATTGGCAGGTTGACGTTCAAAACACCAAATAGATCCACTGATATCACATATGCCACATCGAGTCATCAGGGACCTAGCCTCAACACCTGGTTTGCCAGAAAATGCTAAATCATGTTCAGTATGACAAATGCATACATCAAAGGTAATGTGAGTGAGAACATTTCTGAATAGCAAAACTTTCCCTGGTAACAGCCAAATACATTTGACCACATTTGTCAATTTTGACTGGATTCAAGAGAGGTCTGCCATGGTGAAAAATGAGATGAGACTAACATCATCCTAGCAACCAGGCGATGGTGTACAGTAGCACATCCCTGATGGCCTAAGAGCTACTATCTTTGTAGAGAGCTCTATTCAATGGCTGACATATACAGTAAGTACAGTGGACCGGGTTACTTAGGGCCTGCTCATTGGATTTCATGGCTACCTACATCAGAGTAAAAACAACATCACAAAGATGCTTTGAGAGGTTGGCACATCAGAAACACATGATTCATTTAACAGAGTAGTACAGCCACAGCAGTAACATATTTTAGGTGAGGACTCATGTTTAAATTTTTTTCCCTTTTCAATTATTTAAGTGGACACATTATAAAACCCAAAACTACTATTACATTGCTTCGGAAGTACTTATTTCTACTACTTTTATCAGAAAAGCGAGAGTGTGTTTAATCCAAAATGTATCATTCTACTGGTCATTCAAAATAAATGTAAGTCGCTACACAGTGTTCTCTGTATATGCAACACTGTCACGTATAAGGACAGAGGCATTTCTACTGGTTTCTCTCAGTGTAGTTTGAATGTTTATGAATTCCTCTGTCTGCGTTTCAGGGGAATTGAATACAAGCGTAACCCCAAGACGTCACCACCATTTCCCCTTCATTCCCGTCTGCAAAATTGCATTAACAAGCTTTAATCGGCTGCATATTAGGGGTGAAACAAGCACAGGATAAGTGGTTTGTTTATCAGAAACGTTTGTGTGACATTCTAAAAAGCCCGGGGCAGGTAAGTGAGGTTTGTCATGATGAATTGGGACTCTTTTCACAGGCTGACTGGAAGACAAAGAGGAGGAGGAAGGGGAGGACCATCCTCCTCAGTGAATTTCATACAAATAAAAATAGTGAAACATTAAAAAAGTGATCCTTTTTAGATAAACCTATACTGAATATATTCACATCACCAAATAATTGATTAAAACACACTGTTTTGCAATGAAGGTCTACAGTAGCCTCAACAGCACTCCGTAGGGTAGCACCATGGTGTAGCCGGAGGACAGCTAGTTTCCGTCCTCCTCTGGGTACATTGACTTCAATACAAAACCTAGGAAGCTCATGGTTCTCACCCCCTTCCATACACTTACACAGTAATTATGACAACTTCGGGGGGCGTCCTCCAACCTATCAGAGCTCTTGCAGCATGAACTGACATGTTGTCCACCCAATCAAAGGATCAGATAATTAATCTAGTACTGAAAGCATAAGCTATAGCTACCTAGCACTGCAGTGCATAAAATGTGGTGAGTAGTTGACTCAAAGAGAGAGAAAGACAATAGTTGAACAGTTTTGAACAAATAACTGTCTTTAATAAATGTCTTTAAATTATTATTTATTTTTTAACATTGGAAGTGATGCAGACAACTACATTGATGGAAGTTACAATCTATCTGCAATATTAAATCTGATCTACCCCCTAAAAAAAATAAAAAATAAAAAAATAAAAATGTCTTGAAGGAGAAGCAAGAGAGAGAGCTAGCTATATTTTGTTGTATTGTTTCTTCACTTTCACTTAGCTAGCGAATGAAGCTAGCTAGTTTAGCCTACTCAAACACCCGGCTCAAATAGAGAGGGATGCTATGTTAGCTAGCTGTTTATGTCTATCCAACACTGGAACTCTTCCAAGTCAAGGTAAGCTTTTGGTTTGATTAATTTATTGCTACTGGGACCCGCCGGTTTAACTGCTAAACTGCTTGCTAACTGCACAGTGCCTTCGGAAAGTATTCAGACCCCTTAACTTGTTCCACATTTTTCTCATCAATCTACACACAATAAAAAGGTTTTTAGAAATTGTAGCTAATTTATACAAATTGAAAACGGAAATACTACATTTTTTATTTTACCTTTATTTAACTAGGCAAGTCAGTTAAGAACAATTTATTATTTACAATGACAGCCTACACCGGCCAAACCCGGACGACGCTGGGCCAATTGTGCGCCGCCCTATGGGACTCCCAATCACGGCCGGTTGTGATACAGCCTGGAATTGAACCAGGGGGTCTGTAGTGATGCCTCAAGCACTGAGATGCAGTGCCTTAGACCGCTGCGCCACTCTGATTTACATAAGTATTCAGACCCTTTACTCAGTACATTGTTGAAGCATCTTTGGCAGCGATTACAGCCTCAAGTTTTCTTGGGTATGACGCTACAAACTTGGCACACCTGTATTTGGTGAGTTTCTCCCACTCTTCTCTGCAGATCCTCTCAAGCTCTGTCAGTATGGATGGGGAGCGTTGCTGCACAGCTATTTTCAGGTCTCTCCAGAGATGTTAGATGTTAGATCGGGTTCAAGTCTGGGCTCTGGCTGGGCCACTCAAGGGCATTCAGAGACCTGTCCCAAAGCCACTCCTGCGTTGTCTTGGCTGTGTGCTTAGGGTCGTTGTCCTGTTGGAAGGTGAACCTTCGACCCAGTCTGAGAACCTGAGTGCTCTGGAGAAGGTGTTCATCAAGGATCTCTCTGTACTTTGCTCCGTTCATCTTTGCCTCGATCCTGACTAGTCTCCCAGTCCCTGCCGCTGAAAAACATCCCCACAGCATGATGCTGCCACCACCGTGCTTCACCGTAGGGATGGTGCCAGGTTTCCTCCAGACGTGACGCTTGACATTCAGGCCAAAGAGTTTAATCTTGGTTTCATCAGACCAGAGAATCTTGTTTCTCATGGTCTGAGAGTCTTTAGGTGCCTTTTGGCAAACTCCAAGTGGGCTGTCATGTGCCTTTTACTGAGGAGTGGCTTCCATCTGGCCACTCTACCATAAACGCCTGATTGGTGGAGTGCTGCAGAGATGGTTGTCCTTTTGGGAGGTTCTCCCATCTCCACAGAGGAACTCTAGAGCTCTGTCAGAATGACCATCGGGTTCTTGGTCACCTTCCTGACCAAGGCCCTTCTCCCCATTGCTCAGTTTGGCCGGGCAGCCAGCTCTAGGAAGAGTCTTGGTGGTTCCAAACTCCTTCCATTTAAGAATGATGGAGGCCACTGTGTTCTTGGGGACCTTCAATGCTGAAGAAGTGTTTTGGTACCCTTCCCCAGATCTGTGCCTCGACACAATCCTGTCTCGGAGCTCTACGGACAATTCCTTCAACCTCATGGCTTGGTTTTAGCTCTGACATGCACTGCCAACTGTGGGACCTTATATAGACAGGTGTGTGCCTTTCCAAATCACATCCAATCAATTGAATTTACCACAGGTGGACTCCAATCAAGTTGTAGAAACATCTCAAGGATGATCAATGGAAACAGGATGCACCTGAGCTCAATTTCGAGTCTCATAGCAAAGGGTCTGAATACTGTAAATAAGGTATTTCTGTTTTTTAGTTTTAATACATTTGCAAAGATTTCTAAAAACCAGTTTTTGCATTGTCATTATGGGGTATTGTGTGTAGATTGCTGAGGATTTTTAAAATCCATTTTAGATTAAGGCTGTAACGTAACAAAATGTGGAAAAAGTCAAGGGGTCATAATACTTTCCGAAGGCACTGTGCACTGTACTCCATGATTGTAGCTGGTTTACTAACAATTTAGTTCTAGTAGCTAGTTTGACTATGACGTTCGCTAATATGGTGACAATGATGTAGGCTGTGTGAAGCAGTTAGCGGTTATGATATGCAGGTTTGGCTTGGAAAGTTTTTTTTACCTGGTCACAGACAGCTGATGTGTTGTGCACTGAAGTCCACAAGCGAAGTGAAAACGTGAGAGGAGTAGATGCAAGAAGGAATTATACAAGCAAAATGATCATGCTGTTTGTATGTGGCTATGAAAGTGAACTGTTTGCGTGTGATCAGGGGTGTATTCATTCTGACGATTCTGTTGAAAATAATTTCTTAAATGGAAGCAATCGGAACGAAATGGGGATAAACATACCAGAATTTGTCCAATAGAAACTCTAGTTTGTAACTGTTGGACTAATGACTACACCCTAGATTAGCTAGATGCAGGCAAGAGTGTGCAAGGCGGTATTGAATGTGTCACTGTCTGTCACCTTGATTACTTACAATTTTCTCTCAACCTGTGCACCTACGTTATAAACTTTCATTCATAGGCTAGGTTGGGTAAAGGGAAAACTTGAGTATCATGTAGTAGCCTAAACCTATCAATGTTACATTGAGCTGGGTGAATGGAATATGAATGACAGTCATCTAATATGCTGTAATAGAAATAAGGCCATGCTCATTAAAAAAAGATTTGTCCTCCCTCATCTTAAACCTCACGACCACCACTGCTGGCTATGCTATAAGACATGTAATACATGTGAGGCTAATGCAATAAGCCATGTAATAGAGGAGCAGTCCCTCCTCGGTGATAGGCCTACACTACAGTAACAGTATAGTCTCTGAGGGAGCTGTATATTCCCCCCCAGAAGGGCCGTTCCCTAATGCTGATTAGCACCCCATTAAGAAAGCCCGGGCAGTTTACAGCCTGTTGACAGTGTTTCCATTAACCGTATTGTGCATATCCCAGTTATCACACAGCTAAGCACTTTTCTCTGTTGAAACATTAAAAGCCAGAGACGGTAGTGCGGTATAATCTCTCTCTCTCTCTCTCTCTCTCTCTCTCTCTCTCTCTCTCTCTCTCTCTCTCTCTCTCTCTCTCTCTCTCTCTCTCTCTCTCTCAGCAGTGACTAGCAAAAAGGGGCTGTTGCTGCTTACATATACGTACATTTCTCCTCCACCATTGCTTAGTCACTGTTCTTTCCCTTTTCTATTTCTCCTCTCTTAATCCCATTTACAGTCTCCATTCGCTGTAATCCTTGAAATGGGCTCCCTACGCGTGGTAGAAAAAACACAACCCTCCAAATCATCTGAGAGCTGCTCCAATTAAACCCTAGCTACACGGCAGGCTCCTAATTCTTCCTAATCAAACTCAAACTAGTAGCTTCTAAACTCAACGTGGGAAATTTATCGATTGAACACTGTCAGTGTGCTATTCTGGACTCCAGTATCTTCTACAATTTATAGATAGATATTTTTAAAAAATACTAATAGAAAAGCAACCATCTAAAAAACAACAACATATGATATCATAGCTGACATGGAAATATCCCTTGATGACAGAGAAGGATTCAAGCCACTTTCTGCAACAAAGACCGGTAGACTGAGGCAACAGAAAGTTCTCACATATTGGCTGTTACCAATAACAAAGCATGCAGGGAACCAATTTGATCTTGATGTTTTACATGCAAAGTGTTCTGTAGCTTATCACTCTTGTTTGGCATGAGAAGAGAAGACAGGGAGGAGGGCCTTATGCTACTCGTCTGTGGGCTGTACAGTGGCCTCTGGTTACACAGTGAGTAATGGGCCACTTTGGTTTCTGTGGCCGTGGAGGGGACTCGGTAATGGGCTGCTGGTGACAGATGCACACAGTGTCACTTCCTGTCTTGCTGAGGCCCTGATCCTATTTTGCCGTCCCCACCACTGAGTGCCAGGACCACTGCCATGCTTCCTGCCGGGCTAATGGCTCCTCGGTCACTCATCCCACAATTAATTACTGGGCCATCACTCGTTAATAAAGGGCCGTCCCACTGAGACACAGCGCCAAGGGGAACAGAGGGTTGTTTTGGAGAGCCCAGCAGAGCACTGTTTGATCTCAGGGGCCCTCTGGGACAGGCCAATATGAAAATGTGTCTTTGAGCTCTCACTAAATATTAGGAGTCCCAGTGAGACGCTCCCCCTGAGCTGGCGAGGAGCTCCCTTTAAGGTTAAAGATCTGCATGGTGTAATTAATTTTAGTGTAATGATTAATGTGGGGGGAAATGTGGGACGGAGCAGGCAGCACAGTATCTATCTGCCAGCCTGTCTGTCTGTTGGGCTCTGTGACTGGCTGGCTGGCGGGGCCAGAAGATTATCTTCAGATGGAAAATCGATTCCTACTCTGATCCTCTCAATTGAGGAGCTGAGGCTGAGAATAAAAGAGCATCCTTGGTCGTGAACAACTCTGTTATCTCTCGGTTTAACAAACCAATTAATGTAGTAAAAAAGCAACCTTTCTCATCACAAAGCCTGTTTCCAAACTCTGTATGCAAGATTTGGACTCAACCCTTACATTTGCAGCACAGCAACGTCTTAAACCCATATCAGGTTTCACTCATTCAAAACATTCCCCTCTCAGAAACCAAACAGTTTACGGCTGTTCGTCCCCACAGGGATGACTTTTCCCACCCTAATGAACCTGGTGAAGGACCAGTAATGAGCAACCATATATCCAATGTAAATAGTAGTCATCATCACATCACTGAATACACTGACTAATGACGCTACCCTATCTAAATGACAACACATGACTCAGGGCAGGAACATTTTACATTTGCTTATAGATACATACAGAATGAAACTTTTCTTCAGGGGGGAAAGGGGTTTGTTTTTTATTTCTCATTTCCTGTGAGCTATGCATCCTTGTGGAGGACAGTGAGTTTGGAAGGAGCTCAGTTCTGATCCAGTCCTATCTCTCTCTGCACACTCCTGGGCTGAAGTAGGCCACTGTGCTGTGGATTATACAGTAGGATCTGGCTGGCTGGCGTGTCCTTGGAGAGGCATGGGGGAGAAACCTGTTCAGAGCAGAGCAACACATCTCCTCCCCCCAGCCCATAGCCCTCTCTCTCTCTCTCTCTCTCTCTCTCTGTTTTTCTGTTTGTCTGTTTGGAGTGCCCCCGCTGTTTCTCTGAAGCACCTCTCCAACCCAGGGCCAACACAGCCCTGGTAGCACACTGGAGAACAGGGCTGCAGATGAGACACGCTCCACTGACACAATCACACACATACACACACAGACAGACACGCATATGCACACAGAGAGATACACACACTAGAGGGCTGCATTCCTGCGGGACCTGCGTGTCCAGACAGAGTTCATTTCGACCTGCGGTCAAACAAACAACTTTGGGATTAAAATATTTTTGTTGTCCCACAAATTATTTGGGAATGGTCGTCTTTCTGCTTTGTATACGTTAGCCTAGGCCAGGGATGGGCAACACTTTTGCCCCAGCTCCAGCTAACACACCTGACTCCAATAATCAACTAATCATGATCTTCACATTAGAATGTAATGTTAGTTTAATCAGCTGTATTTGCTAGGGATGGGGAAAAAGTGGGACACCACTATGGTCCCCGAGGACTGGAGTTGCCCATCCCTGGCCTACCTATTGTATTAAAAGGCGACAGGTAGCTTAGTGGTTAAGAGCGTTGTGCCAGTAACCGAAAGGTCGCTGGTTCTAATCCCTGAGCCGACTAGGTGAAAAATCTGTCAATGTGCCCTTGAGCAAGGCACTTAACCCTAATTGCTCCTGTAAGTCGCTCTGGATAAGAGCGTCTGCTAAATGACAAAAATGTAAAAGCACATCTTTGTTGCATTATTCACACACTCAGAATTCACTGCTTCAAGTTCAGTAGCCTACCTCTCCTAGCGCGGTGTGCGAGACCAAGTGCGCCTAGTATATGTGTAGTCTACAGGTTCAGTAGCCCTACGTGTGAGATCAGGTGCGTGTGTGGTCTCAATTAAATAGAGTAGGCTATAGTCTATGCATGGGCGGAGAAGAACGGGGCAGTTATCTATCCAAGGAAATGTACTTCACAAATATGATTAGACTATAGTTTACTATATTGTCTAGAAATAAATATTGGTCACCCATATTTGTCTCCGTCTGAAAATCGTCCCACCCCTAAAAGGTAGGCTATAAAAACGTAGCTTAAGAGAAAGTGCAAGTCTCTCCAACTCTGCTCTCTTCAATCAACGTCTAGCCTATTGGCTGATATAGCCCAGTAATACAGATAGCCTATATAATGGGCCATGTGAGAATCTCTGGTAATTTAACATATTTCTTAGGTTATTTTTGCGCATTTTGATATTGCTTATAGGCTGCAAAATTGCTGCAACCATGGCTGGCAAGTAAGCTGCGTCACATATGCCTAAAATAACATTGGATATACAGTGGGGGAAAAAAGTATTTAGTCAGCCACCAATTGTGCAAGTTCTCCCACTTAACAAGATGAGAGAGGCCTGTAATTTTCATCATAGGTACACGTCAACTATGACAGACAAATTGAGATTTTTTTCCCCTGAAAATCACATTGTAGGATTTTTAATGAATTTATTTGCAAATTATGGTGGAAAATAAGTATTTGGTCACCTACAAACAAGCAAGATTTCTGGCTCTCACAGACCTGTAACTGCTTCTTTAAGAGGCTCCTCTGTCTTCCACTCGTTACCTGTATTAATGGCACCTGTTTGAACTTGTTATCAGTATAAAAGACACCTGTCCACAACCTCAAACAGTCACACTCCAAACTCCACTATGGCCAAGACCAAAGAGCTGTCAAAGGACACCAGAAACAAAAATGTAGACCTGCACCAGGCTGGGAAGACTGAATCTGCAATAGGTAAGCAGCTTGGTTTGAAGAAATCAACTGTGGGAGCAATTATTAGGAAATGGAAGACATACAAGACCACTGATAATCTCCCTCGATCTGGGCCTCCACGCAAGATCTCACCCCGTGGGGTCAAAATGATCACAAGAACGGTGAGCAAAAATCCCAGAACCACACGGGGGGACCTAGTGAATGACCTGCAGAGAGCTGGGACCAAAGTAACAAAGCCTACCATCAGTAACACACTACGCCGCCAGGGACTCAAATCCTGCAGTGCCAGACGTGTCCCCCTGCTTAAGCCAGTACATGTCCAGGCCCGTCTGAAGTTTGCTAGAGTGCATTTGGATGATCCAGAAGAGGATTGGGAGAATGTCATATGGTCAGATGAAACCAAAATAGAACTTTTTGGTAAAAACTCAACTCGTCGTGTTTGGAGGACAAAGAATGCTGAGTTGCATCCAAAGAACACCATACCTACTGTGAAGCATGGGGGTGGAAACATCATGCTTTGGGGCTGTTTTTCTGCAAAGGGACCAGGACAACTGATCCGTGTAAAGGAAAGAATGAATGGGGCCATGTATCGTGAGATTTTGAGTGAAAACCTCCTTCCATCAGCAAGGGCATTGAAGATGAAACGTGGCTGGGTCTTTCAGCATGACAATGATCCCAAACACACCGCCCGGGCAACGAAGGAGTGGCTTCGTAAGAAGCATTTCAAGGTCCTGGAGTGGCCTAGCCAGTCTCCAGATCTCAACCCCATAGAAAATCTTTGGAGGGAGTTGAAAGTCTGTGTTGCCCAGCGACAGTCCCAAAACATCACTGCTCTAGAGGAGATCTGCATGGAGGAATGGGCCAAAATACCAGCAACAGTGTGTGAAAACCTTGTGAAGACTTACAGAAAACGTTTGACCTGTGTCATTGCCAAAAAAGGGTATATAACAAAGTATTGAGAAACTTTTGTTATTGACCAAATACTTATTTTCCACCATAATTTGCAAATAAATTCATTAAAAATCCTACAATGTGATTTTCTGGATTTGTCTGTCATAGTTGACGTGTACCTATGATGAAAATTACAGGCCTCTCTCATCTTTTTAAGTGGGAGAACTTGCACAATTGGTGGCTGACTAAATACTTTTTTCCCCCACTGTATACCGTGGGTAAATAATGTGGAACTGCGGTTGGGTTCGGAACCAGTTCTTGCATTAGCGAGTGGGAGTCAGACAGAAAGCCAGCGGGTGTGGGCAGGTGTGGTATGAAAAGCCGCGGGTGGGAGTGGGATGAATAAATCAGTCCCACGCAGACCTCTAACACATACACATATGCACACAGAGACAGAGATAGACACAGACACACGCACACAGATCCACACACTCACAATCTGAAGCTTAAAACTTGGACAACTGACATTGACCACTGGACAGAAATACTATCAGTTGAATAATAGACCACTGTGCTAAGTACAAAAAACGCACTCTGGCAGCTGGCCCACGTCAAAATGGATTTTTCCCCTCGGCTTTACTTTACAGCAAATTATAGTGAACTTTCTTAAATCACAACATACCAGTCCAAGCCTACTTCTAAAATCCTCCTATGATATGTGTGCTCGTTTGTGAATCACCCTCTCTTTCTCTGTGGGTGTGAAGGAAGAGGAGACAATACTGAACTGCTTCTCCACCATATTCCCCCTCCAGTATCAACAGTGTATGAGTCACTCCTTTTCGCTGAGTAATTCCTTTTTTTTCTAGGGAGATAAGGAGATTGTCAATCGTGGTGCTGGGGGCAAGGAGGCTGGGGGAGGCAGTGACGGGCGGGCTGGCACATCCCTGCCGCCCCGCTGCTGGCTGCCTCTGTCTGATAAGCCTAGATAAGGCATCACTTTGATGTTCAGTTAAGTGTAAAATTTAAATGTGCCAAAAGTCGAAGGGTGCGTGTTTCCACCCCCCTGTTACAAAGGGACGCTGCTCCTCTTTTCTCTTCATTTCCCTTCTCTCCCCTACCCCCAGTCACTCCTGATCCTTATTCTGAACTGAGATGGCTCTTCTTGTAAAGTAAGGTGGTTGTTAATTAAGGGATGTATTCTTATATGATGCTTGTATTAGTTTCATCTTCTGTCTCCAATTCATTACGATTCGTCCATTATGATTCTCCTGCTAAGAATACAGAATAATGAGGGTAATTTGCTTTATTCTGTTAGTTTCAAAGTTCATTGTTAATCTATCATCATTTTGTGTTATCAATCATCTTTGAACAGAACATGGAAGTTTACAAGCTGGTAGAATCTTCTGCGAGAAGACAACAACAGCAGATTTGGCCCTGTCTGCATCCCAGTCATATGAAGGTTGTTAAGGTTCTGTATGGCATCTCTTGCTGAAAAACAACCCCCGCAGTAAAACTACAGTGTTAAGTCTGAGCCTCAAAACCCTCCTTATATACTGCTGCCCTGGGATTCTCAGCTGGTCTGTGGCCCAGTCAAGTGTGTAATCAATGTGTTCTGAGACACAGAGAAAGAGAGAGAGGGGGTAAGGCTTGATGCAAAGCCATTATGAGATCCAGCCTTTTGTGAGCGCAATTACTCTGGTGTCACTCTCTGTCACAGTAAACCATCATTTGTTTGATGGTTTGACACTCTCAGGGGAATGAACAGAGGCATATAAACAATGTAGGTTTTTATATATAACATCAAATAAATATACATTGTACCAAATATTATGAGGTACAATGGAGATTAAATTGTTTTATTGTTATACCACACCATAGCACATTAGCTTATTGTTAACCAAGAAGCTAGTGACCTTTTTGGTCAGTTCGCTAGTCAGCTCATGCTCTTCTTTCCTGCAAATTTTTTTGGGGAAACTACAACCCATCTTAAAGTGCCTGCATATAAACGAAGGAAATTCCATTTGCTTTTGAAAAGATGGGCGAACAAAACTTCTATGGTTCAATATGACAAAGAATGCCAAGTTGACGACTGAATGGGACTTTAAGACCACTCCAAGAAGCTAGTTCCCAAACAGTGCCGACAATGTGTCCCGGCAGTAGTGAATGCTCCGATTGTGTGGATCACACACACAACATTGGGACCAGTGTGTTAGATTATTGGGTCAGCCAGACTTAGGTTCACAGGACCATGACCAGGTTGGATTCTCCACGGGATGTAAAGGACTGCAGCGCTGAGGTCATATGAATAATAAAAGCAGACAGGCAGCTCCACGGACAGCCTTCCTGTCACCCCGGGGGCCTCATCCTGTGTTCAGTCTGCTGTGAGATGGCCATTCATTAGTGTCTGTGTGGGCAGTATAGTCTCTTACCTCCACGCTGCTGACGCGTCCCTCCTGGAAGGAGCACTCGGCCAGGTTGTTGGTGCAGATGTGGCGGTATTTACACCAGTTGCAGGGGAAGGGGCTGCTCACACAGGAGGTGCACCTGGGGAGAGAAGGGGGAGAGGGCGAGCTCTCAGATTAAACAGCCTGACTTTGACTAAAGAGATCTACTGTCTGTGTGGATGAGAAGGGATGCCTACAAATCTCCTGGTCAATATGTCTTCACCCTCTCTAGTAAACCTGCAGGGCCCGTGGGCTAAGCTAGCATCATCTTCTAGCTGCCTTTCAATTAGAAATTAGAAATTAATTACAGCCTAAAAAGCTGTTTCAGCCGCAATCAAAATTATCATTCCAATTAAATAATGTATCTAAGGACTATGAAATCCCTGTGGACCACTGACAGTCTAACCATCAACGATAGGCAGCACAGGTAAACGTCAGACTCTCAACGCATTGTAGGAGGACAGAATAAAAACCCAAGTGGTTTTCCTTCCATCCTCGTTCCACTCTCACTCTGAGCCGGTCCGCGTTCCCCTCCACCCCTCCTCCACCCCTCCTCCACACTGAAGCCTATTGCATTCTGAGCACAAAAAGGTCTGCATGAGGACAGGAACATACACTTTGTCCCATACTAATCATAGCCTTCCTCTGGAGGCACGGTTCAAATCCCCTTTGGAGGGTACTCAGCAGTCTGCTCACACTGACTCCTAAGCTACACTGCACTGTATAATCTCCAGGCTGACTGCTGCCTCCCTGTTGGTGTGGGGGACATCGGAAAACATTTTGCAGGCAAGCCACATTTCATACATACACCTGGAAATAATACCAAAACATTTTCAATATGGCGGGCTGGCTACACGTCGACCATGTTAATAGCATTTGAGTCAGTGTATTCATAGAGATTTACAATGCCTGCTCCAGACATATAGTATACCTCAGCAGCCCTAACTCCTGTAAAGGGAATGAAAATGCCTGCTTTAATATGAGAGCAATGAATGCCACTGGCTGTAGGCTGGTGCAGTGCTGCCTTCCACTGCAGAGGGAGAGGATCTGCTGTAAATACTGTGTGCAGATCAGCATGTCTTGACTGAAATATGCAATATGCTGCGTCAGGGGTATAAAATCCATCAATTCACTTTGGTCTAATTTCAGTGAAGCCTGAGAAACACAGCACAGCCAAAACTTGACACACTGATGAAGGGAGTTTCCTTCCTAACATCATTGCTTGGAAGTGGAGTCAGTAGCCATTTGGACTGGTGTATCCGGAAACTGGTCAAATCAAATCAAATTGTATTAATCACATGCTTCTTAAACAACAGGTGTAGACTAACAGTGAAATGCTTAAGGGCCCTTCCCAACAATGCAGAGAGAAAGAAAATAGAGAAATAATAGAAAAGTAATAACACTTAATAATACAAGTAATAATAAATACACAATGAGTAACGATAACTTGGCTATATATAAGGGATACCAGTACCGAGTCGATGTGCAGGGGTACGAGATAATTGAGGTAGATATGTACATATAACTAGGAATATAGTGCCTAGGCAACAGGATAGATAATAAACAGTAGCAGCAGTCTATGTGATCAGTCAAAAAAGTTAGTGCAAAAAGGGTCAATGCAGATAGTCCGGGTAGCTATTTGGTTAACAATTTAACTAACTATTTAGCAGACTTATGGCTTGGGGGTAGAAGCTGTTCAGGGTCCTGTTGGTTCCAGACTTGGTGCATAGGTACCGCTTGCCGTGCGGGCCTTCCTCTGACACCGCCTGGTATAGAGGTCTTGGATGGCAGGGAGCTCGGCCCCAGTGATATACTGGGCTGTATGCACTACCCTCTGTAGCGCCTTGCGGTCAGATGTCAAGCAGTTGCCATGCCAAGCGGTGATGTAGCCAGTGAAGATGCTCTCAATGGTGCAGCTGTAGAACTTTTGGAGGATCTGAGGGCCTGTCTTGCCCTCTTCACGACTGTGTTGGTGTGTGTGGACCATGATAGATCCTTAGTGATGTGGACACCGAGGAACTTGAAGCTCTCGAACCGCTCCACTACAGCCCCGTTGCTGTGAATGGGGGCATGCTCGGCTGTCGTGTCGTCAGCAAACTTAATGATGGTGTTGGCGTTGTGTGCGGCCACGCAGTCATGGGTGAACAGGGAGTACAGGAGGGGACTAAGCACGCACCCCTGAGGGGCCCCCGTGTTGAGGGTCAGCGTGGCGGATGTGTTGTTGCTACCCTCACCACCTGAGGGCGGCCCGCCAGGAAGTCCAGGATCCAGTTGCAGAGAGGGGTGTTCAGTCCCAGGGTCCTTAGCTTAGTGATGAGCTTGGGGGGCACTATGGTGTTGAACGCTGAGCTGTAGTCAATGAACAGCTTTCTCACATAGGTGTTCCTCTTGTCCACATAGGTGTTAACATTGGCTAGTTGTGGCGTGTTTCTGAGTGCCAAAATGTGTAGGTCTGACTGGGTTTATACCAAATATACTGTACATGGGCGTGCATGATATAGCCCCATCCTATATCTCTGATCTTTTATCTCCCTACGAGCCAGGACGTAGCCTGAGATTCTCTGGCAGAGCACTGTTGACCATTCCAAAGTCTAGGTTGAAAACTAAAGGAGAGCAGGCAATTGCCATTAGGGCCCCTAGACTTTGGAATGGTCTGCCAGAGGAGATCAGGCATGCAGATTCAGCGCCTCTTTTAAATCCCTGCTGAAGACACACTTTTATAAAAATGCTTGATTTCACTGTATGATTTTAATTAGCTATCTTGTTTCTTTCTCCTTCATCCTGACTATGTTTCTTACATTTACATTTACATTTACGTCATTTAGCAGACGCTCTTATCCAGAGCGACTTACAGTTAGCGCATACATTATTTTATCGAACCCACAACCCTGGCGTTGCAAACGCCATGCTCTACCAACTGAGCTACATCCCCTGCCGGCCATTCCCTCCCCTACCCTGGACGACGCTGGGCCAATTGTGCGCCGCCCCATGGGTCTCCCGGTCGCGGCCGGCTACGACAGAGCCTGGATTCGAACCAGGATCTCTAGTGGCACAGCTAGCGTTTCTTGGTTTGAACTTGTAATTTATTTTACTTGTATTGAAAAGTGCTATACAGATAAAGTTGTATTATTATTATTTGAATGCCTGGGGAGAATATGATTGACAGGTAAATAATGGAGATAGGAAGGGGAGAACTGAGAGGTGTTGCTGGGGAGACAAGAGAGAGAGCCTTAAAAGGTATCCCAGAGATGTAATAATGTCTTACCTTCCAGTCTTACAATAAACAGCTTTTGTACTTAAATGCCTAAAATGCCAGGGGGAGATTTGGTGAAAGTATATAATCAGTCAGAGCTTCAGAGCTAGCTACATTCCCATTCATAGGTGGTCATTATCCCAGAGGATGCAAGAAGGGAAGGAGCTCTTACGGCAGGGTGGCAAAGAAATTGTGGGAGAAGAAAATGGGAGCCAACGTGGCAGTGCTGGGGTGAGTGAGCGCTGTCCACCAGCAACACCAGAGGGGGAAACAATTCAAGGGCTAAATGTTCCCACAGGGTTTTTGTGAAAACAGGAAATCTGGCTTGGCTTCAGGCAGACTGCTCTGGCAAGGTAGGCCTCTGCCGAGGTTGCCATGGCAACTGGCGAGCCCTGCATGGATTATGTTACCCTGCTTCCTTACACTAGAGAATTGATCGTTGTGTATGCATTCTGCCAGCCGACAAGGCAATTTTATTCTCTGACATAAAAACGCATTCATTTAATAATAATAATAATAATAATAATAATAATAAGTAGAGCGCTTTTCTTTTACAGACATAAATCACAAAGCTCTTTACATTGAGAGCAACCATTAAAATAAACATTAAAAGGGCTCTACAAATAAAAGGGCTAAAAAACATTAAGCGAGAAATTAAAAGATAGCTAGCGGTCTAGTACTATAGAAGACACACAAAAAAAGTAAAGGAGGCAACAAGGACAAAACAATAGAACTCGAAACTAACGTATAAGACCAACAACAGACCCCCCAACAGATATCACATTAAGCGAAGGTCAGTTTGAATCTCAAACTTAAAGGCAGTGGTGGTCTGGGGCATGCGGAGGGTGGGGGGGGGCTCGTTCCAGAGTCGGGGGCTGAGACAACAGAATGCTCGGTCACACATTGTTTTTAGGTGTGTCTTTGCACGGAGTCTTTGATCATTTGACCGGAGTGAACGTGAAGACTGTTTAGGGCTGATAAGTTCACTGAGGTTTTGGGGACCAGAGTCATTTTTGAAGACTAACAGGAGGATTTTGAAGTTGATTCTGAACTGGATGGGTAGCCAGTGCAGAGAGGCTAGAATTTTTTTCAGATCAGGTTTGGAGAGAAAAGGACAGAGCCAGGTGATGTTTCTCAGGTGAAATCATTATTTTTTTGCAGACGTATTTTATGGGGTCGGAGAAAGTGAGGGGTCCAGTAACACTCCAAGGTTGGAGACAGAGGAGGACAGTTGGATGGATGGGTGGTCCTCTGTAGCTCAATTGGTAGAGCATGGCGCTTGTAACGCCAGGGTAGTGGGTTCGATCCCCGGGACCACCCA
Source organism: Coregonus lavaretus (assembly GCF_964263955.1). NCBI lineage: Eukaryota > Metazoa > Chordata > Actinopteri > Salmoniformes > Salmonidae > Coregonus > Coregonus lavaretus. Next base: position 22,255,779 of record NC_140007.1, on the reverse strand, counting down.
TACGTAAAAATGTATGCACACATGACTGTAAGTCGCTTTGGATAAAAGCGTCTGCTAAATGGCATTTTATTATTATTATTTTTACATTTTAGCAGACGCTCTTATCCAGAGCGACTTACAGTTAGTGAATACATTTTTTTTTTTTTATACTGGCCCCCCGTGGGAATCGAACCCACAACCCTGGCGTTGCAAACGCCATGCTCTATCAACTGAGCTACATCCCTGTCGGCCATTCCCTCCCCTACCCTGGACGACGCTGGGCCAATTGTGCGCCGCCCATGAGTCTCCCGGTCGCGGCCGGCTGCGACAGAGCCTGGATTCAAACCAGGATCTCTAGTGGCACAGTTAGCACTGCAATGCAGTGCCTTAGACCACTGCGCCACTCAGGAGTATATTATTATGGAGTATATTATTATGGAGTGGCCACCAAGGTGATGGGATTGGTTTTGGTGTGATGGTGTGATGGGGAGTGCCGATGAGGATTGCTTGTGTTTTAGTATTGTGAGTTGTAGGAGGTTGTTTGACATCCAGGCTTTGATGTCATCCAGACTGTTGGTGAGGGTGTTTATGAAAGAGAGGGAGTCTGGGATTGTTTTTATGTAGATCTGTGTGTCGTCAGCGTAGCAGTGGAATTGGATGGTGCGTTTCCTGATTAGGAGACTAAGGGGGAGCATGTAGATGATTAATAGAATGGGGCATAAGACGGAGCCTTGAGTGACACCACAGGTAATCGTGGTGGGTTCTGACTTGGCATTTCCTTAGCCGCAAACAAATTATTTTAAACATGTTTGGATGTGATGAAGACTGAGTTTGCCAGACCACCGCTTTTTCTATGTTAACGTGATAATCTTAAACAGTGAGGCATCATGTAAATTAAAAAACAATGGCAATATACACAATATTCTGTACACTCCTCCATGTCGAAAAAAATAACACTGACACCCACACCATCGACCCAGTGCTAACCGAGAGTCTGGTGCAGCTGAAGTGCAAATGCGCACATATGCCAGTCAAACGATGCTGCTCAACAAACGAAGCAGAAGAAAGACGAGACCTCGGGGCATGGAGCTCAGCACTTCACAAAAGCTGCAGCCAGCGAGAGGCTCTGAGCGAGGGGCTCCGACTGATCCTAAGAGAGATGCACAGTCCCATTGTTCTGCCTCAGCACAGCTGTGGTCTGGGCGCCTGCCTGCCTGGCCCTGCCCTGTGTGAGGCTGCTGCTGCTGCTGTTCCAGACCAGGACCATCTCAAATCATATTAGCCAGCAGCATCTGGCCAGCCTGTCCAGGACGTTATGTGGTCATGTGTCCTGTGGTCGTATGATGGATAACAGGGACAGGGAAAATGGAAAAGGACGTAGCAGTGGCACATCACTCTTTGTGTACGACATGATTGCCAGTTCTCATTGGTTCTGTCATTGTATTTATGTGTCCTTCCTTGTATTTTTGCTTTCCAACATGAGTTTCTGAAAGTCCTTGACGTCAGTGACGTTCAGGTCGGAAAGTCAGGGCTCTAGAAAGATGCCAAAGTTTTCGACTTGGAATTCCGAGTTGGATGACCGTTCAAAGCAATTTTTCCCAGTCGAATCTTGTTTTTTTCCTAGTTCCCAGGTGTCTTGAACACACTGAAGTCAGAGATGTACGAGTTCCCAGTTCCCAGTTGTTTTGACCACGGCATTAGTCTCAGCGGAGGGAGGGCGAGAGCTGCTCTCTCCTTAATTTCCTCCGGTGAGACTGACCAGAGAGAGGGGACACCGTCGTCCACCTGATGGTGAAACTCGAGGCGCACCGCATCCGCATCTGCCTCAAGCACAAATTCATGTTGTTCCTATGTCCAGAGAAAGTTAAATATTCCTTGATATTAAAATAAAAAAAAGGGAAATACCTAGTCAGTTGTACAACTGAAATGTGTCTTCCGCATTTAACCCAACCCCTCTGAATCAGACAGGTTTGGGGGCTGCCTTAATCAACATCCACAGCACCCAGGGAACAGTGGGTTAACTGCCTTGCTCAGGGGCAGAAGGACAGTTTTTTACCTTGTCAGCTCAGGGATTCGATCCAGCAACCTTTCGGTTACCAGCCCAATGATCCTACCCGCCAGGCTACCTGCCGCCATGACGAGCTGCTAATAATAATAAGAATGCAGGGCTACTCATTCATTGCAGCTGCAGCGCAAATGGCAGCAGGGAGAAGGTGTTTTATGTTTTGGAATAGTGTTGAATAAAAAGTGTTGACAGTGTTGAATAAAAAATGTAACATGAACTCACTGATAAAAATAGCAGCTCTTAGCTGTATTCTTTGACAGTCTCTCTGGTCATGGTTTTAAAAGTTATGAAATCTCACGTAGGCTAGTATCAAACTTCTAGGCACAGTGATTTGAGCTATCCAATTGGCCAGTGCAGTAGGCACACTCGATTTAGCCACATATCTCCTGGTCCGCTGGGTAGGCGGAGTTTGGCTTTTCAGACAAATGAAATGGCTAAAAATGGGAACACTTTGCCTACCCGGTACACAGGGCTTCTGAATCAAGTGTACCTACCACCAACAGCCTTTATCATTGGTTTTCTACAGAAATGTTTGGTGATCGACTAGGAATGCGATCGACCAATTGGTGACCACTGACCTACAGTATTTTTTACACCATTATAAAAACAACTTGACAAGGAGATAAACGAATGAATAAACAGGTCACCTGTTACTTGTCAAGGCAGTTTCTCAGCCTGACGTGGCTACACAGTCCTGTAGAAATCATAAAATAACTTCAAGTGACGGACTGACTCAATCAATATGTTACTTCAATGAAAGCTACTCTGTCTTTCCTCTCCTCAGAGAGAGAGATGAAAGATCATAATAGATAGATACTTACGACTGGAGCACGCTGCAGTTGTAGAAGACGAAGTCAGTGGTGATGAACTTGTGCCCTGTCTCCTTGGACTTCAGGAAGAACTTGACCACTCGCTTGTCACCTGAAATGACAGAAGAACCACAGTAAGCCAAACAGCCTAGAAGCTCCCAAACAATTATCCGTCCATCCGAGGTCCCATACCCCAGGAAAATAATCTTCTTTCTAAGCAAATTCAATAATGTAGATTTGATAAAAATGTCTGATTGCTCCTGCCTTTTATCTACCATTTCCATTACCAAGAGAAGTGCACTTACGGTCCAAAACAGGAACCCTGCGAACAGATGTACTATTTCATTTGAAGTAAAGGCTGCATCTCAACTAGTCCAATTATACCTGTAGGCCTGACTTCAAGATAATTGGCTAAGCATTTCCAGTGGACTTTAAATAATTGCCATTAATGGAACAAAACACGAGCTACTGCACTTTTCAGGTTCCCATCAGTCCATCTAGTAAGAGCATTCAGTTGTTTTCCCCCAAAAAATCGAAAACACATTAAGGCCCATGTCCACATGGCTCAGAAAAACTAAAACACTGTATACGTCAGACACATTACAGCAGTCTGCACAACAAGCAGATATGATACAACCCACTGAAGTGTATGGAAATATATAGATAATATCATACAAAAAAAAGTATGGTTATAGTGATAAATATGATAATCAGAAAATAAAAACATTATTATTCAATGGACAACCTTTGAACGTGGTCCTCTGTATCTCAGTTGCTAGAGCATGGCGCTTGCAATGCCAGGTTAGTGGGTTCGATTCCCGGAACCACCCGTATGTAAAATGTATGGACGCATGACTGTAAGTCGCATTGGATAAAAGCATCTGCTAAATGGCATATATTCGTATTATTATTACTATAGATTTATAGTGGTATCTGATAGAAGCTTTACCGTATCCCTGTGTGAGGGAGGGGACATCTTTGAGGGAGGGGGACATACAGAGGATCTGCCCCTTGGCCAGCACCTCCCCTGGGCTCTCTGTCAATTCCTCAAACACACACGTCACCCCGGCTGACAGGCTGGGCACGTTGACCACTTTCACACTCAGCTGGAGGGAGGAGAGGGGAGAGGGAGAGAGAGGGGGGAGGGGAGAGGGAGAGAGAGGGGGGAGGGGCGTGGGAGAGAGAGGGGGAGGGGCGTGGGAGGGAGAGAGAGAGGGAGTGAGAGAGGGAGGGAGGGAGGGAGAGAAGCATATTAGGTGACAGGTGGAGTTATCCCTGTGCGTATCCTTGCATCCCAGTGAAGGTTATACTAATACCAGAAATCTTTAATGACAGCTTAATAAGCCAACTTCATATTGGTAATGTTGTGATTAGCTAGCGTCGTGTTTTTCTCTGGTGTTAACAGTGTTTTTTTGTTGTTGTTTTTTTTACAACCTGTAATTACCTGAGTGGAAGTAGAGGTCACAGACATGTTGTTAGGTGTGACACTAATGTCCACACAGTGATCCAGCTCTGTGTTAAAATGCTGCGGCTCGGCCCACTTCTCACAGGCCTCCTGTCTGGAACACCTGGGAGGAAACACAATGAGGTTAGGGGTCAATAATGATCACAACATTACATGCTGTCCTACTACCAAAATGACACTCAGCTCAATACAGTACACAGCCTGCAGCCATATTACTGGGTAAAAATCCATCCACTCCATTGTCCAACAGAGCACTGGGAGTCTGGGACAAACTCTTAACTTCTGGAATAAGATTCAGTTGTAACAAATGACTGAGGTGGCTTAAGTGGGCAGGTCAGGTATGAGCAGAAGCACAGAAATTATACCAGTGTATGGTAGGGCTAAGATGGCGCCAACGGATGGCGCCTCGCTTCGAGCTCCTACAAAACATGTCAGATTTCTACTTTTTCTTCACACCTGCACTGTTGGAGCTCGGAGCTTAAGTATTTCACTGTACAGTGCCTTGCAAAAGTATTCATCCCCCTTGGCGTTTTTCCTATTTTGTTGCATTACAACCTGTAATTTAAATTGATTTTAATTTAGATTTCATGTAATGGACATACACAATCCAATTGAGAATCTGTGGTATGACTTAAAGATTGCTGTACACCAGCGGAACCCATCCAACTTGAAGGAGCTGGTGCAGTTTTGCCTTGAAGAATGGGCAAAAATCCCAATGGCTAGATGTGCCAAGTTTATAGAGACATACCCCAAGAGACTTGCAGCTGTAATTGCTGCAAAAGGTGGCTCTACAAAGTATTGACTTTGGGGGGGTGAATAGTTATGCACGCTCAAGTTTCCTGTTTTTTTGTCTTATTTCTTGCTTGTTTCACAATAAAAAATATTTTACATCTTCAAAGTGGTAGGCATGTTGTGTAAATCAAATGATACAACGCCCCCCAAAATTCATTTTAATTCCAGGTTGTAAGGCAACAAAATAGGAAAAATGCCAAGGGGGGTGAATACTTTCGCAAGCCACTGTACTGCAACTACATCTGTGACCCAGTGCATGTGTCTAAATAAAAATCTCATCTAATCTACTCTAATCATGAACACACATTTAGGAAAATACATGAAAACACAAAAAAATTACAAATGTTGAAATATTCTGAGCCAAGCACCACATCGCAATAAACTTCAAAATATGTTTTTGTCACCAATTACCCCATTGTCAGGTTAATGTTGCATAGCAGACACTTTTATACAGCTAATTGACCTAATTGACCTGGTCTTGATGATAGGAACCAATTGTTTTATAAATCCCTATTGAAGCCAGAACAATGACAATTCTACCAAATGTTTTTTGTGACAAAAATATGATCAGGTTAAGCGGCATATCACCATTCTCTCTCTCGCTGCAGTTTTATTTTAAGCCTGTTATTTTCCACTGTGGAAGTGAATGTCCTATTTTTCTCCTTACAAATTCTAAGGAGCAGCTGGATATTAAAACATTTATAACAGCAGCACATTTGTTAGACGTGGCATTACTGTAAGTGCAGTTAAAAGTTTCACATGTTTAAACTTGACAGCTGCACTGAAAGTTGCTGTGGATTATCTCCAATAAAAACTCCTGCTTATGCACCAACCAGCACTGTCCTATTTACCATGTCCACTATGCCACTGGATTTTACAGCAGACGATTAGGGATCATCTCACATTAGGACAGACAGAGCAGAGCATGACAACACACAACACTATCTCACTACAATCTCCATGAACACCATGTCCAGAAACCATAAAATAAAATATTGTAATGTGATGACAATTAAATATAAATAAAAATAAAAATGAAATGAATGAAAATATAAACTGTTCTGTTCCGCCAATAAAACTTGGAATGTGTCACATGCCCACTTATATTTCACAGGCTCATGAATGCGAGAAAGCAGAAGCAGTGAAGCACAAACTTGATTTGAAGGTTAGCATTCAACTTAAGCGCGTGATAATTCAGTCTCGATCGTCTCCGGAAGGAAATGTATTTTATTTTCCTTTAGAGGAACATCTTCTTCAAGAATGAAGAAGCCGCTGCAGATCCAGGGCTGTTTTTCACCCAAGACGCAACACACCATAAATTATTTGTTTACTTCTAATTAAAGCCATATGTCTGGGGAAAGAATGGGGGTAGGCTTAATAAAACATGCAGGGCCTAGCACCAGACATGACTGCTCTCTGTACAGTAACTGGAACTGTGGTGCAGCCAACAACAATTCATATCACTGGGATTCTTCTGTTGCTTTGTCATTTCTTCTCATTCAGTTTCCAGGAATGAGATTTAATTGAATTACAGTGCAGCCCTCTTCCTAGTGGAATGGCAGATATGTGATTTATGGTGAAACGTTGTCCCCCTGGAGTGGAGGTCCCTTCAGCTTCTCTCTCTCTCTCTCTCTCTCTCTCTCTCTCTCTCTCTCTCTCTCTCTCTCTCTCTCTCTCTCTCTCTCTCTCTCTCTCTCTCTCTCTCTCTCTCTCTCTCTCTCAACTCTGCAATGATGCCATGAATAATCCAGGGGATCAGGGACCTGCATTAGTGACTATTCTTTGTGGGGACAAAATGGACTCAACACATCTTCAATTAGCAGGTGAGGGGTCCTCTGTAATATATGATCAAGTGAAATGGGGCTATAAACCGTCAGAGGAGAATGTAGTGAGGCACTAGAGGGACGTGGGTGAGAAACGGGAGATTGGGTGTTCACATTAACCCTAAGAGAAAGCCATGCGTTGAGCACATCGCTTAATTTAAACTTGAGAACAGCCCTTTTTAAGGAATAAGCCCAGGAAAGTGGAGTAACTGATTCAGTTCAAATTTGGTCATTTATTTTGGCAGATAGGCTCCCTCCCTACATGCCCAATTCACAATTTCAGGTTTCACGAATTCTATTACCCTGCCCTCACACAGTGTCCTCAAAGTCAAATTAATCCAAGGCCACATTCAAACCACATTATGATTAGACCTCTCTGTTCATTCTGACTCTAAAAGGCAAAGTTTCACCATGTTCAAATTTTAATTGGACGGAGGAGTTTAAAAAAGCCTTTCATAACACATGTAAATCATCTAATAATAATGTCATTACATCATTCAAATGGGAGTGTTGGGGTTAAATGGAAGCATTGCGACACAGAGACAGGATCAATTGAGCACATTAATTGATATGGGGAGGGTGGGGGCCGTAACGGCCACTAAGGGTCTGGGTTAATTATCTATTTGACTTTGATTAGTGAGAAAGATGACACAAGAGACAATTATGTCTGCTGAGGGGGCGAAACCATATTGAAAGGACAGTCACTTATCACTGGCTTTTTTTACTGTACTTTTTTCTGTAACCTTCAACCATGTTAATCTGAAACACCTTCTCTCAAAGACATCCGACAAAATGTGCAGTTCTGCAAAATGTTGGATAAAAGAAAGGCTATCGTCAAACAGTAAACATTGCAGATGTTCCATATTACATTAAAAGCATATGATGTTTTCATGTAATAGTAGTTGCTCTGAATTATCCTCTAATTATAATAATACGCTGACAATCCCAGTCTTATTTAAATCGACGCAGAGGTACCTTCACCATTCAGTGAGCACTTTACATTAATAACTGAACAGATACTGACATATGATGGTGTGCTGTCATTTCACGGTGTGCTTTCATCATTTATAGAACATTAATGAAGTCTCTTGAGTAGGGGAAGTTTCCACAAGATAAATGCCACATGAGACATCCTAACCAATGCCGCACTCAACAGATACAGTAGCAGAGAAATCACTAAATAAGCCTGATTTGAATCACACTGCAAATCCATCTTCTAGTTTCCTGTTGTTGCCATGGACACAGACCATTTCCCAGGGTGTATTTTGTTTTTTTTCTCCTCTACCCTGGCTCGACTAACATGATGGCTCGAGGCTAAAGAGCCCTGGAGGGATAGCAGACAAAGCAGAGACAACAAGTAAAAGAAAGGGAAGCAGGTCAAAGCTAGTCTCCCAAACGAGAGTGTTTTTGGCAGGGGGTGTTTTTGAACAGCCATCTCCCATGGCAACCCATCTTCCCAAGGGAAGGGGAGCTCTGGCAACACAGTTTAAGAATTAAGATTTAACAACCCCAAAATGTCACTGCATTGTTTTCCGGAGCATCACTCCAATATGTGTCATAACAGTAACAAGACAAGCGATAAGTGCCTGGATAAATGTCTATATTACAGATCAGAGGAACACATGACAATCCCTACCACAGTTTTCATATGAAAACTCATAAATCATACCACCTTCAAAAGCTTCAGGCAGTGCATTCAAATTGATAGTGCCTTAAATGAGGTCTTGAGAGTTACGTCACATAGACGTGCCAAAATAAAGCTCTCTATCCGTGAAATGAGAGCAAGGGTTAAATGGGGCCATTACATACATCTGTGGTAAACACTGAAATATACAGCTGAAGTAGCTACCTCGTGATCAAAAAAGCAATATCCCACAAAGGACTCAAAATAAAAAACCTCAAGACCAAAAAATGACTGCTTTATAAAGTTCAGTATATTATTAGTTTCATTTTAGGACCTGTGACCGCATCCATTGGCCTAGAAAAAGTAATATCGAAGATATTGAAGAAACCACAATGAGTTTTAGTAGCCTGGTCAGAAATCCCCAAAATGTAAGACAATCTAAAATTGAGCACCAAGTAAAGTGTGTGCTGTCTGAAAACGTGGCTCATTGACTGGGCTTGAATAGAAGATGCCCATTGTGGTCCATGGAAGCGAGTCATCCCAGTAATTTGAGTTACCTCCTGCACATTAATGAGCAGTCTAAGGTTGCCTGGCCTGGCCTGTATCCTGCTAGGATGAACAAAGCCCTGCTCTCTGTTTCTCAAGGGCCCCAACACTGTGAGACAACACAACTCAGACTCCGCCGATCATGTGACCTGAGTGTGTCTGCTGTCCCACAGACTGAATGTGCCTGTCACCCATCTCAATCTGACCCAATCAACTTCCCTTTGTTTCTCTGTTTGAGCATCATTGGGGTTCAAGTAGACAGCCAGCCTGACAGACAGCACGTTGAAGCCACCTAAAGGAGCAGAACACGATTGGATGGGAATAGAAGAGGATTGTGTCACACTCTGGGATGACGCTTCACCAGACAGGTTGGACGTATGAATCAGGCACAATTTAGCCATTCAATCTATTCATCACTTTGCTTGATCTCACACTAATTGCACTGTGCAGTGGTTGTCACAAGGTCATGTAAAACATTTTGGGGATACTGCATTAATATGCATACAAATATCATTTTCAAACTAGTTTGTTAAAATCGATGCTAATTATTACATCATCAGTCCGAGATTCAAATTTTAACTAAAGATTGTTATCTTGATTAAGGTATGGATGGCAGGGAGAAATATAAAAGGACTGAATTAAACGTTTTTGTTATTTGAAATTCCACAATGGTCGTCATTGAGGTCTTGGGCTCAGAAAAAAATGATTTTCATCTACCTCTGTACATTATCTAGATATGCAACACTGTGAGAAATATTGAACTGCTGAAACCAGGCCTTACTGTGAGAAATGTAACTTAATGAAACAATTTCAGGACTTTCCGATAAAACCCATGACTTGCTATTTAAAAGACATGTGCTTAAATTTTCTGGACCCTTCATTGATATCCACTCTGCTTTTTTAGTGTTAGTTAGTTTTTCCGTTAATCATGGTCTATGTCAGTGAAACCCCCTCCATATTGTGGCCATTACACTCAATAAATTAAAGGGTGCACTATGCAGCAGCCACACATGCTTATCCTTTTGCAGGCATACCCTTCTCCCCGTAACTGAACACAGCACTCTCTCATGACGTTCCCAGTCAATTCATCTACAGCGGGACTGGAGGAAAAATTTGCCTGATGACAAGTGAGGGAGTGAGGGAGGAGTGGCAGAGGGCCAGCAATATCTAGACATTTCCTGAGCTCCTACCAGCTGCTGCCCAGGGGTCATCCCAGGGGTCAACAGGAAGGAGCACATCTGGAGCAGCTGTCACCTGTCACTTCCTGTGTGGAGCGGACCAGAGAGGGCCAGGTGGACTGAGTGACAGCAGGCAGCTTCCCACTAGTTGGGCTGAACCCCGGATCTCTTAGTGGTGCCATTAAAAGTCCATAATAAACTGGATGTATTGCTGCTAGACTGTTACTTTCCAACAGCATCTGGCCATCCTGATGTTTAACAGAGCCTCCATTATTCTCACTTTGATTGGTATCAAATGTCACCTTGGAAATCTGTGCAGCAGTACTGGAATCAATGAATGATGTTAAAGTTGGTATCAATTGTGGCAACTTGATCACACAAACCAACCAACCATTATTTTTGTTTTCCCAATACATTAATCTACCCACAGAGAAGCTAAGAATGTAAAGTGATCCACTTACTTGTTGTGAAGGACACACCATCCACAGTGGGGGTCTCCAGAGCCCAGACAGGTCTTGCAGGTGGTGTACTGGCCACAGCTCTCCACAGGTAGCCTGCTCACCTGCAGAACAGAACAGAACAGAGCTTCAGCTTAACATCTGATTCAACCCACACACACTCTCACAGGCTCACACTAGCACACTAGCACTGTGCTTTTCTCACTTACTCAGGCTTTTTCACACATACCGTTTTTCTTTTTATGCGAAGAGAGTGTCAAACAAATCTAAATCCAAGCCATAACCGTGAATTTGTCATGATAGTGTTAAGTTTACGTAAGATTTTCTGCTATGAAATGAAAAAGAGTGAAAATGTATCGCTCACAAATCTTCATGGGTTTTGGGGCACATCCGAGCTTCACAGACTAAACAATTCCCTGACACGAGGTCTGAATCAATTTATTAAACTGTGGCTTTCAACACGGACGTCTCGCATGCTGAAAATCTTTCTTTAGTGTAAGCGATGATGTGGATGCATCAGACCAAAAAACTGTAAGCACTACACTACACTACACTACACTACACTACACTACACTACACTACACTACACTACACTACACTACACTACACTACACTGTATTTGGTTCTGTGACACCAGCCAAGCCTCCAGCCTCTGCTGTGATAGAGTGGGTCAGTTCAACAGTGTTAGTAAACATTTCAAGCCTTTAAACGCTTGACGACTTATTCAACATACCACCCATGGCTAACTAAGAGTGACACAGTGCAGAGCCAGTGGAAAGAGTAATTTGCGGTTGTTCCCATGCTGTAAACATGCACAGTCTAATGGGTTGCCTTGAATGATTGATTTAAATATAAATACATTATATTTTAGTGATCATCCCCCTCCCTTTAGCATCAAGTGAGACCATCCTTTTACATTTCCAGATGTCACTGGGTGATATGCCACATACACTGCATGCACAATGCAGTTCTCTGCATGTCATTCATGTGCCCTGAAAGGACTTTGACAAAGACCTCCCTGCCACTTTCATCTCTCCTAAAGTGCTGAAATGCTTACGCTGAGGGTACCTAATCTCCTTTGATCGTCTTTAAAATATATATTCTGAAACAGAGAAAAACACAATCCTGCCCAAAAGGGATGTGGCATTGCCTTTCAAGTTGCTGAGCTCCTGGTTCCTAGTATTGCTGCAGTGGAGAGAGCTACTAGCATTAATGCTAAGCGTTAAGCCTGGCAGGCCCTGTGGAGCACAGGCCTGCCTCTCTGCCTCTAGTGTCAGGGAGTCAGGCGGTGGGTGGGCGAGGTGTTATGCCAAGCTCTGTGCTTCCTGTCCCATGCTAATTTATGGTGCAAAGCGCCAGCATGTAAACACACCACCACCACACCACCAACACGTTTTATAATCCTCTGCCCTAAGTCTCCATTTATGACATTATGCTCGACTCGCAGCATCCCACAAGGACCTTGCAGACAGACAGCTCACAAAGGGATGATGGAATTAAACAAGTCCACTCTGAAGTGGAGGTCGCTTTGAGAGACAAAAATAAAACATTTTATTAAAGCTGCAATATGTAACTTTTTGGGGCGACCTGACCAAATTTACAAAGAAATGTGAGTTATAGATCTGTCGTTCTCATTGAAAGCAAGTCTAAGAAGCGGTAGATCAGTTCTATGTGCGCTATTTCTATGCTTCCTGTCCTTAAGTTTCGTTTTTTGTGTCTTTTACTTTCAGTTTTGTACATCAGCTACAAACAGCTGAAAATACAATATTTTTGCTTATGGAAAATATATTTCACAGCGGTTTAGATGGTACAATGATTCTCTACACTATACATGCTTGTTTTGTTACATAAACTTAAATTAGGCAAACTAGGAAATTAAATGGCGGAGCGATTTCTGCATAGTGCAGCTTTAAATCGATAATAAAAGCAGGCTGCCCACTGAGGACTTATCTTTTATCCTTTTTATGTATGATGGTGTTATATTATATATGCACAGTACTGTTAAAGTTAGTGCATGAAAATAGCATCATCAATTGCCACACATCAATCTGTGTTTAAAGTGGGCCAGTGTGAAAAGCAGAGTGCTATCCTCAGTGGAGTTCATCTTTGATCCACTGTATTTACCTCCCTGTGATAACCTACAACAAGAGGGTCATTATGGGGCTGAGGTGCACTCATGCCAACCTGTGCACCTGCCTCTAATGAAATATTCAAATCTCCCTGCTCTGCCGGTCAGTGTTGCCTATAAATTATTTACCTACCGCAATTCATTCACATTTCATAAAAACGTAAGCAGGAGGCAGGCTCTGAAGACGCATGTACTGTACAGTAGGCAAAAATCACAGTGCAGGAGTGGTTTTAGAGAAGATGAGAAAAAGGGTCTACTCTACATGCATTTCTTTAATCAGTTCCAGATAAACAGCTCTTAATACACATCCTGCATACAAAAACAAATCAATTGGGAATCATTTGACAAACGCTTAAGCATTGGAGTGCCTCACATTTAATCATTATGGGAAATATCAATATCTGGAGCAGACCCGTGTGGTTTTACTCCATCATGCATGAGGAAGCCCATTGTTTGAGTGAATGAGCTAGGCAGCACAGAGCAGTACCATTCTCCCTCTATCAGATTCATCTGTTAATTCTGGCCATAGGGGATCCTCCTCTCCTCTGTGATACCTTTCCTCGTGGCCACTCCACCCTACATGCTCCAGGAGGGGCTGCTCTATTCCTTTGATCATGCACCACTTCTCTCTAACATCAGTCTCTATCTAACAACTCTTCAACGACAACTCTGGATTCTAGCTGGGAGTTTAGAGAAAAGTTGTATTTTTTGCTGCCCACTAAACTGTAGTACTGAGGTTTAACAAGAGCTCTATGAGCTGCTATATCTATTTATATAACACTGCACCAAAATCATATCTCTTCATTTTGACTATGCAGACCTTTTCTAAATCACAAGACAGCCTGCCAAGTCTTTTCATTGGCGGGCTCTTTCTTTCTTTTTTCTGAGACATGCATTCTGGCGGTAAAAAGTGAATGGGTAAAGATCAAATCTTTGTGAGAACTGTACAACGACAACAATTCATCCTTTCTTTCAATGAATTGCTAAATTCTGAACAAAACAAATAACCTCTGAAAGATGTATTATGCAGGGAACCAGCATCATTATTGTGTGCAGCTGCGTGTACTGTATGTATGAGGCTCTCTTCTAGTCAGCTGCAGAGGAACTTGGTGTGTTAACCTTCCTATCCAATCCTCAGCTGTACAATAAGACCTCTTAGCATAGAGCTATTCTGCAAGCCTCTCCATGGAGACACTTCCCCGAGGTTTCCTATTAGGGAACCAGCTGAGGCAGAATTCAAATACATAGAACTGGTGTTTCATATTCTGTCTTCCTGTCGCACAGATGCTAAAACAACATAACCGAAATTCCGGTTGGGTTTTAAAACAAAGCAGACTTGACAGTGCCTGGGTCTAATTCGATTCCTTTTGACAAATGTATCTTTATACGGCCAAGATAGGTCATCATAGCGCAGAACAAATGTTTTCACACGCATTATGAATGGAACCATGAAACGAAAGCAAATCTCTCGAGAAGTAAATCAGTTAGAGATTACATAAAGGTCTGAGAATCTCTGAAAGTAAGACAACACTGTATTAAACTCTGTGGTGGTTAATGCTGGAACGATCTACTGTAGACGAGTTCATACTTTTCCCTTCTCACATCCTGAAATAAAACTATGGATCGTCTTTGGTGGACAGTGCTTTCTTTATGTTGTGTGTGTGTTTCTGTTTGGGTGTGCATGCGTGCTTCTCTCACCTGTTTGTCACTCAGCAGGTAAATGTATTGGTAGTCAGGGCTGAATACCATGTCACGCAGAATAGGTTTCCCTTCAACCACTGTAACGGTCTCATACAGCAAAGCACTCTGGGATGGGGGAGGTATGCCATCCACTCGAATCTGAGGAAGAAAGAGACAACAAATTGCTAAATAATTTCATAATTTTTTCAAATGACTATTTAATGAGTCATGACGATGTAATATAATGTGGGGATTTTTTTGTACACCAAACTGTATGTGGGGAACATTTTCAAGGTTTAAAAACAGATATATTTTTATATTTTTTAATTTTGCTTTGCATCAGACCCAAATAACATTCCACAAATCTCCAACAAATCCTCAGCTCTTTTGCTGACCTAGAAAATAAATTCAGAGGATTTCTGAATATGGATGGGAGAGGGGGGCTGATGAGGAGGAATTGTCTCAATATGTAAGATCAGTAAAAAGATGAATCAAATTTTAATGATGCTTACTATACACAAACAGTAACACACACACACCCACCCAACCCCCACTGTTTCATCATTACCACCTTCTCTGTTTCCTTACACTGATAATTAGAACGCTGAGCGGGCTTGGTAAAGGAGTTCTAAAAATGTCAAATTCACATAATCTTTGATGTGATTAGGAATAAATACTGTGAGCTCTGACAACTGCAGTTACAGCTGCAAAGCTCACCTATTTTCACATCCTTTATTCAGGAGGGAAAAAAGGTGGCAGCTTGCTTTTCTGTCCTAATCAATTTTGATGGAAATGTGACAGAGGGAGGAACGGAACGGTAAACAAACCAAATTAATGCAGAGGAATCCATTTTGAAAGAACATGAAATAGAACTGTAGAAATCTAAGGACATATAAAGTGGAGCAGATGTCAGTGTGACAAGCTTGGCTTTCTCCTAAATATCTGGGTCAGCCTGAAGTGACAAACATCGTTAGTCTGTTAATTAGCTGCCTCCTCATTGCTGCAGTCTTAGTAATTAGTGTTGACAAGGTGGCATCAATTAGTCGAAGGCTGCCATATTGGGTGTCACAAGTTTCTGGCCAAGATGGAGACTGAGACCATGCCCCCCAAAGCAGTGGGACAGCAGGGATGGAAATATGACGTTCATTGTCTGCGCTTTGTCAGTTCAAGTGATACCAGCTGCAGTCACCTCACACCCAGCTATCTGCTGCCATGTTCTTCATTTTCACAACTTCCAAATGCCTGCGTTTACCACAACAATTAGCATGTTCCTCTAGCAAGTTCTTCTCTCTTTTTTTTTGTTTTAAATCTAGGGGCATAAGATCATTCGGGAAATGGATCCTGGGGCTTATACCTGATTACACATGATCAAATATGAGATGTTAAACCATTTTGCATGGCTGTTGCGCAGGACTTACATTCAAGCTTTCAACGTTATGATGCAAAATGCCCTCAGATCAAGCTGAAGAAAATTTTACTCATAATTAGTTGACGTCGTGATCAATAGTTTCAGAATCCCATTTCATGGACTCATCCTCTCAATGTAGTAGGTTGGAATTTATTTTATATATTTTTTTAACTACAGTTGAAGTCGGAAGTTTACATACACTTAGGTTGGAGTCATTAAAACTCGTTTTTCAACCACTCCACAAATGTCTTGTAAACAAGCTATAGTTTTGGCAAGTCGGTTAGGACATCTACTTTGTGCATGACACAAGTAATTTTTCCAACAATTGTTTACATACAGATTATTTCACTTATAATTCACTGTATCACAATTCCAGTGGGTCAGAAGTTTACATACACTAAGTTGACTGTGCCTTTAAACAGCTTGGAAAATTCCAGAAAATTATATCATGGTTTTAGAAGCTTCTGATAGGCTAATTGACATCATTTGAGTCAATTGGAGGTGTACCTTTGGATGTATTTCAAGGCCTACCTTCAAACTCAGTGCCTCTTTGCTTGACATCATGGGAAAATCTAAAGAAATCAGCCAAGACCTAAGAAAAAATATTGTAGACCTCCACAAGTCCGGTTAAGCCTTGGGAGCAATTTCCAAACACCTGAAGGTACCACGTTCATCTGTACAAACAATAGTACGCAAGTATAAACACCATGGGACCACGCAGCCGTCATACCGCTCAGGAAGGAGATGCGTTCTGTTTCCTAGAGATTAACGTACTTTGGAGCAAAAAGTGCAAATCAATCCCAGAACATCAGCAAAGGACCTTGTGAAGATGCTGGAGGAAACAGGTACAAAAGTATCTATATCCACAGTAAAATGAGTCCTATATCGACATAACCTGAAAGGCCGCTCAGCAAGGAAGAAGCCACTGCTCCAAAACCGCCAGATTACGGTTTGCAACTGCACATGGGGACAAAGATCGTACTTGTTGGAGAAATGTCCTCTGGTCTGATGAAACAAAACTAGAACTGTTTGGCCATAATGACCATTGTTATGTTTGGATGAAAAAGGGGGTGGCTTGCAAGCCGAAGAACACCATCCCAACCGTGAAGCACGGGGGTGGCAGCATCATGCTGTGGGGGTGCTTTGCTGCAGGAGGGACTGGTGCACTTCACAAAATAGATGGTATCATGAGGAAGGAAATTTATGCAGATATATTGAAGCCATCAGTCAGGAAGTTAAAGCTTGGACGCAAATGGGTCTTCCAAATGGACAATAACCCCAAGCATACTTCCAAATTTGTGGCAAAATGGCTTAAGGACAACAAATTCAAGGTATTGGAGTGGCCATCACAAATCCCTGACCTCAATCCTATAGAACATTTGTGGGCAGAACTGAAAAGGTGTGTGTGAGCAAGGAGGCCTACATACCTGTCTCAGTTACACCAGCTCTTTCAGGAGGAATGGGCCAAAATTCACCCAACTTATTGTGGGAAGCTTGTGGAAGGCTACGCGAAACATTTGACCCAAGTTAAACAATTTAAAGGCAATGCTACCAAATACTAATTGAGTGTATGTAAACTTCTGACCCACTGGGAATGTGATGAAAGAAATAAAAGCTGAAATAAATCATTCTCTCTACTATTATTCTGACATTTCACATTCTTAAAATAAAGTGGTGATCCTAACTGACCTAAGACAGGGAATTTTTACTAGGATTAAATGTCAGGAATTGTGAAAAACTGAGTTTAAATGTATTTGGCTAAGGTGTATGTAAACTTCCGACTTCAACTGTACATCCAACTATATTTTCTTGCCAAATCAAAAATAGCATAAAAACAAGGAAATTGAACAAAAAGTGGGCTACTTCACTGACAATAACTGAAACACTGACTGTAACAATTGCAGCATTATCAAGCAACTAAGCAAACAAGCAGCCAGAATACAGCCAGTTCACACTTAACAAATCGCTGACATGCAAACAGCTAAAGGAAAACAACATGCCAACCTGACATGATGCAGGACCTGCCGGGTCCATAATAAACAACTGTCTAACAGTTGACCTTTTATTGTGCCTGTTTAAGAGTGAAGAATAAACACAGCAGAGTGAACTCCTGTGAGCTCTTGTTGATGCTGTAAAACCACGTGGCATACAGTTAATCAGGCCTGATGGTCCAGTACAGTTGGCTAGCCCTATGGGAATATGACATGCTAAACCAGAACAATATCACTGTTGTTAAAAAGATGCTGAGGAAAATGCTGGTTCATCTGAAGAAATTAAAGCACTGTATTGTTTTATTGGAACAAACATTTGATTAAATCCGGAAAAAAACCGAATTAATAATCAGTTCTTATTTGTGAGCAGTCCTCAAGCCATTTCAGAATTACACTGGCTGTCCTGCAGCAATGCTTAATGAAATTAACATTGCTATGATCCACAGTGTGGGTGTATAATTTTACTTGGTGATATGGTGCTGCTAGTGATAGACAACATTTAGAGACTGCATTTGCCTAAATGTCTCTACATGTTGTCTATCACTAGCAGCACCATATCACCAAGTAACATTCTGAGTGTGAGTAAATGTGCTTGGCAAATAAAGGTGCTTCTGATAGTTGTCTGCAGTCAGTATACTGTAACCACCCTCCACACAAGCCTCAACATATCAGTATATAATGAAGTCAGGGATATTGCAACTACATTTTAGTCTCTGGGAAGGTAATGTCCTCCTCAGTGTCGTTGGAGTGTTTGAAATGCAGAGTGCTTGCTACAGCCTGCTGAGAGCTGACCTCTTGACATCAAATAGCTCAGATGAAGGTAACAGGAATTTAGATAAATATTACACTCCCATCAAATGATGTCATGGTGGCACAGGGCTCAGATTCATCCATTAATGAACTTGCCTGGGCCCGTTTTCCCGATAGCGATAGAACATAGGCTTACGAGCGTTTTAACAATGCATCTTTCCTACAACGGCCGAAGATGTAACATGCGTTTCCCAAAATACCACCCAGAGAGAACATTCGCTAAGTGCGTCGTTGAGGCATGTGTCTACACTGATAGGATCGACAGAATGGCAGCGCTGCTCTCGGATCAGCTTTCTCCAATCAAATGTTACCTTAACATTAGAATACTGATGAAGGATCAGCTCCTAGAAATATATTATCAACTATGGCTGCAAATATAGAGGTGGCTTATTCAAATGCTTACCCTATAATAATGTCCTAAATCAAGATTTGGCACATCAATGCACGCATGTTGTTACACATCATGAAATACATTGAGGCAAAAATGGCAGACAGTATCCTACAATTAGCAAAATAGAACTCAATTGAATGACATGAAATTGATTCAAATATTATAGAAATATAGGCTTATAGCCTATCCTGTAGGCTATATATCTTTTAATGCATGCAGTCATCTCGGTTTTCATTTGAAGCATCTTTTTATCCTTCGCTTGTTTTTAACATTTGCAAAGACATTGGCAACTTTGTATTTGTAGTCAACTTCATTGTGAAGTTATGGGATGTCACAGAGAGACAGATAAACATTGTGTTTCTATGTTAGCGGAGATCTTCTGTGTATAAAATGATGTGGTAGGGAAAAAAACGCATCTAATGACGCACTTAGTTGTTCTATGAGTGGTCTGAGGCAGGCGGTAAATAACAAGCGTTTTCAAGTGCAACTTTAGTAATGATGGTTTTGGGGAAGGCTCTGAGATTTAATGATGCTCCTACGAAGGTTCTAACAATGAGCTTAACCTTAAGATGCTTTTGGGAAACCGGGCCCTGGCTGGCTGGTGGGAGAGAGAGAGACTGGGCCCAGGAGCTCTGACTGCAACACCGCCTGCCTGCCTGACGGGTTTCATCATAACCCCATTTCCCCTCTATCTGCTTGTTTGGTTGCTTGCCTGCAATTGCAAGCACTCATCAGGGCTTCTTAATAAGGGGCAATCATGTGTAGTTTAGGCTGATTTGTACCTTCTCTCTGTGAATCTGTAATTTATCTTATTTCAGTTTGCTATGATTTTGCACTGTATCATGGAATGGTGAGAGATACTGTATATTATATAGGCATTCTTGCATGTTTTCTGCAAATATGAATATCAATTGATTATAGTTACTATTTCCGTAACTGCACTGAATGTTCTGTAAAAGTATACTTGATAAAAGAGATAATCTTCATTTTTGATTAAATTTGAGATAATAAAATAAACGTGACTGTATCCCCTAATCCTTTAATTTAAATGTCTGCATATCCTCCGAAGCCGTTACAGGGCTGAGAGTAAATCAATGTAGCTATGTATAAGGTTCTCCATGCCCCAGAATATAAACACATGTCAAAGAGAGCAAGGCGTTGTGAGAGCTCTGACCTCTGTCTGTGTTCCAGGGCTGTGAGAATACACAGGCCGCTGGCCCTGGGCCCCAGCCATACAAGGTAATTGTGGGAAAGAGATAACATTTGAAAAAGGGCAACAAACATATTAATTAATAAAGGTGGAGAGGGGAAGGATCATTGTGAATCAGGGGTCTAGCAGGGGTTATTGACTTTACTGCCAATCACAGCAGGATGGATTGTCTGTCTCAGGAAGGATGCCATTCATCAGACAAATGACGGAGGGTGAAAAACAGAAAGAGAGAGCTGGAAGGAGGATGGAGAATTAGAGAAATGACACCATCTTAGGCCTTCATTGTAAAAAGAAAATATAATTTGGAGGCAAGTACTTCAAAGGAAGGTACAATACCTCCCCCTTCCATAGACAGGAAGACATTTACTGTGAGCACTCTGTGGAACTGTTAATGAGCTATATCGTTAAATATCTAAGAGACTCATAATTCTCCTTGTTGCAAATTACACTAAATGTGGTCATATTCAAAAATGTATGCACGCATGACTGTAAGTCGCTTTGGATAAAAGCGTCCGCTAAATGGCATATTATTATTATTATTATATTCAGAAATTGATTGAAAATCATCATTTGGTAGTGAAGAGAGAGTGGAACCTAATATAGTGTGTTTTTCCACACAGGGGATGCACAATTTTTTTAAATATTATATCAACTCATTGTAATTCTTTATTTAGTTGCACTTTATATGGAATTCTTAAAACAGACATGCAGTAAGCACTGAACACAGCTGAACTGAACTAAACAGAACTGTTCAACTATTTATATCTTACGTTCTACCCATGTTTCAGTCAGTATAACATATACATCCTAAAACTGCAAATTAAATACTCAGTGTTATCCGTACAAGGAAATACATTATAAAAGACTTGAACACAATAACCATGGTCTGTACCCTCTGAATCCTGCCAAAACAAATTCCTGCTGCCACAATGTGACTATACAGTTGAAGTCGGAAGATTACATACACCTTAGCCAAATACATTTAAACTCAGTTTTTCACAATTCCTGACATTTAATCCTAGTAAACATTCCCTGTCTTAGGTCAGTTAGGATCACCACTTTATTTTAAGAATGTGAAATGTCAGAATAATAGTAGAGAAAATCATTTCTTTCAGCTTTTATTTATTTCATCACATTCCCAGTGGGTCAGAAGTTTACATACACTCAATTAGTATTTGGTAGCATTGCCTTTAAATTATTTAACTTGGGTCAAATGTTTCGGGTAGCCTTCCACAAGCTTCCCACAATAAGATGGGTGAATTTTGGCCCATTCCTCCTGACAGAGCTGGTGTAACTGAGTCAGGTTTGTATGCATCCTTGCTCGCACACACTTTTTCAGTTCTGCCCACAAATTTTCTATAGGATTGAGGTCAGGGCTTTGTGATGGCCACTCCAATACCTTGACTTTGTTGTCCTTAAGCCATTTTGCCACAACTTTGGAAGTATGCCTGGGGTTGTTGTCCATTTAGAAGACCCATTTGCGACCAAGCTTTAACTTCCTGACTGATGTCAGGAAGTTAACGGTGGTCATTATGGCCAAACAGTTCTATTTTTTTTTTATCAGGCCAGAGGCCATTTCTCCAAAAAGTACGATCTTTGTCCCCATGTGCAGTTGCAAACTGTAATCTGGCTTTTTTATGGTGGTTTTGGAGCAGTGGCTTCTTCCTTGCTGAGCGGCCTTTCAGGTTATGTCGATATAGGACTCGTTTTACTGTGGATATAGATACTTTTGTACCTGTTTCCTCCAGCATCTTCAAAAGGTCCTTTGCTGTTGTTCTGGGATTGATTTGTACTTTTCGCACCAAAGTACGTTCATCTCTAGTAGACAGAACGTGTCTCCTTCCTGAGCGGTATGACGGCTGCGTGGTCCCATGGTGTTTATACTTGTGTACTATTGTTTGTACAGATGAACGTGGTACCTTCAGGCATTTGGAAACTGCTCCGAAGGATGAACCAGACTTGTGGAGGTCTACAACTTTTTTTCTGAGGTATTGGCTGATTTCTTTTGATTTTCCCATGATGTCAAGCAAAGAGCTACTGAGTTTGAAGGTAGGCCTTGAAATACAGTGGGGGAAAAAAGTATTTAGTCAGCCACCAATTGTGCAAGTTCTCCCACTTAAAAAGATGAGAGAGGCCTGTCATTTTCATCATAGGTACACGTCAACTATGACAGACAAATTGAGATTTTTTTTCTCCAGAAAATCACATTGTAGGATTTTTAATGAATTTATTTGCAAATTATGGTGGAAAATAAGTATTTGGTCACCTACAAACAAGCAAGATTTCTGGCTCTTACAGACCTGTAACTTCTTCTTTAAGAGGCTCCTCTGTCCTCCATTCGTTACCTGTATTAATGGCACCTGTTTGAACTTGTTATCAGTATAAAAGACACCTGTCCACAACCTCAAACAGTCACACTCCAAACTCCACTATGGCCAAGACCAAAGAGCTGTCAAAGGACACCAGAAACAAAATTGTAGACCTGCACCAGGCTGGGAAGACTGAATCTGCAATAGGTAAGCAGCTTGGTTTGAAGAAATCAACTGTGGGAGCAATTATTAGGAAATGGAAGACATACAAGACCACTGATAATCTCCCTCGATCTGGGGCTCCACGCAAGATCTCACCCCGTGGGGTCAAAATGATCACAAGAACGGTGAGCAAAAATCCCAGAACCACACGGGGGGACCTAGTGAATGACCTGCAGAGAGCTGGGACCAAAGTAACAAAGCCTACCATCAGTAACACACTACGCCGCCAGGGACTCAAATCCTGCAGTGCCAGATGTGTCCCCCTGCTTAAGCCAGTACATGTCCAGGCCCGTCTGAAGTTTGCTAGAGTGCATTTGGATGATCCAGAAGAGGATTGGGAGAATGTCATATGGTCAGATGAAACCAAAATAGAACTTTTTGGTAAAAACTCAACTCGTCGTGTTTGGAGGACAAAGAATGCTGAGTTGCATCCAAAGTACACCATACCTACTGTGAAGCATGGGGGTGGAAACATCATGCTTTGGGGCAATTTTTCTGCAAAGGGACCAGGACGACTGATCCGTGTAAAGGAAAGAATGAATGGGGCCATGTATCGTGAGATTTTGAGTGAAAACCTCCTTCCATCAGCAAGGGCATTGAAGATGAAACGTGGCTGGGTCTTTCAGCATGACAATATATATATATATCTTTTTTTTTTCACCTTTATTTAACCAGGTAAGCCAGTTGAGAACAGGTTCTCATTTACAACTGCGACCTGGCCAAGATAAAGCAAAGCAGTGCAATAAAAACAACACAGAGTTACATATGGGGTAAAAAAACATAAAGTCAAAAATACAACAGAAAATATATATACAGTGTGTGCAAATGTAGCAAGTTATGGAGGTAAGGCAATAAATAGGCTATAGTGCAAAATAATTACAATAGTATTAACACTGGAATGCTAGATGTGCAAGAGATTATGTGCAAATAGAGATACTGGGGTGCAAAAGAGCAAAATAAATAACAATATAGGGATGAGGTAGTTGGGTGGGCTAATTTCAGATGGGCTGTGTACAGGTGCAGTGATCGGTAAGGTGCTCTGACAACTGATGCTTAAAGTTAGTGAGGGAGATAAGAGTCTCCAGCTTCAGAGATTTTTGCAATTCGTTCCAGTCATTGGCAGCAGAGAACTGGAAGGAATGGCGGCCAAAGGAGGTGTTGGCTTTGGGAATGACCAGTGAGATATACCTGCTGGAGCGCAGACTACGGGTGGGTACTGCTATGGTGACCAATGAGCTAAGATAAGGCGGGGATTTGCCTAGCAGTGATTTATAGATGGCCTGGAGCCAGTGGGTTTGACGACGAACATGTAGTGAGGACCAGCCAACAAGAGCGTACAGGTCACAGTGGTGGGTAGTGTATGGGGCTTTGGAGACAAAACGGATGGCACTGTGATAGACTACATCCAATTTGCTGAGTAGAGTGTTGGAGGCTATTTTGTAAATGACATCGCCGAAGTCAAGGATCGGTAGGATAGTCAGTTTTACGAGGGCATGTTTGGCAGCATGAGTGAAGGAGGCTTTGTTGCGAAATAGGAAGCCGATTCTAGATTTAACTTTGGATTGGAGATTCTTTCTGTGAGTCTGGAAGGAGAGTTTACAGTCTAACCAGACACCTAGGTATTTGTAGTTGTCCACATACTCTAGGTCAGACCCGTCGAGAGTGGTGATTCTAGTCGGGTGGGCGGGTGCCAGCAGCGTTCGATTGAAAAGCATGCATTTAGTTTTACTAGTGTTTAAGAGCAGTTGGAGGCTACTGAAGGAGTGTTGTATGGCATTGAAGCTCGTTTGGAGGTTTGTTAACACAGTGTCCAATGAAGGGCCAGATGTATACAAAATGGTGTCGTCTGCGTAGAGGTGGATCTGAGAGTCACCAGCAGCAAGAGCGACATCATTGATATACACGGAGAAAAGTGTCGGCCCAAGAATTGAACCCTGTGGCACCCCCATAGAGACTGCCATAGGTCCAGACAACAGGCCCTCCGATTTGACACACTGAACTCTATCTGAGAAGTAGTTGGTGAACCAGGCGAGGCAGTCATTTGAGAAACCAAGGCTATTTAGTCTGCCAATAAGAATGCGGTGGTTGACAGAGTCGAAAGCCTTGGCCAGGTCGATGAAGACGGCTGCACAGTACTGTCTATTATCAATCGCGGTTATAATATCGTTTAGGACCTTGAGCGTGGCTGAAGTGCACCCATGACCAGCTCGGAAACCGGATTGCATAGCGGAGAAGGTACGGTGGTATTCGAAATGGTCGGTGATCTGTTTGTTAACTTGGCTTTCAAATACTTTCGAAAGGCAGGGCAGGATGGATATAGGTCTGTAGCAGTTTGGATCTAGAGTGTCACCCCCTTTGAAGAGGGGGATGACCGCGGCAGCTTTCCAATCTCTGGGGATCTCAGACGTTATGAAAGAGAGGTTGAACAGACTAGTAATAGGGGTTGCGACAATTTCGGCGGCTAGTTTTAGAAAGAAAGGGTCCAGATTGTCTAGCCCAGCTGATTTGTAGGGGTCCAGATTTTGCAGCGCTTTCAAAACATCAGCTGTCTGAATTTGTGTGAAGGAGAAGCGGGGGGGGCATGGGCAAGTTGCAGCGGAGGGTGCAGAGTTGGTGGCCGGGGTAGTGGTAGCCAGATGGAAAGCATGGCCAGCTGTAGCAAAATGCTTGTTGAAATTCTCGATTATTGTAGATTTATCGGTGGTGATAGTGTTTCCTAGCCTCAGTGCAGTGGGCAACTGGGAGGAAGTGCTCTTATTCTCCATGGACTTTACAGTGTCCCAAAACTTTTTGGAGTTAGTGCTACAGGATGCAAATTTCTGTTTGAAAAAGCTAGCCTTTGCTTTCCTGACTGCTTGTGTATATTGGTTCCTAACTTCCCTGAAAAGTTGCATATCGTGGGGGCTATTTGATGCTAATGCAGTACGCCACAGGATGTTTTTGTGCTGGTCAAGGGCAGTCAAGTCTGAGGAGAACCAGGGGCTATATCGGTTCTTAGTTCTGTATTTTTTGAATGGGGCATGTTTATTTAAGATTGAGAGGAAATTACTTTTAAGGAACAACCAGGCATCCTCTACTGACGGAATGAGATCTATATCCATCCAGGATACCTGGGCCAGGTCAATTAGGAAGGCCTGCTCGCTAAAGTGTTTTAGGGAGCGTTTGACAGTGATGAGGGGTGGTCGTTTGACCGCGGACCCGTTACGGACGCAGGCAATAAGGCAGTGATCGCTGAGATCCTGGTTGAAGACAGCTGAGGTGTATTTAGAGGGTATGTTAGTCAGGATGATATCTATGAGGGTACCCATGTTTACGGATTTAGGGTTGTACCTGGTAGGTTCGTTGATAATTTGCGTGAGGTTGAGGGCATCTAGTTTGGATTGTAGGATGGCCGGGGTATTAAGCATATCCCAATTTAGGTCACCAAGCAGTACGAACTCTGAGGATAAATGGGGGGCAATCAATTCACATATGGTGTCCAGGGCACAGCTGGGGGCTGAGGGGGGTCTGTAGCAAGCGGCAACAGTGAGAGACTTATTTCTGGAAAGGTGGATTTTTAGAAGTAGAAGCTCAAACTGTTTGGGCACAGACCTGGATAGTATGATAGAGCTCTGCAGGCTATCTCTACAGTAGATTGCAACTCCACCCCCTTTGGCAGTTCTATCTAGACGGAAAATGTTATAGTTGGGGATGGAAATTTCAGAATTTTTGGTGGCCTTCCTGAGCCAGGATTCAGACACTGCTAGAACATCAGGGTTGGCGGAGTGTGCTAACGCAGTGAATAACTCAAACTTAGGAAGTAGACTTCTGATATTTACGTGCAAGAAACCAAGACTTTTGCGATTACAGAAGTCAGCAAATGATAGCGCCTGGGGAGTAGGAGTGATACTGAGGGCTGCAGGGCCTGGGTTAGCCTCTACATCACCAGAGGAACAGAGGAGGACTAGAATAAGGATACGGCTAAAGGCTTTAAGAACTGGTCTTCTAGTGCGTTGGGTACATAGAATAAAGGGGGCAGATTTCCGGGTGTTGTAGAAAAGATTCAGGGCATTATGTACAGACAAGGATATGGAAGGATATGAGTAAAGTGGAGGTAAACCTAAGCGTTGGGTAACAATGAAAGAGATAGCATCACTGGAGGCATCAATTGAGTCGGTCTCCGCGTGTATGGGGGGTGGGACAAAGTAGCTATCTAAGGCAGGTTTAGCTGGGCTGGGGGATCTACAGTGAAATAGTACAATTAGAAATAACCGAAACAACAATAAGCTAACCATGTTTGGGCTGAGGCTAAACATAAACAGGATGTAGTACCGTAAAAACAGTCCAGCAGACATCAGCTGTAGAGCTGAGTTATCATAAGGTCCGGTGAACAGCAATAGGATAGTTCGGAGGCTGCTAAAGCGCTAGCGAGTAAGAGGCCACGGCTAGCGTGTGCTAGCGGGCCGGGGCTAGCAGATGGAATCTTCGTGGTCGACGTCGTAACCACATCAGACGATTTCGTCGGCAGACCAGTCGTGTAGGATCGGCGGGGCTCCGTGTCAACACTAGGTGGTCCCGTCCGGTTGACAGAGAGGTAGATAGCCGGGAGATGGGCCTAGCTCAGGATGATTAGCCAGACCACAACGTCCATTTTGTTGCAGCTAGCTGGTAGCGATGAATCCGGAGTTAAAGGTCCAGTGATTCAGTGATTCCGGCAGAAAAACTGATATGTTCTGGGTCGATAACGCGCTGTGCAGACTGGCCGAATATCCGGTGATTAATGTCCAGTGATTAAATTAATCCCGCAGAAAAAAAAATCCAATGTTCTGGGTGAAATTCCGCTAACTGTGGCTAATAGCAAGTAGCTAGTTAGCTGGTTAGCTAGTTTCAACTGGAGATTCTAGATAAAAGGTAAGTCAATAATAGAATCCGTTCCACATTGAGTGAGGCGGGTTGCAGGAAAGTATATTTTGTAGAAGGATGAAAAGTCTGATAGGGAAATATGTACGAAAAATACAAAAAAACAGGGTATTTACAGGCTATTTACAGACACACGACAAAAACAGAACTGCACTACTACGCCATCTTGGAATGATGATCCCAAACAATGATCCCAAACACACCGCCCGGGCAACGAAGGAGTGGCTTCGTAAGAAGCATTTCAAGGTCCTGGAGTGGCCTAGCCAGTCTCCAGATCTCAACCCCATAGAAAATCTTTGGAGGGAGTTGAAAGTCTGTGTTGCCCAGCGACAGCCCCAAAACATCACTGCTCTAGAGGAGATCTGCATGGAAGAATGGGCCAAAATACCAGCAACAGTGTGTGAAAACCTTGTGAAGACTTACAGAAAACGTTTGACCTGTGTCATTGCCAACAAAGGGTATATAACAAAGTATTGAGAAACTTTTGTTATTGACCAAATACTTATTTTCCACCATAATTTGCAAATAAATTCATTAAAAATCCTACAATGTGATTTTCTGGATTTTTTTTTCTCATTTTGTCTGTCATAGTTGACGTGTACCTATGATGGGGCGGCAGGTAGCTTAGTGGTTAAGAGCGTTGTGCCAGTAACCAAAAGGTCGCTGGTTCTAATCCCCAAGCCGACTAAGTTAAAAATCTGTCGATGTGCCCTTGAGCAAGGCACTTAACCCTAATTGCTCCTGTAAGTCGCTCTGGATAAGAGCGTCTGCTAAATGACTAAAATGTAAATGTAATGAAAATTACAGGCCTCTCTCATATTTTAAAGTGGGAGAACTTGCACAATTGGTGGCTGACTAAATACTTTTTCCCCCCACTGTATGCAAAGGTGAAAATATTTAATATGATGAAGAACACAGCAAGGCTATGTAGACATTTACTCTTCATTGAATAATATGGCACATGAAGACATAAATTCTGAACATGCAATAAATATCACTTCACTTAAACTGCAGCTGCTTCAATGTATTCCTTAACTCGAATATACTCAGCAGACCATGTATTTATATTCAAGTGATACTGTTACATTTCATATCTGTGTGATTTTGTGACAAAATCATTTTCTTTGATGACGTTTAACATACAGTACAATACAATACAATACAACACAATACAATACAATACATGGCAAACTAAGAAAGAAAAGGAAATAGCATTCGTCTCTCATTCCTCCCTCATCTCATGTGTCTTATTTCAAGAACCAAGTCTGACAGTTATTGCAAAATACTCTCCAGCACCTTGCTCAGTCAGATCCCTTGAATCACTTAAAAGCGTTGGCACTCTCTCCAGCGAAGGAAACTCACCTCTGCCAAGGGAATGAGCCGTCTGTCATTCCCATCCCCAGTCACACTTACACCTTTAGAGCCAGGAACACCACATCTGGCCTAGGTACCCAGCTTTTATTAAACGCTTTGAAGAAAAGGTTAGATATTTAGGATCAGAGTATCAGTGCTTAGGGCATGTCTGAAGGCAATGCTTTTAAGTGCCAATGTCTGTTTTACATTTATTACATAATGCTGAGGCTGCTGGGAGTTTTTTATTTTGCAAGGTTGACCTGAGTGTAAGACAGGCTATATCCAACTTTGAACAGAAACCAGAGGATCGAATATATGTTGCAGTTATTGAACAAAAAGCGTATTCTCTGGTCCTCCCACGTACCCTAACTACAGTTGAAGTCAGAAGTTTACATACACTTACAGTGGGGGAAAAAAGTATTTAGTCAGCCACCAATTGTGCAAGTTCTCCCACTTAAAAAGATGAGAGAGGCCTGTAATTTTCATCATAGGTACACGTCAACTATGGCAAACAAAATGAGGGAAAAAAATCCAGAAAATCACATTGTAGGATTTTTAATGAATTTATTTGCAAATTATGGTGAAAATAAGTATTTGGTCAATAACAAAAGTTTCTCAATACTTTGTTATATACCCTTTGTTGGCAATGACACAGGTCAAACGTTTTCTGTAAGTCTTCACAAGGTTTTCACACACTGTTGCTGGTATTTTGGCCCATTCCTCCATGCAGATCTCCTCTAGAGCAGTGATGTTTTGGGACTGTCGCTGGGCAACACGGACTTTCAACTCCCTCCAAAGATTTTCTATGGGGTTGAGATCTGGAGACTGGCTAGGCCACTCCAGGACCTTGAAATGCTTCTTACGAAGCCACTTCTTCGTTGCCCGGGCGGTGTGTTTGGGATCATTGTCATGCTGAAAGACCCAGCCACGTTTCATCTTCAATGCCCTTGCTGATGGAAGGAGGTTTTCACTCAAAATCTCACGATACATGGCCCCATTCATTCTTTCCTTTACACGGATCAGTCGTCCTGGTCCCTTTGCAGAAAAACAGCCCCAAAGCATGATGTTTCCACCCCCAAGCTTCACAGTAGGTATGGTGTTCTTTGGATGCAACTCAGCATTCTTTGTCCTCCAAACACGACGAGTTGAGTTTTTACCAAAAAGTTATATTTTGGTTTAATCTGACCATATGACATTCTCCCAATCCTCTTCTGGGTCATCCAAATGCACTCTAGCAAACTTCAGACGGGCCTGGACATGTACTGGCTTAAGCAGGGGGACACGTCTGGCACTGCAGGATTTGAGTCCCTGGCGGCGTAGTGTGTTACTGATGGTAGGCTTTGTTACTTTGGTCCCAGCTCTCTGCAGGTCATTCACTAGGTCCCCCCGTGTGGTTCTGGGATTTTTGCTCACCGTTCTTGTGATCATTTTGACCCCACGGGGTGAGATCTTGCGTGGAGCCCCAGATCGAGGGAGATTATCAGTGGTCTTGTATGTCTTCCATTTCCTAATAATTGCTCCCACAGTTGATTTCTTCAAACCAAGCTGCTTACCTATTGCAGATTCAGTCTTCCCAGCCTGGTGCAGGTCTACAATTTTGTTTCTGGTGTCCTTTGACAGCTCTTTGGTCTTGGCCATAGTGGAGTTTGGAGTGTGACTGTTTGAGGTTGTGGACAGGTGTCTTTTATACTGATAACAAGTTCAAACAGGTGCCATTAATACAGGTAATGAGTGGAGGACAGAGGAGCCTCTTAAAGAAGAAGTTACAGGTCTGTGAGAGCCAGAAATCTTGCTTGTTTGTAGGTGACCAAATAGTTATTTTCCACCATAATTTGCAAATAAATTCATAAACAATCCTACAATGTGATTTTCTGGAGAAAAAAATTCTCAATTTGTCTGTCATAGTTGACGTGTACCTATGATGAAAATTACAGGCCTCTCTCATCTTTTTAAGTGGGAGAACTTGCACAATTGGTGGGTGACTAAATACTTTTTTTCCCCACTGTATAAAGTGCCTTCAGAAAGTATTTACACCCCTTGACTTTTTCCGCATTGTTGTGTTACAGCCTGAATTTAAAATGGGTTTAATTGAGATTTTGTGTCAATGGCCTACACACAATACCCAATAATGTCAAAGTGGAATTATGATTTGAGACATTTTTAAAAATTAATTAAAAATAAAAAGCTGAAATGTTTTGAGTAAATATAATAACTATTCAACCTCTTTGTTATTGCAAGCCTAAATAAGTTCAGGAGTAAACATTTGCTTAACAAATCACATAATAATTTGCATAGAAGGGCACCTATTTTTTAAAAGCAGACATTGATTATCCCTTTGAGCATGATGAAGTTACTAATTACACTTTGGATGGTGTATTAATACACCCAGTCACTACAACCATACAGGCGTCCTTCCTAACTCAGTTGCCGGAGAGGAAGGAAACCGCTCAGGGATTTCACCATGAGGCCAATGGTGACTTTAAAACAGTTACATAGTTTAATGGCTGTGATAGGAGGAAACTGAGGCTGGATCAACAACATTGTAGTTACTCCACAACACTAACCTAAAAGACAGAGTGAAAATAATAAAAATATTCCAAAACATGCATCCTGTTTGCAATAAGGCACTAAAGTAAAACTGCAAAAGATTTGTCAAAGAAATTCACTTTATGTGCTGAATACAAAGCGTTATGTTTGGGGCAAATCCAACACAACACATCACTGAGTACCACTCTTCATATTTTCAATTATGGTGGTGGATGCATCATGTTATGGGTATGCTTGTCATCGGCAAGGACTAGAGAGTTTTATGTAGGATAAAAATAAATGGAATACATCAAAGCACAGGCAAAATCCTAGAGGAAAACCTAGTTCAGTCTGCTTTCCAACAGACACTGGGAGTTCACCTTTCAATAACAATAACTTAAAAGACAAAGCCAAATATACACTGGAGTTGCTTACCAAGAGTGGCCTAGCTACAGTTTTGACTTAAATCGGCTTGAAAATCTATGTCTAGCAATGATCAACAACCAACTTGACAGAGCTTGAAGAATTAAAAAAATAATGATGTGCAAATATTGTACAATCCAGGTGTGCAAAGCTCTTAGAGACTTACCCAGAAAGACACAGCCGTAATCGCTGCCAAAGATGATTCTAACATGTATTGACTCAAGGGTGTGAATACTTATGTAAATTAGATATTTCTGTATTTAATTTTCAATAAATTTGCACTTTGTCATTATGGGGTATTGTGTGTAGATGGGTGAGATAAAACAAATGAATGTAATCTATCTTGAATTCAGACTGTAACACAACAAAATGTGGAATAAGTCAAGGGGTATAAATACTTTCTGAAGGCACTGTACATGATGTACAGTGGGAAAAAAAAGTATTTAGTCAGCCACCAATTGTGCATGTTCTCCCACTTAAAAAGATGAGAGAGGCCTGTAATTTTCATCATAGGTACACGTCAACTATGACATACAAATTGAGGAAAAAAAATCCAGAAAATCACATTGTAGGATTATTAATGAATTTATTTGCAAATTATGGTGGAAAATAAGTATTTGGCCACCTACAAACAAGCAAGATTTCTGGCTCTCACATACCTGTAACTTCTTCTTTAAGAGGCTCCTCTGTCCTCCACTCGTTACCTGTATTAATGGCACCTGTTTGAACTTGTTATCAGTATAAAAGACACCTGTCCACAACCTCAAACAGTCACACTCCAAACTCCACTATGGCCAAGACCAAAGAGCTGTCAAAGGACACCAGAAACAAAATTGTAGACCTGCACCAGGCTGGGAAGACTGAATCTGCAATAGGTAAGCAGCTTGGTTTGAAGAAATCAACTGTGGGAGCAATTATTAGGAAATGGAAGACATACAAGACCACTGATAATCTCCCTCGATCTGGGGCTCCACGCAAGATCTCACCCCGTGGGGTCAAAATGATCACAAGAATGGTGAGCAAAAATCCCAGAACCACACGGGGGACCTAGTGAATGACCTGCAGAGAGCTGGGACCAAAGTAACAAAGCCTACCATCAGTAACACACTACGCCGCCAGGGACTCAAATCCTGCAGTGCCAGACGTGTCCCCCTGCTTAAGCCAGTACATGTCCAGGCCCGTCTGAAGTTTGCTAGAGTGCATTTGGATGATCCAGAAGAGGATTGGGAGAATGTCATATGGTCAGATGAAACCAAAATAGAACTTTTTGGTAAAAACTCAACTCGTCGTGTTTGGAGGACAAAGAATGCTAAGTTGCATCCAAAGAACACCATACCTACTGTGAAGCATGGGGGTGGAAACATCATGCTTTGGGGCTGTTTTTCTGCAAAGGGACCAGGACGACTGATCCGTGTAAAGGAAAGAATGAATGGGGCCATGTATCGTGAGATTTTGAGTGAAAACCTCCTTCCATCAGCAAGGGCATTGAAGATGAAACGTGGCTGGGTCTTTCAGCATGACAATGATCCCAAACACACCGCCCGGGCAACGAAGGAGTGGCTTCGTAAGAAGCATTTCAAGGTCCTGGAGTGGCCTAGCCAGTCTCCAGATCTCAACCCCATAGAAAATCTTTGGAGGGAGTTGAAAGTCCGTGTTGCCCAGCGACAGCCCCAAAACATCACTGCTCTAGAGGAGATCTGCTTGGAGGAATGGGCCAAAATACCAGCAACAGTGTGTGAAAACCTTGTGAAGACTTACAGAAAACGTTTGACCTGTGTCATTGCCAACAAAGGGTATATAACAAAGTATTGAGAAACTTTTGTTATTGACCAAATACTTATTTTCCACCATAATTTGCAAATAAATTCATTAAAAATCCTACAATGTGATTTTCTGGATTTTTTTTTTCTCATTTTGTCTGTCATAGTTGACGTGTACCTATGATGAAAATTACAGGCCTCTCTCATCTTTTTAAGTGGGAGAACTTTCACAATTGGTGGCTGACTAAATACTTTTTTCCCCCACTGTATACAACTGAATGTTTTCACACACAAAATGAAGACTTTTATCATTGTTCACCTCATATTGCACCTTACAGACCCCACAGTACAAGGAATATTGAGAAAGAGGTAATGCTGTTACTACACATTTGAAAACAGAATGGGTGAAAAACATCCCTGTTTCCTTATCAGATTATAAGCGAGAGATACACTCCTGCAGTTAGTTTCATTTTCCAAAAAAATGGCTACCCTTTTTTGTTAGAAGGGAATCTATTCTACATTAAACCTGAAAGCTATGGGTCTGTGAGATGAGGTCAAAATCCTCAAGCTGTACATTTATCCTCTTAAGAGAAGGGAGGACACAAAGCCCAGCACCCCAGGAACTGAACAAAGGGCCTGTGATTCAATTAGGAGCCTTATCCTGTTTCCCCCCAGCCAGCCTGTCAGATCAGGCTAAAAGCACTGGTGGACCCAGCAAACAGAGGTGGCTCTCAGTCCCTACTTACACTCAACACCTGCTTTGTTCCAGCTCTGCTCCATGGCTCCACGGCCACATAGCCTGAGGACCAGCTCAAAGTTTCCAATACAAACGGCCCATTTCTCTCTTATACCTCGATGGTTGGCCTGTGTCTGTGTCTCTGTGACCCCTGACCTGACCTGACCTCTGTCAACAGGGATCTGTGGTGCGTTTGTGTTATGTCTGTTTTACAACTGTGATGAACAATTAATTGACCTGTCTTTTTTTTCAATTTGTCTTCATTAAAACGAACTGTAGGCTGTGTGTAGAGGCCAACATGATTCTGAAACATCAGCTACACAGACATGATACTGACCCCAATTTGCTACAGGAATGTTGATGTCCAAGGGTGTCAAATAAATAAATGTCTGACACAAATTTTCCTTCTATGACACAATTCTCAGACTCTTCACGTCACTTACACTAGCATCTGCTCTTACGACATCAAGAGATACACTTACGTGAAAATTGCCTCTTTTGGAGTATCTTTTCAATATGTGAGTTGCATACATGCTTGCTCTCCTCTCAGAGCTGTTTCTATCATGTTTCGGTAAACAAGCAGTACTTGGTTTGTGTGTTACCATCATGTGCCTCCCAGGAGTCCTCTTCTCTGATCTCTAGGCCAGGAGGGTGAAATCTGTGTGCCCACACTTGGAGGTCCTCCACCAGCCAAGCATCATAGAGTGGCTCTCACCAGCCTAACTAGAGTCCTCCACTACAGTTGTCATCTATCTCACCAACAACCATAACTACAGTCCTCCACTATGACATCCATCAGGTCTCATCTAAAATGAGAAATGACTGAGGATTATTCACGCTTACTGTCAATCCCCTTCAGAAAAAGACAACGCAGGTTGGTTTATTAGGTTAGAGTACGGCCTATCTTCTCCATTACTCTACAGCCGTACTTACTGGACCCCCGAGGTGACATCAGCAGATAACGTAGGCTGATCATATGACATGGTTCTGGTTGATTAGACAACCAAATGCTGCACTTTGGTCATGTTGCTGAGTCTATCCCCTTAATCACAAGCACTACGTAAATGATCTAACGTATCACCAAAAGTAATCAGTAGTCACTATTTATTATCCTCGCTAGTTAACCTATCATTGTTTTATTATTGTAGGAAGTCAACATGTAAATTGGTTGCAGATGGATCAAAGCAGTGGTGGTGAAATTTTTCTTCCTGTTTGTTCTAAAATCACTACTGTATTTTGACCTGCCAGAGAACCCCCGCAGCCAGTGATGGGTGGTGAATTCCGCTCAGGCCTCTGAGCCAGTCACACAGAGAAGAAGTAGTGTCCCAGGATGTTCCCTTTCAAGAAGTGCTGTCAGGAAGCAGAGTCTGGTCAGGCTCCAGTGATCACAGCGAAACCAGTTGCCAGCAGCCACTCCTCAGGTACTGGGCTGGAGCCAAGGGACTGTCAGTAGACTGCCCAGTCATCTCATAGCAAGACTACGACACACACACACGTGTACGCGCAAGCACACACAAACACAAACGCACACACACACACACACTCAGGCATCAGGAGGGTCTCTGTCAGGGCTCCAGTAAAAATGAGCTAAACTTTGTCTATGACCCCAAATAGACACCTAAAACTCCAATAAGCCAATCCACCCTCCACCTCCTGGCCAGCCACAAACACCCTGAACATGAAACTGCATTTTGTCTGGGAATTAATTAAGCAAGAAATTGCTTGTTGGTTTAGCACATCCTCGTGCTAGGAATCCACCCCTAAAAGTGAACTGTCACATGAGTGGACCGACAGTGTTTGTGTTAGCTGAACCACAGTCCAGGGAACTTTATTTCCATCAAATCTTTAACAACGTTTGACAGCTTTCCTACGGTCTACAACATGAACAGTGTGAAGTATAAAAAGCAAATAGGCCTAGTTGAACACAGGGCGGGTTAGGACGGTTAGCTAGTGGAAAACAACTGGGACTATTTCTGTGTAGAAACACAGATTAAAATGGAGTGGATGCCTAATTTATGATCCATTATGTTTCTAATGCAAGTGTGAACCAACAAAAGCAGGAAACAGGAAATTCACACAGGAAATGCAAACAAACGTCAGAGCTCTTAATTTGACACATGATCACACAAACGTTTACCGACAAACCTTTCTACTACCTGTTCCAGTGAAGAATGTGGGTACTTTCTAGAACAATATTAATCATTGGACAGGTCGGTACTTTCATTTCTGTGAATTGTTCTATGGAACAACCATTGTATTAAGAGGTTCGAAAAACATGATTACAATCATATAATTGTAATAAACTCGAGTTCTGCATCTTGTTGACTTACAAGCCTGAAGCAGTACAAGTTTTAAGTTTTCCTGGTGAATGAACTACATTAGCCTATACAACAGAATACATTATCATTGCCAACAGTGTACACAATATCTGTATGAGGAGCTATGCTGTTATCCTCCAAGTGCCAGTTCTAATCTGTCAGATTCATTTGAGTCATTTTGAGCAGAAACTGTGTACACTGTCTGTAAGGACAAACAACATCCATGTCCCGATGTTTGAAGACAAACAGACTTAATGGAGCTTAGTGTGAGGCACTCTCCTGGTTCAAAACACTCCAGTACTGTTGTTGAATCTCTCTCCGACTGTCAGGAATACAGGGCTTTGGCACAGTACAGTACAGTGTTGCCACAACTAGTACTCATTCTCCATAATCTTTATTGATAGTTTTGCCTATCGGAAATGGATTACGATTCAATTCATTTGCAAACAAAGACCGTCTTTGTCATCCGCCTTCATTGTATGATCAAAGGCTTAACAGGGGCACAGAGAGATACATTATACCATGTCTGAAATAGTTCTGCTGTTTATCTTAGTTTCCCTTTTTTATTATTACATAATGAAGCATCAGAGACAGACACCACGGGTTATGTTAAATCTTAAATTTGGCCAATTAAAATTCACTTAACATGTTTACTGTGTTTGGCTTGGCCAAAATGTGAGGCCCTGAGAAAAGCATTAAACAGAGATTGAAGGAATCCAGGTGTCCTACTCTCCACACCCCTATGCCTGCAAAAGCAGAGGTGTAGAGTTACTGAAGAGGAATGCCATGCACTCAGGTTCTGTGGCTCAGATGGGATCTCTCTCTCTCTCTCGCTCTCTCTCGCGCTCTCTCTCTCTCTCTCTCTCTCTCTCTCTCTCTCTCTCTCTCTCTCTCTCTCACCCTAAATGGGGAATGACCAGCTGCCAGTTGTGGAGACTTCCCGGGACTGTAGATATCCAAATTCCTTATCCCGCTCAGGGTCATAGTCTTTTTACTCTCTACTTCCCGTTGGCATTCTCTCTTTACAATACCTACATGTCTGGTAGCATTCCTGCCTTCTTGGGTAATTTAACACACACTTACTCAACTTAATGTACTGTTCACTGTGCTGGAGACATTGTTATTTATGTGTGCGTATGAGGCATTTGTTTGATGTATAGGTCTTATCTCCATTGTGTTTTTTTAAGCTGTCATACAGTGGTGTTGCTGCTAATACATCTACGGCAGAAATGTGACTATTCTCCGTCACTGCGTTACGCTCAATAACATTCCATTATTTGTTGTGCATATACAACACATATACTGCACATACATGAATCAGAACCCATGATTAACACTGACAACTAAACAATCACACCGACACAGGAATATTGTCACCAGTATTTATTTGTGTTGAGTGGATAGGCCAGGGAGTCACAGTAGCACCCTGTTGTTCTCTACTGTAGAACACAGACTCAGGAAGGCTGTGGACCTGCAATACTCCAACCAGCTGACCCTTTACAACAAGTTCTTGGCCACGATTTATGACCTTCGAGTTGCAATAAAAAAAAACGCAACCTCTATATAAGCAATTTCAAGCCATCCTATATATTTGTGGCTGACCCGAATTGGTTTCTGTGCACTAAATAATTCAATTTGAGCCATCTGGAAGCCTTGTGATCTAATTCCGTCCATCTCCAAAGAGCTAGCTGGCTGCAGTTTACAGCATTTCCACCCATGCCTTTGTGGCAGCAGAGAGGGAGGAGAGAAGAAAGAAGTACCAGGGATGTGTCAGTAAGTCTCTCATATCTCAGAACAGCTTGAAACTGCCTGGTCATCTCCGGGGGGGTATAGGCCTGTTCCTTAGCACACACACAGCCTTGGCATGAACTCCTGAATCAATCAGAGCATGTGTATATCCCTCTATACAGATCTGTCTGTCGGAAAGGTGGGGGTGTTGGTACTCGTCTGTAAATGGCTGACATGGGTTGGCCCTTTGAACCTGTCTCTCTATGCTCTATGGGAATGGGGGTGTCTGTACGCCCCTAACTTGAATAGCAGCATGTAAGGGTAGTCAACACAGAGTCTTTAAACACACCCCTATCCTTGGCTTTTTGTGTGCTGCTGGCATCCAACACGTAATACCCCACCCACACTCTATCTGATAAGTTAGTGTTAAGACACAAACAGTCTGTGTCAACAGAGCTCTGTATGTCTGTAGGAGAGTAGAGCCTCCACAATAGAGGAGCAGCACCTGGCCAAGTGATTATTTCACCCATCCCCCATCCCCACACCTCCTCGCTCTGCCCAGGGCCCCAGCCCCCTGTTTTAGTATGCACTCGCTAACAGGAGGTGATAATGGGTCTTTTCCACAGGGGGTGAGCTGCTCCTAAATTAGCCACTTTCAGAGCATATAGAGAGGTTGTAGCTTCACACAATTGTTGGTCAGAGCTGACTGAGGTTGGCAGACTTTCTCTCTCCCAAGACATTTATCCTGAAAAAATGGTTTTTTGACATTCCCTCCAGTAAAGAAAGCCTTCAGTTCCCGTGTGAATATGGACACTGCGGTACAGTCCCTATCTGTTCGACCTCTCTCTATCTCTACTCTTCAGGCCACAGATTAAAAAGGCCAGACTCATTTGGCCTTATAAAGCCTACCAGGAGTTTTTAACTCTCTTTTTAACATTGTGAGTGCTTCTGACCATTGACTGTCCAGAGGGTCTTGAATAAAGAATTGATTAGGTGGATAAAGAGAGGCCATTTTGCTGATCTTTTGCTCTCCACCATGGAGGGAATTATGGATGTCTGTGGGCAACCAGTGGAGGGAGCCACTGACGACTCCTCCACAGCAGCATGCCTCTCCTGGAGGGCACTCCAATCTGCCTCCTCTCGCTCTCTCATCAGGGTCTGGAGTGCGCTGAGGATGGGGGGAGACTATGTGGTTAGCTGGGGTACATTAATTACTATCTCCAATATTAGTGATGACGGCGATGATGATAGGACTACACGAGTGGCCTGGGCCATAAGCAAATCCCTGCTATACTCATATACCCACTTAAAGGCCCCCAAAAACAAATCACTGTAATTATATGACTGTCATTGTAGATTATCATAGCTAATATCTTTCAGGCCATTTGTGTTTCAGTGATGGATTCTAATCCAAGTACACTCCTGGCACGCCTTACTCACATTTCCAATGAACAGGTGTTTCAAAACATTCAGAGCTATTTAAAGCACTGACTTGCACTCCCTACCTCTCTAGCTCTTGTACAACTTCCTTAAATCCCGGTCTTACTCTATAAACCTGCAAATGTTCCTGCCAATAGCCATTCGGAGGAGAGAATATTAATCCAGAGAACATCCCGACATGAACACAACCCAGTGCCATTTCCTCTTAAAAGTGAAGTAGACATATAATATGTCTGATAGGATTATGTGTCGTATTCCTTAATCCACAAAAACGAGCTATTTAATTTGTAAATAAAAATGTGTGCTTTATTTTGTATCATATTCTAATCATATTTAGTGGATAAAAAAAAAAGCAACAGATTGATTTGTATAGAAACCAATTAAATCAACAGTGGTGTAAAATCAGTGGACATCAGTTAATGGCAAACAGTAAAAGGAAGGCAAAAGCTCTCCTTTGTTCGAAGCAATTGTTGCAACAAAGTTCTAGAGACAAGCCATTGTCATAGCGATGGCAAATACTGTAGGTGGTTGTGGATATTGGATGAAATACAGTGAGGTCCAAAAGTATTTGAACAGTGACACATTATTTGTTGTTTTGGCTCTGTACTTCAGCACTTTGGATTTGAAACGATACAATCAAATTAGAAATTCTACATTAATGTGGATGCTACCATGATTACGGATAATCCTGAATGAATCGTGTAACATGATGAGTAAGAAAGTTACAGAGGCACAAAGATCATAACCCCAAGACATGCTACACGGTGTATGGGTGGTCCTCTGTAGCTCAGCTGGTAGAGCACGGCGCTTGTAACGCCAAGGTAGTGGGTTCGATCCCCGGGACCACCCATACACAAAAAAAATGTATGCACGCATGACTGTAAGTCGCTTTGGATAAAAGCGTCTGCTAAATGGCATATTATTATTATTATTTATGCTAGGTTAGCATTTTTTGGGGGGTATGATATTTACAGTGCCTTCAGAAAGAATTCATACCCCTTGACTTATTCCACATTTTGTTGTGTTTTTGTCTGAATAACCTTTTACTGCAGTGGGCTAAATCAGGGTCACACAGAGTGTTTCTTGCTAGTCTTAAACTAATCTACTTTGAAACAAAAGTGTACACCTCACACACATAGTTATGGGCTTACAAAAAAGATGACACCTGTATCATGTCAGATATATGTATTACATTTTGAGTTTGCATCCCAATATTACACTTTATACACATCACAGAAGACTGAAATATAACAAAACTGTTTGACATAGAAAGAAAATATTAATTAATTAATTATGAATTATGAAATTATGAAGAATATTAATAACATTCCACCCATGAGGCCACTAGGTAATTTGACTGCAGGAAATGGCTAAATATATTGTTTTTATCTCACCCATCTACACACAATACCACATAATGCCAAAGTGAAAGCATATTTTTATAAATGTTTTGAAAATGAAATTCAGAAAGACCTCATTTACAGTGGGGAGAACAAGTATTTGATACACTGCCGATTTTGCAGGTTTTCCTACTTACAGTTGAAGTGTCCCTATGATAAAAATTACAGACCTCTACATGCTTTGTAAGTAGGAAAACCTGCAAAATCGGCAGTGTATCAAATACTTGTTCTCCCCACTGTATATAAGTATTCACACCCCTGAGTCAATGCATGATAGAATCACCTTAGGCAGCGATATTATATGATGAAGAATACAGCAAGGCTATGTAGACATTTGCTCTGCATTGAATAATATGGCACCTGAAGACATAAATTCTGAACATACAATAAATATCACTTCACTTAAACTGCTGCTACTTCAATGTATTCCTTAAATCAAATGTGAATACTTTCTGAAGGCACTGTATGCCTCTGTAACTTTCTCACTCATCATTATTCACAATTCATTCATAATTATAAAGAATGGTAGCATCACATTAATGTTTAGAAACATATTCTATTCTTATTTACAAAAACAGTGACTCCAAAATGACACAATACATTATTTACCATTAATTTCTATTGGGCACAAAATAATCTGAAACACAACCAAATCAAACTACAAATGCATCCAACGAGTTTGAGAGTCACAAGCTTGATGTATTAATTGTATGCTAGGAATATGGGACCAAATACTAAACTTTTGACTACTTTAATACACATATACTATAAGTGAATTCATCAAAATACTTTTGGTTCCCTAAAATGGGGGGACTATGTACAAAAAGTGCTGTAATTTCTAAACGGTTCACCCAATATGGATGAAAATACCCCACAAATCCCCTAAAGCTGTCAATCTGCACTTTAACCTCATAGTCATTGTATCATTTCAAATCCAAAGTGCTGGAGTAAAGAGCCAAACAGCAACAAAATATTGTCACTGTCCAAATACTTTTGGACCTCACTGTAGTTGCATTCAAAGAGAGCATTCAATTCTATATCTAAAATTGGTCATTTTGGCTGACACACTTTTTTTTATGAGTTAATTGTTAATGTCCATCTGCCTTTTTGTGTGTGATGACGGCCTGCCTTATGTATTAGATATTACATTACTGGTGTAATACATCCGTGACTATCCAGTGTCATGAGTAATGAACCTTATTGGCCAAGGGTGAACAGTACACAATAGATTAACAAGATGGACGACAGCATGTCTCCTCTCCTCTGTCTGCAGCTGAGCTGACCATCCTGTGTGCTTATCTCAAATAACTACCCAGGGAGCCCCTGGATACACCACCCAAGCATTGCCCACTGAACCATTAACCCTTGAGGAGAAAATGGGGTAAGGGGAGGTTTAAGCTCATTAATCGCCTTTCAATCTCCCACAGATGCATCAGTCCACCGAGAGAAGGGAACAAACAACACAGGACCACCAACCAGCGGGGCTACCCCCCAAGGCATGCAGCCACACAACAGTCTCTCCCTTCCCCCTCCTCTCCCAGAGAGATGCTCTGTCTGGACACCCCCTGGTCCCCCCAGTGCTGCAACTCATTGTCCCAAATTGATAGAGGCAGAAGTGGGGAAGAGGCGAAAGCTGCGGGACACAGGCAGATGAAGCTGTTTCTACCAGCCCCCAACCAACACAAACTGGAGGTCGCCTTCCTTTCTTCATCTGGTTACATATAACTGCTGTAGATTTTCTGTCTTCTAAAAATAAAACCAACGTAACTGTATTATTTATAACATATACTTATTACGTATGTCTTATAACATAGCATATTATAGCCTATCTATTCACATGGCTTTATGCAAAACAGGAAACACAGTTTGTGTGTTTTGTTTACAGCATTTTTCAGGTCTACAGCCTGTCCCCATTTGACAATAGGCTCATTGTAAACTTTAAGCCAATAGTCTAGTCAGGATACTAGTCTGGCCAGGTGTTGACACCTGAGAAGTCAGTGTTTGAGGCTTGCTATCTGATTGGCATCCCACTATTCTTCTGAATCCTCTGAAAGACAAAAAAATACATTTTATCAGATGAGTTTTAAAATGGTGTTATATCATACTGCGACAGTGAAGAATGTGTTAGTGATGAGATCA
The DNA here is from genome assembly GCF_964263955.1 of Coregonus lavaretus. Taxonomy (NCBI): domain Eukaryota; kingdom Metazoa; phylum Chordata; class Actinopteri; order Salmoniformes; family Salmonidae; genus Coregonus; species Coregonus lavaretus. Next base: position 22,212,169 of record NC_140007.1, on the reverse strand, counting down.
AATGTTCAAAAAATCAAAACACACAGGCTACCGTTCCGTTGCTCATGCTAATTTTTTATACATGTATATTTACTTCCGAGAGGGCTCTTAAATAATTCAACATGAAGGTTACCACACACTGTACTTCTATCACCATTTTATTTCAGTGCCCCAGAGACAACTTCCAAGGTCAGGCCTAAGCAGGCTCACTCCATCCAAGCAGCAAACCCCAGTACACTCACAGACTTTACAGCCTAATCCACAGCTATGTGCCAAGGAGCATTCTCAAGTTATCCCAGTGGCTTCTCCCAGACAACAACACAAAAGTTTTAATCACATCTTGAGGAGAGCGGGAGAGAGATAGGGACGCAGGGAGAGAGACTAATAAAAACAAGGGGAATCATTGGGGAATGCCAGATTTGCGTATTCCTCTATTTCCCTGGCAACCAAAAGGTAATTGATTTACCTTTAATTACGGCCTTATCAGATTTCTTGACTTTGGCTGTATTTGTGTCATGTCTCAAACAGCTGCCTAATGTTTTGTATTCCAACCATTTACAATGGACAATTTACATCATTTCCCCGCTGAAACCAACTGAGCACCAGTATTGATGAGGTTGGTTTCATGATTACTCGTCTAGTTCCATTGTCCTACGCTGCAGGCATACACAGTATTACCTTGGTGCTCAATGGAGTCATAAACCCTGGCAAATCAATACAATTGATAAAGATATCTTTAAGCCATTCTTTAATAATTGGATGAGGACATAATGTATATCAGGGAGAGATGAAGCACTGAACAATACTAACTAGATATAAAAATGTAAAAACAGAATTAAATAAATTCATGCTATTATAAACATAATTAAATAAATTCATGCTATTATAAGGCTCACTGCATCATCCAGATTTGCTGAGCAAACTCTTTATCTACATTTTAATAATCTGGCCAATGATGATAATACAATACCATACGTTATACATTCATAAGAAACATCTAAAATGGTCACATTCAGGCATTTACTCACTCCAGTACACTTCATTTTGATTCATTTAACAATGGACTCAATCATGTCTGGATGCAGGCTGAGTTGTCTTGCTTCTGTTTCGAGGCAGATAGGCAGAGGCTAATTGGAAGGAGAGCAGAGGGCTCTCAGAACTGGGGCTGACTCAGCTCTTTGTCAAGTAAAGTGCTCTCACTCCAGTGGTAATTCTAAAGTATTCATCTTAAATGTACTGTAAAGTATTTTGTTATGATTCTCTGAGTTTTCGCACCCTTCCTACTGACAACGACCGAAGCGGACCAAGGCCGAGCCAAAAACAGTTCCTCACACAGGGAGGGCGGGGTCACCTGACCTAACTTCACCACCTACGTATGTCAAAACCCAGATGAGACAGCCTACGTTTCACTCTGTCTGCGTTCATTCCTCATCTCTCTATCCCTCGCAGCCCGGATTCAATCATTACATGTTTAATATTCCTTTGACATTTCTGTCTTATTTTCATTAGCTTCTTTCATCTTTATGTAGGTGCCCTACCCTTTTGTTGGGGTCAATGTGGATTCCAGACCCAGCATCTCCTTCCCTGACTTCATCAAGACAAAGAGAGAGGAGAGAAAGTGCAGCGCAGTAGGGCTCGGGGGGATTGTAAATGTTTTCAGCATGAGGTAGCCAGCCTGCGCTAAGTCAATCCTGGTGAGGGGAGGCCTGGCTGGCCTGGTGGCTCAAGGGATGTGTTGGACCGGTTCCCTACTGGATTCCTAATCATAACCACCGGGAACTGGGTGGCATCTCGCGCCAAAATGAAAATGTATCAGTTGGAGTTTTCTCTATCTCTTGCTCTCATTCTGTGGCACTGATATATACTGTGCTGGCAGCGCCAAAATAAATATGTCTAGGCTGCATTCCAAACCTGGTTTGGATCTGCTACTGGTTTCTATTTTCTAAAGTCCTAGACAACACTTTCTAGAGATTATATAAAACTTCTGTGAAAGTAAAAGGAGTCTGCTTTAGAGCAAACTACATTTGTATTTAAAATGAAACCTTATTTAGCTATGTTAGTTACAGTATTATGTCATTTACTAATCTTAAATGAGAAACAAATGCAATTAGTAACTCATCTTATAGATGAGTGATTTAATCAAGGTTTCAGATTCTCCTAAATGAATGCTATTATTTTTGTATCTAGAAGTTTCTGCTCTGACAGCAGACAGGACATGTCCCTCTCTCTATTTGTGTCCCTTACATCAGTGAGTTCTCAGTTCTCATGTGGACAGAGAAGTGGTCATAACATTAAATGACACAAAACAGACCAAGCACAAGACACTGTGAAATAAACATTTCAAAACACGCAGTAACACAGTACAAGGAAAGCTGAATCTAAGGCCAAAGCTAATATCTGAAACTGAAAAAATTAGAATGTTTTCACAATTGAATGAATAAAACTATTGTCATAAACCTCACCGCCCCACTCCTGCTAATCCTTGTCAATTTTCAGAGGTGGCTATGAAAATAGGATGCTATATAAAGGGCTTTAAGAATATGTTTTCCCAAGATGCCATCATGCCTTGTGTGTGTGAGAGATTTGCGCCGACATCAACGTCCTCTCCCCGTTCAAACGACTGTTCAGCCTGACAATATCATTAGCAGTGAGAGCCTTAAACGCAATATTGGGGACAGAATTGGACACATACTGTTAGCAGCCCATAATACCACACTGACGGTATGTCTCTTTTATCAATGCACTCTGTCATAGTGATGCTGTGAAGACAAAGACAAAGGAGTAGACAGGAGCGGCCTTGTAGCAGCACGCTACTCTATAGAGGTGCTGGAGGAGACTGTAGTTACTTAGGGAGACTGTCAACTCTCCCACAGGGAATGTGCACCCCACAATGCACTTTAAGAAAGAGCCAGTTAGGGTTGATTAAGTCCTGGGCTGACGGGGAGGGTGGGGGTGGGGAACGGAGGTTGAGGGGAACACAACCAATATGACACTGCCAGCAGGGTATGATTACACCTCATGTGAAGGCAGACAAATCTTCTGGGGCACACTATCTTTCACACAGGCATCTGCCATGTCCTCTATGTGTGTGCCTGGAAGAGTAATCAATAGTTATCGAGCAAATAAATTGAAAATAATAATTGATTTAAAGAAAGGAGGAGGATGCCTTAATTTGTCATCTTCACATGATTTACAACATTAGAGGAAAGACAAAAACACATTTCAAAAAGGATGTTCACATCAATACAAGGGTACTTAAAAAACCCAAGGTCACATTCAACTCAGGCTCTAAAACTAAACAGTAAAATCTGGGAGGCTGTGCTGTGGATGAGGTGACGACACGCTAACAGTGGCCATGTGAGCAAATAGGCGATTAGAGCTGTGCAAACACAGGACTTGGCTAGCGCCACTCAGGGCCAGTGGCACCGGCTCACCCATTGCTGCAAAAGCATTTCCGCCACAGTGGAACACACAGCAGATCTGCTCAGTGTAGATAAACCCAGACAGAACAAGACTGAGCAGCACCACGGCCCGAAAATCATCAGGCGCACACAGAGGTCAGGGTGTTTTTGGTAACTGCACTGAGAAACGGTGAACCTCAGTCTCCCTCTGTCTGGGGTGTTGATTAAGAAAACAAGCATCAGCACAGGGCTGGACTGAAGGCCTCGGCCGTGCATAAAGTATAAAGGCTGGAAATGTAATTAACAGTAAGAGCATGAGCACATCAATAAAAGAAGACTTGAGTCCACTAGCAGCTGTTTCCAACCAATGTAAATGATCAATTAAGAATGTTCCATCCTCAGATGTTCCTAGCACTAAATCTCAGCCAGGACAATTAATTTACAGCATCTAAACACGGTCAATGCTGCTGCATCTTTAGCAGAGGGAGACGAATCGCTGCACCACTATCTAATCTGGGAAAGGGGACTGGGGTCTGTCTAATCTACTGTGAAAACTACCATAAAGCAACGCTATTCAAGATGGCATGATTAATTTACAATGACCCGTCACATCCTGCTGCTCTGAACACTGCCGACCTAACGAACTGGGGAAGCAGTGCTGAGGTAGGTCTTATTATTGTAAGGAAATGATTGTCACTCGGCTCTATCTAGCTCAAAACAACGTTACCAATAACATTCAGTGTATGGAGCTGATCAGCATTTTGATGAGAGTATTTTCTTGTTGAAACCATTTTCTTACCATTATCTTCCAGAGGGGGGGGGGGGGGGGGAAACAGGTTAATGCAATTTGCACAAAACTTTTCCTTGAAAGTGTGAATTCTCATGACCTTCCTGTAACAACAAAAACATGAATCAGATTTGACCGTCAGTGTACATGCAGTATGTGTCTTATATAGACCTTTAGAGACTAGAATATAGACCTCCTTGTCAGGCAAATGTGAGCATCCAGCCAAACTGTAAGAAGCGTCTTATCAAGAACATCACCAGTGAAGAAGCAGAAGACTTAATTAAGCAGGTTTTGTATGTGGCACTATTAAAGCCCATCAGACAGACAGACAGACATCCCTTTGTTTCCTCGTCATTGTGCTCCATAGAGGAGCGTTTCCTGCTTTCAACCCCAGAGACAATGGAGAGTACAATGAACAGTAATCATAGAATTATCAGAAATACAAGACTGATTCCTTTGACAGATTTCATCCCTACCCTTTTCAAGATCGTCAAAAGCTAGCCTACAATTCTCCTAGCGACAAATTCCCAGCTCGTTTTTATTTTTCCATGAGGATTGTATTCAGTCTTTGGCTGTCCTTTTCCTCAGAGAAACAGGGATTCCGAAAGCAACACAAATGAAATATTTTGGTTTCTATTTCTGACTAACTTGAAACTAAAGGTGTTCGAGCAGACACTTTTAAATAGAATATCAATAGGTAGATTTGATTGCAGAAAGAATCATTATCCCATCTATTGTTTAATACACCAAACATGGCCCTATGTAGGCCTAGTCGTCATGTCCATGTTTAGACCCATAAATATGTGTCAATAAACAATTTCTAAAAGCAATTTCTGGTGCCCAATACACCCCCACCCCCTTTTTGTGGCATTCGCTTCACTGCTCAAATCAGTGTTCTAGAGAAATACCCCTCTCCCCTCCCTTTCCCTCGCTCATTCTTCAATTTGTTTATTTTTTTTCTGGGAAAATGACCTAGTTCCAGGTGCCGGGCTTAGAAAGTCGCTGAGCAAAATCCACTTTCACCCCTTGCCCTCTGAGGTCCCCGGATATTTATCCCACAATCCCCTAGCAATGACATCATACATCTGAAACGGCTGACACACCACACACTGACCTAGAACAGCATTCTGACTCAACAACAAAATGGAGGGAGAAATGGAGAACAAGCCTCCCATGAGATAAGGAGAGGCCAGCCAGGCAGTACGTGAAGAGAACACGTTATAGGTTCTGTGTTCGTCGTGCGGGGGAAAGGAAGGGGAGGATGGGTGAGGGACACACAATCTGGAATGGATAGCCTACTGTTCAATTCAATCGGAGGATCTGTATAAATCCATTCATGTAAACATTTAGTTATCTACAATCTGCTATTGCTTACATATTTATCCCGTCAAACGTGTTTGGGATGTTTACAGACACTCAACTCCAATGTATACAGGCTCAAATAAGCCTTCAATTGAACTGTCTGCTTGGTCATTTAGAGCAGGATTGAAGGTGGCTGTTGTTGAAATGGGCCAGTGTCTTGTGACGAGGCTTTTCCCCATCTGTCTCTTACAGTTAGCTCGCTGCCTACAACAGGATCCAATAAGTTAACCAATGCTAATTACCTTGGACAAACCATGTCAGTCTCAAAATATTCTGTTTCCTTCCTTTACAGAAAAACTAGAAAAGCAAAAAATACAGAAATTACATGAAACAAAACATATATAGTCCAGTGATAGTTGCTTGCCAAAATGTGGTGGTGAGCCCATTTTATAAACCAACGACTAACCATAGCCTTGGGTCACTCTTTTAAAATAGGGAGCTAGGCCTAATTAAATTAAAATAGGTTAGATATTACTGCACTGTTGGCGCTAGGAACACAAGCATTTCGCTACACCCGCAATAACATCTGCTAAATATGTGTATGCGACTAATAACATTTGATTTGATTTGATAAAGGGAGACTTATCTCTTTGGCCCAACTATGTAATGGATAGCTTGTTTAGTAATGTATAATTCCTCCTCTTTCTGTATTCTGTCCTTGGTAGAAACCATATCCAATTATCTTTTCTTATGAGACAGTCTGTCTGGACACACTCGTCACAACAAGGAATGGCTGACCAATAAGACATTCCACAACAGTAGCAGAGATGTAACTAGGCCTAGAATCAGGCATCACTTCTGCCCATGTCATTCTGTACCACACTGACTCGTCCACAGAATCAAAGATGCTCCAAGGTAAATTCAGTTTCACCCTCAAAACCTTTCCTACATTTTACTGGAGGAACCTGCTAATGCATTTACAGCATTAGCAGGTATGTGAAAGTTTGAGCTACTCTGTCACGATCCACAGTAGGATCTGTATTGAGGACTGGTGAGAGTGAATATGGTCAGTGTCGGTCAGGGGGAAAACCGTTTTGTTGTGTGTAGTAGCATCATGCAGGTCACAGAGAGAGAGCTCTTCTTTGTTGGCCTCTTTATTAAATAACTCCTCTCTAATCGTCCCATGTGAGGAGGGTAACACTTCCAGGGAAATTTCATTGAAGGTACATTCAAGGTACAGTGGCTTGCGAAAGTATTCACCCCCCTTGGCATTTTTCCTATTTTGTTGCCTTACAACCTGGAATTAAAATTGAGTTTTGGGGGGTTTGAATCATTTGATTTACACAACATGCCTACCACTTTGAAGATGCAAAATATTTGTATCGTCAAACAAACAAGAAATAAGACAAAAAAACAGAAAACTTGAGGCTGCATAACTATTCACCCCCCCCCCCCAAAGTCAATACTTTGTGGAGCCACATTTTGCAGCAATTACAAATGCATGTCTCTTGGGGTATGTCTCTATAAGCTTGGCACATCTAGCCACCGGGATTTTTGCCCATTCTTCAAAGCAAAACTGCTCCAGCTCCTTCAAGTTGAATGGGTTCCGCTGGTGTACAGCAATCTTTAAGTCATACCACAGATTCTCAATTGGATTGAGGTCTGGGCCATTCCAAGACATTTAAATGTTTCCCCTTAAACCACTCAAGTGTTGCTTTAGCAGTATGCTTAGGGTCATTGTCCTGCTGGAAGGTGAACCTCCGTCCCAGTCTCAAATCTCTGGAAGACTGAAACAGGTTTCCCTCAAGAATTTCCCTGTATTTAGCGCCATCCATCATTCCTTCAATTCTGACCAGTTTCCCAGTCCCTGCCGATTAAAAACATCCCCACAGCATGATGCTGCGACCACCATGCTTCACTGTGGGGATGGTGTTCTCGGGGTGATGAGAGGTGTTGGGTTTGCGCCAGACATTTTCCTTGATGGTTAAAAAGCTCAATTTTAGTCTCATCTGACCAGAGTACCTTCTTCCATATGTTTGAGGAGTCTCCCAAATGCCTTTTGCGAACACCAAACGTGTTTGCTTATTTTTTTCTTTAAGCAATGGCTTTTTTCTGGCCACTCTTCTGTGGAGTGTGTGACTTAAAGTGGTCCTATGGACAGATACTCCAATCTCTGCTGTGGAGCTTTGCAGCTCCTTCAGGGTTATCTTTGGTCTCTTTGCTGCCTCTCTGATTAAAGCCCTCCTTGCCTGGTCCGTGAGTTTTGGTGGGCGGCACTCTCTTGGCAGGTTTGTTGTAGTGCCATATTCTTTCCATTTTTTAATAATGGATTTAATGGTGTTCAAAGTTTCGGATATTTCTTTATAACCCAACCCTGATCTGTACTTCTCCACAACTTTATCCCTGACCTATTTGGAGAGCTCCTTGGTCTTCATGGTGCCGCTTGCTTGGTGGTGCCCCTTGCTTAGTGGTATTGCAGACTCAGGGCCCTTTCAAAACAGGTGTATATATACTGAGATCATGTGACAGATCATGTGACACTTAGACAGTTGACTCATGTGACACTTAGACTTTATTTAACTAATTCTGTGACTTCTGAAGGTAATTAGTTGCACCAGATCTTATTTAGGGGCTTCATAGCAAAGGGGGTGAATACATATGCACGCACCACTTTTCCGTTATTTATTTTGTATAATTTTTTGAAACAAGTTATTTTTTTCATTTCACTTCACCAATTTGGACTATTTTGTGTATGTCCATTACATGAAAGCCATTAGCATATTAAAAAGATTGTACAAAAAGAGGAGAGTCTGGGCCTCTACAAAAATATTCATGCAAAAACAGCATGCTTTTCTCATTTGTCAACATAATACATCTTCACTCATGACCTTTCATCATTTTCGGGAGTCCAGAAACAGCAGGGAGTCGATGTGGGGCCATAGAGGAAGAAGAAAAATGATAAACCTGCTGGATCATCTTCCCAGCAGACTCCCAAGGTTAGTTCCAGCCTGATGCTAGAGCCTGCAGTCAGAGAACGAGAGACAGCAGGACAGCAGCGGAATGATAAAATGTGTCTGGCAGGAAAAAGCCAGGCTTTGCAGCTACGTTGCATTCTGACCAACTGAAAAATGACAAATCCTTTTCTTATCGAAATTTCAGAAACTGTTCCCGTTCCCGACGGAGTAGCCTGTACAGTAGTAAAGATGAAGTGAAATGTTTCGTTGCTACAGAGGCCAGCTCCTGAATCACCAGGAGGGAGGCAGGAGCACTGGGTCTTTATAGCAGACAGCCAGACACAGGTGCTTAAGTGCTAAACACCCTGAATTTACGACGGTGGCAGCACTGACCTTAAATGAAGTTATGAGTGGTACGCCATTAAATTATAAAAAGAAAATGCCCAGATGAGGGCATATCCAAGAGGGACAGAGTCAGGCAGCCTGCCCAAAGGGGCGTTATCCCAAAACACAACACACAACCACTTACTGAACCTGTGTCAGATAGGTCAGAGGTGTAAAGCAATTATTCTTGACAAGCACATAAAAACAACAACCATAAACACATATACAGTAGCAGTTGTAGCAGCCTGCTACAGTAGTGAGAAATGTCATGGCAGTGAAGGAATGACATTCTTATTTTTCACCATTACATTACAGTAACCCTTTTATGTTCTAATTACATGGATTCTTGTCATAGCAAAAAAATCTCACTTTGTAACACCCACTTTGTTATTCCATCAGCAACATCGCTTCATCACAACAAGTTGTCGGCACATCTGGTCTTAAAGACGGAAGGAAAGATTGGTAGAGAGAATGGGATACACATCTGGAAGCTATTTCCCCCACCAAGTCTAAAACTCTCTACTGTTTAACAGCTCTCCCCTCCCCATTCTCACCACCACAGCAGCGACCTATCCCCGTGCTCCCGTCAAACAGAACAACAGCTCACTCTGGGCATGGCAAAGCCGATAGGAACTGCTGTGTGGTGGTCTGTGAAGAGGTCTCCTACTAGTCTGCTACTCGGGTGTTGGGTAATCAGGCTCATGGGTGATTTCCGCATGGCTCCAACAGAGAGCTTGTCTACAATGTAGGTATGTAGTATAGACATGGAGTCTGGGACTGAGGCATCTACAAAAAGGCTGAGGATCTGATGAATCTGTAGTTCTTGAATAGATTCTGAGGATATAAGACAAACCAATAGCATTTGCTGGCCGAGAGTACTTAGCAACTCTAAACGTAATTTGCGAACCGTGTGCACACCGATTTTGTTGGCAGTCAAACGTCTATAGTGGGTGGTCCCTAAAACACAGCACGCTGAACGATCGGCAGACAAACGCTAGATCCATATATGGTGAGATGTGTGTGAGCCTTAAAACCTGTCAGAGATTCACTTGATCCCTCAACCCTTGGAAAGGCTGAGTGCTTAGCAATTTCTATGAATCTCCAACCATATGTTTATGACACAATGCTTGAATTGCTCAACAACCTTGACAAGGTCAATGAAAAGCAGCACAAGTGCAGGAAATATTTCTTAACTATAAGAACACTTTCCAAACAGAATAAAAAGCGACAAAAGCGAAAATGTATGCCATAGATATAAAACACGCTTGGCAGAAAACAACACCTTTCCACAAAAGAACGACGTGATAGAGATGTTGTAGGAAAAGCTCTTGAGAACTCTCCCATTCATGTGAGACAGAGTGGACACTTCAGAAACACTCCCCTTAAAACAACACATGGAGAACAATGGCCCCTGCTCTCCAGACACAACATCACTCAGCCTTGTTCTGTACCAGGGGATTTACGGCAAACAGATTTCCCCATGATCAAACCTGTCGTGGGCCGGGAAGGCTCGTAAATCTGGGCTCTGGCCTGCTCCACAGCTCATTCACCCAACACTGATTTATATTGCAGAATTAGCTCCCATTCCAATTTGAGGCTGACGGCACTCTGGCCAGATGCAGGGAGAATCGAACAGGAGACAATGGGATGCAGACCATGTCATTTAGATTAACACCTGACCTGCTCTACTCGTCTACTGCTGTAGATATAAACTGTTATAGGTAACCTTTAGGATGGTGGGCTCTTCTTGACTGTCCTATGGATTGCCAGTGCTTTAAAATGTTGAAGCTCTATAATATAGTCAATTTCTTAGCTTATGGCATTATTTCTTATTTAGTCCCAGCTATTCAATATTTCCAGTATCATAAAAAGCCAACATCAAAACAAACCATTGCTTGGCATCTAATATTAAACAAAGTATTCAATATTGAAAACTGTTGAAGAAACGTCATTCTTGTTGCATGAATTCCCTATGGAAGACGAGACAAGATGACCAGCATTCGAAAAATAGGACAGTTTATGCACACACACACACACTCGCTCGCTCACGTTCACACACACACACACACACACACACACACACACACCCACCAGCAGTGGCACCACACCAGCACAAGCAATAAAATACACCTGACAACCTTGGTCTCATACACAGCCTGTTGCTGACTCACAGACTATGTGATCCAGAAAGGCCTTTTCCTATTTCAGCAGTAATAAATGTCTCACTGCAGCCCCCTCCATAGTGGTGATGGGGATATAAGGTGTATTTGGACCAAGAGAAGAAATGATGCAACCAACCACTGCTGCATTAATGACACTGTATTGTCTACATTTCAATACCTTTTCAAACCGTTGATTACATTACAGTTGTTTCAGCTGAATGCATCTTGCTCAGTGTCACAGTGTAAGTATCCAGTAGTGTGTAATAGAATTAGCAGAATCCCAAACAAATACACAGCTGTTCATTACCTACACAAGAGTACAGGTGCAAAATCAAATCAATCAGATGCAATCATCGTTCATTCATAATAATAACATTACAGTTATTCTTGCCTGAAAGTATCATCTTACAAATCAATACAAATACATTAAAATCAGCTCGGTTCTCGCCACTTAAACTATTGAATATTTTCATAATAGCCTATTCTCAGTTAGCCTAGATCTAACGTTGGTTCCTCTCTCCTACAGATGTCACTGTATCCCAGTGAAAGCCATTGGTAGGCAGCAGGGGACAGGAAGTACTGGGGCTCATGGGTGATTTCCGCATGGCTCCAGAAAGCAGCTTGTGTTCTCTATTCTTTTGCCAAAACAAACAAGCCATTCTGAGAGGAGATATGGTGCAATTATACAGCCTCCTCCTTCATTCTCTAGCTCCCCGTTATGGCAGGTAGTCTAACACTTCACACTGGGCTACAACATGCTATACCTCAGAGCAGCATTTCACTGGCATAAAAAAACATAACATCCACAGGATGAAACTTGCAATATCCACTTTCTGTTAACCTTTTACTGTAGTGGGCTAAATCAGGGTCACACAAAGTGTCTTAAACAAATCAACTTTGAAACAAAAGTATACACCTCACACACATGGTTATGGGCTTAAAAAAAAGAAGACACCTGTGACATGTCAGATATAGAGTTGAAATGTATTACATTTTGAGTTTGCAACCCAATATTACACTTTATATACATCACGACTAGGTGAAAAATCTGTCGATGTGCCCTTGAGCAAGGCACTTAACCCTAATTGCTCCTGTAAGTCGCTCTGGATAAGAGCGTCTGCTAAATGACTAAAATGTAAATGTAAATCACAGAAGACTGAAATACAACAAAACTGTTCAACATAGAAACACCGGAGTTTCGGCATTAAAATAAATAAATAATGTTTATTAATTATGAAATTATGAAGAATAAACATAACATTCCACCCATGAAGCCACTAGGTTATTTGACTGCAGGAAAGGGCTACAGGATAATTCCACCACTTTTCAACATCATTTGCATTATCTCAAGCACAATACCAGTGTCTACATATGTGAAAATGTAGCATTTCTACATTTTGCAGAAAATCAATATATAGTTATATAGTTAAAAAGTTGACATCATCAAAAGTAACGTTTCTTGCTCTCCCACGAGCAAGAAACTTAAAAACAGTGATTTTAAAACATTATGAGATTTGCAGTGTCTTGGGGAGCAAGAAAATACCCTCCCCTCTGGCTAGAATCTCGTTGCAGGTTTTGAAAATCACTGTTTTTCATACTTTTAATCAGAGTGGCGCAGTGGTCTAAGGCACTGCATTGCAGTGCTAACTGTGCCACTAGAGATCCTGGTTCGAATCCAGGCTCTGTCGTAGCTGGCCGCGACCGGGAGACCCATGGGGCGGCGCACAATTGGCCCAGCGTCGTCCAGGGTAGGGGAGGGAATGGCCGGCAGGGATGTAGCTCAGTTGGTAGAGCATGGCGTTTGCAACGCCAGGGTTGTGGGTTCAATTCCCACGGGGGGCCAGTATGAAATAAAAAATAATAATGTATGCACTCACTAACTGTAAGTCGCTCTGGATAAGAGCGTCTGCTAAATGACTAAAATGTAAATGTAAAAAATATCACAGAAAAGCATTTTTTAGGACCTTTCTTCTTATCTTTTTAACCACATATCATAGAAAAGCGCCATTTTCACATTTGTAGACACTGGTATGGTGCTGGAGATAATGAATATGAGGTTGAAAAGTGGCAGAATTGCCCTTTAAGTAGAACTGTGATACAACCTATCTATTTGGTTTCTTTGAGAAAAATAGTGGGAATAAGCCCTTTTAGATTGTGTGAAAATGTTACTTCCCTGCTCTGGCTTGGCCTCTGCAGTCTGCTGCTTCTTATTTCGCAATAATACATTGTCATGCACCACTAAAACATGATCCACTCACAAATGAAAACCTCAACCCACTAAGATTGTGTGTTTGCAAATAACGGAGTTACAGTTTTTAATACACCTAATTAATTAATGACGATGATCTATCTGCATTTAATACAAATGTATTAAAGTGGCGAAAAAGCAGCATCTTAAAAACTTGAAATGGGAAAATGTGCAGAGAGATTATCATAAATGCCTCGCTGTATTATCATTAAGCAGATTAACATATTAGGTACTGAATCATCCTGACAGACACTGTCATCAGTATGGGCTAAATACTCCAAACTCTGCTTGTAGGCATAGCCTTGTGACCCAGTCATTTTAGCAACAAGCAAGGAGATAGAGGTAGGGAATATATTGAGACATGCATCAACAGGAGACCTCATAAATAACTGGAATAGAAAACAAAACACGAGACTACTCTCCAAGGAGAAGAGATTCTAACTAAACCCATGCTTTTCCGTATGTATGTGAGCACAGTTTAATTTCTCATCTGGGAATAGGACGGCAAGAATACAGAACTGGGGTGTAATTAATTTTCTGTCCGAAGCATTATAATTACTGTGTCGAGTGAAAGGTAGCCAAGTCAGCCTCTACATCCTGCCCAACATCTCATCATCCTGCTCACAGTCAACTGCAACTTAATCCTGCAAAATCAACACAACAGACCACCCATTTAACATACACAACAAGGATGAGGGACTGTGGATTTATAATAGAATGATTATTGATTCCAATAAAAAACATTATCGTACGTTTGTACTATAAAGATTTCTTCTCATCCAATCTCAAGATATTATGTCAAATGCAGAGCACAGACTAAATGACTTGATGCTCAAAGATAGAAGGATAGTTTTAACCCAAAGGAAAACTAGAGGAGGGATGGAAGATTTTGGAGTTCGCTGGGCAGGAAAGTGAGGGGATAATTTCTCAGAAGCACCATTTGGAATACTGTTATTGTTCTAAGCAGTAGGCACAGAGGGCAGAGTGAGTCATGGGGTGTTTTTTCTTTTAATATAACATTGTGGGGGTAGACCATGATTCTCTCTCTCTGGTAGGGTGCAAAACGACATTCTCCTGTCCACAAAAACAATGGAGGTTGACTGAAATAGCATCATACTGTATGTATCCCTCTCCCAGTCATCGTCACATTCTGTTGTGATACATTCTGATGTCATTAAATCCAAAATTCATTTTAAATCAGTGGTCACCAACCGGTCGATCACGATCGACTGGTCGATATTCAAGGCATTCCTAGTCTATAAAAAAAAAAAAAAATGTATCACCAAACATTTCTGTAGAAAAGCCATTTCATTTGCCTGAAAAGACAAACTCCGCCTACCCAGCGGACGGGGAGATCTGTGACTAAATAAGTGCGCCTACTGCGCTGGCCAATCGGATAGCTCAAATCACTGTGCCTACCTACAGCTTCCACGACCCCGGCCACAGCAAAGTTTGATACTAGCCTACGTGAGATTACATAACTTTTAAAAACATTACCAGAGAGAGACTGTCAAAGAATCTAGCAAAGAGCTGCTGTTTTTATGAGTAAGTTCAAGTCTAAGTTTTATTCAGCACTGTCAACACTTTTTATTCAACACTATTACAAAACATAAAACGCGCTTCTCTCTACTTTCGCTGCAGCTGAAATGCAATGAATGAGTAGCCAAGTGTATCGATAGCCCTGCGTTTTTATTATTATTAGCAGCTCATCGTGTCTTTTTTAATATCAAGGAGTATTTAACTTTCTCTGGTTATAGGAGCAACATGAATTTGTGCCTGAGGCAGATGTGGTGGGACTCGAGTTTCGCCATCAGGTGGAAGACGGTGTCCCCTCTCTCTGGTCAGTCTCACCGGAGGAAAGGAAGGCGAGAGCAGGGACTGTAAGAGGTGGACCCTCTGCTGCTCTCTCCCTCCCTCCGCTGAGACTAATGCTGTGTTTAAAACAACTGGGAACTCGGAAATCTCTGACCATTCAAAACAAGATCCGACTGGGGGAAATCATTTTGAACAGTCATCCAACTTGAAAACTCCGGCATCTTTATAGAGCCCTGACTTTCCGACCTGAAGTTCACTGACGTCATGACTTGACCTTGTTTTTTCTGAGGTCCCAGTTGTCTTGAAAGCACCATGACCATGAGATGCAGGTACCGTCAGTCCAGTAAAATAAAAAAGCAAATTATTAGCAAATCAGATGTGTCTTGCAAGTGCTACACCAACTGATCTATTTTGTTATCAAAGCTCGAGTTTTGAAATATAATATAGTCTGAGAAGAACAATATTGGCAGGCCATGCATATAGCCAATATGCTGTAATAATGTATTAGGCCTACTGCTCAAACCTCATTCCTACAGAACAGTTTTTATTAAGTTAATGTTACATTTTTGAAGTCATGTTTTTTTTAATTCTGAGCAGTAGATCTCAGTTTGCTTTTTGACTGATAAAGTGATCTTGACTCAGAAAAGGTTGGTGACCACTATTCTAGATGGTATTCCAAGAAGTGTTTTTACTTTTTCAACAGTGGCTTAGATTTTTTCCCAGTCAGACAGTTATGAAAGCACAAACTCCAATTTATTATCATTGTTTAATTAACCCTAGACGTCACTGGTCAGTGCTTATAAGCACTATCACCATGCACTCTTCAACCACTCCGTTTCCCTGCCAGTCTGAGGTTCACATACTGAGTACAAACCACAGATCCACATGAGGGGTTGCGATCCAAAATTGCCATACGTACGTGTATATCAATCAAAAAGGCTATAATGTATAACACATAGAAATACATTGAATTCAATAGACTAATAATATTTATCTATCTATAGAGTTGATGTCATTAGTCAAGACCCACTAATGTTTTTCTTTTTCAGAAATGAAGTGCAACTGGGTTTCCTAAAATAAATAAATACTTTTTGGACTTTAAACAACATTTTGAGAAAACAAGCTGGCGTTGAATATAAACTACCCAGCATTTAAACCCAGTGGGACTCACTGCTGATGATTTTCATCTATTTTAAATGACAGAGCAGCGATGATAACTTGTGTCAACCCAAAATAAATCCATGCAGAAGAAGATGGAGGCTGAGCATATACTACCGCCAACTCAAGTCAGAAAGGCCATATCTATACAACACAAAGTCCCAAACTAGAGAAAGATCATTGATTTTCATAAAGCTTTTATAGAGTCAACTGAGAAAAGACCTCCATGGCTTCCACTAGCAAACTCATGGAATATTCAATCCTGTTTTTGACAGAAAAAGCATTCTACATCAAGCAACAACAAACTGTGAGCCATCATATTTGTGCATAAAATATCTAATAATGAAGGGAAAGCATTGTAATTTTGAATTTTGTGGGTGAGGTGGAAAAGGGATAGTTGTCCATCAATAATGAGAAACTGCCTGGTATTGACAACTTCGATGGAAAGCTACTGAGCATGTAGCGGACTATATTGCCACTCCTATTTGTCATATCTTTAATCTGAGTCTGGAGAAAAATGTTTGTCCTCAGACCTGGAAGGAAGCCAAAGTCATTCCGCTACCCAAGAATGGTAAAGCACCCTTTACTGGTTCTAACAGCCGACCATTCAGCTTACTGACACTTAATTGTGTTTGACCAGATACAATGCTATTTCACTGTAAACAGATTAACAACAGACTTTCAGCATGCTTATAGAGAAAGGCACTCAACATGTACTGCACTGACACAAATTACTGATCATTGATTGAAAGAAATTGATAATAAGAAGATGACTGATGATTGTGGGAGCTGTATTGTTAGATTTCAGTGCAGCCTTTGATATGATTGACCATAAGCTGTTATTGGAAAAACATACAATACCAGTCAAAGGTTTGGACAAACCTACTCATTCAAGGGTTTTTCTTTTTTTTAAATATTTTCTACATTGTAGAATAATAGTGAAGATATTTAAACAATGAATAACACATATGGAATCATGTATTAACCAAAAAAGTGTTAAACAAATCAAAATATATTTTACATTTGAGATTCTTCAAAGTAGCTTTTCCTTGATGACAGCTTTGCACACTCTTGGCATTCTCTAAACCAGCTTCATGAGGTAGTCACCTGGAATGCATTTCAATTAACAGGTGTGCCTTGTTAAAAGTTAATTTGTGGAATTTCTTTCCTTCTTAATGCGTTTGAGCCAATCAGTTGTCTTGTGACAAGGTAGGGGTGGTATACAGAAGATAGCCCTATTTGGTAAAAGACCAAGTCCATATTATGGCAAGAACAGCTCAAATAAGCAAAGAGAAATGACAGTCCATCCTTTCTTTAAGACATGAAGGTCAGTCAATGCGGAACATTTCAAGAACTTTGAAAGTTTCTTCAAGTGCAGTCACAAAAACCATCAAACGCTATGATGAAACTGGCTCTCATGAGGACCGTCACAGGAATGGAAGACCCAGAGTTACCTCTGCTGCAGAGGATAAGTTAATTAGAGTTAACCGCACCTTAGATTGCAGCCCAAATAAATGCTTCACAGAGTTCAAGTAACAGACACATCTCAACATCAACTGTTCAGAGGAGACTGCGTGAATCAGGCCTTCATGGTCAAATTGCTGCAAAGAAACCACTACTAAAGGACACCAATAATAAGAAGAGACTTGCTTGGGCCAAGAAACAATGGACATGGACATGAGCAATGGACATTAGACCGGTGGAAATCTTTCCTTTGGTCTGATGAGTCTAAATTTGAGATTTTTGGTTCCAACCGCAGTGTCTTTGTGAGACGCAGAGTAGGTGAATGGATGATCTCCGCATGTGTGGTTCCCACCGTGAAGCATGGAGGAGGAGGTGTGATGGTGTTGGGGTGCTTTGCTGGTGACACTGTCAGTGATTTATTTAGAATTCAAGGCACACTTAACCAGCATGGCTACCACAGCATTCTGCAGCGATACGCCATCCCATCTGGTTTGCGCTTAGTGGGACTATCATTTGTTTTTCAACAGGATAATGACCCAAAACACACCTACAGGCTGTGTAAGGGCTATTTGACCAAAGAGAGTGATGGAGTGCTGTATCAGATGACCTGGCCTCCACAATCACCCGACCTCATCCCAATTGAGATGGTTTGGGATGAGTTGGACCGCAGAGTGAAGGAAAAGCTTCAGTTGGTAGAGCATGGCGCTTGCAACGCCAGGGTTGTGGGTTCGATTCCCACGGGGAGCCAGTATTAAAAATGTATGCACTCACTAACTGTAAGTCGCTCTGTATAAGAGCGTCTGCTAAATGACTCAAATGTAAATGTAAATGTAAAAGCAGCCAACAAGTGCTCAGCATATGTGGGAACTCCTTCAAGACTGTTTGAAATGCATTCCAGGTGAAGCTGGTTGAGAGAATGCCAAGAGTGTGCAAAGCTATCATCAAGGCAAAGGGTGGCTATTTGAAGAATCTCAAATATAAAACATATTTTGATTTGTTTAACACTTCTTTGGTTACTACATGATTCCATATGTGTTATTTCATAGTTTTGATGTCTTCACTATTATTCTACAATGTAGAAAATAGTAAAAAATAAAGAAAAACCATTGAATGAGTAGGTGTGTCCAAACATTTGACTGGTACTGTATGTGTTATGGCTTATGTGTTACCTCTGCCATATAGTGGATTCAGAGCTATCTATCTAACAGAACAGAGAAGGCTTTCTTTAATGGAAGCTTCTCTAATGTTAAACATGTAAAGTGTGGTGTACCGCAGGGGAGCTCTCTTGGTCCTTTACTCTTTTCTATTTTTACTAGTGACCTACCACTAGCAGTAAACAAAGCCTGTGTGTCTATGTATGCTGATGATTCAACATTATACATGTCAGCAACCACAGCTGGTGAAATCATTGCAACCATAATTTTTATTATTATTATATTATTATTATAAACAAAGAGTTGCAGTCAGTTTTAGAATGGGCGACCAGTAATAAACTAGTCCTATATAACATCTCTAAATCTAAAAGCATTGTATTTGGTAAAAATAATTCCCTAAGTTCTAGACCTCAGCTGAATCTGACAATGAAAGTCTGGTGCTGCAAAGAAGGACCTAGAAAAACACCAGCTGGCCCAGAACAGAGTGGCATGTCTTGCTCTTCACTGTAATCAAAGGGCTAATATAAATACTATGCATGCCAGCCTCTCTTGGCTAAAAGTAGAGGAGAGACTGACTGCATCGCTTCTTGTTTTTATAAGAAACATTAATGTGTGGAAAATTCTAAATTGTTTGCATAGTCAACTTACACACAGCACTGACACACAAACTTACCCCACCAGACATGCCACCAGGGGTCTTTTCACAGTCTCCAAATCCAGAACGAATTCAAGGAAACGTACAGTATTATAGAGCCATGATTGCATGGAACTCCCATCTCATATTGCTCAAGTGAACAGCAACCTGGCTTTAAAAAACAGATAAAGCAACACCTCACAGCACAAACCCTCTCCCCTATTTGACCTAAATATTTTGTGTGTATGTACTGATAGATGCTACTGAATGTAAATGTAATATATGAAAATGTTAATGATAAATGTAGGCCTAGAATAATAGGTCTCGCTCTGTTTTTTCTCTCTCTGTGTTTAACATTTATGCAGTTCTGTCCTTAAGCTGTTCTGTCCTGCTGCTATCACAACAGCTAATGGAGATCCTAATAAAATACCCCCCCAAAATACTAACGTGCTACAAATATTTAATCACATTCCAGAATAAATCAGACAAAAAGGTTGGTGTTCGGTGAAATCCCATCTCTACCTCCATCACCAGAGCTTCCCCAGGCCTTCACCTTTTAAGCATTCATGTAAAGGATTATAACACAGCTACCGGGGAATAATTGATCGGCCCAACTGAACAGAAAGAATCTCTCTTACCTTTTTGAGGTGTCCGCTGCGGGTTCCCACAAACACCACTGAGTGGTCTCCATAGGTGTAGGCTGCTACTGCTCCCATGCCATCTACGCGGTCATCATACAGAGGGGTCCCCTCTATCACCCGTAGACCCCCCAGAGGCTGGTTCAACACCAGCCCACAGAAATCATCCCCAATCTGCTTTGGCTGCAAAACAAAACAAGAAGGGGACAATGTTCAGAATGTATCAAGGTATTGGATCAAATGTAGCCTATTTACTAATTTGGGGCCTGGAATACAGAAAACGGTAATAGGTTTTGGGAGCTTTCTTTATACACCTCTAGGGGTACATAAAGAAAAATGACCATGCCATCAATTATTAAGATAAGAAATGTAATAAGAAATGCCCCTCTGAGCACAGGTGAAACTGCACATTCATGTTAAATAGAGATATTTATTTTTGCTCCGAAAGCTACCCACTGGGCACAGATGTCAGTTCAACGTCTAGTTTTGATTTACATTTGGTTGAGTTGTCAACTAATGATAATTCAACGTGAAATCAAAAAACAATTCTACATGTCATTGGATTTAGGTCGAATATTTGTTTGAAAAAATACAAAATTCCCTTATGTTAACCACTTTTTTCAAATCCAATCAGTTTTCCACGTTGATTCAATGTCATCACATTGAATATTTTGGTTGAAATAACGTGGAAACAATGTTGATTCAACAACTTTTTGCCCAGTGGGTAGGCTGACCATGTCAGTCTGAAACATGCCGGTGTGGGAGGAGCAAACGGTTGTTGATGAGCCTTTATGAAGGATAAATGTATCAAACAAGGCCTGTGCGAGAGTCTGGCACGCACACTCTCATTATGAGGTCAAGGGCTATCGCTGTGCATGAGAAGGGGCAGATAATGCAGATGAAGCAGGCCATAATTTATCAAAAAGAGATGATCTGCATCAGCTATGGGGAGCCCTGTTCCTCCTAATAAAAACAACCCTGCCTTCCTAAAGGGATCCAGGTCCTAAAGGGATCCAGGTCAGCTACTGACGCGCGTTGTTCTCCTCACCATCTGCCTTGCTCTGCCCTAAAAACTAACGAGGTGGGTTTGGGTGGGGGTGGGGTGCCCTCAGACATTATAAATGTACAGAACAGTTTTGGGAGAAGCTCTTCAACTGTTCCTGATTTCAATCCTTGAGACAGGTACCCTAATAAAATGCAATCCTTTAAATGCCCTGCTGTATTTTTAAATGGATCACAACTTAACTGTATGTTTTATGAGTTGCCTCAGGGAAGCTGTGAACCAAATAAATGATACTGTAATACAGTGATACGACTGGAGTCAGTTTCATAGGAGATATCCTTCTATAGAGATAAAATGTTCTTAATTTCTTATCCAGGATAAAGTTACTGTAATATAAATTGTTCAATTTGTCAAACATTGTATAGATCAGCAGGGATTTCATTCTGTAAAAAAAAAATTCTGGATGGAAGAAATACCAAAATAGTCATCATAGCTCATAAGGGGAGAGTGGTTAAGATATCATAGGAAGTTTAAAGTTTAAAGACATTCAAAGTTCCTCCATAGAAGCTGCTCCTCCATAGGTATAATTCTGTAGGCCTAATTCAGATAATGCATGTCATAACAAGATGCCCAGCGCTTTAAGGCAAGCTTCCTCTATCCTCTCTCCTCACCCTCAAAATGTCAGTTGCATTTCGCGCCCTACAAAGTGACTGGCAGCACAGTGTGTGTGTTTGTCTTCCATTATGATTAAACCGTGCTGTTACAGCAAAATACAATTTGCTTTTCACGACTTTCCTATACAGATTAAATTGCTTACCCGGTCCACAGCAAGCTGCTCTAGCCACACTGATTGGTGAAATAATTTAATGTCGAGCTAAATGAAGAAAAAATAAAACATTTTGGGTACGAACCGGTTCAGAACATTATTTTGATGGTCGGAACATTGGAACGGAACGGAAAAAAAAGATGGTTCTGTTCAGAACAAAACGAAACGATTTGATTTTTTTTTCTTCAACCCTTGATTACAATTCTGAAATATTGTATAACATATGCAAATTAGGTGATATGTCATTACATTTGAGCATATTTGCATATACCGCAAATATATTTTAGTGGACACTGGATAAAGTCAGCCTAAATATTTTGGTTTCATTTTGTTAGGACCGGATTTACAAATTATTGATATATACACTACTGGTCAAAAGTTTTAGGACACCTACTCATTGGCTACTCACAGGGTTTTTCTTTATTTTGACTATTTTCTACATTGTAGAATAATAGTGAAGACATCAAAACTATGAAATAACACATATGGAATCATGTAGTAACCCAAAAAGTGTTGAACAAATCCAAATATATTTTATATTTGGCATTCTTCAAATAGCCACCCTTTGCCTTGATGATAGCTTTGCACACTCTTGGCATTCTCTCAACCAGCTTCACCTGGAATACATTTCAAACAGTCTTGAAGGAGTTCCCACATATGCTGAGCACTTGTTGGCTGCTTTTCCTTCACTCTGTGGTCCGACTCATCCCAAATCATCTCAATTTGGTTGAGGTCGGGTGATTGTGGAGGCCAGGTCATCTGATGCAGCACTCCATCACTCTCCTTCTTGGTAAAATAGCCCTTGCACAGCCTGGAGGTGTGTTGGGTCATTGTCCTGTTCAAAAACAAATGATAGTCCCACTAAGCCCAAACCAGATGGGATGGTGTATCGCTGCAGAATGCTGTGGTAGCCATGCTGGTTAAGTGTGACTTGAATTCTAAATAAATCACAGACAGTATCACCAGCAAAGAACCCCCACACCATGACACCTCCTCCTCCATGCTTTACGGTGGGAAATACACATGCAGAGATCATCCATTCACCCACACCGCATCTAACAAAGACATGGCGGTTGGAACCAGAAATCTCCCATTTGGACTCCAGACCAAAATACACATTTCCACTGGTCTAATGTCCATTGCTCGTGTTTCTTGCCCAAGCAAGTCTCTTCTTCTTATTGGTGTCCTTTAGTAGTGGTTTCTTTGCAGCAATTCGACCATGAAGGCCTGATTCACACAGTTTCCTCTGAACAGATGATGCTGAGATGTGTCTGTTACTTGAACTCTGTGAAGCATGTATTTGGGCTGCAAATTCTGAGGCTGGTAACTCTAATGAACTTATCCTCTGTGGCAGAGGTAACTCTGGGTCTTCCATTCCTGTGGCGGTCCTCATGAGAGCCAGTTTTATCATAGCGCTTGATGGTTTTTGCGACTGCACTTGAAGAAACTTTCAAAGTTCTTGACATTTTCCGGATTGACTGACCTTCATGTCTTAAAGTAATGATGGACTGTCGTTTCTCTTTGCTTATTTGAGCTGTTCTTGCCATAATATGGGCTTGGTCTTTTACCAAATAGGGCTATCTTCTGTATACCCCCCCTACCTTGTCACAACACAACTGATTGTCTCAAAGCGTTAAGAAATTCCACAAATTAACTTATAAGAAGGCACACCTGCTAATTGAAATGCATTCCAGGTGACTACTTCATGAAGCTGTAAAATACTAAAGACATACGTAAAAAGCATTTTTGGCAAAAAAAATATAAGAAAATGTTATCTAGAATAAAACTTTGACAACATATCAACAATTCCCTGTGAGTAAGTCTGGATAATATATCGAAGGATAACCACACAAACGTTGGTGAATGTAGATGCTTCTGAAGCTGAGAGAAATTTGTTGGTGTGTGGGAAGATTCTGACTTTCGGGAAATGGCAGTTAAAGGCAAGTACACTGAATTCAGCCTACCAATCGCCAAATGCCTATTTTGACCCAATCACTATCTCTTAAAAGTAAGTTACTACATACTCCAGTTTCTAACATTCTGTATTAAATGGGCTTTCCAATTATTTGTGATTCAATGTAGTGAGCTTTTGAAATGATGGATGTATGGCCATTTAAAAGTGCTTAAAATTAATGAAATCTTGATGACGGTAGTATGAATATACATTTACATAAAGTTTTTGACATGTTGACATTTACTTTTTTTTTGTTTTACTTTTTGAAAGTACTCATATTAAAAGTACCAAAACAACCAAAATCTCAAAATGTGTAAGTAGATGCAAAAATCTCTTTAAATCTTTAAATGTTTCAATATATTCATTGGGCTTTTGGGCTATTTAAGTTAATGAGGTATGGATGAAATATGCAAGTAAACCAAGCAGAATATTGGCTCCGGGGCTGGGGCCTGAGGCTGGATAGAAGTACTTCATTTGAAGTGGAATTACTAAAAAGAAATGGTGATGACTCACCGTGTTGATGCATGGGAGCTCCTTGTTGAGCAGCCATGGCAGGGACAGCTTGCCTTCCCCACGGTAGCACGACTTGATCCTCTCCCTCATGGCCAGGTTGATCTGATGCAGGGTAAAGAGACACAGGACTGTTTCCCGAGGCGGGTTGGCCCGGTTCTTCTGGCCCTGGGAGAACACCACAAACAGCACATCCTCGTCCTCAGAGAGCCCTAAGGCCTGGGCCAGCATCCGACCTGGACGGTGCTTGTAGGCGGACTGGACCAGCCGGTACTCCACCCCATCCTTGGTGCAACCCAGGGGGAACTCCACATACGAATAGAACTCGGTGTCATTGGAACACATCCGCACTATCTTGGAGGTGAAGAACTTTTCACCAGTGGCATCCATCTGGGTGAGCTGTGTGTCCAGCTGCAACGTGAGGAAGTAGATGTAGGTACGGCTGGAGAATCCATACACATAGTAGATGTCAAACGCCGGGTAGAGGGACAGAGTGTCGGAGGGTATCTTGATTTGTGAGGACACAAACTCGTCCTGGTAGACCAGACTGAACATGTTAACACTCTCTTCATCAGCGACCAGCTTACGGCTGGACAGGGTAGGGAAATACTCTGACTTGCCATCGATGGCTGCACCGATGAACAGCCGACTGCCCCCCTTCTTCTCATTCTTCCACTTCCCTTCTGTTCTGTCAACCACCACTCCTGCCATGCCGTCGGCCTCCCTGGCTCCAGAGAGGTAGTGCTCCTTACGGTGATGGGGCTCTCCCAGCTTGAAGAGGTCCTCCAGCCGCAGGAACTGACACACACCCTGCCAGATGCTTCCACATGCTACCAGGCGGTTGCCAGCGTAATCAACCAGCAGCAACTTGTTGACATTGTCAGAGGACTCCAGTTTATGTGCACAGGCTCGGACGCTGGGAGGGGGGTAACATTTGGCGTTGTCTTCCACGGGGCCAGTCATGTGTGAACGCAGCTCTGTTAGGTTGGCAGACAGCTTATAGACCAAGTTCACTGCTCCCACATAGACCTCTCCCGTCCGGCTGTGCACTGTGAGATGAGTGAGGCTTGTGTCTGTGACCCTGTAGGTGCCTGTCTCAGGGGGAAGCTTGGTCGGGGCCATGGGGAATGCATTGTTGGTCCCAGATTGTAGAAAAAGGAAAAATATCACCAGCCATTTGGGTGTCATGATTGAGATCTTCTGGTGGTGGGGGAATAGAGCTCGTCACGTGAGCTTATTGCAGTCCTTCGTCCGTCTCAGCTTCAGTGGTTCATGTCTGAAATGAAAAACAGAGATTTGGTTAGGATAGGATATTTATTTACCTTTATTTCAACAGGGAAGTCATATTGAGACTAAAGTCTCTTTTAACAAATGAGGCCTGAACAATACAAAAACAAGGTACATACAACAGGCAATGGATTGCAGTACTGTATGCACAAGTAAATAGCGTCCGCTCTTCAAAGTTTAATGGCCTTTATGCACTCCAAAAAATAAGTAGTGGGAGAAAAAGCACCCCCCCCACCAACTCCTCACTGTAGTCCATTTGGAGGTATTAATGACTAAATGTGCGAGTCAGCCACTGAGACAGCTGTGTGTGTGAGGGAGGTTTGGGGGAGTGTATTGATCATAGGGCTTCTGTTGGTGCCAGGGATTGTCACTCCCACTCCCTTCACTCAATGGATTGCTAATAAACTTTTATAGCCATCACCAACACTAATCCAGAGCACATTTGTTAATTAGGAAGTATCGCTACTAGGAAAAGAGAACGTGGCGACAACAGAAGATACACAAATGTACAGGGGTAAATTACACAAAGATGTCTGTGCTGTGATATATTAGTAGCCGACCACAGGATAATGCTACAGTGCTCAGTGGGTCAAACATCGCTCCACTGCTCAGTCATGATCAGAGCTGATCAGAGCTGCCGGAATGAAAGAGGCTCAACAGCCTGGGGTAGGACTGGGATAGGAAGTAGCAACACAGGAAGAATGGGCCTTTAGTCATCTGACACATTTCAGCAGTTTGGGGTTTCAGGTATTAGCAGCACACAGACAGACAGACAGACAGACAGACAGACAGACAGACAGCACCTCTAGCTCTTACTAACCGCTACTTTGTTCTCTGGGTGAGGTGTCCACAGTGTATGGTGAGTTTCGGTAGTGAAGTTAACTCACAATAATAACAGTAGCTTTGTTAGGTTGCTGTGAGTGTAAACATCTTTGAAGAAGTCTCTGACCTCACTGTTTATGAGTCATAATATAATAATAATATAATAATAATATGCCATTTAGCAGATGCTTTTATCCAAAGCGACTTACAGTCATGCGTGCATTCATTTTTTTTTTGTGTATGGGTGGTCCCGGGGATCGAACCCACTACCTTGGCGTTCCAAGCGCCGTGCTCTACCAGCTGAGCTACAGAGTCATCATGTATTAGTCACAGAGAGAGAAGGAAAAAACAGTAACTCATCACAAATTTGGGTATTTGGTATTTTATTAGGATCCCCATTAGCTGTTGCAAAAGCAGCAGTTACTCTTCCTGGGGTCCACACAAAACATGAAACATGACATAATACAGAACATTAATAGACAAGAACAGCTCAAGGACAGAACTACATACACTTTGAATATCCAATCATCCATGTAATAGTGTTTTTCAAAAAAACAATTGTCTTACTAGCATTACCTACTCTACTTTAATGCGTTTTATGCCACATTCGACAACAGTTGGGGATATCAAATCCTTTGTTTCGCAAATGCATGCTTGTCAAAATAGTACTTTTATCAAAACTGATTACCTTCATTGTGAGAATTGATTTATTTGTGCTCACAGGTCTAAATGGATACGCATAGATAACATGCTGACCAGACCGCGCGTGCGTCAGCGTGCGCCATCGCACGCTTGTTGATTTTTTCCTCCCACACCAGACACGATCAGGACACGCAGGTTGAAATATCAAAACGAACTCTGAACCAACTATATTAGCTTGGGGACAGGTCGAAAAGCATTAAACATTTATGGCAATTTAGCTAGCTAGCTTGCTGTTGATAGCTAATTTGTCCTGGGATATAAACATTGGGTTGTTATTTTACCTGAAATGCACAAGGTCCTCTACTCCAACAATTAATCCACAGATAAAAGGGTAAACCGAGTTTGTTTCTAGTAATCTCTCCTCCTTCAGGCTTCTTCTTCTTCTTTGGACTTTATATGTTGGTTGGCAACCAACTTTAAGATACATTACCACCACCAACTGGACTGGAGCATAGACCTCAATTCATCTTTCAATCACCCACGTGGGTATATGCTCCTAAAAACCAATGAGGAGATGGGAGAGGCAGGACTTGCAGCGAGTCAAGCGTCACAAATAGAACCAAGTTCTATTTTAACGCCTGGCCACGCAGACGCTCGCTGACGCGCACAAGCAGTGTGGGTGCAATGATTGAATAACACGTATGTGTACATTTATTTAGCAACACTCGCGCACGCGACATGTCCGGTCTGGTCAGCATGTAAAGAATGACATTGCAAGACCCCTCCTAATGATAGTCTCGTGTGAAAAGGGAGATTTTCCCATGTTTTTTTTTTCTTTCATCCACCCATGCCACTCATGACAATGACTATGCTTCATGAATACAGAGAATGGATAGAATTATTACGCCTGCAAAGATCAGTGCAACACTTTCTCATTAGCAGCCACTATTTGATAAATCTGCCCATGAGTGTATTAAGTTTAATAACAAATGGTAGAATGTTTCAATTAATACAAAATATCTATCCGCTGCGAAAATGCTCAGGGACAGATAGGAAGAATTTACTTCAAAAGAGCAATTCTGAAGCTAGCGGATGCACCCTTCCCTTACACGTCTGTGACTCAAAAAAATATATCATGAAGTTCTGAAACAGAATAGGTGAGGCCACTTGTTGCCTTTAAATTCAGCGCAAAACCCCCAATAATTGTCCATTGTAATACAATGCTGTATTGTAGTACATTTTCTGACTTGTGGAATACTATTGAGCAGCAGTCACAATGATTTCATTACCATAGAAGAGAGAGGAACACTGGTGCCACTTAAAGCTGAATGCCTTAGCAGAAAATCAGGATCTGGAATCTCAGAATTCTAAAGCAGGGATGGTGCTACAGCTGAATCGAAAAGCAGACTCCAATGATTTACTTAAATAACAACTGTAAATAACATATGAAACCTCAGCAGGAAATAAGACCAGCGAGAGATAAAGACAGAGAGAGAGAGAGAGAGAGAGAGAGAGAGAGAGAGAGAGAGAGAGAGAGAGAGAGAGAGAGAGAGAGAGAGAGAGAGAGAGAGAGAGAGAGAGAGAGAGAGAGAGAGAGAGAGAGTGTGTGCAGTGTGTGTGTGTGCAGTGTGTGTGCAACCATTAACCACCTGAGAGTAAGCTCATTTGACAGTGATTAGGTTTAGTTGAAGACTTACTAGTGTGGAACATAGCCTATGGGTTTGTGATGCGATATGTAATAAGCTATAGATTCACTAGACTATTACTCAATACCTACCAATGGCTTTGTTTAGGTCATGACATCTAAAACATTATAAGAATAGATCACATGCAATATTGTAATATTCTGATACATAATACAAATTAACAAGCAAGTTCAGGTTATGTGTAGTGGAATTCCAAGCCTCAGACAGCCCAACTCCACTCTTTCTCCATTACACCATCATTTACATTAACGTCTCTCTACTAGTGCAGTTGGATAAGATGAAGGATGGAGGGGATGAGAACATCAGAATAATCCTTAAATACTGACTGGCTGCTGCTGCCTGCCATCAAACTCAATCTCCTTTAGAGGTGGAGATGAGAGGGGGCCATGTTTTTAGATGAACGGTTAGGAATGGAAATAGTGTGTTGAGTTGAGTGTCTGTGAAACGTGATCTCAAAGAAGCAATCAGTGCAAACACCATTTCACTTAATCAAGGACTCTGAAAACATCACTCTCTCTTCACTCATACTTCTCTAATGAGGGTCAACAGCACTTGTTAAAAAAAAAGAATTGCTCTCTTTGCTAAATTAAAGATATTTTACACTCATGGGTACAGATGACAATACCAAGAATATATTTGAGAGTTTCATTTCAAAAGCACTCACCCCTACTCAACTTTTAAAAGTTCACATATGGGTCCGTTGGCCTCCTACTGCAGGGTGGCAGGTAGCCTCGTGGTTAAGAGCGTTGGGTCAGTCACGGAAAGGTCGCTGTTCCCAATCCCCCAAAAATCTGTAAATATGCCCTTGAGTAAGGCACTTAACCCTAATTGCTCTGAATAAGAGTGTCTGCTAAATGACTAAAATGTCTGATTAAGCAGTACCACCAAGATCTTTCCTTTTATAATCAAGTGATATTTTTGCCATAAAAATGAACATGTTTTGGGACGAATACAGCATATATTTATTTCTACTATAAGTACAGTAGCACTTACAGTATGTGATTATTAGGTCAAACACTCCGCCCAAGCTTAGGCTAAGCATAAATTGGTGTCTGTAGTTAGCCTTGGTATACATTCCACATGAATACATCTAAATCAGTCTTTGTGGGTTTTGTGAAACTCTGGAATGGTGCTATATAAGTCCATCACATCAGTGGAGAAAGGAGTTCATAGGGGACAAAAGAGGGAACTCAAAGTGTCATCTGATTGTTTCCTCTTTCTGTTATTTTAGTACTGTTTATCATCCTGTAGGACTGGAGGGTCAGTATTTCCCTCTCTATTTTCTCTATTACACCAGAAATGAGAACAGGAATCCTGGCTGAGACACTGGCCCAATGTTGTCCATTATTAACCCAAACCATTCCCCAAAGACCACTCACATGCATAAAGGAAACTAACTTATTGCACAGCTTATTACACAGTACCACAAACTAAACTAAGGAACAACAAGGATATGGAATGGCTAATACATTGCATAGGCAGATAGTGGTATAGTGCTAAGTTGAATGCACCAATTTGTAAGTCGCTCTGGATAAGAGCGTCTGCTAAATGACTTAAATGTAAATGTAAATGGTATGGAAAACCAGTGTGTGTTCCCATTAGGATGTTGCCTTTGGTCTTTGGTCAGATCATCATCATCATTAATAAATAGGTACCATTACTTTATCCATTAGAATTTCCAAGATAAAGCTTACTGTGAGCATGAGCATCAGCACATGGTGTTCACATTGTGAGTGTGGCTATAACACATTAGGTAACTAGTGGGTAAATCTATTGTAGGTTGCTCAATGTGTTTCTGCTCTACTTGTAGCCTATCATTTGTAACCTTTAAAGCCATTCCCTGGCTGTTACCTTTGGGAAGAGGGGGAAAGAAATCACCTGCCCAGGAAAAATAAAAACAAAAGATATCATTAAAGATAAAAGCAAAGTGTGTTATGTGTGTTACCTCCTTGGCAGAGCAGGAGCAGACAATGGAGAGGATGACATTAAACTGAGAAACGGCTTGCAGACAGAAGCTATTACCAATGTCTGTGACTCTCCTTGCCAACTAAGCCTGGACCTTACTCAGCCAATGATATCATGAAACTCGAATGCCCCTTGTATACAATGACAAATACAGGATGGAATCTTGGTTTGGTGATTTCAAGATCCCATGTCTGAACTGGCTGACCATATCTGCTCTCTGATATAGCTAAGCCAATAGGTTTTGAGGTATGCAAATGAGTGTATTAGGTGTTCCATAGCCTTTATTTCACCACCAATTTTCCCATTTATGAGTGTTAGCTGTAGGTTTTAGGAATAGGCTAAAGCACTAAGAGTTCCATTCAAACTCATTCATATAGGGAGTGTAAAGTGAGGGTGAAAGAAGGGTGAAGGTCAGTCCCTCCATTAGTTTCTTTCCTTATAATCTCATATTATCTGGATTAGTCTAAAAACTGCCATTATTCTGCAGTGCCGACATTAAAAGACAACCAGACATCAGACAAGTGCCTCTTTGTGCAGATGTTTTGAGGCACATTAACAGGGCTGAACAGGGCGGCCCATGTGTTGGCCCTGCGTTAATTGCAACTTCCCTATAACCTGTGGTTTAAACATAATTGTCGCCAACAGTGGCTATAATCTTCATTGTTAAAATACACATTGTACCGTCGGCAGTTTCCTCCCCTATGAAAACCGTCAACATTCCATAAGAATGAAATAGGCTACGTGATTTGAAATTGCATTATGAAGAAATCCATTGTCTTACTAATTGAGAAGGACATTTGAGGCAATGGGTAGCCTATGAAATTATAGCTATTCACAGAAGGGAATGTGTTTCTAATTCGCGTCCACATTTTTCTGATAACAAATGTGAAGTCACGTGATAATATTTCACAGGAGCTGTTACAGATGTATCAGACAGTAGTAGCCTGTGTGAAAACAACCCGAAGACGAATACACCCTGTTCGTGTAGCAGCCAGGTAATCCAATTGGCTGGTCCTGCTTGGAAGACTATTGTAGTCACATAAAAAGCACAGATTCCCAATTTGATAACATTAATCTGCCAAGTTAAACGTTAATGACATTCAACCTATATAATAGTCTACTGTGTTTTGGTTTTATCAACAC
This sequence comes from Coregonus lavaretus, assembly GCF_964263955.1. NCBI lineage: Eukaryota > Metazoa > Chordata > Actinopteri > Salmoniformes > Salmonidae > Coregonus > Coregonus lavaretus. Next base: position 22,180,231 of record NC_140007.1, on the reverse strand, counting down.
TCTAGGAAAATAACCTACCCATGATGTTATCAGATGCAGATGTTGGACAATAATTAATGTTTATTTTGTAAATAAGAAAATGAACTATGTATGAAGACCAGGGTGTTCCCATGTTAAATTGAATGATCATATGGCAAATGGATCTGTTTTTCAATCAGATAAATAATGTTTTTAACGCCCCCTTTGTTCTGAATGCAACCGCGGCGGCTCCTTCCATCACACACTATGCAACATATCCAGCCAAAGCCCGCACGCATCCTTTCAAAGGGCATGATAAAACTAAAACATGCAGTCCTACTAACTATTGCTTATGAATATGTTATAATCACTTTCAGGATACAAACTGCATGGTGTTTTAAAAGCCATATAAAGCCCAGTCATGGTTTAAAAACATGCTTCGGAATCAAACCCTAACGTTACTCTGTCTCAGCTGCATAGGCATCGTGAGATGAGATCGGTAATGAAACACAGGCTCATGGACCTACCTGTATTGAAAGTGCAACAGTTACATCCACGACCACGTACAGTTCTTTTTCCCGCGGTTAACACATAGGCCTATAATTATTTGTTAATTAAATCTGTGCAAAATCCTCGAAATAAACCAGCAGGGAATTCACCGCTTGAATCGCATGGCAGTCTCTAACCATTAGGAACGGTCTTGCTTTCTTCAGGAGGAGCAAGGCTTGCGTAGCAATCCCTTTATGGAATGTACCACTTCCAACAAGGGGATTCAAACTCACTATTGTTCAATAAAGCATAGAATAAGATCAAATACGATTGATACACTGAGTTACTAATGAACTATTACATATATTTAATTACAATACACATTTTTGTATTCACTTTTGGTCTCTATGTATTAGAATTATATATGATCACATTTGGCATGTGCTTAAATCTACCCTAGTAGCCTAGTTGGAACAGGCTCGCCCATAATTTAGTATTTTTCTACCAAACCCAGTCCCAGATGTTAGGTAGAAGGCTGGATTTCCGAGGCGGATGGAGATGTTTGCTACAAAATAATGACGAGAAACATGAATAAATGATACATATGTTGCAGAGAAATTAGTCTAAACCCCCACGTGGAAATAATCGTTAGGCCTGATCTGTGACTGTCTCCAGGTTATGACTTCAAGGGACTTTCTGTGCTTCATTATAAGGGAAATGTAACTCATATTATCAGTCATTTTAACTCTGCAGAGTAGCCGATCTATAATTTTATACAGATCTCTTGGAACTGGAAGATGTGTTGTTTATAAACGTTTATAACTGTTATATTAAATGTTTAAATTACAGATGAAGAAGGAAAAAAGTTACAATTTCATAAACCCAATAGTTATTTACTCTAATTACCTGGCTCCATCTGCAACTTTGTTTAAGAAACTCAATACCTTGTCTATTTACGACATTAATGTACGCCAATTAGGCACTTTCATCTACTAATACTCATACCTCCCAGACAGTATACCTAAAACCTTCAATTGATTCTTCCAGGTTAATTTTGAAATGAATCTATATAACATAAGACACTGCGATAACCTTCACCCTCCCCACTTCCGGACCTCACATAGTCAATTCTCTATCAGATACAGAGGTACCATACTCTGGAATTCTTATCATCACATTTCCAAAACATCATCATCCCTTAATAACTTAAAGCGAATAACTATGTAATCACCTCCATTTAGCCTAACTCTCACTCTCGCACACATGCACTCATGTTTAAACAAAACAAAAGTATTATTTTTTCCCGTGATTACTGATTAATTCACTTATACATTTATAATTAGTAGGTTTTGTTATCTGTTTTAACAAAACATTTTTATTTTTGTACTTATGTGTTGTATATTGTTTTTTTGTGGTGTGGTTTTCATATACAGTGCCTTCGGAAAGTATTCAGACCCCTTGACGTTTTTCACATTTTGTTACGTTAGAGCCGTATTCTAAAATTGATTAAATAAAATAAAATTCTCAGCAATATACACACAACACAAAATAATGACAAAGTTAAAACAGATTTTTATACATTTTTGCAAATGTATAAAAAATAAAAAACAGAAATACCTTATTTACATAAGTATTCAGACCCTTTGCTATGAGACTCGAAATTGAGCTCAGGTGCATCCTGTTTCAATTGATCATCCTTGAGATGTTTCTACAACTTGATTGGAGTCCACCTGTGGTAAATTCAATTGATTGGACATGATTTGGAAAGGCACACAACTGTCTATTTAAGGTCCCACAGTTGACAGTGCATGTCAGAGCAAAAACCAAGCCATGAGGTCGAAGGAATTGTCCGTAGAGGTCCGAGACAGGATTGTGTCAAAGCACAGATCTGGGGAAGGGTACCAAAACATTTCTGCAGCATTGAAGGTCCCCAAGAACTCAGTGGCCTCCATCACTCTTAAATGGAAGAAGTTTGGAACCACCAAGACTCTTCCTAGAGCTGGCCGCCAGGCCAAACTGAGCAGTCGGGGGAGAAGGGCCTTGGTCAGGGAGGTGACCAAGAACCCGATGGTCACTCTGACAGAGCTCTACAGTTCCTCTGTGGAGATGGGAGAACCTTCCAGAAGGACAACCATCTCTGCAGCACGCCACCAATCAGGCCTTTATGGTAGAGTGGCCAGACGGAAGCCACTCCTCAGTAAAAGGCACATAACAGCCCGCTTGGAGTTTGCCAAAAGTCACCTAAAGACTCTCAGACCATGAGAAACAAGATTCTCTTGTCTGATGGAACCAAGATTGAACTCTTTAGCCTAAATGCCAAGCGTCACGTCTGGAGGAAACATGGCACCATCCCTACGGTGAAGCATGGCGGTGGCAGCATCATGCTGTGGGGATGTTTTTCAGCGGCAGGGACTGGGAGACTAGTCAGGATCGAGGCAAAGATGAACAGAGCAAAGTACAGAGAGATCCTTGATGAAAACCTGCTCCAGAGCGCTCAGGACCTCAGACTGGGTCGAAGGTTCACCTTCCAACAGGACAACGACCCTAAGCACATAGCCAAGACAACGCAGGAGTGGCTTCGGGACAAGTCTCTGAATGTCCTTGAGTGGCCCAGCCAGAGCCCGGACTTGAACCCGATCTAACATCTCTGGAGAGACCTGAAAATAGCTGTGCAGCAATGCTCCCCATCCAACCTGACAGAGTTTGAGAGGATCTGCAGAAAACCTGCTCCAGAGCGCTCAGGACCTCAGACTGGGTTGAAGATTCACCTTCCAACAGGACAACGACCCTAAGCACATAGCCAAGACAACACAGGAGTGGTTTCGGGACAAATCTCTGAATGTCCTTGAGTGGCCCAGCCAGAGCCGTACTTGAACCCGATGTAACATCTCTGGAGAGACCTGAAAATAGCTGTGCAGCAACGCTCCCCATCCAACCTGACAGAGCTTGAGAGGATCTGCAGTGAAAAATGGGAGAAACTTTCCAAATACATGTGTGCCAAGCTTGTCATACCCAAGAAGACTCGAGGCTGTAATCGCTGCCAAAGGAGCTTCAACAAAGTACTGAGTAAAGGGTCTGAATACTTATGTAAATGTTTTTTGTTGTTTTTTTGTTTTTAATAAATTAGCAAACATTTCTACAAACCTGTTTTTGCTTTGTCATTATGGGGTATTGTGTGTTGATTGATGAGGGAAAAAAACTATTTAATCAATTTTAGAATAAGGCTGTAATGTAACAAAATGTGGAAAAAGTCAAGGGGTCTGAATACTTTCCGAAGGCACTGTACAATCAATTTAGAGTACCATTTGCCCTGAACAGCGTAAAGATATAAGACATTATAAATGCAACGCTATTCTGATCCTGCAATATGCAACTTATGTGTGGGAGTCATAACCTATCAATGATGTCGTCTGTCATTCACCAGTGATGAGGTTTGATGTCAACCACCAGCCAGCAGCAAAGCAATCCACTTATTCAAATCATGTGGCCAGTAATAGCCTGTTTAGGAGAAATGACACTTGCAATCCCCCACTGCACTAAACACAAATTCAGCTAAAGTACAGTGAGGGAAAAAAGTATTTCATCCCCTGCTGATTTTGTACGTTTGCCCACTGACAAAGAAATGATCAGTCTATAATTTTAATGATAGGTTTATTTGAACAGTGAGAGACAGAATAACAACAACAAAATCCAGAAAAACGCATGTCAAAAATGTTATAAATTGATTTACATTTTAATGAGGGAAATAAGTATTTGACCCCTCTGCAAAACATGACTTAGTACTTGGTGGCAAAACCCTTGTTGGCAATCACAGAAGTCAGACGTTTCTTGTAGTTGGCCACCAGGTTTGCACACATCTCAGGAGGGATTTTGTCCCACTCCTCTTTGCAGATCTTCTCTAAGTCATTAAGGTTTCGAGGCTGACGTTTGGCAACTCGAACCTTCAGCTCCCTCCACAGATTTTTCATGGCCCAGTCCATCGTCCCTTTGATGTGGTGAAGTTGTCCTGTCCCTTTAGCAGAAAAACACCCCCAAAGCATAATGTTTCCACCTCCATGTTTGACGGTGGGGATGGTGTTCTTGGGGTCATAGGCAGCATTCCTCCTCCTCCAAACACAGCGAGTTGAGTTGATGCCAAAGAGCTCGATTTTGGTCTCATCTGACCACAACACTTTCACCCAGTTCTCCTCTGAATCATTCAGATGTTCATTGGCAAACTTCAGACGGTCATGTATATGTGCTGTCTTGAGCAGGGGGACCTTGCGGTGCTGCAGGATTTCAGTCCTTCACGGCGTAGTGTGTTACCAATTGTTTTCTTGGTGACTATGGTCCCAGCTGCCTTGAGATCATTGACAAGATCCTCCCGTGTAGTTCTGGGCTGATTCCTCACCGTTCTCATGATCATTGCAACTCCACAAGGTGAGATCTTGCATGGAGCCCCAGGCCGAGGGAGATTGACAGTTCTTTTGTGTTTCTTCCATTTGCGAATAATCGCACCAACTGTTGTCACCTTCTCACCAAGCTGCTTGGCGATGGTCTTGTAGCCCATTCCAGCCTTGTGTAGGTCTACAATCTTGTCCCTGACATCCTTGGAGAGCTCTTTGGTCTTGGCCATGGTGGAGAGTTTGGAATCTGATTGATTGATTGCTTCTGTGGACAGGTGTCTTTTATACAGGTAACAAACTGAGATTAGGAGCACTCCCTTTAAGAATGTGCTCCTAATCTCAGCTCGTTACCTGTATTAAAGACACCTGGGAGCCAGAAATATTTTTGATTGAGAGGGGGTCAAATACTTATTTCCCTCATTAAAATGCAAATCAATTTATAACATTTTTGACATGCGTTTTTCTGGATTTTTTTGTTGTTATTCTGTCTCTCACTGTTCAAATAAGCCTACCATTAAAATTATATTACAGTGGGCAAACGTACAAAATCAGCAGGGGATCAAATACTTTTTTCCCTCACTGTACATTAGGTATCTCCACAAACTAGTGCTCTTTGTTGTGGTTTAAATTAATAGCATTGAATGCATTTGTATTTGTCAATGTACAGAGTATACCAAACATCTTCTTAATATTGAGTTGGATGGATGTCCTTTGAGTGGTGAACCATTCTTGATACGCATGGGAAACTGTTGAGCGTGAAAAACCCAGCAGCGTTGCAGTTCTTGACACAAACCGGAGTGCCTGTCACCTACTACCATACCCCATTCAAAGGCACGTCAATATTTTTCCTTGCCCACTCACCCTCTGAATGGCACACATACACATTCCATGTCTCCTTCTTTACATTTTAGTCATTTAGCAGATGCTCTTATCCAGAGCGACTTACAGTTAGTAAGTGCATACATTTATTTTTATTTTTTATACTGGCCTCCTGTGGGAATCGAACCCACAACTCTGGCGTTGCAAACACCATGCTCTACCAACTGAGCTACATCCCTGCCGGCCATTCCCTCCCCTACCCTGGATGACACTGGGCCAATTGTGCACCACCCCATGGGTCTCCCAGTCGCGGCCGGCTACGACAGAGCCTGGATTCAAACCAGGATCTCTAGTGGGACAGCTAGGACTGCGATGCAGTGCCTTAGACCACTGCGCCACTCGGGAGGCCATAACCTGTCTTTAACCTGTCTCCTCCCCTTCATCTACACTGATTGAAGTCGATTTAACAAGTGACATCAATAAGGGATCATAGCCTTCACCTGGATTCACCTGGTCATGTAAAGAGCAGGTGTCCTTAATGTTTTGTATACTCAGTGTATGTGGGCCTTCATGAGGCCTGGGAAGTGGAACCATACAATGCAAAACATTTCATTCTGTAGTATGGTATTCTAGGTTGAATCACACTCATTGGGTTGATGGGAGTAGAATTGGATCAGTCCACAATACAAAAACCGGAGAGTTCCTACAATAACCCTTGGTTGGGGTTGGGTGGGTTAGGAATGACCAAGTAGCCTGGCTCACTTTGGTAGCCTCCCTGTCCCTGTAATCCAGTTTGAGTTTGAGCTTGGCAGGTTTGGCCACTTGTACTTCCTCCCTCTGTAATTGTGACTGTCTCTAATTGAAGCCACTTGAGGAAGACAGCCCTTCCTCCCCCGTTCCTTGACCACATTGTGCTTTCGGAGGATGGTGCCCTGCTGAAAGCTGGGAGATGTGAGCAGGGGAAATGCAGGACCATGAACCCCCAGAGCAGATGAAACATCCATGTGGTTTCCTTTGAAAAACACAACCCTCATCACAGGGACCCCAGCATCTTTACTGGAGCAACCCTCCAATCATATTTGGTGTGGGATGTTCTTCCAAGATGTGTTTGTTTACATTTATTTTTTGTCTTTGGAACTACAAGAATACACTGCACCAATGACGTTTTAATTCTAAATATAAGAAAAGTATTATTCAGCAGTCATAGCAAAGTTCAATGGATTCCTCCAGAAAGGTTGTTATGTCTAGAGAGGACACACGGCAACTAATTCTATCAATCTAATTACAGTTATTTTCTTATTCAATGAGCATCAATTCATAAATGTACAGAATATCCTGATATCAGTCTACAAAGCAGGTCTCTGTCATCATGGGACAATGATAACATGCCACAAAATGGAAACCAGAACGGCATTGGGAGGCATTTTAAATACAGGCCTATGGTACATGGTCTCTTTAGTACTGTACATGCTCTCAGTCCAATTCTGTAATATTCATTTACCATTTGATAGAATAAAATAGCCTCTAGGTGGTGTCTGTCCTTTTGATGATGTCAGATTCTCCCTGGAAGAATCCTTATTAATTAGATTGCATACATTATTATTAGACTTTTGCAAGCATGTGGTTCAGAAGCAGTAGTCCCATATGGGTCCTGTCTTCTCGTGGGGTTGGAGCGGGGCCAGAGTGTATTAGAGAAAGACACTTCTTGAGTGTTACACAGATATATTGTTATGTTGAGGGACCTATGATTTCTGCAGTTAAACTTCATTAACCTCAATATGAATGAATTATTTAAGAAACCATTAATACTTTAATCTCAGCCTTTGAAATAAGAAATGAAGTTGGCAATTTCAGAGGCTGGAAACATCTTATGGCCAATGTTAATTGCTTTAACATTACTCTGTGCTGTAGTCAGCCTGAGAGCCTGCCTTGAACTGCACTCTACCCCCTGGAAGCCACCACTGCCTCCCAGTGGCTACATGAGTGAAACAATCAATCAAATGAGTTATTTATATAGGCAGATACACATAGGGCGATATTCAATCATAGCAGGTTGTCTAATGTCTCCAGGGTAAGAGAACAACATTCTTATTGCACTGAGAGAATATGTGTTTGGATTATTTAATCAATAAAACAACTCAACATGTCATCCCCAGCTCTGCTGCACTCTTTGCCAAACGTTCAGCTGTACTAGAATATTCTGCTGGTACAGAAGCCTACCTACAGTATATTTGTCCATTTTCACACAACACACCCTCTTGTCCCGTTAGTTGTTGTCCTGTTTTCGCAGTCATCACAATTGCAAAACTATTTGTGGTAAAGCTTTCTTAATTTCCCAGAAAACCATGTTTGTAGTTCCTGTTGTGAGTTCACCTATCATAGAATCTTATTTTCACACCAAAAAAGGTTAATGGGCATTTGCATTTCCAAGGATCAAACTGAAAATAGTGCTCCCCTGATGTGTTTCTTTGTAACACCTTTGTACTCCTGAGTGGCGCAGTGGTCTAAGGCACTGCATCGCAGTGCTAACTGTGCCACTAGAGATCCTGGTTCGAATCCAGGCTCTGTCGCCGCCGGCCGCGACCGGGAGACTCATGGGCGGCGCACAATTGGCCCAGGGTAGGGGAGGGAATGGCCGGCAGGGATATAGCTCAGTTGATAGAGCATGGCATTTGCAACGCCAGGGTTGTGGGTTCGATTCCCACGGGGGGCCAGTATAAAAATAAATATGTATTCACTAACTGTAAGTCGCTCTGGATAAGAGCGTCTGCTAAATGACTAAAATGTAATGTAAAATGTAACACAGTAGTAGCCCAGTGTAAAGAAGCAGACAATTATCATTGTTGTGAGGCATGACCACCTACACAACAGGGGCTTTAGGTTTGAAATGTTCATGTTCATGACACACACTTGTTGGTTTTACTATCCAAGTGGGGACCAAAAAATGTATTCCCATTCAAAATCCTATCTTCCCTTACATTTTAGTAGACACTCTTATCCAGAGCAACTTACAGTTAGTGAGTGCATACATTATTGGTTTTATACTGTCCCCCCGTGGGAATCAAACCCACAACCCTGGCGTTGCAAACTCCCCTACCCTGGGCCAATTGTGCACCGCCCCATGGGTCTCCCAGTCACGGCCGGCTACGACAGAGCCTGGATTCGAACCAGGATCTCTAGTGGCACAGCTAGCACTGCAATGCAGTGCCTTAGACCACTGCGCCACTCGGGAGGTTAACCACACAGAGAGAGCAAGAGAGAGAGAGAGACTTGGCAAACAAAAAATATTACTACCACGGAGGAGGAATGTACGTGTAAATTGATGCCTACTCCCTGTTAATTTGCTCAAGTCACCATAAAAAGGGTTGCAGCATGCATGACAATGCCCCTCTCTATTGACTGCTGGGTGGTTAGGCCTGTCCCCAGGCTGCTCTTTAGTCCCATGAGCCTCACATCTGGCCCATATAAGCCACTGCAGCTGTTTGTGAAATCATGTGTAGTTTAGAGGGTCCAGGCCACAAGGAGCCCCCTCCTCCCCCTAACCACAGCGAGGTGGAAAGGGAGCAATTTGACTGTTTGAGCCTGTATCTCATTCAGGGGCTTGTTAAAACCAAGCCAGTAGTCCTGTATCATTGTAAAGATATATTTTTAGGCCTTTCATGCAGTGGTTTATGTGCTAATTTTCTTTCAAATGTGTGTGTTTGCTTGGGTTCGTAATGGAAAACAACTGATTTCAAACTCTTAAAATGTGACATGAGAGAACACTTATCAAGTGTGGCGATACACAGTAAAAAGACAGAAAAGCGCTATGTAGCTGCTTCTCATAATGCACCATATCACTGCAGTTTACTATAGTGTACAATTTCCATTGTTTTTTTTTTACCTTACTGCAAAAAAATGAAGAAAACTTCAAAATGGAGTTGAAACAGTTGCTAAGCAACACTTTCTTGTGCTGTGCCCCAACAGCAGCATTCACATTATTCCAGTCGGTGGGATATTCCAGGGGGGAAATGACTTTTCAGTTTGCATTAAACGCTGCATAGATATCCGGGAAAGTTCTCCGTGCATTTTGCTACTTGGTTGACATGAAATTGCTTGTGGCAATATATTGAGTAAAACTCATAACATGAGATGCCAAAATAATCTACAGTAAATACAGCAGTATCTTACAGTATACAGTGATATTGTGAATGCTAGTGTATGTGGTAATACTAATATAGAGAGAAAAAAGAAAACACACATGTATTGTTCATACAGAGATAATGATGGTAGTATGAAATGTATGGCCATACTTATGTATGATGATCAATGAAGATGGTCTATGCTCAGGGCATCACAGTAGGTGGACAGTAGGTAATGGCTGGTATCAGTGATGGGTTGAGTGGCAATATGATAAGCAGCTGTTGTTCACTGATACACAGGCCTTTCCACTTGAATTCCAATTCATGCATGCCTGTGGTCTCCTTTCCACTCTTTGAGCCAACACCCCAAGTCTTGGAGCTGCATCAGCAAAGCCACTGCCACGCAGCACACTCCCTCTGTTCCAGCTCCCTGTGCCATCTCCCAACTTCTGCTATTTCAGAAAGAGCTGTACTTTGTGGTTGGAGAGAATGAGTGATAAAGAAAGCGAGAGAGAGAAAGTGAGAGAGAATGTGAGAGAGATGGGGAGGGAGGCAGAGCACAGTATGTATACGTTTCAGGGGGAGTATAATCCATTGTAACCACAGATCCTGCCTGCACTACCAGTATCCTTTGCTATAATCATAGTACACTCCCAAACCTCCTATACCCCAGCTCTTTGCCCCAGAGAGTCCAACTCACAGGCATTCTCAAACTGAACTGGAGAGAATTCAGTTAGCCTACTGCTCGACACTACCCTGTAGCTTAATCCCATATCAATTTATTAATCAATAAACATATCCAGTGATGATGACATTTTGATTACAGTTTGAAGTCTAGCGGGAACTGACAAAGGCACTAAGACAGGAAAACATTGTATGTTGCCCAGACACTGTATGAGACCACACTTAAAGGCCCAGTGTAGTCAAAAATTTGATTTTCCTGTGTTTTATATATATTTTCACACTATGAGATTGGAATAATATTTTGAAAATGATGATAATGCCCTTTTAGTGTAAGAGCTGTTTGAAAAGAGCGTCTGAAATGTCAGCCTGTTTTGGTGGGATGGAGTTTTGGCCTGCCTAGTTAATAGACCAATAAGAAAAAGAGTTCCAAACCTCTCTGCCAATAACAGATAGTTTTCAGTTTTCCCCTCCCCACTTGAGAAATTACTCTTTGCTATGAAGCTTTCTTTTTTTCTTTTGGATGATTTTAATTGAAATAAATCACAGCAAGGTACTTAATTGTTACCCAGAAATGATTTGATATTAAGATAAAAACGTCTGCATTGGACCTTTAAAGGTGCACTGTCACTCACTACACATTATGTAGCTATGACGTAATCCAGTGGACTTTCTGTGGGTCTGGAAGTGTCATAATGTCATTATGTGGATTTCATTACAGCTATTGAACTTTTGCCTCTTTTCACCAGAGTCAAACTACTGAGTATCCAGTCCTGCCAGGTATTTAATTGAAACCAGCCTCTTCCCCTCTCTCCCTCCTTTCTTACAGCACTTTGACACCGGTCCAACCCAACTCCCTTTCACCCCTTCATCCATCTACTTCACTTCTGGCTCTAACCCTCAGCAGCTCAGAGCAATATACATCCAAAACCCCTATTCATTCTATGCCAACACACATAGTCACAAAGGCCAGAGTTGATGTTGTAATCTTCACCCTTCACCCTTCCTCTCCCTCTCCCTCACACTCATTTTCGCACAGAACAACACTGTGTGCAATTGGATTAATTATATTTGTCTTTATTTATATGGATTTATTTTCATTGATATTTGACCCAAAAGATTAGAAAGGTCTTATTGTAAAATTGATTTCTCTGAATTTATTGAATAGTAATTGAAGTAAGAAAACAGATGGGTAATGAGATCAGATGTAAGATATGGACCAATCAATACCTTTCTGCTTGTAAAAAGGACTAAACAGGTCAGGATCAATTTCTAAGTGTCTACCCTAATATACGCTCTTGTGTCTGTAGTTTACACAATGGCCACAGGCTATGGTTGACTATTTTGATTTCGCTTGGTTATAATGTGAAACACTTGTCTTAGGAGAGCAGTTGTACACCTTATCAGCATTTTACTCCTAAACATTAACAATCCTAAGAAATCGACCACAGAATGACCCACCTAGACGAAATACAAAGAACATAAATTGTGGCATTTTAATGTAACGCTATCCAGATATCTACTTTTCTTTATCTGATGTATTTGCACACATTTACATTTTAGTCATTTAGCAGACGCTCTTATCCAGAGTGACTTACAGTTAGTGAGTGCATTCATTTTTTCATACTGGCCCCGCGTGGGAATCGAACCCACAACCCTGGCGTTGCAAGCGCCATGCTCTACCAACTGAGCTACACGGGACCTAAGCAATACATGGCACACAAAGCAAATATGTCCCACTCAGTATGACAGTTACCGTAAGATGTAGAGGCAAATGTTGTTCTGTGTTTTATGAGTTTATGTTAGGATAAGGTAAAATTCTATTGATCCCCTAAGGGGAGATTTGATATCAGCCGTCAATACATCAGACACACCAGCTAATAAACATCAGCATAGGTCAAAATATGTATTCCGCTTTAGTGCATTTTAATGTGTGTGTGTGTGTGTTGTGTGTGAAGCTGAGTGAGGGGTTGCTATGAGATAGCTGGAGGCTTGGGTTGAGAAGCCATGGCAGAAGGTCATTAGATTCTCATTTCACATTAGCATCTGCTGAATGGGATTAGCCATCCAGCCGAGTTTAAACCCCTGACATCCCACAGGCTCTGCCAACTAGAAAATGGAGTGGTCATTAGCAACACCCCCTCAAGTGTCTTTTTTTGTGCCTAAATCCAACACACTCTCACTTTCTGATGCTCCTCCCAGCATTGGGTCTCAATGGCTGGGGTAAAATAAAGATGTTCTTGTGGGCAAGTTTCTATAGGAACACAACATAGGACCACACATTTAAACCAGTGGCTATAATTTGTTAGCGATTGAAGTGTATTGCAGATTTAATCTCTAGAGACTGCTCTCAGTTTTTTCTGCAGACAGAGTATTAGCTTGGTATCTGGAAGATACACAGATGTTCATTTCAGAGTATAAGAAGTTGGCTTTTGATTGATTTCAGTGACTGAAACATCATAGCAGCACAGCCACAAATGTTCAGAGGTCAATCATCAAAGCTGGTATTTCCATCACAGAATGTTCAACAAACTGTTTTCCAGTACAGTACACAGTTTTTACTGTGATCACAAGAACATTTGTTGTATCTACATGTAAACTGCAATGACTGTGTGGTACACAGGGCTAATACAAATACTTATTTCAAAGAACCTTGAAGAAATTGTTGTCTTTATTGTAAGTCCTTGTTACCAGCAATGAGTAGACATCAAAGCAATAAAGTCTACCTGTGAAAACACATTTTACAATACCTGTTTCGTCAAAAATGAAAAAAGCTCATTATAATAATAATAATTAATCATTATCTCTTTTTATTATAGTGCCACCTGTTGGTTACTACCATCACACCATAGCGCCACTGAGCTTCAATTGGTAAATGGTATTCAAAACCAATACTTGTCTCAGAATTGAAAGTTGTTTAATATAGTTTTTTTCATCAGTAACATACATCACAATAAATAATGATCTGAAAAATATACGAACTCAAATGGGTTACAAAAGATAGATAGATAACTGTATTTTTGTGATCATAACAAGTAAAAAATAAATACTCTATTAAAGAGCCCATTCCCATTGCTTCTCAAACATTAATGGGTAAAGTGTTGAGTAAAGTGTTGCCAGGCCTGGTATATGGCTGCTGTATCATCTCTCCATATGACTCCACTCTGCCGGGGGATCCCGAGGCCCTTTGGGTTTTTTAATGCGACAGTTGAACTCTGAGGGAAAGTTGAGAAGTGTGGTTGGAATTACTTGAAGACACCTGCAAGTACATCTAACAGTTTACATAGCCTTGTTTTGACATCCAGTCGCAATAATGTTACTCATGAGATTCTGAGGAAATGTATATTACATTCGGTAGCTATAATGGCTTTAGATACAGTATATGCCATTGGACAATATCATTACAAAGATAAGCAGATATTCACCCATGCTACCAGGAGTGCAGATGTTGGTCATGTGTTTGATGGGATTTGAGACATATTCATAGTCATCTTCTGTCAAGGAATAACGCTCAGCTAGAAAAAAGCAAACGATAAGAATCAGTAAAACATTTTCCACATAAACAGTTCAATATGGCCGTCAAGAAATTGTTACTGGCAAGAAACGGAAAGTATTGCTCATTTGTGGTCAAGTTAGGACACAAGCCTCGACTCGGGGGCGGGGTTACTAGATCTAGATTGCAATATCCTTTTGAAAGACAGGATATTCTGTGCAGGATACTAATGACAAAAACAAAACCAGAGCTGGCCTCACATTGGTCTCCAAAGGTTGCCCTAAAATCCTCTCACCTGTGACCAGCTCATAGCCACTCTGGTCCTCCACTGCCGAGGCCTCAGCTAGCCTGTGATTGGCTGGTCCGGCAGTGTCATATACGGTTGAGACAGCTGGAAGCGGGTTGGCTGGAGGACACCTGCTCTTGGGCTTGACCATGCTGTAAAAAGCACTGACATGGCATTTTGGGTTGCCCAGCTCTGCGTTGTCATAGTGATGGAGAGCGGCCGGAGGGGCGGTGGAAGAGGCTGGTGGCAGGAGCTGTTTGGACTTGTTGACCACAGCATAGGTGTTATTCATCTTCTGCTGGCGAGGCTGAGGCAATCTGTGCTGCACATTAGAATTTCTAAAGAGGAGTAGACATCAATATAAATTCCACAAACTGCGAAAAGCAAAAAGGTACAAATATAGCCTTGTTGTTTCTACTCTACACACCAGATGGTCATGACTATTATGTTTGTGACTGGACTTTCATTATCAAGTCTGTTTTCTTTTGGAGCATCTACAGTGGATCTTTACTACTAGGATAGTAGAAATTAAGATTGATAAGGAATTGCAGGTTTACCATGATGATTTCCTACTGACTATACAGTATGTTACTGTTTACAGAGAAATCGATTATTTTTCTCTCTAAGCCTGTGATGCGAGCTGAGGGGTTCTCAGTAGTAGTTTAACATATGGGAGGGAGGAGAGGGTGTGAAAGTGAAGTTTAACAGCCCAGATTGTTACTTCCTCTGCGACATGATGAATGTTTAGTAGTACAAGCATGGTGAAATCCTTCTGCTTCATTAATCATACGGACGCTGTGTCCTACATTTCTGTAAAATGTCAATCTAAAGCTAACTGGATTAAAGTCTTTTTTTATTCAAGATCATCAATGTGTACCACAACAGTGTATTTCAATATACAGTACATATTTCAATACAGCCAACTATTTGCTTAATTGTCAAGGCAAGGAAGGTGTGTATATACTGTAACAATCAACTACTATGAAATATTACTACATAACTTGGTATTGATAAGCCTATGTACACTTAAACTTCACACTCTACACACCCAGCATGTAAAGTACACAAACATAAAACTGTTGTACTGCAAACTAAAATAGAAGACCGTGGACTCACTTGAACAAAACAGGAAGCATTCTTTCTTCCCTTAGTGTCTCGAAACTCTCTCTCTCTCTACCAACCTGAGTCAACCTCCCCCATTGTATCGGAGCACCTTACTGTGGTATCATTAACTCAGGCTGCTTATTAAAGTCACAACTGTTGTTGTGATTGTGTGTAATACAATCACGCAGTATAGTGTACAGCAAGCAGTTTATCATTTACACCGGCGGGCCTCGTGGCAATACATTTATAAATGCTTACCTTTACTTGGAAGAGTTGCAGTGTTGGATAGCCAGCTAGCTAACATAAATAGCATTCCTCTCTGTTTGAGTCAGGTTGTTGAGTAGGCTAAATTAGCTGCATTAGCTAAGTAAGTGAAAGGTAAACTAAGAAGAAGAAGAAAAAATAAATATATATATATATATATACACAGTACCAGTCAAAAAGTTTGGACACACTTAGGGTTTTTCTATTTTTACATTGTAGAATAATAGTGAAGACATCAAAACTATGATAACACATATGGAATCATGTAGTAACCCAAAAAGTGTTAAACAAATCAAAATATATTTTATATTTCAGATTCTTCAAATAGCCACCCTTTGCCTTGATGACAGCTTTGCACACTCTTGGCATTCTCTCAACCAGCTTCACCTGGAATGCTTTTCCAACAGTCTTGAAGGAGTTCCCACATATGATGAGCACTTGTTGGCTGCTTTTCCTTCACTCTGCAGTCCAACTCATCCTAAACCATCTCAATTGGGTTGAGGTCAGGGGATTGTGGAGGCCAGGTCATCTGATGCAGCACTCCATCACTCTCCTTCTTGGTACAATAGCCCTTACACAGCCTGGAGGTGTGTTGGGTCATTGTCCTGATGGAAAAACAAATGATAATCCCACTAAGCTGGTTTCCTTTAGTAGTGGTTTCTTTGCAGCATTCCAACCATGAAGGCCTGATTCACGCAGTCTCCTCTGAACAGTTGATGTTGAGATGTGTCTGTTACTTGAACTCTGTGAAGCATTTATTTGGGCTGCAATCTAAGGTGCGGTTAACTCTAATGAACTTATCCTCTGCAGCAGAGGTAACTCTGGGTCTTCCATTCCTGTGGCGGTCCTCATGAGAGCCAGTTTCATCATAGCGCTTGATGGTTTTTGCGACTGCACTTGAAGAAACTTTCAAAGTTCTTGACATTTTCCAGATTGACTGACCTTCATGTCTTAAAGTAATGGACTGTCATTTCTCTTTGCTTATTTGAGCTGTTCTTGCCATAATATGGACTTGGTCTTTTACCAAATAGGGCTATCTTCTGTATACCCCCCCTACCTTGTCACAACACAACTGATTGTCTCAAACGCATTAAGGAAAGAAATTCCACAAATTAACAAGGCACACCTGTTAATTGAAATGCATTCCAGGTGACTACCTCATGAAGCTGTTTGAGAGAATGCCAAGAGTGTGCAAAGCTGTCATCAAGTAAAAGGTTGGCTATTTGAAGAATCTCAAATATAACATATTTTGATTTGTTTAACATGTTTTTGATTACTACCTGATTCCATATGTGTTATTTCATAGTTTTGATGTCTTCACTATTATTCTACAATGTAGCCTCAGAATTTGCAGCCCAAATAAATGCTTCACAGAGTTCAAGTAACAGACACATCTCAACATCATCTGTTTAGAGGTCAAATTGCTGCAAAGAAACCACTACTAAAGGACACCAATAAGAAGAGACTTGCTTGGGCCAAGAAACACGAGCAATGGACATTAGACCAGTGGAAATGTGTATTTTGGTCCAAATTGGAGATTTTTGGTTACAACCGCCTTGTCTTTGTGAGACGCGGTGTGGGTGAACGGATGATCTCCGCATGTGTATTTCCCACCATAAAGCATGGAGGAGGAGGTGTTAGGGTGTGGGGGTGCTTTGCTGGTGACACTATCTGTAATTTATTTAGAATTCAAGTCACACTTAACCAGCATGGCTACCACAGCATTCTGCAGCGATACGCCATCTCATCTGGTTTGGGCTTAGTGGGACTATCATTTGTTTTTCAACAGGACAATGACCCAACACACCTCCAGGCTGTGCAAGGGCTATTTTATCAAGAAGTAGAGTGATGGAGTGCTGCATCAGATGACCTGGCCTCCACAATCCCCCGACCTCAGCATATGAGAGAACTCCTTCAAGACTGGTGGAAAAGCATTCCAGGTGAAGCTGGTTGAGAGAATGCCAAGAGTGTGCAAAGCGATCATCAAGGCAAATGGTGGCTATTTGAAGAATCTCAAATATATTTGGATTTGTATAAGACTTTTTTGGTTACTACATGATTCCATATGTTTTATTTAATAGTTTTGATGTATTCACTATTATTCAACAATGTAAAAAATAGCAAAAATAAAGAAACGCCCTTGAATGAGTAGGTGTGCCCAAACTTTTGACGCTCTCTCTCTCTCTCTCTCTCCTTAATTTTTGAATAAATTAATTTGTTTAAAACTGTTCAACTATGTCTTGCTCTCTATTTGAGTCAACTACTCACCACACTGCAGTGCTAGCTGTTGCTTATGCTTTCAGTACTAGATTAATTCTCTGATCCTTTGACTGGATGGACAACATGTCAGTTCATGCTGCAAGAGCTCTGATAGGTTGGAGGACGTCCTCCAGAAGTCGTCATAATTACTGTGTAAGTCTATAGAAGGGGGTGAGAACCATGAGCCTCCTAGGTTTTGTATTGAAGTCAATGTACCCAGAGGAGGATGGAAAATAGCTGTCCTCCGGCTACACCATAGTGCTACCCTAGAGATTGCTGTTGAGGCTACTGTAGACTTTTATTGCAAATCACTGTGTTTTAATCAGCTATTTGGTGACATATATTTGGTAATATATTTAGCATCGTTTTATCTAAAAATGATAACTATGTTTCACTATTAACATTTTTTTATTCACTGAGTAGGATGGTCCTCTCCTTCCTCCTCTGAAGAGCCTCCACTGGTATTCTGAATGAAGAAATAATATTTGCTCCTACCTTTTTGCAAGTGTCTGAGCGCTGGCTGATGTTGTCGGTGGGGATGTCTTCACAGACGCAACGCCGTCATATAAAGGTTGGTTACTCTATTCACAACAAAATCAACAGTATATCAGAGAGGTATAGGACTCTGTCTCTCAAGTTCAGGCACTTCTCTGTATGAAAATGTGTGAACAATGATTTCTATGCGACAGCATTTACATATAGAGGAAGCTGGATGTTTCCTGCTTAACATTTCTCTTTTTTTCCTAACTCCACTCATCACATTGAAATCTCAGACAGTAGTGTAATACAGTACGATCAGATTAAATGGATCACACAATCAACAGACAGGGCCTTTGTGTTTTAGTCACAGAAAAACTTACACACTGGCAGCTGAAGTTATTTTCAAATTGTGTCAGCTTTCTGACTGCATCACAGACGTGCCAATAATTACCATAATCAGAGTTTGGGAATAACTGATTACATGTAATCTGATTACAAAAACGGTAACAGTAATCAGTTACGTAACCAGCAAAAATATTGTAATCAGATTACAGATACTTTGAAAAACTAGATGATTACTTATTTAAAAAACATTGACACCTTTGTTTTTATGACATTCAATTCAGTATTGAAAAAAAGCGCAAGTTTAAGTTTGTTCCACCTGAGCGAGTCTGACCACATGTCAGAGACCACTATGATGACACACCAAATGCGTTTGATGGATCCTTTTTGTCTTCTTCTAATGCCTCTTAAGGGGACAGTAATCCAAATGTAACTGAAAGCAATCAGATTACGTTACTGAGTTTGGGTAATCCAAAAGTTATGTTACTGATTACAATTTTTTACTAATAACTGCAATGGATTACATTTAGAAAGTAACCTACCCAACCCTGACAATAATAGTGCATGCCCTCTCATGTCTTATTGCTTTAGTAAAGCTTGCTTGTCCATGAATGCCAGTATGGCATGTGTTGAATACTGTGTTGTAGAAAGGCTGACACCTGGGGGTTGGAAATAGCTATTTAAAAAAATTATACTGGTTGAACGAAAGTAGCAGTTTCTGTCTTACCTTGGTGAGATTCTGGTAGATGTTCTCAGCTGACCGTAAAGCATTCTCAAACATGTAAGCCACAGCAGAAAACAAAAATTGATACTGCTCCTGAGTGGAGAGATTAATATTTCCAAAGTAGAGTATTTCAGTACACAAAATAACATATACAGTGCATTCGGAAAGTATTCAGACCTCTTGACTTTTTCAACGTTTTGTTACATTACAGCCCTATTCTAAAATTGATTAAATCGTTTTTTCCCCCTCATCAATCTACACACAATACCCTATAATGACAAAGCAAAAACAGGTTTTTAGAAATATTTGCAAACGTATTACAAATAAAAAAACTGAAATATGACATTTACATAAGTATTCAGACCCTTTACTCAGTACTTTGTTGAAGCACATTTGGCAGCGACTACAGCCTCGATTCTTCTTGGGCATTACGCTACAAGCTTGGCACACCTGTATTTGGGGAGTTTCTCCCATTCTTCTCTGCAGATCCTTCTCAAACTCTGTCAGGTTGGATGGGGAGAGTCGCTGCACAGCTATTTTCAGGTCTCTCCAGAGGTGTTTCATCGGGTTCAAGTCCAGGCTCTGGCTGGACCACCCAAGGACATTCAGAGACTTGTCCCGAAGCCACTCCTGCATTGTCTTGGCTGTGTGTTTAGGGTCGTTGTCCTGTTGGAAGATGAATCTTCACCCCAGTCTGAGGTCCTGAGTGCTCTGGAGTAGGTTTTCATCAAGGATCTCTCTGTACTTTGCTCCGTTCATCTTTACCTCGATCCTGACTAGTCTCCCAGTCCCTGATGCTGAAAATCATCCCCACAGCATGATGCTGCCACCACCATTCTTCACCGTAGGGATGGTGCCAGGTTTCCTCCAGACGTGACACTTGGCATTCAGGCCAAAGAGTTTAATCTTGGTTTCATCAGACCAGAGAATCTTGTTTCTCATGGTCTGAGAGTCTTTAGGTGCCTTTTGGCAAACTCCAAGCGGGATTTAATGTGCCTTTTACTGAGGAGTGGCTTCCGTCTGGCCACTCTACCATAAAGGCCTGATTGGTGGAGCGCTGCAGAGATGTTTGTCCTTCTGGAAGTTTCTCCCATCTCCACAGAGGAACTCTAGAGCTCTGTCAGAGTGACCATCGGGTTCTTGGTCACCTCCCTGACCAAGGCCCTTCTCCCCTGATTGCTCAGTTTGGCCGGACAGCCAGTTCTAGGAAGAGTCTTGGTGGTTCCAAACTTCTTCCATTTGAGAATGATGGAGACCACTGTTTTCTTGGGGACCTGCAACGCTGCAGTAATTTTTTGAACCCTTCCCCAGATTTGTGCCTCGACACAATCCTGTCTTGGTGCTCTACGGACAATTCCTTCGACCTCATGGCTTGGTTTTTGCTCTGACATGCATTGTCAACTGTGGGACCTTATAGCAACTGTGGGCTCCCGAATGGCGCAGCGGTCTAAGGCACTGCATCTCAGTGCTTGCGTCACTACAGACCCCCTGGTTTGATTCATAATAATAATAATAATATGCCATTTAGCAGACGCTTTTATCCAAAGCGACTTACAGTCATGCGTGCATACATTTTTGTGTATGGGTGGTCCCGGGGATCGAACCCACTACCTTGGCGTTACAAGCGCCGTGCTCTACCAGCTGAGCTACAGAGGACCACCCATGATTCCAGGCTGTATCACAACCGGCCGTGATTGGGAGTCCCATAGGGCAATATATATAGACAGGTGTGTGCCTTTCCAAATCATGTTCAATCAATTGAATTTACCACAGGTGGACTCCAATCAAGTTGTAGAAACATCTCAAGAATGATCAATGGAAACAGGATGCACCGGAGCTCAATTTCGAGTCGCATAGCAAAGGGTCTGAATACTTATGTAAATAAGGTATTTCTGTTTTTTATTTGTAATACATATGCAAAAATGGCTAAAAACCCGTTTTTGCTTCGTCATTATGGGGTATTGTGTGTACATTGATGAGGGAAAAATACAATTTAATCCATTTTAGAATAAGGCTGTAACGTAACAAAATGTGGAAAAAGTCAAGGGGTCTGAATACTTTCCGAATGCACTGTAGATGTAAATAAACACAATTTTGATCTGATATTAAATTCTGTCTGATAATAAAATACCTTTGTCTGAACTGCTGATGGCCTCTGTCTCCTTAGTTCCAGTACAATCTTCATGATACTGAAATCTTCTTTAATTTGCTGGTGTGGAAATATGAACATAGATTTACCAAAACACTCACTTATCATTTTTACAGTTTTTATTGTTATTGTTATATTATTCATAGGTGCAGTCTACAAATGTTTTGTTAAACCAATTCCCTAAATGATGCCATCAATATACTGTCCTGAACATAAGTAATAATACCTTTGTCACAAGAAGATCATGGACATAATCCAGGGCACAAATCACCCCTGTTCTTCCACAACCAGCACTGAAAATACAAGAGAAACATACATGCTTCATTCATCACTCTGATAATACTAGAACATAACCACAGAAAGCCACAACATGGACATAAGTCATATGAGTCGACAGACCACATCAGGTCCTGAATATTTAACATTTCTCACTTCATTTAAATGGCTTCATTAAAATGCATGGAGCTCAAGGAGTACATGTGGCCTCGTGATAAACAACATTACATTATATGCATGGATGAATTTTAATGGGCATATGGATCATAATCTGTCTGAGCATGATCATTTCATCTCAGAGCACAAAAAGCCCAGCAGGCAGACAGTAATAACTGCTTGGCATTTTGGGCTGTATGACATGTACTGTAGAGTAGGAGACAAACAAACCTGCAGTGGATGAGAACAGGGTTAGCTTTGTTTCCCTGGTCTTTGCGAGCCATATCCATCATTCCTAACATACCATAAACTGTGTATGGAATGTCATGATCAGGCCAAGCTGTGTATTGGAATTGAGAGATTGTCCGCGTTTCCTAGCACAAAACATGGTTTGCATTACTGCTCTACCAAGCAAAAGAGCAGTAACTGCACACTAATTTGGTAAAAAATTAGTTGACAATTTTTATACATTAAATACATGCTTTATCATGTAGACAAATATCCTGCCTCCATTGTGTTGAGTTATGGATAAAATGGGGGTCATGTTTGCAGTAACTGGAAAATGGCAGTAACTGCCATCCCTCACGTCAGTTACTGCCTTTTACCTTGGTTTCACTGTGCCTTGGGCTGCAGTGTCTACGGTTTACCTTGGTATTATTTATTGTTCTTTGCTGATACAAGTATCAAACTATATGACATTGACGGCCATATATAAATAAATATATTAACACAAGTTTGTGAAAAAAAATTACAAACGTATTCCAGTGGGTGTACCAAGCAAGAAGGCAGTAACTGCCGTCTAGGGTCAAAGGTCATGTCAGAGGTCAGGGTCAATATTAATAAATAATAACCTCATAGTAAGACAACAGACAACCACATCTCCAGTGATCTGCCTACAATTCATTTGGCTGGACAATAAAACAACTTTGAAGTAATTTTTCTCAGTTTCACTCTATGAGCAATTACTGCTCTTTTGCTTGGTAGGGCAGATTACTTCCCTGGCTCCCTCATTCAACTTCCTGGAAATTTACAAACAATGTGAGATTATCCAAAGTGAATAATGGTTGTTGGAAAATACTGATTCAATTTGACAATTTTGAAGAATTATTTGACTAGTGCTGCACAGAAAAAAACACAATATTACCCCTTTTTCATAGTTGGACACTTACTTCATAATATCTCACTGTCAGAGTACGGACAACTACTTCCTCATTTGGGCTGGATTCCTCAAACTGCAAAGAAATTTCAATAAACTTTTTCTAGTATTTCCTGAAACAGATGCCTGTAATTTCATGCAGACAACAACATATGGGTCAATGTGCAGTGCCATGAAATAACAAATTCAGGGTACACTTAGTTCACAGGAACTGACAAATCATCTCTGTAGGCTGTTAGGTAAAAAGGGAACTCTTCATGAATAGTTTCAGAAGACCACAGGGCAACAGCACTATGTGCACGATGGAACATTGGTGTGGGAGGCCACCCGTCTGTCTAGAGAGACTATACTTCATGAATAGTAATACAACTGAACACATATATCTGACAAACACTTACGTTTGACACAATAAAGGGGCCAAAAGGAGTTGTTTCTTTGAAAGTTGTCCAGTAGCGCTCACACTTTTTCTGCAAAAAGACATAGAATAAGATGTTATGAGTCAAGTGGACACAAGCATCAAAGTTGTCATATAGTTTATCAATCTTACAGTACACTAATATGTTTACACTCCAACAAGAGGTGACTAAAAGGGCATTTACCTTTCCCATTTCAATTTCTCTGCAAGCCATGATTATGACCTAAAATAGGGACAGTAAATATGGCAAGCATTAGATTAGGAGACAATTTTCCCATTATTAATCTTTTTAGTGTTATTCTTTCCTATACATGTAGAAATAGAGTAAATTATACGGAAACAGAGCTACTGTACAAGCTGCACTGCATTTATATAAAGCTGAATATGGTCTTCCATACCTTTACATCATACTGCCAAATCATTCGCCAGAAGTCCACCAAAGTGTGTCTCAGAGGCCCTTGGGTCGCTATGTATTTTTTGGTCTCTGTTGCCCCCTAGAGGATAGATGAAATAAAGCAGAACAATCACCTTAAAGATCGACTGCCTTTTAAAAGCAACGAATCCCTTTGAAAATGGCCTATGTGACATCGATATAAGTCAGAAACAGTTATTCTAGTGTCAAAATGTACTACAAACTGTAAATAGGATAATTTTGGTCATAAAGTCTGTCTCGTCTAAAACGGAGTTTGGAACAGCCATGCATCACAACAGTTAAATTAAGGTTGTGTTTTGATTTGACGATGTCCATTTGCCCACTAACATAGGGTGAACAGCTGAGGTGATTGCTCTCTATCCAATAGCATAGACAGTGCGACAGACCTGTTCAGCAGCTCCGACTGTTTCCATAAGACAACACGTCTCTTTTACTTGAGAAATACTGCACCAAACACCTTAGTTAGATGTGAAATTGCGCAACTAAAACATCCTTTGCAAAAACGTCAATTAATTACAGATTTATTGAGTTATCTTGATTCGTTCTGGGATTTTGAGGAAATTAAATAGGCTTCCATGTCTACAGTGCCTCATGGGGGACAAACATCATTAACCAAACGTGGAATCGGTCAGGAAACACACCTCCAAGACTGAAATCTAATTATTCTAATGAGCAACAGAAAAACACACGTGCCAATCGGCGTGTTCAGTGACTCTTTCAGATTGAGCTGAATGATGATACAAAATAGGACTGTTACTGAATGCAAGCAATACTGTACCTTAATGAAGCTGGCGTTGATATAGTCATAATCATTCTCATTTGTCAGAAGAGTCAGAGGCACACGGGTCTGGTCATCTATATAAAAATACATGAGTTTTTGTTCAGATAAGTTTAATATTAAGCAAGAATCTAATTTTCAATAAGAGTAAAAACCAACAACCGTTTTTAAGCCTCCATCGTGATGCTTACATGGTAAAATGTCTCTGTAACGGTTCCTCTTTACATTCTCCTTCAGTGCCCCGGCTTCTGTCGTAAGGCCAAAATCTTTCTTGACGATGGAAGTCTGAGCACGAATATTCTACAAGCACATAGAGACAAACACAACACATGAAAGCTGAGTTTGGGAGCAATTTCCAACGTTGTGAAACTGTAATGGAAGATTGAGAGCAGAAGCCTAGAAGTAAGGATGTTTCAGGTAGGGTCAAACTAAACCAATCTGTATACATTAGTAACCACCAATGGGAGCCATATTCCCTCAGCCCTTTTGTCAGAAAACTATATTTTCAAGACAAGTAGCATACAGGGGATATCTAAGATGTTACACATGAAACATATAAGAAGCCCTTAGCTTAGTGCAAGAACTCACAATCCAATTTACGCAGGAGCTAATGTAGCTGACAGTCGATGACACGCAACAGTATCAATATGGCTTGCTATTTATTTTTTACATGTATCTGAGAAATGAAAGGCCCCTGAGTGGAAATAGACTTGTCTTTATCAAATGTTATTGGTCGCGTACGCATATTTAATAATAATATGCCATTTAGCAGACGTTTTTATCCAAAGCGACTTACAGTCATGTGTGCATACATTTTTACGTATGGGTGGTCCCGGGGATCGAACCCACTACCCTGGCGTTACAAGCGCTATCCTCTACCAATTGAGCTACAGAGGACCACAGATATTTTGCAGATGTTATCGAGGGTGTAGTGAAATATCAGAATAAACACATAAAAACCTGTGGTGTCTGCTTTTCACCACAGATGTCTGTATTAAGCTACTGCAATGTGGAACCAGTAAAGAAAGGCTGGTTAGTTACGTGATAACAGAGGTCTCTTCATAGCCTAATATAGACATCATTACATAACCACCATTTCTCACTTTGCACATTCTGTCTCTTGAATTAGGCTGCTTAGAAAAAAGTTAATCTGTATTACTATTTTGGTCACTGTTGTAATTAATTCAACATCCAAACATAATCATGTTTATTGATAACAATCTGACTCTGGCATGTAAAGACACAGACATCATTCACAATGGACCAGTAGGGCTGAAAGAAAGTGCTGCAACAAATAAATGTTAGTGGCCTCAGTGTTAATAGATAACTTACATTGGAACCTAAATGAGGAACAAAATGACTAGCCTACCTATCTTGACACTTACAGAGGTTCAGATGTAACAAAAACCTACAGTAGCTAAATAGACTTCTGTAAATGTCACTATTCAGTGTTATGTCAAAATAAAACAGAATAAGTGGTTTACTTCTGTGTACATGTATTTTTAAATGTGCCTTAAAGACATAGGCCACTGATTTTAAAGGTTTGTGTTAATTAGGCTATATTTTTGATGATGATTTTCAGCTTTATTACAGGGGAAACATTTCACTAGCCTACTTTTCCTTTATCCTACCCCTCAGGTGTACCCCCTCTGGACCAGTGACAGACATGTTGCACATCATGCACACAACATCATTAGACCTATTTTAACAGGTTAATTGCAATCAATTCATGAATATACACATGCCATAAATCATATATTTTTACATCTGAAAATATTGCCTGGTCTTATTTGTCTATCTACGGGAATGAATTATAAACTGACAATAGAGAGGTATGGTGATGGTCACACCAAGGATTCTCACTTACAATATACTCAGATGAGATGTTGCCCTCTGCTCTGCTGTCATCTGCCAAGGACATCTGACCTACGAACCTCGATAGGTGCTCCATCTGCGCGGCTATGGATGTCAATTTAACTTCTTAAATGCCTGGCAGTGGGTGACCACTATCAATACAACAACTGGAACAAACGCACAGCGCCTTGCCGCTCCCGTCTCTACGAGATGATTAGCCTAAGTTCCGCGTGTAGCCTACCTCTTGGAACGTTCCTTCTGTCACTGTCACTGTAGGACAGGCATGTACGTTTCCGCATTGAAGGCTACTTTGGTTTAATTACTGGCGTCAAAACACAGGGAACTTTCACATAAACTCCAATACACTACAACAGCTGGAAAAATGTATAGCATTTATTTTTGCAAACAACCATATTTTCAAGCATCTTCAAAAAGCATTTAAAGCTTTTTCAAAGCTTTATCATACATTTAGTTATAAAGTTAAATATTGGCTAATGTTTTATTATTACATAATGTTATCAAGCAGGCTATCAATACATTAATCGAATTTAGGCCTATACTATAATGGAACCCAAAAAACGTGCAGCCTGATAAGATTCTCAGAAAGATTGATTAGCCTGACACGTTCTAAAAATATATCATATGCGGTTTATTGCATTGGCCAGAGGATTAGTAAACCCATATGAACTCAAAGCCTCTTTGTATTCCAAGAGGAATACGGAAGTTTCCTGAGTGTTTTATCTGGGTATTCTACAGCCTATTCATATTGCGGAAGCCAAATCGAGGCATGGTTTACTGTAACTGTAACGGTTCCTATACCATCAGAAGATGCCTCATCATCAGCACGTGCTTTTTTTTTGCATCGCAATGATTTAAAATAAATGGCTAGCCTATAGTTGTCTCCAGATTCACACAGCCATCAGTTACACTCAAAACTGGTGGCCTAATTGACCTGACTTGCTAGCTTAAATAAAATGTTAAATATAAATAATTTAAACAGACTGGAAAAAAGTTTGTCAACATTCCATCCAATTGGTGAAAGATTTATGGGAATATTCTAAAATCTGCATAAAGAAAACATGCCATTTGGTCCATGTGCTTAAGCAAAGAAAAATCATGACAGCTGTGATGGAAACAGGACGTTTCGGTCCAGTTTATAAATGCCCACAGATAGGCCTAATTTGTTTG
This sequence comes from Coregonus lavaretus, assembly GCF_964263955.1. Taxonomy (NCBI): domain Eukaryota; kingdom Metazoa; phylum Chordata; class Actinopteri; order Salmoniformes; family Salmonidae; genus Coregonus; species Coregonus lavaretus. Next base: position 22,152,421 of record NC_140007.1, on the reverse strand, counting down.
TTCGACATGATGGGATCTTTTTGTGTCGGTCAAATTAATTATGCGAGAAATGGCGGTGGAAAACCTTTATGCGCAAATATTGATACAATAAGCATAATATCGAAGTAAACTTGGAGTCATGCGATGATATAGTGTGTGATCCTCCCAGTACGACTAGTGAAACCATGCAGTTTATTAGGCTACAGCTGAAATAACTTATGATGAACTTCACAGGGTGGTGAAAGTGCATGGTGATCTTGATGCTATTTTCCAATAAATTGTCACGTACGTTGAAGGACGGGTCAGACCAATGCGCAGCGTGAAAGGCATACATGTTTATTTCACCGATAAACACACGAACAAAACAAACGAAACGTGAAGTCCTAAGGCTAAACACAAAACAAGCCTCCACACGGAACAAGATCCCACAACTAATGAATGCCAATAGGCTGCCTAAGTATGATACCCAATCAGAGACAACGAGCAACAGCTGTCTCTGATTGGGAATCACACCCGGCCAAACACAGAACTACAACACCTAGAATGCAACATTGAAACTATAACATAGAATATCCACACCCTGACTCAACATACAAGAGTCCCATGAGTCAGGGCGTGACAGTACCCCCCCCCAAAGGTGCGGACTCCGACTGCACAAACCTTACATAACAGGGTAGGGGCCGGGTGGGCTCCGGGCGTGAAGACCACATACTCTCCGCCTCCCTGTTGCGCCCCTGGTCTGGTCTGGACCTCGGCGCGTTGCTTCCCCTCTCCTTCCTCCCACGATGTACCAAGCCCTGTCTGGGCCCTGGTGTGGGAGACCCCAAACCTGGAGAGGGGCTGACGTCTGGGTCTGGACTGGAACTGCTGACCGGAGCTGAACCGGGCACCGGTGGAGCGGACTGCTCTGGCTCCAGAGTGAAGCCGCTGACCGGAGCTGGACTAGGCACCGGTGGAGCGGACTGCTCTGGCGCCGGAGTGGAGCCGCTGACCGGAGCTGGACTGGTCCCCGGTGGAGCGGACTGCTCTGGCTCCGGAGTAGAGCAGCTGACCGGTGCCGGACCAGGCACCAGTGGAACGGGCACGGGCCGTGCCGGACTGGACACACGCACCACTGGCTTGGTGCGGGGAGCAGGTACGGGTCGTACCGGGCTGGCGACACGCACCACTGGCTTGGTGCGGGGAGCAGGCACGGGCCGTGCCGGACTGGGAACACACACCACTGGCTTGGTGCGGGGAGCAGGAACGGGCCGGGCCGGACTGGGAACACGCACCACTAGTCTGGTGCGAGGAGCAGGAACGGGCCGGGCCGGACTGGGAACACGCACCACTGGCCTGGTGCGAGGAGCAGGAACGGGCCGGACTGGGAACACGCACCACTGGTCTCGTGCGGGAAGCAGGCACGGGCCGGGCCGGACTGGGAACACGCACCACTGGCTTGGTGCGGGGAGCAGGCACAGGCCGTACCGGGCTGGCGACACGCACCACTGGCTTGGTGCGGGGAGCAGGCACGGGCCGGGCCGGACTGGGAACACGCACCACTGGCTTGGTGCGGGAAGCAGGCACAGGCCGTACCGGACTGGGAACACGCACCACTGGCTTGGTGCGGGGAGCAGGCACGGGCCGTGCCGGACTGGGAACACGCACCACTGGCTTGGTGCGGGGAGCAGGTACGGGCCGGGCCGGACTGGGAACACGCACCACTAGTCTGGTGCGAGGAGCAGGAACGGGCCGGGCCGGACCGGGAACACGCACCACTGGCCTGGTGCGAGGAGTAGGAACGTGCCGGACTGGGAACACGCACCACTGGTCTCGTGCGGGAAGCAGGCACGGGCCGGGCCGGACTGGGAACACGCACCACTGGCTTGGTGCGGGGAGCAGGCACAGGCCGTACCGGGCTGGCGACACGCACCACTGGCTTGGTGCGGGGAGCAGGCACGGGCCGGGCCGGACTGGGAACACGCACCACTGGCTTGGTGCGGGGAGCAGGCACAGGCCGTACCGGACTGGGAACACGCACCACTGGCTTGGTGCGGGGAGCAGGCACAGGCCGTGCCGGACTGGGAACACGCACCACTGGCTTGGTGCGGGGAGCAGGTACGGGCCGGGCCGGACTGGGAACACGCACCACTAGTCTGGTGCGAGGAGCAGGAACGGGCCGGGCCGGACCGAGAACACGCACCACTGGCCTGGTGCGAGGAGCAGGAACGGGCCGGGCTGGGAACACGCACCACTGGTCTGGTGCGGGGAGCAGGAACGGGCCGGGCCGGACTGGGAACACGCACCACTGGCTTGGTGCGAGGAACAGGAGCGGGCCGGGCTGGGCACACACACCATTAGCTTGGTGTGAGACACAGGCACGAGGTGTATCGGACTGGGAACTGACGTTAGAGATCTCCGACTGTAGCAATCTTTCACTCTCCGCGCCCAGTCCTCCTCCCGTGAGGACTCCTCCCTGAGCCCCCACGAGTGCAGTGGTCGGGGCTCTTCTCCATCGATCCCCGACCACCCTTTTAGCCCCCCCCCAAGATGTTCTTGGGGCTGTCTCTCGGGCTTCCTCCTCGGCCGGCGCCTTCTGTGTTGCCGTTGCTCCTCGCTAAACCGGGCCTCCACTGTCTCCTCCCAAGGACGGCGATCCATCCCAGCCTGAATCTCCTCCCATGTCCAGGATCCCTTTCCGTCCAGGATCTCCTCCCATGTCCAGGATGTCTGCTCCTGGGCACCCTGCTTGGTCCATTTTTGGTGGGATCTTCTGTCACGTACGTTGAAGGATGGGTCAGACCAAGGCGCAGCGTGAAAGGCATACATGTTTATTTCACCGATAAACACACAAACAAAACAAACAAACTGTGAAGTCCTAAGGCTAAACACAAAACAAGCCTCCACACGGAACAAGATCCCACAAATAATGAGTGCCAATAGGCTGCCTAAGTATGATTCCCAATCAGAGACAACGAGCGACAGCTGTCTCTGATTGGGAATCACACCCGGCCAAACACAGAACTACAACACCTAGAATGCAACATAGAAATACTAACATAGAATATCCACACCCTGACTCAACATACAAGAGTCCCATGAGTCAGGGCGTGACATAAATATCGAGGGTCTGATTCTGGTTACATGATGATGGATGCTTGACTGCCATTTGACAAATACAAATATTCTTGCTCTTATCCATAATAATCTCATCATGTAGACTAGCCTACCTGCACTGTATCTGCAAGCTGTTGGCTAGAGCGCATGGGCCAAGACCAGAGTAGGCACATTTGCTACAACAGTTTTTGTGACAAAACTATCGGTATAGTTGAAAATGCGATGGAAACACATTGAACTTTAGATTTTTATTTGGTACATGAAAATTTCAGCGAAAAAGTACACTACCGTTCAAAAGTTTGGGGTCAGTTCAAAATAGTGTATTTTCGAAAGAAAACCAAATTTTTTGTCCATTAAAATAACATCAGATAGATCAGAAATACAGTGTAGACATTGTTAATGTTGTAAATGGCTATTGTAGCTGGAAACAGCTGATTTTTAATGGAATATCTACATAGGCGTACAGAGGCCCATTATCAGCAACCATCAGTCCTGTGTTCCAATGGCACGTTGTGTTTGCTAATCCAAGTTTATCATTTTAAAAGGCTAATTGATCATTAGAAAACCATTTTGCAATTATGTTAGCACAGCTGAAAACGTTTGTGCTGATTAAAGAAGCAATAAAACTGGCCTTCTTGAGACTAGTTGAGTATCTGGAGCATCAGCAATTGTGGGTTCGATTACAGGCTCAAAATGTACAGAAACAAATAACTTTCTTTTGAAACTCGTCAGTCTATTCTTGTTCTGAGAAATGAAGGCTATTCCATGCGAGAAATTGCCAAGAAACTGAAGATCTCGTACAACGCTGTGTACTACTCCCTTCACAGAACAGCGCAAACTGGCTCTAACCAGAATAGAAAGAGGAGTGGGAGGCCCCGGTGCACAACTGAGCAAGAGGACAAATACATTAGAGTGTCTAGTTTGAGAAACAGACGCCTCACAGGTCCTCAACTGGCATCTTCATTAAATAGTACCCGCAAAACACCAGTCTCACTATTTTTTATCTGCAACAAGTCCATTTGGTGGAAACACCACTGTTGGGAAAATCGGCATATTTTCTTTAAGCGGATTCTAGAATATTCACATGAAAATCACCAACTGGATGGAAACCTAGCTAATGACACTGAAATGTTGGTTCAAATGCTGATGCGGAAGTTGGAGACAGCAACCCTTTCCCTTGGTTTTGACTAGATGGCCAGAATTGACTTTTCGTAGCAGGTTAGTAGAACTTACGCAGCAGGTTAGGAGAATTAACGTAGCAGGTTAGGAGAATTAGGTTAAGGTTAGGAAAAAGATTAGGGTTAGCTAAAATGCAAAAAAGTTCAACTTTTGACGTCAGTTTGACATAAACTTTATCCCTTCTAGCCATGTCCCTTTCCCACTGCCTCTGGAAGTTGATGAACCCTGCCTTAACCCTAACCATTTAAAATGTAAATGTAATATAGTACATATAGTATGAGCCATAATATATTAATAAAAGTCACCTACACGAAACACAGCCCTTATTTAAAGTTTTTATAAAATTCCTTATAGGAAAAATATTATCCTCTTATCCTTCTAGACCTATCCGCTGCCTTTGATACTGTGAACCATCAGATCCTCCTCTCCACCCTCTCGGAGTTGGGCATCTCCGGCGCTGCTCTCTCTTGGATTGCGTCCTACCTGACAGGTCGCTCCTCATTAGCTGGGAATGTTGTTTGAAATGTCTGATACAACATACTTTATTGATATTGTTATCAGCATACTGCATACAATATATATTTTAGTGTACAGGGTGTTCTATTAGCGTGCTAACACTCATTAAAGACAGGTAGAATAGCTAGCATAGCTAGCCATCACTAGCATTCACTGGTTAAAGTTGAAGTAGCTTTTGAGTGTAATGGAGTTGACTGATGACTATGGCATGAATATATCGAGAGTTTGGGACTATAAGGTTCTATCTGCAATTTTGTCAAAATGTTGTTATGGACATAGCCTTGTTCAGTTCAATGTTCTCTATGTATATAGTACTAGAAATACCCCAATTCATGTTGTGAAGTTCAAAAGAATACAATATAGAAATTGCTTACACCATTCAAACCAATGAGGGTTCAGAACTTTAAAGCCAATTATCTCAGGATCATCTTTTTGTAGATAGAACCTTATAATCAGCTCTCGATATATAATTCATGACATTTGGACGGGAGCTATCCAGTTATAACAAATGTAGTTTCTATATGCGTGTCATTATTGCTTGAAATCAGGCTTAGCTGCACTGCTTTCAATGCTGAAAGATTGCTTCTGTACCCCGCTCGTCCCAGCTTGTGTGAATTTCGGGGAAAATGTAACTTTGCCATCTGGACCTATTGCTGTAGCCTACAGTGCATTCGGAAAATATTCAGACCCCTTGACTTTTTCCACATTTTGTTGCGTTACAGCCTTATTCTAAAATGGTTAAAAAAATAATAATCCTCTTCAATCTACACACAATAACCCATAATGACAAAGCAAAAACACGTTTTTAGACATTTTTGCAACTTTATTACAAATAAAAACAGAAATACATTATTTACATAAGTATTCAGACCCTTTGTTATGAGACTCGAAATTGAGCTCAGGTGCATCCTGATCCCATTGATCATCCTTGAGATGTTTCTACAACTTGATTGGAGTCCACCTGTGGTAAATTCAATTGATTGGACATGATTTGGAAAGGCACAAACCTGTCTATATAAGGTCCCACAGTTGACAGTGCATGTCAGAGGAAAAACCAAGCCATGAGGTCGAAGGAATTGTCCTTAGAGCTCTGAGACAGTATTGTGTCGAGGCAGAGATCTGGGGAAGGGTACCAAAACATTTCTGCAGCATTGAAGGTCCCCAAGAACACAGTGCCCTCCATCATTCTTAAATGGAAGAAGATTGGAACCACCAAGACTCTTCCTAGAGCTGGCCGCCCGGCCAAACTGAGCAATCGGAGAAGAAGGGCTTTGGTCAAGGAGGTGACCAAGAAACCGGTGGCCACTCTGACAGAGCTCCAGAGTTCCTCTGTGGAGATGGGAGACAGGGGCACGACAGCTCGCTTGGAGTTTGCCAAAAGGCACCTAAAGGAATCTCAGACCATGAGAAACAAGATTCTCTGGTCTGATGAAACCAAGATTGAACTCTTTGGCCTGAATGCCAAGCGTCACGTCTGGAGGAAACCTGGCACCATACCTACGGTGAAGCATGGTGGTGACAGCATCATGCTGTGAAGATGTTTTTCAGTGGCAGGGATTGGGAGACTAGTCAGGATCTAGGGAAAGATGAACGGAGCAAAGTAAAGAGAGATCCTTGATGAAAACCTGCTCCAGAGCACTCAGGACCTCAGACTGGGGTGAAGGTTCACCTTCCAACAGGAGAACAACCCTAAGCACATAGCCAAGACAACGCAGGAGTGGCTTCGGGACAAGTCTTTGAATGTCCTTGAGTGGCCCAGCCAGAGCCCGGACTTGAACACGATCGAACATCTCTGGAGAGACCTGAAAATAACTGTGCAGCGACGCTCCCCATCCAACCTGACAGAGCTTGAGAGGATCTGCAGAGAAGAATGGGAGAAACTCCCCAAACACAAGTGTGCCAAGCTTGTAGTGTCATACCCAAGAAGACTCAAGGCTGTAATCGCTGCCAAAGGTGCTTTAACAAAGTACTGAGTAAATGGTCTGAATACTTATGTAAATGTAATATTTCAGTAATTTTTTTAAATACATTTGCAAAAATTTATAAAAACCTGTTTTTGCTCTGTTATTATGGGGTATTGTGTGTAGATTGATGAAAAAATGAATCAATTTTAGAATAAGGCTGTAACGTAACAAAATGTGGAAAAGGGGGTATGAATACTTAATAATCTCTGCGTTTTCCAAAGGATGCGACATGGCATGAAATTGTGCAGGTTGACGTTTATTGTCATGAATCTTGCCCTGGAGGCAGAACTCTGCGATTTCCGCTAGATGGGCCAGCTGCAAAGTCAAAATTGACTATATTGTAAAAATGTATGAAAACAAAAATTTGCTTTTTGGTCTTAATTTAAGGTTAGGCATTAGTGTTAGCGGTGTGGTATGATTTTGTAGCTGTGCCATCTAGTGCGCTGCAGAGCTGCCTCCAGAACAAAATTCGTGACGAAAAACACTAACCTGTAGCCTACTTCTCCACACCGACTCATATCAGACCTCTGCTAATAGCAGAGCCCTTCCTAGCTCTTCAGTGAAGATGGCGCAGGCACTATCAGAGGAGGAGTTCCATCGAATGCAGGTAGGCTGACAGCTGTCCATTTTCAATGCCAGTTGTTTCAAATATGCTGCAATCTTCAGAGTATTTCCTGAAAATTGGATTGGCCATCAATCTGTCCAGCGCTAAACTACTGAATGGAAAAAGCATCACAACCTAGCGAGCTAGCTTCGCCTAGCTAGGCCAAAAGCAACACTCCAACCAAGGGATGTGGCTAACTAGCTAGCTGCTAGCTAAATAGTTAATGTCAGCAGTCATTGCTCTTCGAATCCAATAACAGGTAGTTAACATATTTGATCATTTGGCGATGTCATTTTAGTATTCAATACAAACATATGGACATTTGGTGATCCTAATAGTTGGCTTCATGTTCTAGCTAATAACATCAACTAACTGGTTTGCGAGTTAGCTAGCTAAAATGGCTAGCTAGCTAGCTTGAAATGACAATGGTCTTCGTTTATCTTAATAACAATGAATCTGTTATGGTATTCATGTTAGCTAGTGGTTTCAAATGGCTGTGTCTTATAGTTGTTTGCTGGGTCACGGGTTTGGTCAGCTAACGTTAGCCTAGTGTTAGCTTTCAGCCTGTAGGGACTGGACACCAGTCACTTATTATGTTTGTGTTCAGCTTTCCAAACCAGATATTGTAGACATAGCTAGATACTCTCATAGATAATGCATTGATTGTTAATCTAAATTCACCTGAATCAGATTCTGTGCACAACAACTTTACTGTTGCTTGTGTAGTAGGCCATCCTCATTTATTAAGGGGTCATCAACACACCAAGCTAACATCCAAAGCATTCAAAGTAATGTACAACCAGATGTGTTATATTACGTTTTAAGTTGAACCTCGATACTGGCTTTGGTACAAGTCATCCACTCCTCCTATAACCATTTGTTGTTCTCCATCTCCAGGCTCATCTTTTAGAGCTGAGGACACAGAACTACCAACTTTCTGATGACCTGCGGAAGAACACAGCTGGTAAGCAGCAGCTAATAATATAAAGGCGTTCTGTAACCCAATTGGTGCCCGTGAACAGGGATCCATTTTTACTGCTGAAATGAAATGAGCATTGCAATGCAACTCCAGGATGGGTTTCAGATGTACACTACCGTTCAAAAGTTTTCGAACACCTACTCATGCAAGGGTTTTTCTTAATTTTTTACTATTTTCTACATTGTACAATACTAGTGAAGACATCAAAACTATGAAATAACACATGGAATCATGTAGTAACCAAAAAAGTGTTAAACAAATCAAACATTTTTATATTTGAGATTCTTCAAATAGCCATCCTTTGCCTTGATGACAGCTTTGCACACTCTTGGCATTCTCTCAACCAGCTTCATGAGGTAGTCACCTGGAAGTCACTGAAACTGGCTCTCATGAGGACCGCCACAGGAATGGAAGACCCAGAGTTACCTCTGCTGCAGAGGATAAGGTCATTAGAGTTACCAGCCTCAGAAATTGCAGCCCAAATAAATGCTTCACAGAGTTCAAGAAACAGACGCATCTCAACATCAACTGTTCAGAGGAGACTGTGTGAATCAGGCCTTCATGGTTGAATTGCTGCAAAGAAACCACTACTTAAGGACGCCAATAAGAAGAAGAGACTTGCTTGGACCAAGAAACACGAGCAATGAACATTAGACTGGTGGAAATGTGTCCTTTGGTCTGGAGTCCAAATTTGAGATTTTTGGGTCCAACCACCGTGTCTTTGTGAGACGCGGTGTGGGTGAACGGATGATCTCCGCATGTGTATTTCCCACCGTAAAGCATGGAGGAGGAGGTGTTATGGTGTGGGGGTGCTTTGCTGGTGACACTGTCAGTGATTTATTTAGAATTCAAGGCAACCTTAACCTGCATGGCTACCACAGCATTCTGCTGCGATACGCCATCCCATCTGGTTTGGGCTTAGTGGGACTATCATTTGTTTTTCAACAGGACAATGACCCAACACACCTCCAGGCTGTGTAAGGGCTATTGTACCAAGAAGGAGAGTGATGGAGTGCTGCATCAGATGACCTGGCCTCCACAATCCCCTGACCTCAACCCAATTGAGATGGTTTGGGATGAGTCGGACCGCAGAGTGAAGGAAAAGCAGCCAACAAGTGCTCATCATATGTGGGAACTCTTTCAAGACTGTTGGAAAAGCATTCCAGGTGAAGCTGGTTGAGAGAATGCCAAGAGTGTGCAAAGCTGTCATCAAGGCAAAGGGTGGCTATTTGAAGAATCTCAAATCTCAAATATATTTTGATTTAACACTTTTGGTTACTACATGATTCCCTATGTGTTATTTCATAGTTTTGATGTCTTCACTATTATTCTACAATGTAGAAAATAGTAAAAATAAAGAAAAACCGTTGAATGAGTAGGTGTTCTAAAACTTTTGACCGGTAGTGTAGTATCCCTCCTAAAGCAAAGTGTGTGTGTTATGGTGTGATGCATTGTTTCCAACTTCAAAATGAGTTAGTTCTGACTCCAAGTGATTGAAAAGAAAATACTAGTCTCTGGTGATAAAGATTTGTGGTTCTTTCTATTCCAGAGCTAATGGCTGTTCGTCAGAAGACTCTGACCTTGGAGAAGGATTACATCAAAGCACAGAAGGTATTGCAAGCTAATCTACATTTGATTAAACAAACTGATAATAGGGTTGTGGATTTCAATGCACTGAAACTAAAGGCATCATCATGTTTGAGAAATAATAAAACGTAACTTTGTTTGGGATTTGACTTTGTTTCTAATTATGCAGGCTTTGAATAAGAGCAAGAAAGCTCAGGTGAGTTCCTTGTCATATTTCTGCTAATCTTCTCAAACTCTTTCAAAGCAGTCTATAAAATGATCTTGAAAAGATACAGTATGAACATTATTTTGTCATACATGTTATATACACTACCAGTCAAAAGTTTGGACACAACTACTCATTCAAGAGTTTTTCTTTATTGATACAATTTTCTACATTGTAGAATAATAGTGAAGACATCAAAAATATGAAATAACACATATGGAATCATGTAGTAACCAAAAAAGTGTTAAATCTATCAAAATATGTTATATTTGAGATTCTTCAAATAGCCACCCTTTGCCTTGATGACAGCTCTGCACACTCTTGGCATTCTCTCAACCAACTTCATGAGGTAGTCACCTGGAATGCATTTCAATTAACAGGTGTGCCTTCTTAAAAGTGAAAAAGTTAATTTGTGGAATTTCTTTCCTCCTTAATGCGTTTGAGCCAATCAGTTGTGTTGTGACAAGGTGGTGGGGGTTATACAGAAGATAGCCCTATTTGGTAAAAGACCAAGAACAGCTCAAATAAGCAAAGAGAAATGACAGTCCATCATTACTTTAAGACATGAAGGTCAGTCAATCCGGAAAATGTCAAGTGCAGTCGCAAAACCATCAAGCGCTATGATGAAACTGGCTCTCATGAGGACCGCCACAGGAATGGAAGACCCAGAGTTACCTCTGCTGCAGAGGATAAGTTCATTAGAGTTACCAGCCTCAGAAATTGCAGCCCAAATAAATGCTTCACAGAGTTCAAGTAACAGACACATCTCAACATCAACTGTTCAGAGGAGACTGTGTGAATCAGGCCTTCATGGTCGAATTGCTGCAAAGAAACCACTACACCAATAAGAAGAAGAGAATTGCTTGGGCCTAGAAACACGAGCAATGGACATTAGACCGGTGGAAATGTGTAATTTGGTCTAGAATCCAAATTTGAGATTTTTGGTTCCCACCGCGTGTCTTTGTGACGCGGAGTGGGTGAACGGATGATCTCCGCATGTGTTTTTCCCACCGTAAAGCATGGAGGAGGAGGTGTTATGGTGTGGGGGTGCTTTGCTGGTGACACTGTCTGTGATTTATTTAGAATTCAAGGCATACTTAACCAGCATGGCTACCACAGCATTCTGCAGCGATACGCCATCCCATCTGGTTTGGGCTTAGTGGGACTATCATTTGTTTTTCAACAGGACAATGACCCAACACACCTCTAGGCTGTGTAAGGGCTATTTTACCAAGAAGGAGAGTGATGGAGTGCTGCATCAGATGACCTGGCCTCCACAATCCCCCGACCTCAACCCAATTGAGATGGTTTAGGATGAGTCGGACCGCAGAGTGAAGGAAAAGCAGCCAACAAGTGCTCAGCATATGTGGGAACTCCTTCAAGACTATTGGAAAAGCATTCCAGGTGAAGCTGATTGAGAGAATGCCAAGAGTGTGCAAAGCTATCATCAAGGCAAAGGGTGGCTATTTGAAGAATCTCAAATATAAAACATTTGTATTTGTTTAACACTGTTTTGGTTACTACATGATTCCATATGTGTTATTTCATAGTTTTGATGTCTTTACTATTATTCTACAACGTAAAAAACTGTAAAAATAAACAAACACCCTTGAATGAGTAGGTGTGTCCAAACTTTTGACTGGTACTGTATGTACAGTAGAAGTTGGAAGTTTACATACACTTAGGTTGGAGTCATTAAAACTCGTTTTTCAACCACGCCACAAATTTCTTGTTAACAAACTATAGTCTTGGCAAGTCGGTTAGGACATCTACTTTGTGCATGACACAAGTAATTTTCCCAACAATTGTTTACAGACAGATTATTTCACTTATAATTCACTGTATCACAATTCCAGTGGGTCAGAAGTTTACATACACTAAGTTGACTGCCTTTAAACAGCTTGGAAAATTCCAGAAAATGATGTCATGGCTTTAGAAGCTTCTGATAGGCTAATTGACATCATTTGAGTCAATTGGAGTTGTACCTAGATGTATTTCAAGGCCTACCTTCAAACTCAGTGCCTCTTTGTTGACATCATGGGATAATAAAAAAAAATCAGCCAAGACTTCAGAAAAATAATTTGAGACCTCCAGAAGTCTAGTTCATCCTACGCCTGAAGGTTCCACGTTCATCTGTACAAACAATAGTACGCAAGTATAAACACCATGGGACCACGCAGCCGTCATACCGCTCAGGAAGGAGACGCGTTCTGTCTCCTAGAGATGAACGTACTTTGGTGCGAGAAGTGCAAATCAATCCCAGAACAACAGCAAAGGACCTTGTGAAGATGCTGGAGGAAACTATATCCACAGTAAAACGAGTCCTATATTGATATAACCTGAAAGGCCGCTCAGCAAGGAAGAAGCCACTGCTCCAAAACCGCCATAAAAAAGCCAGACTACGGTTTGCAACTGCACATGGGGACTAAGATTGTACTTTTTGGAGAAATGTCCTCTGGTCTGATGAAACAAAAATAGAACTGGCCATAATGACCATCGTTATGTTTGGAGGAAAAAGGGGGATGCTTGCAAGCCGAAGAACACCATCCCAACCGTGAAGCACGGGGGTGGCAGCATCATGCTGTGGGGGTGCTTTGCTGCAGGAGGGACTGGTGCACTTCACAAAATAGATGGCATCATGAGGACGGAAAATTATGTGGATATATTGAAGCAGCATCTCAAGAACATCTCAAGACATCAATCAGGAAGTTAAAGCTTGGTCGCAAATGGGTCTTCCAAATGGACAATGACCCCAAGCATACTTCCAAAGTTGTGGCAAAATGGCTTAAGGACAACAAAGTCAAGATATTGGAGTGGCAATCACAAAGCCCTGACCTCAATCCTATAGAAAAGTTTGTGGGCAGAACTGAAAAAGCGTGTTCGAGCAAGGAGGCCTACAAACCTGACTCAGTTACACCAGCTCTGTCAGGAGGAATGGGCCAACATTCACCCAACTTATTGTGGGAAGCTTGTGGAATGCTACCCGAAACATTTGACCCAAGTTAAACAATTTAAAGGCAATGCTACCAAATACTAATTGAGTGTATGTAAACTTCTGACCCACTGGGAATTTGATGAAAATAAATAAAAGCTGAAATAATTCATTCTCTACTATTATTCTGACATTTCAGATTCTTAAAATAAAGTGGTGATCCTAACTGACCTAAGACAGGGAATTTTTACTAGGATTAAATGTCAGGAATTGTGAAAAACTGAGTTGGAAATGTATTTGTTTAAGGTGTATGTAAACTTCCGACTTCAACTGTATATGTCATAATGGATTGAGGAACTTCCTCAATGAAGACAAGGTGATTTTATGGCCAAGCATAGGTAAAGAAAGGAGGAACACTGCTGTAAATTCATTTTATACATTTACTCATTAGGATCACTAATTTTATATTGTCCTGATTTATGAATTAATGCAGTGAACTGCGCCATCTGCTGTTTCAATATGCATATTCCATCTTTCCCTAGAGTATTTTAGATCATTTGACAAAACTTGATTTGTTGAAACAGACGTTTGAGATGGAAGTATAGCGAAGTCCTCTCAAATTTTTAGTTTTTAATTAATTTCACCATCCTGTCTCACCAGCAAACAATATTTTTCATGTTTTTTTTGTGAGTATATTCAAACTAGAGTCCTTAGCCTGTGTTTTTCTCATTGGTTTGTTATTCAGTGGATATTCTCAAATATTGTATAACCTTTTTATTGTGCTAGTTAGAAATGCGTTCAGTTCAACAGATCAAATATATCAGGTAGGGTTTTTCTATTAAAGTGCCATAAACCCCAAGGTGAGGAGAGTGTGTAATTTCTGTTCACATGGGTTGATTTACTGTCTGTCTGGTGTGTGTGCTCAGGAGGTGGATGCCTTACTCAGCGAGAATGAGATGCTGCAAGGGAAACTGCACAGCCAGGAGGATGACTTCAGACTGCAAAACAGCACCCTGATGCAGGAGCTGTCCAAGGTACTATATCTCCTCTGCTCCCACACATGCCACTGGTGAGGGGTTGTGGTTATGAGTAGTTGCGCCTCGTTACAGCAGAGGGGAATGTTCTTGTAAATGAAGATGTGATATATGTCTAGCTTATGGAACATAAAAGCCCCACCTTCCTGATCCCGTTTCATGATTAAATTACAGAAATATTTATTTATTGCATTCCCTTGTTTTGTGTTTTTAGTTATGTACTCAGATAGAGGAGTTAGAACAGGAAAACAAACACCTAAAGGATGGAAAAGTGTTTCAGGCTGAATCCTCCAGTCCCACCTCCAGCTCTGTGGATGGAGAGCTACTGCGTCTCCAGGCAGAAAACGCTGCCCTTCAGAAAAAGATGACGGGTATGTTTATGTTGGTTATCATTGTAGAAATTCCACTTTTTCAAATACAGTTCTTTGATAAGATGTATCTAAGTAATGGCAACACATCATCAGTTCCGGCTTCTATTTCCATCCCTGTGTTCTTCCCTCAGCCCTTCAGGAGCGTTCTGAGAGTGCGATAAAGAGCCAGAGGGGAGTGGAGGTCAGTGACACCAACGCCTCAGAGATGGATGGGCCGGCTGACGCTAATGGTGTCCAGTTGCACTCTGACGTCAGTGAGAACATGGAGGATGCTGCCTCTGGAACCAATGACAGACTGGAACAGGTGACAAAAAAAACCCACTAGCACTGACAACAACAGAATAACACTAGCACTTTTCTTTTGCTACTAGCACTGACTTTGCTGATAACTACTTTGAGGACAAATGTACTTACTATGACTGTGATATGTGGTTGTTTCACCTAGCTATCTTAAGATGAATGCACTAACTACGTCGCTCTGGATAAGAGCGTCTGCTAAATTACTAAAATGTGAATGTCAAATGTGACACCATGAACAAGTACTTTCTATGGAACTGCAATTTGACAATATCCTAAAGTTCAAGTTTTATTGTCACATGCACAAGTACAGTGAAATGCTTAACTTGCAAGCTCTACCCAACAGTGCAGTAATCAATATCAAAAGACGAACTAATGATAATAAAAAATGATTTATATAAATGTCTCAAGTTTTGAGGGAGTGTGCAATTGCCTTGCTGACTGCAGACAAATCCACCAGAGCTGTTGCCAGAGAATTGAATGTTAATTTCTCTACCATAAGCAGCCTCAACGTCATTTTTGAGAATTTGGCATTAAGTCCAACTGGCCTCACAACCGCAGACCACGTGTATGGCATTGTGTGGGTGAGCGGTTTGCTGATGTGAACAGAGTGCCCCATGGTGGCGGTGTGGTTATGGTATGGGTAGGCATAAGCTACAGACAACTAACACAATTGCATTTTATCGATGACCATTTGAATGCACAAAGATACCGTGACATTTGCTAATCAAATGGCTACCCGGACTATTTGCATTGTCCCCCCCAGTCACTTTAACTATACCTACATGTATCAATTACCTTGACTAACCGGTGCCCCCGCACATTGACTCTGTACTGGTACCCCCTGTATATAGCCTCGCTACTGTTATTTTTACTGTTATTTTACTGCTTTTATTTTTTACTTAGGTATTGTTTACTTAACACTTATTTTTCTTAACTGCATTGTTGGTTAAGGGCTTGTAAGTAACCATTTCACTGTAAGGTCTACACCTGTTGTATTTGGCGTATGTGACAAATAGGATTTGATTTGAAGATCCTGAGGCCCATTGTGAGCCCCATTTATTTTGTTTTTACGGCATCTGTGACCAACAGATGCATATCTGTATTCCTAGTCGTGAAATCCATAGATTAGGGCCTAATTAATTAATTGAAATTGACTGATTTTCTCATATGAACTGTAACTCAGTAAAATCAATGAAGTTGTTTATATTTTTGTTCAGTATATAATGCATTCGGAAAGTATTCAGACCCCTTGACTTTTTCCACATTGTTACATTACAGCCTTATTCTAAAATTGATTAAATCGTTTTTTCCCTCTTCAGTCTACACACAATACCCCATAATGACAAAGCAAAAACGGGTTTATTTAATTTTTTGCACATTTATAAAAAGAACACAACGGAAATATCATATTTACATAAGTATTCAGACCCTTTACTCAGTACTTTGTTGAAGCACCTTTGGCAGCGATTACAGCCTTGAGTCTTCTTGGGTATGACACTACAAGCTTGGCACACTTGTATTTGGGGAGTTTCTCACCTTCTTCTCTACAGATCTTCTCAAGCTCTGTCAGGTTGGATGGGGAGTGTTGTTGCACAGCTATTTTCAGGTCTCTCCAGAGATGTTCGATCGGGTTCAAATCCGGGCTCTGGACATTCAGAGACTTGTCCCGATGCAACTCCTGCATTGTCTTGGCTGTGTGCTTAGGGTCGTTGTCCTGTTGGAAGGTGAACCTCCGCCCCAGTCTGAGGTCCTGAGTGCTCTGGAGCAGGTTTTCATCAAGGATCTCTCTGTACTTTGCTCCGTTCATCTTTTCTCGATCCTGACTAGTCTCCCGGTCCCTGCCGCTGAAAAACATCCCCACAACATGATGTTGCCACCACCATGCTTCACTGTAGGGATGGGGAGGTTTCTTCCAGATGTGACACATG
This sequence comes from Coregonus lavaretus, assembly GCF_964263955.1. Classification (NCBI taxonomy): domain Eukaryota; kingdom Metazoa; phylum Chordata; class Actinopteri; order Salmoniformes; family Salmonidae; genus Coregonus; species Coregonus lavaretus. Next base: position 22,135,747 of record NC_140007.1, on the reverse strand, counting down.
GCATTCAGGCCAAAGAGTTCAATCTTGGTTCCATCAGACCAGAGAATCTTGTTTCTCATGGTCTGAGAATCCTTTAGGTGCCTTTTGTCAAACTCCAAACGGGCTGTCATGTGCCTTTTTACTGAAGAGTGGCTTCCGTCTGGCCACTCTACCATAAAGGCCTGATTGGTGGAGTGCTGCATAGATGGTTGTCCTTCTGGAAGGTTCTCCCATATCTACAGAGGAACTCTGGAGCTCTGTCAGAGTGACCATCGTGTTCTTGGTCACCTCACTGACCAATGCCCTTCTCCCCCGAGTGCTCAGTTTGCCGGGCGGCCAGCTCTAGGAAGAGTCTTGGTGGTTCCAAGCTTCTTCTATGCCAAGAAGAGGGTAACAGAAGGTATATAAGGTAGAGTGTTTCCTTTGTTCAAGTTAGTTCGTAACACCAAGGGCAAAGCTCTGGTCATTGTTGTAACGAACCCGGTACCGATCATTAAACATTTGCATTAACTTTCTACAAAGTGTCTAACTATATTATTGCATCCTTGATTACTTGAACACCCGAGAAACTCATCATAATACTTATGTAAATAAGGTATTTCTGTTTTTTTGTTTTTAATAAATTTGCAAGAATGTCTAAACCTGTTCACTTTGTCATTATGGGGTATTGTGTGTAGCGTGATGAGGAAAAACTGTAATCCATTTTAGAGTAAAGGCTGTAACGTAACAAAATGTGGAAAAAGTAAAGGGGTCTGAATACTTTCCAAATGCACTGTACATGGAAACAGGAGTAATGGTTACCAGTAGAAGGATAAATGCTAATGTTAATGGCAATCAATGATCAATGAACGTCAGCATAGTGGTAATAATAACTCTAAATACATCTTAGATGCACTTTCACTGTTTCAGTCATACATTAATTTATACTTATGTTGCTGCTGTTCATTATTGAGCTGGATGCTCTGTTCAACATACAAAAGGCTCTGTTTATTCTGCCCATTATGATGTACCTGTATGTTTCTACTTCATATTAAACGGTTACAGTATGGTACACCAACTGGGATATTACAACAGACATGAATCAGCCCCTATTTAGATTTTGAATTACGCATGGGGTATGGCGTTGTGTTGAGTTGTCCTTAAATTCATATTTATTTTTTTTCCCAGGCAGAGGCAAAGTGTGCCAAACTGGAACAGCGAGTGAATGAGCTTATCGGTGAGTTGAGTCTTTATTATGGAGAATATATCTTCAGAAATAGTCGGGAAAGCTCAGTACAACAGTCATTAATCTCAGTGTAAACTTTCCCACTTGGTTGTGCTACTTTACAAGAGTGATTTGACTTAATTGAAGTCTTTGTTAACAATGTTGATTTCCAGCACCCAATGTTGCTTAAATAATTGAACTGCTGGTATCCTTCCATTCTGATAGGACATAGTCCAGTTCACAGTTCCTCAATGCAGGCTCTGTGTGGCATGGGTCCAGCAGGTGTCTAGTTTTTCTTAACAGAATGTCAGACTAGTCCGGTCAGGAGCATGTGACTGAAGCCGGTGAGTGGGGTACTGTAATTGTAGATGCTAAGTGGGATCCTTGGGACGACCCTAGCTTAAACCCTAAACCTAACCTTAACCCCTACCATAACCCTTACCTAACCCTTACCATAACCGTTAATTTCAACTTCAATCGGGTGGCGTCAGAGTTTGATGTCCCAAAGATCCCTCTTAGCATTTACCGTACTGTAATTAAGACTAAGATGGTCTACCTGCATGCCCTGCAGGACCTGCAGTGAGGAGCACTGGTCTAGTTATGAAACAGGATGCTCTTAGGTGGTCAGCACTGTGTCCAAATCCAATAACGCAATGCTTTGGGCCAGAGGTGGAACTGCAGCTGCACACTGAGGTGGAGGAGAAGCGCCTACTGAAGGAGCAGCTCCAAGCACTAGAGGTAACGACCCATCTCACAACCTTAGGCTAGATGCCAACATCCCAGGGTGAGAGAAATGGCCAATCTTAGATTTATTTATTTTCTAAGTGGTAATTGCACTCTAGGTTAAGAAGAGTTAATACGTTCTATTTAGTTCTCATGTTACCTGCCCCAGTGCCTCAAAGTGAAGCAATAAGCTACCTCCATTTACTATGCTAATTGAGGGCATATAGGTATGTATAAATATGATGAGCTGTGGACAGACTTTCTCTAAGGCACATTAAAGGACAACAGTTGGTTGGCTATTTCGAAGTCTTCATTTAAGTACTTAGATCTTTCTCTTCTCTCCTCCAGTCATCCAAACAGACAGACATCAATAAACTCCAAGAAGAGATAGCGAAGGTAACTATAAGATCAGATGTGTTCATCATTGTATAGATTAGGCTGTAGTGTATGTTAGCATCTAGGCCCCAACATGTAATCTAACACTGATTTTGTCGATATGTGCCATAGCTCTCTGAAAAATTGAAGAAAAAGCAAGACAGGTAAGATTCTATTTAGCTTGCTAATGTTGTTATGAATGCATTTCTTTGGTTCTACATAAAGTAAACCTTAAAGCCAGACTCAGTAAGTTTCAGTAATGTCGTTTATGAATTCTCAAACTGTCGGGCAAGATGTCATAATGTGCTCTACCTGAGAGTTCCCAAGCGGCCACTGGGCCAGCCACCCTTTGATCAGACAGCTGCTAGTATTCTCATTTGCTTGTAGCCTATATAACAAGCTGGGCTACTGTATTAAAATTACAATTTATAAGTCGAGTCAACTATGAACGTTACAGCAGTAAAATTGTATTCTAATGTACTTGGACAACAATAATAGGCTACTGCGGTGCAATGTTAGCACCGTTTTCTGCTTGATCCCTTGCAGTGCAAACGATCATATATGGTTGAATTATAAATTAAATAAACCATTAAAAGTTTGCAGTAGTAAACTCAACACCCAAGAGGAAAACAATTAGCCAGCTAGCAACTCCAGTAAAGGAAGCAAGAAAGTGCAGGAATGTTTTTGGCTGTATAATCACCCACCGGTATGCTAGCAATGCATGTGTGGCTCTATCCGCTCTATCACAATGCATGTGTAGCTTCCTAACTGGTGTAACTTACCAGTAGATGGGTATAGCTGGCTTTCGTGATTCTTATTTGCACTATTTCCGAGCTGGTCATGGGTGCACCTCAGCCACGCTCAAGGTCCTAAACGATATTATAAACGCGATCGATAATTCAGTACTGCGCAGCCGTCTTCATCGACCTGGCCAAGGCTTTCGACTCTGTCAACCACCGCATTCTTATTGGCAGACTAAATAGCCTTGGTTTCTCTAATGACTGCCTCGCCTGGTTCATCAACTACTTCTCAGATAGAGTTCAATGTGTCAAATCGGAGGGCCTGTTGTCTGGACCTCTGGCCGTCTCTATGGGCGTGCCACAGGGTTAAATTCTCGGGCTGACTCTATTCTCTGTGTATATCAATGATGTCGCTCTTGCTGCTGGTGACGCTCGGATCCACCTCTATGCGGACGACACCATTTTGTATACATCTGGCCCTTCATTGGACACTGTGTTAACAAACCTCCAAATGAGCTTCAATGCCATACAACACTCCTTCCGTAGCCTCCAACTGCTCTTAAACACTAGTAAAACTAAATGCATGCACTTCAACCGAACGCTGCTTGCACCCGCCCACCCGACTAGAATCACTACTCTCGGCGGGTCTGACCTAGAGTATGTGGACAACTACAAATACCTAAGTGTCTGGTTAGACTGTAAACTCTCCTTTCAGACTCACATTAAGCATCTCCAATCAAAAGTTAGAGCTAGAATCGGCTTCCTATTTCGCAACAAAGCCTCCTTCACTCATGCTGCCAAACATGCCCTCGTAAAACTGACTATCCTACCGATCCTTGACTTCGGCGATGTCATTTACAAAATAGCCTCCAACACTCTACTCAGCAAATTGGATGTAGTCTATCACAGTGCCATCCATTTTGTCACCAAAGCCCCATATACTACCCACCATTGTGACCTGTACGCTCTTGTTGGCTGGCCCTCGCTACATATTCGTCGCCAAACCCACTGGCTCCAGGTCATCTATAAATCACTGCTAGGCAAATACCCGCCTTATCTTAGCTCACTGGTCACCATAGCAACACCCACCCGTAGTCTGCGCTCCAGCAGGTATATCTCACTGGTCATCCCCAAAGCCAACACCTCCTTTGGCCGCCATTCCTTCCAGTTCTCTGCTGCCAATGACTGGAACGAACTGCAAAAATCTCTGAAGCTGGAGACTCTTATCTCCCTCACTAACTTTAAGCGTCAGTTGTCAGAGCAGCTTACCGATCACTGCACCTGTACACAGCCTTTCTGAAATTAGCCCACCCAACTACCTCATCCCCATATTGTTATTTATTTTGCTAATTTGCACCCCAGTATCTCTATTTGCACATCATCTTTTGCACATCTATCATTCCAGTATTATATGAAATTTTAACTATTTTGCACTATGGCCTATTTATTGCCTTACCTCCATAACTTACTACATTTGCACACACTGTATATATATTTTCTGTTGTATTTTTGACTTTGTTTTGTTTACCCCATATGTAACTCTGTTGTTTTTATCACACTGCTTTGCTTTATCTTGGCCAGGTCGCAGTTGTAAATGAGAACTTGTTCTCAACTGGCTTACTTGGTTAAATAAAGGTTAAATAAAAAATAAAATAAAAAAAACTGTCCAGTTTCCAGCATGTTGGCACTAGTTGTACAGAGGAGTCTAAAACATGGTCCAACTAGCAAGTATTACACTAGGAAAATACTCCCTTGCTGAATCAAAATCGCCCACAATTACCGTTTCATTCAGAAGCTCAACCAACATCAAAGCAACTTTGTAACAGACATCAGCTGTCGCACAGACCGGCAGAAGGACTGACAGCTAGGAGCCAATATGAACCCCCCCCCCCCCCCAATTGGACCATTGGAAGACAATTCCATGGTATATTGATTGTATTTCCTTGCTAAAGTGTGGAAGAACGTATTTGAGTTATGTTGGCTCAGCTGTGATGAACTACATGAGAGTAGGACAGTCATGATTATCCCGTCCCGTTATAGTGATATTTCTCTGGCAATATTGGGCAGCCAGCTCAGGCTCAGTACTGCATTGTGACACTAGGCTCTGCCCCCATGGACAGCAGGCAAGAGTAATGAGACTGAACCTGTCATCTGCTGTGTCTGCAAAGACGCCTGCCCAAAGCTCCCCTTATGTGCTCATATCACACCGGCAGAGCCCTGGTCTCCTGCTCAGGAAGTCTGTCTGTTATACCTCCTCTACTAGGTGATTTCAGGGTTGAATAGTTTTCTTACTGCCTCTTTGCGATTTGTTTTATAGCTTTCTGCATTTGCAAGGTGAAAAAGAAGACCTTTACAATGACAGCAGGTAAGGGTATAAAGATTCAACTTATATTTCACTTTCACCAAGTTTCTGAAGGTGGTGGTACTTTTTTATGACTTAGAGAAAAGTAACAGAAAAACTGCCAGATGCCATTGGAGTAGAACACGACAAGTAGATTCATATACATTTTTCTGCACCAGGACCAAAATCGACGAGATTCAACAGAGGAAGGAGGAGGAGTTGAAGTCAATGAACATTCGCATTCAGAAGTTACAGGGAGATCTACTGTCAGCCAGCCAGGTCAGACATCCTGACGTTGCCTGTCCTGTTATGAGATAATACAAATAGAGGATTTGGTTTTGTACCTGGAGTACTCATATTGTTGTATTATGAGAATACATAGGCCTTCTTAACCTCACAACCTGATTTGTACCTGGGTTGCAGTAGGTATGCCATGGACCCAAAGCCTAAAATGATTGACAGAATCTAGTGGGAAGCTGAAGCTGACTCTTGCTGTTTTTTTCTAGAGTGTTGGTGAGATGAAGGAACAGCTCCAGAGCCGGGAGAAGGAGCATGAGTTAGTTCTACACACACTCAAAGATCAGGTAAACTCAAGCCTATAAACTATAATTTGCTATGCATAGTTTGTATATAGGTAATTTATGGAAGTAGAGTGATACTGTATATGGGGTGCCTTCGGAAAGTATTCAGACCCCTTTACTTTTTCCACATTTTGTTACGTTACAGCCTTATTCTAAAATGGATTAAATAAATAAAAATCCTACACACAATACCCTATAATGACAAAGTGAAAACAGGTTTTTAGAAATGTTTGCTAATATATTGAAAATAAAAAAACAAATCTTATTTACATTAGTATTCAGACCCTTTGCTATGAGACTCGAAATTGAGCTCAGGTGCATCCTGTTTGCATTGATCATCCTTGAGATGTTTCTACAACTTGATTGGAGTCCACCTGTGGTAAATTAAATTGATTGGACATGATTTGGAAAGGCACACACCTGTCTATATAAGGTCCCACAGTTGACAGTGCATGTCAGAGCAAAAGCCAAGCCATGAGGTTGAAGGAATTGTCCGTAGAGCTCTGAGACAGGATTGTGTCAAGGCACAGATCTGGGGAAGGGTACCAAAACATTTCTGCAGCATTGAAGGTTCCCAAGAAAACACTGGTCTCCATCAGTCTTAAATGGAAGAAGTTTGGAACCACCAAGACTCTTCCTAGAGCTGGCCGCCCAGCCAAACTGAGCAATCGGGGGAGAAGGGCCTTGGTCAGGGAGGTGACCAAGAACCCGATGATCACTCTGACAGAGCTCCAGAGTTCCTCTGTGTAGATGGGAGAACCTTACAGAAGGACAACCGTCTCTGCAGCACTCCACCAATCAGGCCTTTATGGTAGTGGCCAGATGGAAGCCACTCCTCATTAAAAGGCACATGACAGCCCGCTCAGAGTTTGCCAAAAGGCACCTAAAGACTCTCAGACCATGAGAAACAAGAGTCTCTGGTGTGATTGAACTCTTTGGCCTGAATGCCATGTGTCACGTCTGGAGGAAACCTGGCACCATCCCTACGGTGAAGCACGGTGGTGGCAGCATCATGCTGTGGGGATGTTTTTCAGCAGCAGGGACTGGGAGAGTAGTCAGGATCGAGACACAGATGAACGGAGCAAAGTACAGAGATCCTTGATGAAAGCCTGCTCCAGAGCGCTCAGGGCCTCAGACTGGGGCAAAGGTTCACCTTCCAACAGGACAACGACCCTAAGCACACAGCCAAGACAATGAAGATCTGCAGAGAAGAATGGGACAAACTCCCCAAATACAGGTGTGCCAAGCTTGTAGCGACATACCCAAGAAAACTCGATGCTGTAATCGCTGCCAAAGGTGCTTCAACAAAGTACTGAGTAAAGGGTCTGAATACTTATGTAAATGTAATAATTTCGTTTTTATTTAATACATTTGCAAACATTTCTAAAAACCTGTTTTTGCTTTGTCATTATGGGGTATTGTGTATAGATTTGATGAGGGGGAAAAACTAATGTAATCCATTTTAGGATAAGGCTGTAACGTAACAAAATGTGGAAAAAGTGAAGGGGTCTGAATACTTTCCGAAGGCACTGTAGGTAGTCCAAGTATAGTGTAGAGTTTTTTTCATTTGTATACACTGTGTACATGCACAGTTTCTGTAATATGGAAATATTTGTTTCAAAACAATCAAGGTACTGTCATCTGACATGCAAAACCTATTCAAATTTGCTTTAGACTTCAGGTACAGAGCAACATTTCAAGTGGAAGTAAAGAACTTTCTTGAACTATTTGCTTTCTTCCCTTCCTGTTGAAGTTCAAAAACGTTCAAATTATCTTAGAGTGAAGACATTTAATTGATGGTTAATGAAAAGGCAAAGTGAGGATAACCCTAAATAATTAGAGATTAGTCTGTGTCTGAAGAGGTTGTCTGGAGAGAGTGGTGCACTTCATTAGGGACCAGTCTGTTTTCCACTTAATAAGGCCTCCTAGCACGACTGGCACTTACGTCTTCTGTGATGTCGCAAGTCTTAATTAACTTGAACTCCGCTTTGGGTAGACGACAACAAGATAAGGCATTCAAGCCTGCTGTTACCTTGTCTTCTATTTCTCTTTTCAATATGGAAGTACATTTTCTTTTTTGGGCAAGTCATGCAGACGTTCCTTTTCTGATCTGGCTTCTGTCACCGTTCTTTGTTGTTTCTTTTACATTGCCTAATTTATACTTATTTTTCAAATTTCTTTGCCATCAGTTTTTCTTGTCTCACTGATCCTATTCTGGTAATTTAACCCCGTCCTTTCTTCCTTCATTCTTCTTCTTTTATTGATGATCCATCCTCCCTACAAATCCAATCCCCGTTTTTCTCCTTTCTTTTTCTATCCCTATTCTTGAGCTGCCAATCGCCACCTTTTGTATTCTTCTCTTCACCTTGCACATGGTCTTTTTCCTCCCTCTCCCCTCCTTCCCTCCATGGCTGTCCTGGGTGGTGCCCCCTGTGTTACCCCGTGTGGCGCTGTGATACAGGTAGCTTGTCAGAGTGCAGTGAGTCAGGAGCAGGTGGAGAGTATCCTGACTGAGAACGATGCTCTCAGGACTAACCTAGCGGCTCTAGAACAGGTACAGCTCATCTTACTGCCCTGCCGCTTCCCCACGGAACCTCATCAATATTCATTTTGCTGCTGTCACCACTCACCAGCCATTAACCATGATGCATCACCAATATGACAAGTCATGCTAATGTGAATAAAGTCAGGGAGGTACAGAGATTTTTCACATAGTGACGAATGGTGTTCAGACACATGAATTGCTAGTATTTACAATAATACTGTTTGCCCTACAAAGGTTAATCGTAAATCGTCATTGTATGTCCAACTTCTGCTCACCTGCTTTTCTTGGCTCACTTTTTCCACGTCTACCTTACTGACCCATTTGATCCACTATCATGTTTCATTAAACAAAGTCCATCAATACCTGTATACAAAGTCTTCAGATGTTGGTCCATTGTGATGGTGAGTGTGTCCTGACTAGTGGGTGTTGTGTGTCCATTAGATTCAGACAGTGAAGACTCAGGAGATGAACCTTTTGCGTGACCAAAACACGGCTCTGAATGTGGAGCTGCAGCAGAGACGGACGGAGCAGGAGAGCTTTCTGGCACAGAGAGATGACCTTAACTCTCAGCTACAGGTCTGTGTGGCCCTCACATTGTCCAAGTACATGCATACTTAGAGAACCTATATATCTCAAACAAATGTGGAGCACTGTCTATCACAAATAATGTAGGACTAGGTCATCTTAATTGGTAGGTCAGAAACCTTACTTTTATGGTTATTACTATGATATAGTGCTTATATTGTAGGTCGGGGAGGAAAAAGCTGGCGTTGCAAAAAATTTTATACTCTTCTCTTTCTCCTGTGCGCCTCTCTGACGGATGTATCTGTAGGAGTCGAACCGTGCCAACAGCAGACTGTTGGAGCAGCTGACTGAAGTCGGCCAGGAGAAAGACGGGCTACAGCAAGAGCTGGAGGAGGCTAAAAAGGTTTCTGTGACACACACACAGAGAGAGAGTGAACAGAGACACACGCAGGAGGCTTGTTCCTTCATCCCACTCTCAGAGCGCTGGTTATTAGAGCACAGTGACTATTGTTCTGTAATACACATGGCACTCTAATTATTGGCATTCTCCCAGGGAAGGTGGGAGTGCTGAGTTTACCTCCCTCAAGCTACACTCCTTCTGCCCACAGGATCACAGACCATAAATAGACATCACAGCTTCAATTAGCTTATGTGTTGTCTTAGACTTAGCATATCACAGAGTCCAATTTATATTATGATTAAATTATTTGTCTTACGGTTTGTCTTACGGTTTGTTTAAGTGAGATGTGAATGTTATTGGTCGTGTATCATCACAGTAAATGTCAGAGATACAGTGGGGGAAAAAAGTATTTAGTCAGCCGCCAATTGTGCAAGTTCTCCCACTTAAAAAGATGAGAGAGGCCTGTAATTTTCATCATAGGTACACGTCAACTATGACAGACAAAAGGAGAAAATAAATCCAGAAAACCACATTGTAGGATGTTTTATGAATTTATTTGCAAATTATGGTGGAAAATAAGTATTTGGTCACCTATAAACAAGCAAGATTTCTGGCTCTCACAGACCTGTAACTTCTTCTTTAAGAGGCTCCTCTGTCCTCCACTCGTTACCTGTATTAATGGCACCTGTTTGAACTTGTTATCAGTATAAAAGACACCTGTCCACAACCTCAAACAGTCACACTCCAAACTCCACTATGGCCAAGACCAAAGAGCTGTCAAAGGACACCAGAAACAAAATTGTAGACCTGCACCAGGCTGGGAAGACTGAATCTGCAATAGGTAAGCAGCTTGGTTTGAAGAAATCAACTGTGGGAGCAATTATTAGGAAATGGAAGACATACATGACCACTGATAATCTCCCTCGATCTGGGGCTCCACGCAAGATCTCACCCCGTGGGGTCAAAATGATCACAAGAACAGTGAGCAAAAATCCCAGAACCACACGGGGGGACCTAGTGAATGACCTGCAGAGAGCTGGGACCAAAGTAACAAAGCCTACCATCAGTAACACACTACGCCGCCAGGGACTCAAATCCTGCAGTGCCAGACGTGTCCCCCTGCTTAAGCCAGTACATGTCCAGGCCCGTCTGAAGTTTGCTAGAGTGCATTTGGATGATCCAGAAGAGGATTGGGAGAATGTCATATGGTCAGATGAAACCAAAATAGAACTTTTTGGTAAAAACTCAACTCGTTGTGTTTGGAGGACAAAGAATGCTGAGTTGCATCCAAAGAACACCATACCTACTGTGAAGCATGGGGGTGGAAACATCATGCTTTGGGGCTGTTTTTCTGCAAAGGGACCAGGACGACTGATCCGTGTAAAGGAAAGAATGAATGGGACCATGTATCGTGAGATTTTGAGTGAAAACCTCCTTCCATCAGCAAGGGCATTGAAGATGAAACGTGGCTGGGTCTTTCAGCATGACAATGATCCCAAACACACCGCCCGGGCAACGAAGGAGTGGCTTCGTAAGAAGCATTTCAAGGTCCTGGAGTGGCCTAGCCAGTCTCCAGATCTCAACCCCATAGAAAATCTTTGGAGGGAGTTGAAAGTCCGTGTTGCCCAGCGACAGCCCCAAAACATCACTGCTCTAGAGGAGATCTGCATGGAGGAATGGGCCAAAATACCAGCAACAGTGTGTGAAAACCTTGTGAAGACTTACAGAAAACGTTTGACCTGTGTCATTGCCAACAAGGGGTATATAACAAAGTATTGAGAAACTTTTGTTATTGACCAAATACTTATTTTCCACCATAATTTGCAAATAAATTCATAAAAAATCCTACAATGTGATGTTCTGGCATTTTTTTCTCTCATTTTGTCTGTCACAGTTGACGTGTACCTATGATGAAAATTACAGGCCTCTCATCTTTTTAAGTGGGAGAACTTGCACAATTGGTGGCTGACTAAATACTTTTTTCCCCCACTGTATGTAGTAACATCCAGAGATATCATCTCCCATTGTGTCCCTCCCCCTGCAGACAGCAGACAAGCGGAAGGCCATACTGGACGAGCTGGCCATCGAGATAATCACAGAGAAGTCGCGGCACAAGGAAGAGCTGAGCGATATGCGTCTGCAGCATGAGAAGGAGGTGCTGGGGGTGCGGGCCCGCTACGAGAAGGAGCTGAGAGGCCTCCACGAGGACAAGAACCGCACCGAGGAGGAGATCCGCTCACAGCTCCGAGACGAGAAGGTGGGGTGGGGGAACACGAGTCAGGGCCAATGAGAGGGAAAATAATTTGAGAAGGTACACTGCTTGTGTATTCATGGAACCTTTGCCCTATGACCTCTAGGCTCGCAACAAGGAGTTGGAGGGTCTGCAGCAGAGTGTAGAGGAGCTGCAGGCCCAGGTCCAGTCTATGGAGGGCACTAAGGGCTGGTTCGAACGCAGACTCAAAGAGGCTGAGGTACAGTACCAACTTCAGTTTCACATTGATTTATTCACTAGGATATTACAGTGCCATGCCTTGTAGTTATGCTGGGTTGTACCACTATACACTTTAAAGATTTTACATTAACATGAATAGATGCTATTGAAGATAAGCTTAAAGGGTGATCAATAGTGTCAGTTGAGTGGAGCTCTTCAATGCCTGGAGTAACCCCTGTCATAATAACACTGACCACTTGGTGGCCCTAGTGTTTCTTTCTTCTTTCTGCTCAGATGTTTTTGTTTTGTAGCATGATTAATATTTAGTTTTGCCTTTTAAAGAATGCTAAGAATAGATGTGTGCTGCTGATTAGGTGATGCCTTGTTCCAATGTTGTCCCTGTTGTTCCTTCCTGTGTTCAGGAGAGCATGGAGAAAAGCAGTCTGGAGCACCATGAGCAGATAGAGAAGCTGCAGAAGGAACATTCTCTCCAGCTGGAGGTAAACTCATTTGTTTTCCTTCTTCCCAGACAGACATGGTAGAGTGCTGTACACAGCAACACACTCTGACACTTTCATCTTGGCCCAGGGGAATACTGACTGGTATTGTGTATGGGCTCCCGAGTGGCACAGTGGTCTAAGGCACTACATCTCATTGCTAGAGGTGTCACTACGGACCCCCTGGTTCTATTCCAGGCTGTATCACAATCCGGCCGTGATTGGGAGTCCCATAGGGCGGCGCACAATTGACCCAGTGTTGTCCGGGTTTGGCCGGGGTAGGCCGTTATTGTAAATAAGAATTTGTTCTTAACTGACTTGCCTATTTAAATAAAGGGTCAACATAAAAAAAAAAAATATATATATATATATATATATTGTATGTAGGCTTTGTTCACTGCAGCATGCCCTGCGAGATGAAGGCAGGACTGAAATTGCTATTCTCATCGCCTGAGTACCTGATGTTTATTTAACTGTACATCTTCAGCAATTAAGTGTCATCTATTTTTAACTCTCGTTATTCAGCATATGGTGGCACTTAGGTTGCTAATAGGGTTGATAGGTTTGATGATCTGATTGTGTTTGTGGTCTGGTGTGTGTTTTTGGTGACATACCCCCAAATTGAACCCCCACTGTTTCAATAAAAATCCTGTTAGTACACTATATATACAAAAGTATGTGGACACCCCTTCAAATTAGTGGATTCAGCTATTTCAGCCACACCCGTTGCTGACAGGTGTATTAAATCGAGCACACAGCCATGCAATCTCCATAGACAAACATTGGCAGTAGAATGGCTTTACTGAAGAGCTTAGTGACTTTCAATGTGGCACCGTCATAGGATGCAATCTTTCCAACAAGTCAGTTCGTCAAATTTCTGCCCTGCTAGAGCTGCCCCGGTCAACTGTAAGTGCTGTTATGGTGAAGTGGAAACATCTAGGAGCAACAAAGGCTCAGCAGCGAAGTGGTAGGCCACACAAACTCACAGAACAGGACTGCCGAGTACTGTGAAGCACACAGCGCGTAAAAATTGTCTGTCCTCGGTTGCAACACTCACTAACGAGTTCCAAACTGCCTCAGGAAACAATGTCAGCACAACAACTGTTCGTCGGGAGCTACATGAAATGGGTTTCCATGGCCGAGCAGCCTCACACAAGCCTAAGATCACCTTGCGCAATGCCAAGCGTTGGCTGGAGTGGTGTAAAGCTCGCCGCCATTGGACTCTGGAGCAGTGGAAACACCGTTCTCTGGAGTGATGAATCACGCTTCACCATCTGGCAGTCCGACGGATGAATCTGGGTTTGGCGGGTGCCAGGAGAACACTACCTGCCCCAATGCATAGTGCCAACTGTAAAGTTTGGTGGAGGACGAATAATGGTCTGGGGCTGTTTTTCATGGTTCGGGCTAGGCTCCTTAGTTCCTTAGCTACAGCATATAATGATATTCTAGATGATTCTGCGCTTCCAACTTTGTGGCAACAGTTCGGGGAAGGCCCTTTCCTGTTTCAGCCTGACAATGCCCCTGTGCACAAAGGGAGTTCCATACAGAAATGGTTTGTCGAGATCGGTATGGAAGAACTGGCCTGCACAGAACCCTGACCTCAACCACACCGAACACCTTTGGGATTAATTGGAACGCCGACTGCGAACCAGGCCTAATTGCCCAACATCAATGCCTGACCTCACTAATGCTCTTGTGGCTGAATGGAAGCAAGTTCCCGCAGCAATGTTCCAACATTTAGTGGAAAGCCTTCCCAGAAGAGTGGAGGCTGTTATAGCAGAAAGGGGGACCAACTCCATATTAATGGCCATGATTTTGGAATGAGACGTTTGACGAGCAGGTGTCCACATACTTTTGGTCATGTACTGTATCATGAAGTTAATTTCAAAAGGAACTGTTAAACATGGTCCAGCTGTTTATGTTAATCTTGTAATTACTGTAAGTGATTCCATTAGCATGGTGTGAATGGAACCCTAATTATGTTGAAACTGATTAAAATTGTGTTTTCCCTTAAACCCAGCAGATTCTAAGATTGTATATGGGAAAATAACAGAACTGAATACATATTCTGTGTTTCTCATTCAGGGAAAGGCATCTGATATAGATGGCGTGAAGCTGCAGTTGACGGAGGTAGAGAAAGAGAGGGATGTGCACAATGAAACCATTGGAAAACTGAAGCAGGTGAACTAACCCCCTTGTAATTAGCATAAACTACTATTAAACCCCCCCATAAATGTACACATTCCAGTATAAGCAGTATAATGAGCCTGTGTGGTCATCTAATGATTCTCATTAGAACCTCCATGATGTACTCTCCCTGTCGGTGTGGTATACAGGAGATTAAAGACACAGTGGATGGCCAGAGGATCCTGGAGAAGAAAGGTAGTTCAGCAGTAAGTGGAACACTTTGTCTTACCACTAACAGCTGAGCTGAGGGAAACTGATGAGTCAGACCCCTTCCATTTACTATGGAGAGGAAATGGAATGCTTACTTACAGGTGGCAGGTAGGCAGGCAGTGCACGCCGCTGCACCCACTCTGCTCTTTAGAAGTGGAATCGGGGCAGCCTTTTCAATATGCCAGTTTGACCCCTTGTAACCAATTATTCGATGCCTGCCTTGATGATAAGAATCTGCTTCTGCAGATAATTGCAAGCATATGGGCTAGCCTGAGGCGTAGGGGTCGCGAGGGCTTTGTAGCTCCTTTTTCCAGCCACCCTCTATCTAAATTGTTTTCTGGGTAGGATGGGTCATCTTATTTGATTGTTTTCTTTATCTTAATCTGATGCCTGTCTAAGATTACCCTTGCTTCTCCCTGAGTCACAGACTGTTGTCTCTGTATTGAAAACCACCCGTATACTGCAGTGTTTTTCAAAGGAAGTAGTGTACTCCTCTCATGGGCTTTGTAACATTGTTTGTAGCTGAAAGACTTGAAGAGGCAACTACAGCTGGAGAGGAAGAGAGCTGATAAACTACAGGAGCGGCTACAGGAGATCCTCACCAACACCAAGACCAGGACAGGTGAGAGGACATAGGAAAGCCAGGTTGACCTCCACACATTTCATGTAGTCAGGCAAACGTCTATATACTAGTACATGTTATATATTGGCGTATGAGGGAGGGAGATGGCTGACTGTGCTTGAAAGACATCCTCTCATGCACTGAACCATGATGTAACGTCTGTTAGCCTACATAATCAAAGACATGAAACATTGAGCACAGGTAAGAGAAGATGCAGAACACATATAAATAAGAGAGCAGATGAAAACTGCCATGTCACAGTGTGGTTTGTTACAAATTAGCTGAAACACAGACTTCTACACATCACAGACAGGAAATAATGAGGTAAAGAGGTGCTTTCTACACCAACATCATACATTGAAGAAGTGAAATATGTTTAGTAATGGCTTGGGACCAATGGCGTGATTGTTCGTTAGCTTCTTGAGACAATTATGTTTTAGTACTGGGCAAACACACAGTGGGGTCCGAAATTATTGACACCCTTGATAAAGATGAGCAATTACTATAAAACAAATAATTCTAATACCGAGCTATATTTTATGCACAAAAACAAATGGGTGACTCAAGCTTGTGACTCTACAAACTTGATGGATGCATTTGCAGTTTGTTTAGTGCGGCAGGTAGCTTAGCGGTTAAGAGCATTGGGGCAGTAACCGAAAGGTTGCTGATTTCGAATCCCGGAGCTGACTAAGTGAAAAATCTGTTGTTGAGCAAGGCACGCAACTGTAATTGCTCTTGTAAGTCACTTTGGATAAGTAGGTCTGCTAAAACCCCTAAAATGTTTCAGATTTTGTGATATACACACACATACACAGCTCAAAAAGATTAAGGGAACACTTAAACAACACAATGTAACTCCAAGTCATTCACACTTCTGTGAAATCAAACTGTTCACTTAGGAAGCAACACTGATTGACAATAAATGTCACATGCTGTTGTGCAAATGGAATAGACAACAGGTGGAAATTATAGGCAATTAGCAAGACACCCCCAATAAAGGAGTGGTTCTGCAGGTGGTGACCACAGACCACTTCTCAGTTCCTATGCTTCCTGGCTGATGTTTTGGTCACTTTTGAATGCTGGCGGTGCTTTCACTCTAGTGGTAGCATGAGACGGAGTCTACAACCCACACAAGTGGCTCAGGTAGTGCAGCTCATCCAGGATGGCACATCAATGCGAGCTGTGGCAAGAAGGTTTGCTGTGTCTGTCAGTGTAGTGTCCAGAGCATGGAGGCGCTACCAGGAGACAGGCCAGTACATCAGGAGATGTGGAGGAGGCCTTTGTGCAAGGAGGAGCACTGCCAGAGCCCTGCAAAATGACCTCCAGCAGGCCACAAATGTGCATGTGTCTGCTCAAACAGTCAGAAACAGACTCCATGAGGGTGGTATGAGGGCCCGACGTCCACAGGTGGGGGTTGTGCTTACAGCCCAACACCGTGCAGGACGTTTGGCATTTGCCAGAGAACACCAAGATTGGCAAATTCGCCACTGGCGCCCTGTGCTCTTTTACAGATGAAAGCAGGTTCACACTGAGCACATGTGACAGACGTGACAGAGTCTGGAGACGCCGTGGAGAACGTTCTGCTGCCTGCAACATCCTCCAGCATGACCGGTTTGGCGGTGGGTTAGTCATGGTGTGGGGTGGCATTTCTTTGGGGGGCCGCACAGCCCTCCATGTGCTCGCCAGAGGTAGCCTGACTGCCATTAGGTACCGAGATGAGATCCTCAGACCCCTTGTGAGACCATATGCTGGTGCGGTTGGCCCTGGGTTCCTCCTAATGCAAGACAATGCTAGACCTCATGTGGCTGGAGTGTGTCAGCAGTTCCTGCAAGAGGAAGGCATTGATGCTATGGACTGGCCCGCCCGTTCCCCAGACCTGAATCCAATTGAGCACATCTGGGACATCATGTCTCGCTCCATCCACCAAAGCCACGTTGCACCACAGACTGTCCAGGAGTTGGCGGATGCTTTAGTCCAGGTCTGGGAGGAGATCCCTCAGGAGACCATCCGCCACCTCATCAGGAGCATGCCCAGGCGTTGTAGGGAGGTCATACATGCACGTGGAGGCCACACACTACTGAGCCTCATTTTGACTTGTTTTAAGGACATTACATCAAGTTGGATCAGCCTGTAGTGTGGTTTTCCACTTCAATTTTGAGGGTGACTCCAAATCCAGACCTCCATGGGTTGATACATTTGATTTCCATTGATTTATTTGTGTGTGATTTTGTTGTCAGCACATTCAACTATGTAAAGAAAAAAGGATTTAATAAGATTATTTCATTCATTCAGATCTAGGATGGGTTATTTTAGTGTTCCCTTAATTTTTATATATATATATATATATATATATATATATATATATATAAAATAGATAGATATTAAAAATAAATACATTAAATAATGTATTGTGTCATTTTAGTGACAAGCTTGATGTAGTCATTGCATGCTAGGAATATGGGAACAAATACTAAACTTTTAACTACTTTATTTATAAGAATATGTAGGGGTGTCTAATTTTGACCCCTACCTTTTTTGAGAGAAAAAAAAGTATTATTGTTAAACAAAATCTCTTTCTCTGAGCAATTGTATTAGTATAATATAATTTTCATGTGTTTTTTGCATACATTATAGCTCAGTATTTGAATTATTTATTTTATACAGTCATTATTGCTCATCTTTATCAAGGGTGTCAATAATTTCAGACCCCACTGTATATGAATGAACAGCTCATTGTTGAACCAATTAAATGTGATATCAAAATGGAGAGCATGGTTCATTTACTAAGCTAGTGAGGTTTAAATATTTACTTGCCAACTGGCAAGGTGTTTATCCCACACCCTACCCATTACCATGATGGCATCACATAGTCTGGCTAACACCAAACTCCAAGTCTTCCTGACACAGCTCTCATTCGCTGTGTGCTTGGCTAGGCACCACATGCTTCTGTCCTCAATTTAGCTCTTTACTTTACAAATCAAATTAACATGTGGCACCCAAAGATTATCACAGAAGAATTACCCTCTTACTGCCGTACCTGGATGTTTCTCAGTAATGTGTATGGCATCTTAAAAACATTTACTCCTGTGGGGACCCCCACCCCATACACACCATCAACAAAATGCAGACCTCTTTAATATTTTATGGTGCCCCCCCCCCCCCTCTTAAAATGTGCCACAGAGCAATGCATACTCTTATTTCCTGCCTGTAGGTTGTTGGTGATGCTAGGGCAATCCTCTTTTGGGCCATGTATAATTTACTAGGTGTCCTTAAATGTTTAATGGTTGCTCTACAGAAAGTAGAGAATCAGACATTTTAAAGTAGGGAACTTTATCTTTGTCCAGTGTCCAGAAGGGAAGTTAGTGCACATCAGCGGCAGCCTTACAGGTAGATACCTATATCCCTGCCAAGACAGGAAGTTCTTCCTACATTAGCCTTTAGGTTTCTATGGGGAATCAGTGCCTATGGACTGAGGTTTCCCTCTTTGCACAATGCAATCGCTCCTAACTTAATTACAGTGTTTGTTTCCCTATCAAAAACATATAATGGATGTTGTTAGTTGACAGTGTTCTGCAGTTATTGTTGGGATGATTGTAATGCAGCTTTTGGAAAAACTGCCAGACTTAAGAGGGTTGAGGTGGTGTGCCCTTGCTTTGATATGGCCTGAAAGGGAATATTATCCACTTCAAGAAAATGCCAAAAGGTGTTTGATGACGTTAGAACAGTAACTACTTTTTTCCCACTTAGAATCATTACTTCTGCTGTAATTCCTTAGCAAGACTGCTCGATTGAGTGTGTGTTTCCAGGCCTGGAGGAGCTGGTGTTGTCAGAGATCAGCTCTCCTAATCGTACGCAGCAGAGGGGAGATAGCAGCAGTGTCTCCTCCTTCAGCTATGGGGAGATCATGAAGGAGGGCGCCTCTGCACAGAGCACCAACAAGGTACACTACACCAGTCAGCACATAGCACCAACAAGGTACACTACACCAGTCAGCACAGACACCAACAAGGTACACTACACCAGTCAGCACAGACACCAACAAGGTTAGACAACACAGAGCACCAACAAGGTACACTACACCGCACTGAGCACCAACAAAGTACACTAAACTACACGAGTCAGCACAGAGCACCAACAAGATACAGTGAGGGGGAAAAAGTATTTGATCCCCTTTTAGCCAACTGACAAAGAAATGATCAGTCTATCATTTTAATGGTAGGCTTATTTGAACAGTGAGAGACAGAATAACAACAAAACAATCCAGAAAAACTCATGTCAAAAATGTTATAAATTGATTTGCATTTTAATGAGGGAAATAAGTATTTGACTTCTCTGCAAAACATGACTTAGTACTTGGTGGCAAAACCCTTGTTGGCAATCACAGAGGTCAGACGTTTCTTGTAGTTGGCCACCAGGTTTGCACACATCTCAGGAGGGATTTTGTTCCACTCCTCTTTGCAGATCTTCTCCAAGTCATTAAGGTTTCGAGGCTGACGTTTGGCAACTCGAACCTTCAGCTCCCTCCACAGATTTTCTATGGGATTAAGGTCTGGAGACTGGCTAGGCCACTCCAGGACCTTAATGTGCTTCTTCTTGAGCCACTCCTTTGTTGCCTTGGCTGTGTGTTTTGGGTCATTGTCATGCTGGAATACCCATCCACGACCCATTTTCAATGCCCTAGCTGAGGGAAGGAGGTTCTCACCCAAGATTTGACGGTACATGGCCCCGTCCATCGTCTCTTTGATGCAGTGAAGTTGTCCTGTCCCCTTAGCATAAAAACACCCCCAAAGCATAATGTTTCCACCTCCATGTTTGACGGTGGGGATGGTGTTCTTGGGGTCATATGCAGCATTCCTCCTCCTCCAAACACATTGAGTTGATGCCAAAGAGCTCCATTATGGTCTCATCTGACCACAACACTTTCACCCAGTTCTCCTCTGAATAATTCAGATGTTCATTGGCAAACTTCAGATGGGAATGTATATGTGCTTTCTTGAGCAGGGGGACCTTGCGGGCGCTGCAGGATTTCAGTCCTTCACGGCGTAGTGTGTTACCAATTGTTTTCTTGGTGACTATGGTCCCAGCTGCCATGAGATAATTGACAAGATCCTACCGTGCAGTTCTGGGCTGATTTCTCACCGTTCTCATAATCATTGCAACTCCACGAGGTGAGATCTTGCATGGAGCCCCAGGCCGAGGGAGATTGACAGGTGTTTTGTGTTTCTTCCATTTGCGAATAATCGCACCAACTGTGGTCACCTTCTCACCAAGCTTCTTGGCGATGGTCTTGTAGCCCATTCCAGCCTTGTGTAGGTCTACAATCTTGTCCCTGACATCCTTGGAGAGCTCTTTGGACTTGGCCATGGTGGAGCGTTTGGAATCTGATTGATTGCTTCTGTGGACAGGTGTCTTTTATAAAGGTAACAAGCTGAGATTAGGAGCACTCCCTTTAAGAGTGTGCTCCTAATCTCAGCTCGTTACCTGTATAAAAGACACCTGGGAGCCAGAAATCTTTCTGATTGAGATGGGGTCAAATACTTATTTCCCTCATTAAAATGCAAATCAATTTATAACATTGTTGACATGCGTTTTTCTGGATTTTGTTGTTATTCTGTCTCTTACTGTTCAAATAAACCTACCATTAAAATTATAGACTGATAATTTCTTTGTCAGTGGGCAAATGTACAAAATCAGCAGGGGATCAAATACTTTTTTTCCTCACTGTAGTAGTTGTACTGTGATACTTCTGGCATTGTTGAAAAGCTCAGATTTTCCTCTTTTCAGGGAAATTGCTGTTATTTACCCCCCCCCCCCCCACGGTTATGATGGGGAGATCATCTGAGCTATAAATTGTTTCGCCTATATTATTAATTTTGGCTAAAAAGGATGAAATGACTCAAATGTATTTTAAGACTAAAACTGGCCAAAGCACATACAATGTTTGTAAAAGCAATGGCATGCAGTGTTGACAAGATAGATGTTGGAGAGTAGAGATAATCAGAATCTGGATGTTGAATATACATTTTGTAGTCAATAGAACAGCATAATCCACATAAAATAAACATAAATCATTTGATGTAAGGAACCACAAAGAGAACCAATGAGGTCATCTGCATAAAAACATCACCTCTTGCATTGCGTTTGTAACTGCCAAGAGTACAAACTGTACATTCTGAGGCAGAGATGAGAGGCTGAACTTTCACCAACCACAGTTATGACAGGCAGCTCAACAGGGAGTTCACATGCGTTTCACTTTTATGTGCTGCTGTTAATAGCCTATAAATAGCGTGGATACTATTATTATAACCCTTTGAATAAACACATGTCCTGAATGTTTCTCTTTGCAAGGGAAGTGGATTGTTGAGGACAAGGAGTGGGAAAGACTGAGAACTCTCTAAAGAATTCAATTTAAAACATAATAATGTATTCCAGTTCTGTACTGAACAGACCTCCTGCCTAGGTTGTATACAGTGCAGATATTGTACAGATAAGCCTGTACAATTAGAGCTGTCAAGCTTAGAGCCAGTGATGCAGAGATAATGAATTCTATTACACAGAATGCACAAAATAGCTTCTCTCTCTGTCTGACTCTGTCTCTGAGTGAATGTTATGTAGGGAACAGAAGTTTAACAGTTGTCTGGTTCTCTGTGTCCCAAGTCCGCCAGCGGCAGCCCCCAGTCCCAGCGGCCTGCTGACCTGTCTGATGATGAGGTTGGGGAACTCTTCCTGAGGCTGGCTGAGGTGCAGCAAGAGAAGTGGATGTTGGAGGAGAAGGTAGAGTCATGCTATTCATACTTACAATACAACTGTATTGTCCATGTTTCTAGCGAACGATGGAAATGTGTCTTCTACTCCATTCTACAACGTTTTCAATTTGGTTATCATTTACTATAAACTGTATAATATCTTCTAACTATACTATACATGGGGCGGCAGGTAGCGGCAGATGGCCGTTCTGCACTTGAGCAAGGCAGTTAACCCCCAACAGCAACTGCTCCCCCAGCTTAATCGACGTTGGGTTAAATGAGGAAGACACATTTCGGTTGAATGCATTCAGTTGTGCAACTGACTAGGTTTTCCCTTTCCTTTCCCACTCCCCTAGCATATTTATTTGCACAGTGAAGCTACAATTTTTACATTTGTCTCTACTCCAGCATTTTGGATTTGAGAACACGTTTCATATGAGGCGACAGTACAGAATGTCACCTTTTTTATTTGAGAGTATTTTCATATCTGTTTTACCGTTTAGAAAAAGTATCTACTCCCCACCATTTTTTTTTTTTTAAGTATTCTTTCCTCCATTTAAATATTTGGACAAATTCACTTATAGTTTAGTATTTGGTCCCATATTTCTAGCAAGCAATGACTACATCAAGCTTATGACTACAAACTTGTTGGATGCAGTTTGTTTTGGTTGTGTTTCAGATTATTTTGTGCCCAATAGGAACTGAATGGTGAATAATGTATTGTCTTTAGGTGTATCTAATGTGTGTGTCTAATGTGCTGCAGGTGAAACACCTCGAGGTCAGCTGCTCCTCCATGGCTGATGACATCTGTAAGAAGAGTGCCATCATCGAGACCTATGTCATGGACAGCAGGATAGGTAACCTTCTGTCTCCTTGCCTTGTTGAACTGGTTTTCCCCTCTTTAGATGTGATACTTGTTTGTCACTAGACTCCTTTTTTCACTGACAGGAATATGTATGCCTGCATTGTAATTTGTCTATTGAACTGTTATGTACAGTATAAAGCCATCTAAGGTTTACTTGAAAATGTGATTATTCCGTCTGCTGAAATGTAGCCCAACTAGGGAGTTCAGAGTTCTTTCGCTGTTCGTGCAATTTATTTTAATTGTGAGTGTAAGGTTGACTGTTGAACCAAAAACAGAGAGCGCTCAAAGATGAGTTGACTGTCTATTATTCCAGTACATCTTGTTTCATGTCTTGAGGGTAAAACTATACTGAACAAAAATATAAACACAACATGTGATGTGTTGGTCCCATGTTTCATGAGCTGAAATAAAAGATCCCAGAAATTTTTGTTATGCACAAAAAGCTTATTTCTCTCAAGATCTGTGCACATATTTGTTTACATCCCTGTTAGTGAGCATTTTATATTTTTCTCAAGATATGCCACACCTGTCAGGTGGATGGATTATCAAGAAGCTGATTAAACAGCATGATCATTACACAGGTGCTGGGGACAATAAAAGGCCACTCTAAAATGTAGTTTTGTCACACAACACAATGTCACAGATGTCTCAAGTTTTGAGGGAGCATGTAATTGGCATGCTGACTGCAGAAATGTCCACCAGAGCTGTTGCCAGAATTTAATGTAAATTTTCCTACCATATGCCACTTCCAAAATCGTTTTTTTAGAATTTGGCAGTACGTCCTTACAACCGCAGACCACGTGTAACCACGCCAGCCCAGGACCTCCACATCCGGCTTCTTCACCTGCGGGATCGTCTGAGGGGGGTGCTGCTGAGGAGTATTTCTGTCTGTAATAAAGCCCTTTGTGGGGAAAAACTAATTCTGATTGGCTGGGCCTGGCTCCCCAGTGGGTGGGCCTATGCCCTCCCAGGCCAACCCATGGCTGCGCCCCTGCCCAGTCATGTGATATCCATAGGTTAGGCCCTAATGAATTTATTTCAATTGACTGATTTCTTTATATGAACTGTAACTCAGCAAAATCTGTTGCGTTTATATTTTTTGTTCAGTATAGAAACAGTATTTTACAGAAAAGAACCCATGCTAACAGCTTGCATAAATAGACACTGTCCCACTCCTTCACAGTAGAGAATTTTATTCAATTCTATTATTACATTTGAACCTGTCTTGCTTTTATAATCCACTCGTAAATATTTCACCGGTCCTATTTATAATAATTCTATTTTAAGTTTGCCACTATTGGAGCACTCAGATACACTTGAAACAGCACTTTGTTCAATCTAATAACTCCATGATTTGAGCTGTGGGCTCTGCTTAACATTTTATGAGTTTCTCTTTAAAGATCGGGGTGGTTTGGCTGGCTGTGTTTTTAAGATTACTCTGCACCCTGTTCTGCTGCTCTCCTCAACCAGATTAGCATATAATGTCCCCTTCACATTATCCTGCTTCTATGCTAATTCATGAGGCATGCCAGCTGTGGTGTTAAGACACAAGAACGTTTCAGAAACTCAAATCAAAATAGCAGATATTACAGATCCAAAATGTCAACTATAGCGACATTTCACGTTAAACCGATGTAGATGGGCTATGAAATGTTCCGTAAGCTTTGGAATGGAGACTGACACAGTTTCAGTACTTGGACTTGTCTGAAGTGCTCAGACTTGGGTCTCTGTCTGACTGCCTTCCTCGTGTGCATGCAGGCACTCAAGCTCAGTGATATCATCAGGTTTTCGTGATGGGGCCGTACTGCACTGCACTCAGAGGGCACCCTCAAGTGTATGCATTTAGGAAAGCACTAGTAAAGAATATTTGAAGTAGTTCACTCTCGAATAAAACACTTGTTAACCCTCATATGTCGTATTGGTCCTCTCCGGTAGGCTACGTTAAAGTGAATGTTTTCATCATTAGCGTTTTCTTTGTAGATGTTCTAAAACGCTACAGTGTTTAAAGCTTATAACACAGTGTGACATTTATGCTTAACTTTTAGCTCATCTTGAAGTATTCAAATACATTTTTTAATTTGTCTAATGCATCCTTTCCGTGCCTCCTCCTCTATAACCCAGTTAAATGAATCTGAGAGAAATGGGGAATTGGTTGTTTTGGAACTGGTGCGCTGTCGGTATGCATGAGGCCGCTGCATCTTTCATATTCCTTAAAAGTAAGCTAATCCACCGGCAATGGGGGAGGGATGTTCTGTGACTTCAGCAATACTGCAGTAGTCTAGTGCTTAAAAACTCCATAAAAAGAAAGGCTCAATCACAGCAGATAAAAGTTTGTCTTAAAGCAACTTGTCTTTCAATAGTGATTTTATTTGTTTGCATAAACGAAAGACGTTGCAAAAATAAATTTGAATACCTTGAATGTGAACAGGCTTAGAGCATAGCAAATTTTTCATTGGAGATAATGCAATGAAGTAGTGTAAAAACATGCCTATCTATGTTAACTTCGATTAGGCCTACTATAGAGGTTCTATGGTCCGTAGTGCTGTATTTCTGTCTCTGCGCTGAGTGGAGGTCCAGTGGACCTAATAAAGAAGTAATCTTCCAAAGGACCTCAACTCTTTCCACAGTGCTTGGCACACACTTCTTAACACAGGCTATGTCCTAAAACCCGTATTTGCGTTCTAAATAGTAGGCATTTTGGGTATGCGAAAATATTGTTTTATAGTATGACATGTAGTATGCTTTAAATGCCAGGATGTCATTCTCATTTCGGCTTTTCATCTAGTAAAATTTGCTGCACATGGCTACACTTAAGATAATAGTCTTTCCAGACCCACGTGTGTTTGCCAACAGCTGATATTCAAAGAAGGGGACAGGCTGTACCAAAAATTAACGAATGGCGGAATAAGGCATTGTCAGTATGAATGAGCCTAGTATGTCGTTATTAGTAAGTAGTAGGCAAGATAGATTTTTGGACTAGTGTTGCATGGTTTACTGAAACTTCTGTACTTTTTGAAATGTTACTTTTGGGATTTCTGTCAAATGTGTCTCACGTTGTCTACTGATTTGAGAGAGGATCAAGTCTATCAGCACAGCCGACGTCCCCTTATAGCGCGAGCTCATCGTGCCTGCTCCAAACTGCACTTACTCATTGCTAGCTCTAGCCTGTTCTGAGGAACCACTGCACTCACTGGGAGTCTGGGCTGTATCACCGCTTATGCTGAAAAGAAGTTAACACACTTGAATAATGCAACACGGCATGTAGAAATGTTGAAACTGTTAATTACTGTTCGCAATGTACATTACAGGCTAGAACACTTTACAGTGCAAGAAGATACCGGTAGCATCCAGCTTTGTAGGCTAACTTTCCTTGCTAGCTTACTGCTGAAGCTGATATCAATGTATTTACCCTAGTACCTTATTTGTGATATAATGCAAAATATTGCTGATTTCAAAGCTGATTGTGACCAAAAACTGTATTAATTCACTTCGTCTCCACCGCCTCACGTCTCCCCCAGTCAAGATCATCTTTACTCGAACTGCAGAGGCGCAACATTAAATCAACTTTTATTGGTCACATATTTCGCAGATGTTATTGCGGGTGTAGCGAAATGCTTGTGTTCCTAGCAGTAGAATAGAATACAGTATATACATATAACATGAGTAAAGCAGTATGTAAACATTATTAAAGTGACTAGTGAGTAACCGGGTGGTAGCCAGCTAGTGATGGCTATTTAACAGTCTGATGGCCTTGAGATAGAAGCTGTTTTTCAGTCTCTCGGTCCCAGCTTTGATGCACCTGTACTGACTGGGGTGAACAGGCCGTTGCTCGGGTGGTTGATTTCCTTGGTGATCTTTTTGGGCTTTCTGTGACATCAGGTGCTGTAGGTGTCCTGGAGGGCAGGCAGTGTGCCCCTGGTGATGCGTTGGGCAGACCGCACCACCCTCTGGAGAGTCCTGCGGTTGCGGGCGGTGCAGTTGCTGTACCAGGCGGTGATACAGCCTGACAGGATGCTCTCAATTGTGCATCTGTAAAAGTTTGTGGGTCTTGGGGGCCAAACCGAATTTCTTCAGCCTCCTGTTGCGCTGCGTTCACCACACGGTCTGTGTGGGTGGACCATGTCAGATTGTCAGTGATGTGTACGCCGAGGAACTTGAAGCTTTTCACCTTCACTAGACACATTGTGGATAGGGGTGTGCTCCCTCTTCTGTTTCCTGAAGCCCACAATCAGCTCCTTCGTTTTGTTGACGTTGAGGGAGAGGTTATTTTCCTGGCACCACTCAGCCAGGGCCCTCACCTCCTCCCTGTAGACTGTCTCGTCATTGTTGGTAATCAGGCCTACTACTGTTGTCGTCTGCAAACTTGATGATTGAGTTGGAGGCGTGCGTGGCCACGCCGTCTTGGGTGAACAGAGAGTACGGGGGGGACTGAACATGCACCCTTGTTGGGCCCCTATGTTGAGGATCAGCGAAGTGGATGTGTTGTTTCCTACCTTCACCACCTAGGGGTGGCCCGTCAGGAAGTCCAGGACCCAGTTGCACAGGGCGAGGTTCAGACCCAGGTCCCCAAGCTTAATGATGAGCTTGGAGGGTACTATGGTGTTGAAGGCTGAGCTATAGTCAATGAACAGCATTCTTACATAGGTATTCCTCTTGTCCAGATGGGATAGGGCAATGCGATGGCAATTGCATCGTCTGTGGATCTATTGGGGCGATAAGCAAATTGAAGTGGGTCTAGGGTATCATGTAAGGTAGAGGTGACATCGCAAGTCTTCCAGGAACGCTTTCGAAACCGACCAGGCCGGGGTTTGGGCTTTGAGAAGTGATGATAATTTTTTCCTTGGTTGTTAATTTCCGCGAAATCTAAAGGCACAACCTAGATTCGAGCCAATGTCTTAAGTAGTTGAACATGTTATTACTTCAACCTCGTGAAAGTGAGAAAATACTTTATATCGTCAAACAACTTTATATCGATTGAGTGCCTTTTAACGGTCTGCACATTCGCAGTTCGGCGAGAGACAACCGTTAGACCCGATATGTTTCTGCGCGTGAGCTTAGCTAGCCAATGTCGACATGACATCTCTTCCAAGAGTGCTCAGGATTTCTATTGGAGAAGCAGTTTCTGCCTATCTTCAAACTGCACCGTCTTTGCTCGAACTGTGTGTGTTAATGACGTCATGGGTCTTAGAGACAGCGTGCACTTTTATTTTACATTTACATTTTAGTAATTTAGCAGACGCTCTTATCCAGAGCGACTTACAGTTAGTGAGTGCATACATTATTTTTTTCATACTGCCCCCCCGTGGGAAACGAACCCACAACCCTGGCGTTGCAAACACCATGCTCTACCAACATCCCTGCCGGCCATTCCCTCCCCTCCCCTACCCTGGACGACGCTGGGCCAATTGTGCACCGCCCCATGGGTCTCCCGGTCACGGCCGGCTACGACAGAGCCTGGATTCGAACCAGGATCTCTAGTGGCACAGCTAGCACTGCGATGCAGTGCCTTAGACCACTGCGCCACTCGGGATAATAAGAGATTGCTTCTTCTATCCAAATGCTGATCAGTACAATAAAATAAGTCTAAAATGGAAGGGAAACAGATTTGTTTTTCATCTGTAACCCCATGAAATCAGCCAAAACAAGCTTAGTATCTCGATGCATGCACACACTCCTATTGAATATGCATTCACCTGTATTGTGAATAGGCATAGGCTACATCTTGAGTTACCCAGTTTATCAATAGAGATGTACCATTCAAATATATGATTACCATGATGTTGTTATGTAGTTAGTTTTTTTTAACCAGTCAAATTGATTGTATAATTGATTCATTAATGCATACATTCAAGAATGTCAGGTAGGATCCTTAGTACCTCCTGTGCCCTGTAACAACCTTGGTTTAGAACAACGAGATTATGGTAATTACTGTATTTCACACAGTCATCCCCATTTAGAGGAAGTTGGTTAGACTTCTTATCCCCCGCTTATAAGAGAAGAGAGAAGACCATGATGTAGCTTTCCCTTCCACCGCTGTCTGTGTGCTCTCCTCCTGTTTTCATTTCATGACTGACTGATTTAACATTTAATGCCAGGCTAGATTCCATTACGGCCAGCATCTTCTAATTGTAAATATTGTGCTATAAAAGCTGAAGGTCTCCTGGTGTCTGGGCTTGTCAGACTGCGTATACAGCGGGGTGAAGAAAAACATTTCTTTAGCAGATATTTTTAAAGGGAAAATAGGTGTGATATGTGAGAGCTAGCATAACTTTTAGTTTTTTTTGTGGGGGCAGGGTTTCTAGCTTAAGATATTGCTACTGGCTAGTTGCATGTTTTCATTTAGCTAGAGTGATGGCAGTATTTTAGACTTCAAATTCTGCATTGTGTAAATATTTTACATGGTTGCTAGTGAACATGACTTGATATATTTTGAGGCTCTTTATGAGTGTGTTTTGAGGGTGTTTTATGTCACACTTATTAAAAACACTTTCTAGTGTTGCTAGATGATAACATGTTCCCGTCTGGCAAAGGACCGCACATAAAAGCTGACACTCAAAACCGGATGTTAATGGCGAAGGGGAATAAAGATGGAGGAATTCAGATATGACATCTTCGTTTTAGCACTATCGACAGACTTTTTAAACTACGGCACGTGACATGGTTCAATGTGCCAGTAAATCAGCGCAATCGTTTTTTCCTAATTGCCGTCGTTTTGGAGCTAGAATTGGGATCATGTACAGTGAGGGGAAAAAAGTATTTGATCCCCTGCTGATTTTGTACGTTTGCCCACTGACAAAGAAATGATCAGTCTATAATTTTAATGGTAGGTTTATTTGAACAGTGAGAGACAGAATAACAACAAAAAAATCCAGAAAAACGCATGTAAACATTTTTATAAATTGATTTGCATTTTAATGAGGGAAATAAGTATTTGACCCCTCTGCAAAACATGACTTAGTACTTGGTGGCAAAACCCTTGTTGGCAATCACAGAGGTCAGACGTTTCTTGTAGTTGGCCACCAGGTTTGCACACATCTCAGGAGGGATTTTGTCCCACTCCTCTTTGCAGATCTTCTCCAAGTCATTAAGGTTTCGAGGCTGACGTTTGGCAACTTGAACCTTCAGCTCCCTCCACAGATTTTCTATGGAATTAAGGTCTGGAGACCGGCTAGGCCACTCCAGGACCTTAATGTGCTTCTTCTTGAGCCACTCCTTTGTTGCCTTGGCCGTGTGTTTTGGGTCATTGTCATGCTGGAATACCCATCCACGACCCATTTTCAATGCCCTGGCTGAAGGAAGGAGGTTCTCACCCAAGATTTGACGGTACATGGCCCTGTCCATTGTCCCTTTGATGTGGTGAAGTTGTCCTGTCCCCTTAGCAGAAACCCCCCCCCAAAGGATAATGTTTCCACCTCCATGTTTGACGGTGGGGGGATGGTGTTCTTGGGGTCATAGGCATCATTCCTCCTCCTCCAAACACGGTGAGCCAAAGAGCTCCATTTTGGTCTCATCTGACCACAACACTTTCACCCAGTTCTCCTCTGAATCATTCAGATGTTCATTGGCAAACTTCAGACAGGCATGTATATGTGCTTTCTTGAGCAGGGGGACCTTGCGGGCGCTGCAGGATTTCAGTCTTTCACGGCGTAGTGTGTTACCAATTGTTTTCTTGGTGACTATGGTCCTAGCTGCCTTGAGATCATTGACAAGATCCTCCCGTTTAGTTCTGGACTGATTCCTCACCATTCTCATGATCATTGCAACTCCACAAGGTGAGATCTTGCATGGAACCCCAGGCCGAGAGAGATTGACAGTTCTTTTGTGTTTCTTCCATTTGCGAATAATCGCACCAACTGTTGTTACCTTCTCACCAAGCTGCTTGGCGATGGTCTTGTAGCCCATTCCAGCCTTGTGTAGGTCTACAATCTTGTCCCTGACATCCTTGGAGAGCTCTTTGGTCTTGGCCATGGTGGAGAGTTTGGAATCTGATTGATTGATGGCTTCTGTGGACAGGTGTCTTTTTTATACAGGTAACAAGCTGAGATTAGGAGCACTCCCTTTAAGAGTGTGCTCCTAATCTCAGCTCGTTACCTGTATAAAAGACACCTGGGAGCCAGAAATCTTTCTGATTGAGAGGGGGTCAAATACAGTGGGGAAAAAAAGTATTTAGTCAGCCACCAATTGTGCATGTTCTCCCACTTAAAAAGATGAGAGAGGCCTGTAATTTTCATCATAGGTACATGTCAACTATGACAGACAAATTGAGAGAAAAAAAATCCAGAAAATCACACTGTAGGATTTTTAATGAATTTATTTGCAAATTATGGTGGAAAATAAGTATTTGGTCACCTACAAACAAGCAAGATTTCTGGCTCTCACAGACCTGTAACTTCTTCTTTAAGAGGCTCCTCTGTCCTCCACTCGTTACCTGTATTAATGGCACCTGCTTGAACTTGTTATCAGTATAAAAGACACCTGTCCACAACCTCAAACAGTCACACTCCAAACTCCACTATGGCCAAGACCAAAGAGCTGTCAAAGGACACCAGAAACAAAATTGTAGACCTGCACCAGGCTGGGAAGACTGAATCTGCAATAGGTAAGCAGCTTGGTTTGAAGAAATCAACTGTGGGAGCAATTATTAGGAAATGGAAGACATACAAGACCACTGATAATCTCCCTCGATCTGAGGCTCCACGCAAGATCTCACCCCGTGGGGTCAAAATGATCACAAGAACGGTGAGCAAAAATCCCAGAACCACACGGGGGGACCTAGTGAATGACCTGCAGAGAGCTGGGACCAAAGTAACAAAGCCTACCATCAGTAACACACTACGCCGCCAGGGACTCAAATCCTGCAGTGCCAGACGTGTCCCCCTGCTTAAGCCAGTACATGTCCAGGCCCGTCCTGAAGTTTGCTAGAGTGCATTTGGATGATCCAGAAGAGGATTGGGAGAATGTCATATGGTCAGATGAAACCAAAATATAACTTTTTGGTAAAAACTCAACTCGTCGTGTTTGGAGGACAAAGAATGCTGAGTTGCATCCAAAGAACACCATACCTACTGTGAAGCATGGGGGTGGAAACATCATGCTTTGGGGCTGTTTTTCTGCAAAGGGACCAGGACGACTGATCCATGTAAAGGAAAGAATGAATGGGGCCATGTATCGTGAGATTTTGAGTGAAAACCTCCTTCCATCAGCAAGGGCATTGAAGATGAAACGTGGCTGGGTCTTTCAGCATGACTATGATCCCAAACACACCGCCCGGGCAACGAAGGAGTGGCTTCGTAAGAAGCATTTCAAGGTCCTGGAGTGGCCTAGCCAGTCTCCAGATCTCAACCCCATAGAAAATCTTTGGAGGGAGTTGAAAGTCTGTGTTGCCCAGCGACAGCCCCAAAACATCACTGCTCTAGAGGAGATCTGCATGGAGGAATGGGCCAAAATACCAGCAACAGTGTGTGAAAACCTTGTGAAGACTTACAGAAAACGTTTGACCTGTGTCATTGCCAACAAAGGGTATATAACAAAATATTGAGAAACTTTTGTTATTGACCAAATACTTATTTTCCACCATAATTTGCAAATAAATTCGTTAAAAATCCTACAATGTGATTTTCTGGAATTTTTTTCTCATTTTGTCTGTCATAGTTGACGTGTACCTATGATGAAAATTACAGGCCTCATCTTTTTAAGTGGGAGAACTTGCACAATTGGTGGCTGACTAAATACTTTTTTCCCCACTGTACTTATTTCCCTCATTAAAATGCAAATCAATTTATAACATTTTTGACATGCGTTTTTCTTATTTGGTTTCTCACTGTTCAAATAAACCTACCATTAAAATTATAGACTGATAATTTCTTTGTCACTGGGCAAACGTACAAAAACTTATTTCCCTCACTGTATACTGTGCTAATGCCGATTTTTAAAATAAAAAATAAAAAAAATAATCATTTTGCCAAGATAATCCATCCACCTGACAGGTGTGGCACATCAAGCTGATCTAAACAGCATGATCATTACCCAGGTACACCTTGTGCTGGGGACAATAAAAGGCCATAAGAAAAATGTGCAGTTTTGTATCAACACAATTCCACATATGTCTCAAGTTTACAGGGAGTGTGCAATTGGAAAGCAGACTGCAGGAATGTCCACCTGAGCTGTTGCCAGAGAATTTAATGTTCATTTCTCTACCATAAGCCGTCTCCAACGTCGTTTTAGAGAATTTGGCAGTACGTCCAACCGGCCTCACAACAGCAGACCAATATCCAGCAACTTCGCACAGCCGTTGAAGAGGAGTGGGACAACATTCCACAGGCCACAATCAACAGCCTGCGAAGGAGATGTGTCGTGCTGTGTAAGGCAAATGGAGGTCACACCAGATACAGACTGGCTTTCTGATCCACGCCCCTACTTTTTTTTTTAAAGGTGTCTGTGACCAACAGATGCATATCTCTATTCCCAGTCATGTGAAATCCATAGATTAGGGCCTAATGAATTTATTTAAATTGACTGATTTCCTTATATGAACTGTAACTAAAATACTGCAAACTTAGCAAACAAGGCATTTGTGGTAAGTACATGGGGGGCCGCCATCTTTATGCACCTTCGCCATTGCATCACTATAGTGATCTACCATATCTTACAATGGCCATACTTACAGCCAGACATACTGTGTAATGTTAGTGTAGCTATTTCTTGGTGCAACAACAGGAGACCGGGTGGGACAGCAGTGGCAAACATCTTTGGTAAATAACCTTGCCCTTCCATAAAAGCATCAGAGAGATCCGCAGAGAAGGCTGTATAGGCCATGGAAAAATGAAGAGGGGCCTCCAGAACGCAGGCAGTAGGGGCCCTGGTGCTAGATGAGAGCTGACATTAGCAGGATTTAAATGATTCAGGGTGCAGACATGCCTGAGTGAACCCAGCACATCTTCAATAATGCAGCAGCCGACTGAGACCTCTGCTCAGCCCTGCTGGTGAGACGGGAGGCGCACACAGTAATGGTACAGTGCCTGCCAGGCTGCCTACCTGGTCAACACTGCTTACTTCTATCTGTCTGCTCTGCTGCACCTTGCATCAGAACATAGTCCTATCAGCAACTAAATGACACTACGTCATGTTCTTGTAGCTAATTGTAATGGAACCACTCGTGCTGCTGTAAACTGGTCGTGTACATAGTGACAGTTCTTTGATTAATCTTTTTGAAATGGTTCCAACCTGCTTTCCTCAGCGATTTTGTTACTGGTCTGAGAGATTCCACAGCTTATAAAAGTAGTTGATGGATAATGATTCCCAAACTCTCCATACGTTACCAGCATGTTGATAAGCCATCTATGAATCAGTTCATTGGGTTTCTGTGGAGGAGCACACTGGCACTCTGAAGTAATAGAGAAATGAAGTAGAACAATCAGTTGGTGAAATGGAGTAGGTGTCTTGACGTGTTGTGTAAGACTGCATTCTGGTGATGGAGAGTGTACTAGGGATTGTGGGAGTTGGTTAATCGAGCAGTCAGGTACAATGCTGCAGTCGTGTGGAGTCGGACAGGGAGTTTATATGTAGACGAGCTTCCTCTCCTGGCTAAGTGCTCTTCCCTGCTGGAGAAGTCGGCTGGGGTAAGTTTCCTACTGCTGCAGTCTGTAACCCCCGCCTCTCGCCTAGTATTGTACACCACTGCTGGCACTGTGACGTAGCCCCTAACCTTTTCATCCAACACTGTTTGTTCTGCATGGAGAACCCTAGGAACTCCACAACCTTCTAGAATGTTAGGATGAGTCCATTTATAAAGCAGCCTACAGGTTGAAGTTGTATTGCTTGTAATTAATAACAATGGGTATTTCATCAACTTGAAATTACTTGATGGTTATTCTTAGTTTTTTACCAAACCCTTCTATTTTCTGAACCTTTTAATGGAAAACTTGTGTCTTGGGATTGCTCCTCACATAAAGTAGTTTATAATGTTGAAGTTGTTTTAAGTGAGCATTGTAACTCCCTTGCAAAGGAACGATTCATCACTGGGAATGACACCTGTAATATAGCCTCGTCCATTACAAGAAATTACACGTACACTTTGAGCAGGCAGGGCTACATTTCTATTGGTGATCTAGCCTGTATTCTTCCTGGCAGTGTTTCCACTTAGCACACTGTGATCCTGTGGGAGTTGAGAGCAGACAGGGTTGTAGTGACTATATGGCGGCAGGCAGGGCTACAGTTGTAGTAGCTCTGTGGTGGCAGCCAGCCACGGCTCGCTGTGTTGCTTCAGCATTTCAATAGCAGCAGGACCACTTAGACTAGGAAAGTTACTGTTCAGCCATGTTGGCATATCAGTGCACTTCTGCAGCACTCTGCTCTTAGGGGGAAAAAAGACCTGGAAGGTTTCCATGATTTCAAGAGGAGAAAAGCAATTGTCACCTATTAGGGAGGCTTTTGTGGTTTATAAATGTCGTTAGAATGATTCCCATACCAGGGCAAAGTAGAATAACTGTTTGACTACGTTTTAGTAATTTAGCAGACGCTCTTAACCCGAGAACGACTTACAGGAGCAATGCTCAAGGGCACAGACAGATTTTTCACCTAGTCGTCTCCTTTCGGTTACTGGCCCAACCCTCTTAACTGCTAGGCTACCTGCCACCCCTGACTAGAGGTATCATTGGTTAAAGGGAGTTGAGAATGTCTGTCTTCCATCTGTGATCTCAGCCTGGCTTTCAGCATCAACGAGCCAGTGTTGCAGATGTCAGTTTGGGTTATGTCAGTCTGCTCTGAGTCAACGGAGTCTCCCCTCACTGCACTCAGCGCTAGTCCCAGAAGAAGAGATGGGTTTGGAGAACAAGTACATCTAGGCTATATTCATGTATAGCTTCAGAGGTTTATTTATATTTTCTTTAATTTGTCAATTAAGTTCATTTCTTAGAGGAATCACATGAATATAAGGGTGACCTTTTAAAGTCAAGACCGTAGCATTTCTGTACTGTGTTATAGCAATGAAAGAAAGGCTGTCTAATTGTGTTGTCTGGTGAGTGAAATGCCAAGCATAGCATGGAACAATAAGAGCAAGGCAAGCCCACCAAAGGTTGGAACTAATGTCTCCATTAACAATGTGTTGTCGCTTACTCTGCCGAGTTTGCAGCTTTTTCTTGATAAGACCGCTATTCCTTTATCAGCAACGGTACTAAAACACAATATTGATTTGTCACGGGCAACACGGTAAACTAAATTAAAGACACATTTCCAAAGTGTCCCGTATGAATTGGGCGCCCGTACACAAGCCGCACAGACACAGAGATTCAGAGAAAGTTAGCCTAACATCTGCTCAATATGGGCTTGATGTTTTAAGTGTCAGAATGTGAAAGGTGATCTTGATTGGCTGTGCATGCCCCACAGAAAGTGTACACTGAGAGTGTCCTTTACAACGTTGGCAGCCGAGGCAGTTCAGACAATCACTGCTCTTGTCCTGTGGAAAACCCCTCTTAATAGGGCGTCCTCAGCAGGGACCTGACTATTCATGGCCAGAGGAGCAGTGTGCACCCTTCAAGAGGTGGCCCTTGTGTCTACAAGGAGCTGACAATGTCACCAACTCCCCCAATAGAAAATATGTTCTCAATCAATCATACCATAAGCTTGTCCAGTTGCAATATCACGTCAATGACTGCTGCCATGGTCTTTTGGTAAAGCCAACTGCGTTTAGGGTTGCAGTTGATCAACTCATGTTTAATTAAATAACACATTTTCACTCCTTTAACTTAAACTTCCAGAAGCTTTGGTAATAGAAACACTTTGTTTGAACCTGCAATGCTTTAGAAATACGTATGTCCTAGTTATAATAAACCTTAAAATGTTATGAGTGCTTTAAGTCTTGAACTGCACTATGGGTACGCTAGAAGACTTGTTATCGAGGCAGGAGTGAGATCCTCAAGTGATTGATGTAGGCTAATGGATGATACTGCTGCATTTAAAGAATTGATCATGAACATGTACAATATTGTAACCAGTGTAATTGAGCTTGCAGACCACCCGAGAGGTGGGACAAGTACTGCATTGAGCAGAGAAGCGTAGCACTGCCACCACCTTTGTTTTAACCGGTATGGTCTGGCATCAGAGTCTTGGATACATCAGAACTCAACACAGACACAGTACCTTCAAAAAAAACATTTTTCCACATTTGTTGTTACAGCCTGAATAAAAAAACGGATTACATTGAGATGTTTGGTCACTGACCTACACACTATGTACCCCATAATGCCAAAGTGGAATTATGTATTATTTTTTACAAATTAATAAAAAATGAAAAGCTGAAATGTTGAGTCAATAAGTATTCAACCCCTTTGTTATGACAAGCCTAAATAAGTTCAGGAGTAACATTTCCCTAATAAGTCACATAAGTCACTCTGTGTGCAATAAGTGTTTAACATGATTTTTGAATGACTACCTCATCTCTGTACCCCACACATACATTTATCTGTAAGGCCCCTCAGTCGAGCAGTCCCTCATTGCAAACACAGATTCAACCACAAAGACAAAGGAGGTTTTCCAATGCCTTGCAAAGAAGGACACCTATTGGTAGATGGGTAAAAAAAGAAAGCAGACATTGAATATCCTTTTGAGCATGGTGAAGTTATTAATTACACTTTGGATGGTGTATCAATACACCCAGTCACTACAAAGATACAGGCTTCCTTCCTAACTCAGTTGCTGGAGAGGAAGGAAACTGCTCAGGGATTTTGCCATGAGGCCAATGGTGACTTTAAAACTGTTAGTTTATTAGCTGTGATGGGAGAACTGAGGATGGATCAACATTGTAGTTACTCCACAATACTAACCTAGTTGACATGGTGAAAAGGAAGCCTGTACAGAATAAAAATATTCCAACGCATGCATCCTGTTTGCAACAAGGCACTAAAGTAATACTGCAAAAGAATGTGGGAAAGCAATTAACTTTTTGTCCTGAATAGAAAGTGTTATGTTTGGAGCAAATCCAATACAACACATTACAGATTACCACCCTCCATATTTTCAACCATAGGGGTGGTTGCATCATGTTATGGGTATGCTTGTAATTGTTATGGACTGGGGAGTTTCAGGATAAAAAGAAACGGAATGGAGCTAAGCACAGGCAAGATCCTAGAGGAAACCTGGTTCAGTCTGCTTTCCACCAGACAGGAGATGAATTCACCTTTCAGCTGGACAATAAGCTAAAACACAAGGCCAAATTTACACTGGAGTTGCTTACCAAGAAGACAGTGAATGTTTACACTTACATTTACATTTAAGTCATTTAGCAGACGCTCTTATCCAGAGCGACTTACAGTTAGTGCATACATTATTTTTTTATTATATATACATTATTTTTTTTATACCCTCCGTGGGAATCGAACCCACAACCCTGGCGTTGCAAACACCATGCTCTACAAACTGAGCTACATCCCCTGCCGGCCATTCCCTCCCCTACCCTAGACGACGCTGGGCCAATTGTGCGCCGCCCCATGGGTCTCCCGGTCGCGGGCGGCTACGACAGAGCCTGGATGTTCCTGAGTGACCGTGTTAGTTTGGACTTAAATCGGCTTAAATCTATGGCAAGACTTAAATGGTTGTCTAGCAATGATCAACAACCAATTTAACAGAGCATGAATAGTTAAAAGAATAGTGGGGAAATATTGCACAATCCAGGTGTGCAAAGCTCTTAGACTTGCTCAGAAAGACTCACAGCTCTAATCGCTGCCAAAGGTGATTCTAACATGTATTAACTGAGGGGAATG
The DNA here is from genome assembly GCF_964263955.1 of Coregonus lavaretus. Taxonomy (NCBI): domain Eukaryota; kingdom Metazoa; phylum Chordata; class Actinopteri; order Salmoniformes; family Salmonidae; genus Coregonus; species Coregonus lavaretus. Next base: position 22,097,021 of record NC_140007.1, on the reverse strand, counting down.
AATACTTATGTAAATTAGATATTTCTGTATTTCATTTTCAATAATAATAAAGTAAAATTAAAAATAAAGTGTTTTCACTTTGTCATTATGGGGTATTGTGTGTAGATGGGTGAGACAAAAATCTATAATCGATTTTGAATTCAGCCTGTAACACAACAAAATGTGGAGTAAGTCCAGGGGTACAGTGGGGGAAAAAAGTATTTAGTCAGCCACCAATTGTGCAAGTTCTCTCACTTAAAAAGATGAGAGAGGCCTGTCATTTTCATCATAGGTACACGTCAACTATGACAGACAAAATGAGAAAAAAAATCCAGAAAATCACATTGTAGGATTTTTTATGAATTTATTTGCAAATTATGGTGGAAAATAAGTATTTGGTCAATAACAAAAGTTTCTCAATACTTTGTTATATACCCTTTGTTGGCAATGACACAGGTCAAACGTTTTCTGTAAGTCTTCACAAGGTTTTCACACACTGTTGCTGGTATTTTGGCCCATTCCTCCATGCAGATCTCCTCTAGAGCAGTGATGTTTTGGGGCTGTCGCTGGGCAACACAGACTTTCAACTTCCTCCAAAGATTTTCTATGGGGTTGAGATCTGGAGACTGGCTAGGCCACTCCAGGACCTTGAAATGCTTCTTACGAAGCCACTCCTTCGTTGCCCGGGCGGTGTGTTTGGGATCATTGTCATGCTGAAAGACCCAGCCACGTTTCATCTTCAATGCCCTTGCTGATGGAAGGAGGTTTTCACTCAAAATCTCACGATACATGGCCCCATTCATTCTTTCCTTTACATGGATCAGTCGTCCTGGTCCCTTTGCAGAAAAACAGCCCCAAAGTATGGTGTTCTTTGGATGCAACTCAGCATTCTTTGTCCACCAAACACGACGAGTTGAGTTTTTACCAAAAAGTTCTATTTTGGGTTCATCTGACCATATGACATTCTCCCAATCCTCTTCTGGATCATCCAAATGCACTCTAGCAAACTTCAGACTGGCCTGGACATGTACTGGCTTAAGCAGGGGGACACGTCTGGCACTGCAGGATTTGAGTCCCTGGCGGCGTAGTGTGTTACTGATGGTAGGCTTTGTTACTTTGGTCCCAGCTCTCTGCAGGTCATTCACTAGGTCCCCCCGTGTGGTTCTGGGATTTTTGCTCACCGTTCTTGTGATCATTTTGACCCCACGGGGTGAGATCTTGCGTGGAGCCCCAGATCGAGGGAGGTTATCAGTGGTCTTGTATGTCTTCCATATCCTAATAATTGCTCCCACAGTTGATTTCTTCAAACCAAGCTGCTTACCTATTGCAGATTCAGTCTTCCCAGCCTGGTGCAGGTCTACAATTTTGTTTCTGGTGTCCTTTGACAGCTCTTTGGTCTTGGCCATAGTGGAGTTTGGAGTGTGACTGTTTGAGGTTGTGGACAGGTGTCTTTTATACTGATAACAAGTTCAAACAGGTGCCATTAATACAGGTAACGAGTGGAGGACAGAGGAGCCTCTTAAAGAAGAAGTTACAGGTCTGTGAGAGCCAGAAATCTTGCTTGTTTGTAGGTGACCAAATACTTATTTTCCACCATAATTTGCAAATAAATTCATAAAAAATCCTACAATGTGATTTTCTGGAGAAAAAAAATCTCAATTTGTCTGTCATAGTTGACGTGTACCTATGATGAAAATTACAGGCCTCTCTCATCTTTTTAAGTGGGAGAACTTGCACAATTGGTGGCTGACTAAATACTTTTTTCCCCCACTGTATGAATACTTTCTGAAGGCACTGTATAGATAACAATTATATTTTTACTAGAGACATACAATTTCATAAGATAATGTGGATTAGTGGAGAGAAGACCTAAATTCCTGTAGCCTATGTAACCCATTGAACATTGATACAACATTGATTCACATTGAATGCATTGCATGCGTCTTGTTGCATATAACAATGTTCATTAGATATAATTCATATGCTAGTTATAACTAGGGCCCTAGGTTTTTTCCTGGGTTGGTCAAACACTCCTGGCTCAAGTTCAATGAAGCATGACTGATATTGGTATCCTTAATTGATTTGTACCCTCTCTCCCCTGCAGCACATGGTGCACATGGTGTGGCGGCAGTGGCCAATCACGGGGGCCAGGTGGGGGGCCATGGACATGGTCTGGGCTCTGTGCTCAGGGACCTGGTGAAGCCTGGGGACGAGAACCTGCGGGAGATGAACAAAAAGCTGCAGAACATGCTGGAGGAACAGCTGACAAAGAACATGCATCTACAGAAGGTAGGCTACTGTACACTACTGTGCAGTAAAAGAGAACAAGTTGAGTAGGCAGGGGATGGGAAACCGTTGCTGTTGAGGGTGGTGGTGACGCTAGTGAATTAAATGGTGTGTGTTCCGTAAACACATTGGATGTGTTCAAGTGGTTCAGAACCTGTAGTTAGAAGAGTTAAAGTGTGGGGCTCCATACCAATGGCCACTGACAGTGGGAGATGTGTGTAGTCAGTGTGACTGTGTAGGTGGCATGCCTGCCTGTGTGCTGCTGTCGTCCATCCCTGAGACTAGCGCACCATGGGGGGAGTATTCATCACAGGCCAAGGCGTGGGCGCTCCTTAATGTTCAAATGGTTTTCTATGCAGAAATAGAAATAGGTCTCCCCCAAGCAAAGCATGGTGGTGCAGTCTCATGAGTTTGATGGGATTACAGTGTGGTGTTTCTATCTTCATGAAGACTTTTACCTCAGAACATGAACCTATCAAATGTCCCCTGGCCTTTTTGACGAACTGTGCTGAACTAATGGGGGGGGCTCTTTCCACTGTCCATACTGAGTGGTAACTGACCCTGCTCTGTTTAGTGTTGCATCAGTGATACTGTGAGGGGTCCGTGTTAATATTTATATTGTGTGTGAGTATGTAAGTTGGTTAGCTACAGTGAGGGGGTGTAGTGCTCTAGTCGGTCTTGGAGACAGTCTGGATCTTTGGCTGTGTAGGAGTGCTTCGTGCCCATGGGGAGTTGTAGGTTACACAAACACCCGGCTTAAACCTAGGCTTGGAAGACACACAAGAAATGTAGGATTTTACTTGCAGGCACTCTGGCATTGCTAACTTTCTAGATAACTTACAAGAGCTATGTCCTGCATAAAAATAAAGCTAGCCTGAAATTCTGTTGTAGTCCTCTTCGATACCCAAAATGAACAAATCTACACCTTTTTGATTTACAGACAGCCGAGCCGATGTTCCCCTTTGACGTTATCCATCGTAAATATAATAATTTATGCATGATACATTTTCTGAGAACGTCATGCATTGGATTTATGCAGATAGGAGCTCAATTACAGTGCCCATAAATGTGCCAAGGAATAGACAGTATTAAATATAATACATCCAAGAATGAGACATGGAGAATTCTGTCATTCTGTCACAAAGCCTTTACATGACAGCTGGAAGAAGTGGCTGCAGGCTCTTACACAAGCATCCCAAAGCTGGTGGCAAGTTGTGCCATGCTTGTTAACAGCAACTTAACGGTTTGCTTTTTATCCAAATTTAAATGAGAAAATGTTGATCTGATTATACACTTGAGAGGGTGCTCAAGGGGAGAGCAACCATGTGTAGCTGTCCCCATCCCTCTCCTCCTCCTCTGCTAATGCCTCTCCACCCACCCCCTTCCCTCCCCCTGCTACCAAGCAGCCCTTCAGGCATGGGCTCCCACCAGTGCAGAATGACAGGGCGCTGTGGTGAAAGTGCAAGATGGTTGTGTTTGCTGCTGGTGAACCTGCAGATGGGCAGACAGGCTCCTGGTTGCCCCCATCTTCTCTCTGGATTCCAGGGGCAGCGGCGAGCAGCGAGCTCATTAATATTTAGTGCCTGTTGGGGCCGCCAGCCCAGAAACAAACAGCCCTGTTAATATTTTATGGCTCTTGCTTTAGTGAGCACGCAGAGAACATTGGCTTTTTCTGGGAGGAGATTGCAGCTGAACCCGAGTCCGTCTGTCTAATGGCTCCCCCGCACCCTCCACTCTATAATTGTCACTTACAGTTCTTTCCCAACACCTTATATCAACTCTCTGAATTTCTGTAGTCCGTAGATAAAGTACATCAGATCGAAAGAGGATGCATGATGAAAGAGATGTCTTGCAGTTAGATATGAAGCTGGCAGAAATTAGCAGAGGTTGTTGTTTGTACTCAGCTTTGTGGTATTAAAATAGCAATTTATGTTTTTGTCTTTTTTTAGGATCTTGAAGTTCTGTCTCAGGAGATTGTCCGTTTAAGTAAAGACTCAAGTTATGGAGCTGGCTCAGCCACGGGCTAAAAGACTGGACCCAGTCCCTCTGACCAGCACTCCTCCTTCACTCTCTCATCACCTGTTTCTGTGGCTAATGAGGATACTACACATTCATCCATGCTGACTGAACCTCTGGCCCGGGAACACAGATAAATGGAGAGAGAGGAAGGTATGGAGTGAAGGGGGTTAGTTATTTTGCAACTGCTTTACAACTGAATGTACTTATTGTAACATGTCTTGGTTCTTTCTGTGACTCTTGAGAAAAATTGCGTATTGGGGCCTGACTACTACGTCAGGTTGCTCTGTCTGCCCCCCCCCCCCCCCACACACACACACACACACACTCTGGTGTGCTCTGAAGAATGCAACGCTGGCAGGAACCAGAATGCCAGGAAATCTCTAGGACAGTGCATTACTGGTTCAGATCTTCAAGAGATTGTTTAATGTTGTGAATAACGAGACATTCTGCTTACTCATACAGAGAGGCTTAAGCTGTTGTGTTTTGCCTGTACTCGTATTAATTTCGCTATACTTTAAACTCGGCAACTCTTGTTTTTGTATCAATCCTGTATATATGAATATGAAAAATCAACTGTAGTAATTTATCGGTCTCAGAGTAAGAAGTATTGCATATGAAGCAAAATTATTGTCAAAGATTTACGGCCGTCATACATTATAGATGCTGAAGTGTCCAGTTGAATATGTCTGGGGGAAATTGCAAGTATCCTAAAGCCAGTAGTAAAGTAAATAGAGAAAAACCTGAATAGAATGCATAGCCTATCATCTCAGACTAGCGTTGGGGACTGGACCAAACCACCGGTGTGTCGACTCACTGGGTTAGATCTCTGTGCTCTTTTAGTTTGCACGCGGCACCAGCGCTGTGACTGCAGCAGAGGCATGGATGCGGCCTTGGCTGCTGAGCATCTGCTGTCAACCTGAATAGGTTGTCCAGAAACTGGCTAGATGCCTGCTTTGTGCCCCGCTTTCAAATGTTACTTTAGCTGCTTTCTCTATCCCCAATTAAACCCCCAGTGTAGTTAGATTTGCGGATGTAATTCCGCCTTAACTCCACTTTGATATGTTGTTAAGTAATTCGATTATAGATGCACTAAGAAACAGAGGATTCTCTTTTGAGGAGATTAATTTGTTTGAGAACTAATCTCCCCCTGGCTAAGGTCTAACAGCAGTGTCGGTAGTCTGAGTGAAACACTTCCATTCACTCTATATGAAGAACTTGCCCAGTGCACTAGAGTGATGGTCCGGATGAGGGAAACTTGGATCATGTAAAGCTGGTCTCTTAGTTTGCCTTTGACTAATTTAGCAAATGTATTATTTTAAATGATTTCTCAACGTGACTGATCAACAGTAGCTTGGCAGATTAAATGTGTGATTGTTTAAGTGGACTGAGCATGTGTACTGGTGTTAGCCTTTTATACTTTGAGACATGTTTCCCTTATTTGAGAATGTCAGTCAAAACTTTAGGAACAAACAGATTGGTTCATTGGAAGCCCCCCCCCCCCCCCAGACTATCGTATCTCCTGTCTACATATCTGCCTGAAATCAAGAAGGATATAAATGTACGTCACTAATTAGTCATTTAACATTAAGACTTTTATCTTTAACATTTTGAAATTATGATTTTTTTAAATTATACCAGTAATCTATGTGTAATGCTAAGTTTATACAGTAATGCACCCCTACTCCTACCATAGGCATGTTTGGCAGATGTGTTCCGGAACTTTCTTTGAACAACCAGTCACCCATTGGAGACAAAATGGAAGACTTTGATTCAGATGAGTATATTGGGTATAATAAGTGATACTGTAGATAAGTACACTCTGCACTTTTTCAATACATTAAAGATTGTGTGCTTTATTTAATTCATCCTGTCCACTTTTCCATTTACTTGCCTTTAAATATTTGAATTGCCAAACTCGGCTGCAGCAAAGTCCTCATTACTACTAAAAGATATAATCATTCAGGGTTTTATTAAAAGGTATAGAACACAGCACTCAACTGCTTCCCCAGTGGACTATTCCTTTCTTTCAGATGTATGTATTTGTCAACTGTTTCTCCAGCTAAATGATATTCATGAAGTGTCAATAAAAATGGCTGTAAAATGTATTCCATGTTTAATCTCTTTGGTGATTTGTCATTTCGGAAAGCAAGAGCAATTTGTTTTCCTAACTTGTAGAGAACACAAGGTTGATCTGAAGTTATATTTGCGCTCACGTTTCTGCAGTTATCTGAGGCACAGTATGTCTCCCTTACGTATAGCTCAACACCTCTGTTCTAACACCTGCAGTGTTCATATTGTTCATATTCAGCTCGTTAGCTGAAACATTTTGTGTGATTGTGTTCTTTATAGTTGTTGATGACCGGTCGCTACACCACTCCAAATATTCTCTCTCCTATGCCGGCAGTTAGAAAACAGCAACTATTATTAATGTATTCATTGAGCATTGATAATGCTGTCCTTGTTTAGAGCGGTGATTCTCAACCTTTGTGTTTTCTGTACCAACAAGTGCCTTTTGCTCTGCCCGGAGTACCCCAGAAGTACCCTACTCGTGCATTTTACCAGTAAGCCCTATGGTCTCATGAGTCTTCTCAAGTACCCCCTATGGATAGGCCAAGTTCCCTCAGGGGTACTAGCACCTCTGGTTGAGAACCACTGCTTTAGGCTGTTTACACAGCCACTCTAAGAACCCAATTCAGATTTTATTCTGACTGTCCATAGTCATATCCCGTTCATTCCTTGTCGAAAACCTTCCAAATTTAGCATGCCGACAACATTTTACCACCTTTTATTTATACAGTGCATTCGGTATTCAGACCCCTTCACCTTTTCAACATTTTGTTACGTTACAGCCTTATTCTAAAATGGATTAAATGGTTTATTTCCCCCATCAATCTACACACAATACCCCATAATGACAAAGCAAAAACTGTTTTTTAGAAATGTTTGCAAATTTATATTTTAATAAACCCCGGAAATATCACATTTACATAAGTATTCAGACCCTTTACTCAGTACTTTGTTGAAGCACCTTTTGTAGCGATTACAGCCTCAAGTCTATGACACTACAAGCTTGGCACACCTATATTTGGGGAGTTTCTCCCATTCTTCTCTGCAGATCCTCTCAAGCTCTGTCAGGTTGGATGGGGAGTGTAGCTGCACAGCTATTTTCAGGTCTCCAGAGATGTTCGATCGGGTTCAAGTCCAGGCTCTGGCTGGGCCACTCCGAAGCCACTCCTGCGTAGTCTTGGCTGTGTGATTAGGGTCGTTGTCCTGTTGGAAGGTGAATCTTCGCCCCAGTCTGAGGTCCTGAGTCATCTGGAGCAGGTTTTCATCAAGGATCTCTCTGTACTTTGCTCCGTTCATCATTCCCTCGATCCTGACAAGTCTCCCAGTCCCTGCTGCGGACAAACATCCCCACAGCATGATGCTGCCACCACCATGCTTCACCGTAAGGATGGTGCTAGGTTTCCTCCAGACGTGACACTTGGCATTCAAGCAAATTAGTTCAATCTTGTTTTCATCAGACCAGAGAATCTTGGATCTCATGGTCTGAGAGTCTTTAGGTGCCTTTTGGCAAACTCCAAGCGGGCTGTCTTGTGGCTTCCGTCTGGCCACTCTACCATAAAGGCCTGATTGGTGGAGTGCTGCAGAGATGGTTGTCCTTCTGGAAGGTTCTCCCATCTCCACAACGGGTTCTTGGTCACCTCCCGGATTGCTCAGTTTGGCCGGGCGGCCAGCTCTAGGAAAAAAGTATTTGATCCCCTGCTGATTTTGTACATTTGCCCACTGACAAAGACATGATCAGTCTATAATTTTAATGGTAGGTTTATTTGAACAGTGAGAGACAGAATAACAACAACAAAATCCAGAAAAACGCATGTCAAAAATGTTATAAATTGATTCGCATTTTAATGAGGGAAATAAGTATTTGACCCCTCTGCAAAACATGACTTAGTACTTGGTGGCAAAACCCTTATTGGCAATCACTGAGGTCAGACGTTTCTTGTAGTTGGCTACCAGATTTGCACACATCTCAGGAGGGATTTTGTTCCACTCCTCTTTGTTTTCCTAACTTGTAGAGAACAAGTCATTAAGGTTTCGAGGCTGACGTTTGGCAACTCAAACCATCAGCTCCCTCCACAGATTTTCTATGGGATTAAGGTCTGGAGACTGGCTAGGCCACTCCAGGACCTTAATGTGCTTCTTCTTGAGCCACTCCGTTGTTGCCTTGGCCGTGTGTTTTGGGTCATTGTCATGCTGGAATACCCATCCACGACCCATTTTCAATGCCTTGGCTGAGGGAAGGAGGTTCTCACCCAAGATTTGACGGTACATTGCCCCGTCCATCGTCCCTTTGATGCAGTGAATTTGTCCTGTTCCCTTAGCATAATGTTTCCACCTCCATGTTTGACGGTGGGGATGGTGTTCTTGGGGTCATAGGCAGCATTCCTCCTCCTCCAAACACGGCGAGTTGAGTTGATGCCAAAGAGCTCCATTTTGGTCTCATCTGACCACAACACTTTCACCCAGTTCTCCTCTGAATCATTCAGATGTTCATTGGCAAACTTCAGACGGCCCTGTATATGTGCTTTCTTGAGCAGGGGGACCTTGCGGGCGCTGCAGGATTTCAGTCCTTCACGGTGTAGTGTGTTACCAATTGTTTTCTTGGTGACTATGGTCCCAGCTTGCCTTGAGATCATTGACAAGATCCTCCCGTGTAGTTCTGGGCTGATTCCTCACCGTTCTCATGATCATTGCAACTCCACGAGGTGAGATCTTGCATGGAGCCCCAGGCCGAGGGAGATTGACAGTTCTTTTGTGTTTCTTCCATTTGCGAATAATCGCACCAACTGTTGTCACCTTCTCACCAAGCTGCTTGGTGATGGTCTTGTAGCCCATTCCAGCCTTGTGTAGGTCTACAATCTTGTCCCTGACATCCTTGGAGAGCTCTTTGGTCTTGGCCATGGTGGAGAGTTTGGAATCTGATTGATTGATTGCTTCTGTGGACAGGTGTCTTTTATACAGGTAACAAACTGAGATTAGGAGCACTCCCTTTAAGAGTGTGCTCCTAATCTCAGCTCGTTACCTGTATAAAAGACACCTGGGAGCCAGAAATATTTCTGATTGAGAGGGGGTCAAATACTTATTTCCCTCATTTTAAAATGCTAATCAATTTATAACATTTTTGACATACGTTTTTCTGGATTTTTTTGTTGTTATTCTGTCTCTCACTGTTCAAATACACCTACCATTAAAAGTATAGACTGATAATTTCTTTGTCAGTGGGCAAACGTACAAAATCAGCAGGGGATCAAATACTTTTTTCCCTCACTGTATATAGACAGGTTGTGCCTTTCCAAATCATGTCCAATCAATTGAATTTACCACAGGTGGACTCCAATCAAGTTGTAGAAACATCTCAAGGATGATCAATGGAAACAGGATGCACCTGAGCTCAATTTCGAGTCTCATAGCAAAGGGTCTGAATATTTATGTAAATAATTCTAAAAACCTGTTTTTGCTTTGTCATTATGGGGTATTGTGTGTAGATTGAGGATACAAATTAATTTAATACATTTTAGAATAAGGATGTAACAAACTTTGGAAGAAGTCAAGGGGTCTGAATACTTTCCGAATGTACTGTATCTGAAAGGTATTGCCGGTAACAAAGCCGGTACTTTTATTTCCGCCATCCGAGGTATTCCTGATTGCGGTATTATATGTTTAAAAGTCCCGCCAACGCCTCAGTATAAAACATCGCCTTTCATCTTACTGGCATTGGCTCGCATTAACTCACGTTCTATTGTTGTCTGACATCAGACTTGTCCTTGTCAATCGCATAGCTTCACAAAAATGCTTTTAATGCATCTCTCCATTGTAAATGTACTGTATGTAGTTATTTCCTTCAGCTGATCTTGTCTATTGTCTCAGGAATGCATTTAGCCTGGGGGAACGCACACGGTGCATGTCATTTTCATTCTTAAATTTTTTTTTTACAGGTAAATGTTAAAGGCCCTTTTTTTATTTTGCTAATACATTTTGGCATACGTTTCTAACTTAGCCTACTAGCGATTTGTAGTTTCTGTCTTCGGCCAGAATAATTGATGGGGAGTTTGAAAGGAGAGCGTGTGCGATGGTGTAATCACATTGGCTGGTGATAATACATTTACTGCAGTATTAGGCCTAATTTACCCAACAAATGATGGGTTAATTTGAAGTAGCTTCTCTTTTCCAGATGTGCAATTATGCAAGTCGCTCCGCTATTCCTCTTCTCCTGGAGTCAAACTATACTGTAGGGTACATTATCTTGTTGGACCTTAATGTTGAGCATGTTTTGCTACGATTAGTCCTATTTAGATAACTTTTTGCTGCTACTATTAAAAAAATCAGTTGGCAAGGACGTTTGCTAGAACGCTATCAATGTGCATGATATCTAACAAAGCGGAGTGAGGGTAGGGTTCATCCAGCTTTTATTTATTTACATGATCGGAAAGAGCAGATTCTAATGTTTTTAAAGCACATACAAGCACCTACAAACTCTCAGAAATGAGGGCATGGGCTTTGTCAAAAAATGACAACGATTTCACACGTTCCTGTGACACAAGTTGTGAAGGATCTTTTTTTTAAATATTCTATTATATTCTTACTATAAAATACGGAATATGTGTGTTGACTGTGATAAGGGCAGGAGAATGTAAGTGTCTTGTCTGTTTTAATGAACAAAATAACTAACTATTGATTTAATTTGCATGGCACAGCCTTGTAGCCTATAGGCTGCACAGACCAGTGGCATAATTAAACTCATATTCTATTATTTTGAAAATACATAGACTTAGTCTTCAAATGGTTCTTAAGATCTGCCTAAACAAATTCATAATGGATTTCTTTGTGATGGTGTATATTCAATGGATTTATTAAAATACACACCCAATCAATCAAATTTAATTTTTAAAGCTCTTTTTACATCAGCAGTTGTCACAAAGTGCTTATACATAAACCGAGCCTAAAACCCCAGAGTTCAAGCAATGCAGATGTAGAAGCATGGTGGCTAGGGAAAAACTCCCTAAAAAGGCTGGAACCTAGGAAGAAACCTAGAGAGGAACCAGGTTTTGAAAGGTGGCTAGCCAGTCCTCTTCTGGCTGTGCCAGGTGGAGATTATAAAAGTACATGGCCATATCGTTCTTTAAGATGTTCAAACGTTCATAGATGACCAGCAGGGTCAAATAATAATCACAGTGGCCAAGTAGTCCTGAGGCATGGTCCTAGGGCTCCGGTCCTCCGGGAGGGAGATGGGAGAATTAGAGGGAGCATACTTAAGTTCACACAGGACACCAGATAAGACAGGAGAATTACAACAGATATGACAGACTGACTGTAGCCCCCTGGCACATAGACTATTGCAGCATAGATACTGGAGACTGAGACAGGGGGGGTCGGGGGACACTGTGGCCCCGTCCAAAGTTACCCTCGGACAGGGCCAATAAGGCAGGATATAACCCCACCCACTTTGCCAAAGCACAGCCCCCACACCACCAATGGGATATCAACAGACCACTAACATACTACCATGAGACAGGGTCTCTTTCACATAGATCAGCAGACCATTCCATAAAAATGCAGCTCTATAGGAGAAAGCCCTGCCTCCAGCTGTTTGCTTAGAAATTCTAGGAACAATGAGGCCTGTATCTTGTGACTTTAGCGTACGGCAGGACCAAATCGGTGAGATGGGTAGGAGTCAATGTAATGCTTTGTAGGTTAGCAGTAAAACCTTGAAATCAGCCCTAGCCTTAACAGGAAGCCATTACTGGAGTAACATGATCAAATCTTTTGGTTCTAGTCAAGATTCTAGCAGCCGTATTTAGCACGGGTAGCCGGATAGTAGAGCATTGCTGTAGTCTAATCTTGAAGTGACAAAAGCCTGGATTAGCTTTTCTGCACTCTTTTTGGACAAACACTTGTTCTCGTGGTTGAGTAACAACAACTGCGCTCCTTGAGTGACGGGGTGGTACTTGGTGAGAGAGGGAGAGAGACGACCCAAATTGCGGAGTAAACTAGAAAAACGGATGTTACACATGGCGGAGTGGCATTACCACATTTAACAAACCAAACATTGAAATACCGTTATAGAAGGTAAAGTAAAAACCCAAACTGGTCCGTGCATCAATACCGGTATATAGTAATATATAGGCAACATACCGTAAATCTGTATCAATTATGTATCAGTTTTACATGTGACCCATATCAAATTTGCGCATTTACACTGAAGGAGCACACAAATGCAATGCTCATTTGGCGTGATTGTCGTGGTAACACAGGTGAAAAAAAAATCCTGAATGGTATCCTAATGGCAGCCATTTTGGTTAGGGAGAAATACAAACAACTCTACTGCCATACATTCCAATTAGACTGAAGGCATACAGTTGTGTCCAAATATATTGGCACCCTTGGGCTTTTCTTAAATAATTCCCTATTTCTTCTAAAATCAGTTGAAATTTGAGAGGAAAAAATGGGTCTCCACACCTTTAATTATATTTCTGTAAACTTAAGTTTACAATTGTAATTTAGAAAATATAGACAAATGGCATGGACTAAATTATTGGCACCCTGGAGCTAGTACTTGGTTGCACAGCTTTTGGCCAAGATAGCTGCCAACATATGCTTATTGTAGACATCAATGAGCTTGCTGCACCTTTTCTGCTGGCAATTTGGCCCATTCTTCAGCAGCAAACTGCTGTAATTCTTCAATGTTTGAGGGTTGCACTCCACCAACTTATTTTTTCAGATCTTGCCAAAACTAATGTGGTCCCGTGTAGCTCAGTTGGTAGAGCATGGCGCTTGCAACGCCAGGGTTGTGGGTTCGTTTCCCACGGAGGGCCAGTATGAAAAAATTTATGCACTCTAACTGTAAGTCGCTCTGGATAAGAGCGTCTGCTAAATGACTAAAATGTAAAAAGAAATGTAAAAAATGTTATAGATGTGATTCAGATTACATTTATTTACAGGCATTCGTCACAGTAAGAAGTTTGCTCTTGAGAGGACAACTATATTGAACAAAAATATGCAACAATTTGAAAGATTTTACAGTTCATATAAGGAAATCGGTCAATTGAAATTAAATTCAATGGCTGTGTGAAGTTGCTGTATATTGGCGCGAACTGGAACACCCTGTCGTACAAGTCAATCCAGAGCATCCCAAACATGCTGAGTATGCAGGCCATGGAAGAACTGGGACATTTTCAGCTTCCAGGAATTGTGTACAGATCATTGCGGCATGGGTCTGTGCATTATCATGCTGAAACACGAGATGATGGCGGTGGATGAATGGCACGACAATGGGCCTCAGGATCTCGTCACAGTATCTCTGTGCAATCAAATTGAAATGAACATTCAATTATCTGGCAACAGCTCTGGTGGACATTCCAGCAGTCAGCATGCCAATTCTCCCTCAAAACTTGAGACAGCTGTGGCATTGAGAAATAAGCTTTTTGTGGCAATGGAACATTTCTGGGATCTTTTATTCCAGTTCATGAAACATGGGACCAACACTTGTTGTGTTTATATATTTTTCAGTGTAGATGATAACCAGTCAATGTTCAGGTTACCAAGAAAATACATTTCTCTGTTCGCATCAGAGACCTTATCTAACATCACACACACATTCTCCAGATACTGACGGTTTGCACTTGGTGGCCTATAGCAGCACCCTAGAAGAAGAGGCTTCAGATGAGGCAGGTGAACCTGCAACCACAGCACTTCTCCTTCATTTGTCATGAGATCCTGTCTGAGTAGTGATGGGGGAAGAAATTGATCCAGTTACATATCGCAATATTATTTTGGACGATATATCGATACTTTGACTCCAAGTATTGATTTGTAAATAGAGAGCCAACAACACTTTTATTTCCATGACTGATCAAAACTCATTTTCTTATGCTCGCTCTTGTCTCTCTGCAGCAAACGTATAGGGAGCAATAATATCGCAGTATCGAATCGTGAGAATTACAATGCATATCGGCACCTAAGTATTGTGATGATATCGTGAGGTCTCTGACAATTCCCAACCCTAATAAATTGCCTCTAAAATATATGTAAACTGACCATAAATGTGACCCGTTTCAAGAAGCTAGGCGTATGTCGCATGTCACTACTTCACAGGAGAGGCATTTGAACGTGTTTTTTTAATTTATAAATTTTTTTATGCGATATTTTGGCAGAAATGTCTTCTGGAACATGTGAACTTTCATGTGTCTTAACAAATGTGTATGCCATCTGTAAATACAAATACAATTGTTAAAATACGAGCCTAGTTGGTTTAGCCACGGAAAAATACAGGAACCTTCCCGCTAGTCATGATTGGCTGAGATAATGGATGGGCTAGAAATGCTGAGAGATGAGTTCAGATTGGTCTGCTTATTCTGTCGATAACTTGAGCTGATCAGTATGTGTAGATAGTTAACAGGCGCTATCGACAAAGGTCAGTGGGAAAAAGTTAGATGGGCTACTTTCTGAAGGACGATTGTACCATGCTGACTCTCTGACTCTGAAAATGAATCAGAGGATGAGGAAATCCCTGATTTAGGTAAAAACATTTTCATTGAACCAGACATTGTATAATCTTCTGATGACAGTGATGGGGAATAAATGGCAATCAACAGTGTTGTTGTCACGGAAGAAGTTGACAGAGTTTTGAAAAAAGAGGAATGCCCAGTGGAAGCAGAGAGATGATTGCCAAATGCGGAGAGAGTCGAAAAGAGAACACCTGTCTCCGGATTACATCTTCAAACTAAGGGTGACCATGGCATCCATGACAGAGAGGGAGAAGTGTTCATCCATGTATACGGGTAAGAGTCTAGCTACATTTTCAGATATTATACGTTTTACATTTAGTTAAGTCATTTTCATTGGAAGTTAAAGCATACTGTAAGCTAACTAACGTTAGCTGGCTGGCTCGCTAGCTAACATTACGTGTATGATCTGTGTAGTAATATTATTTGTATCTCAGAGATCCATTTGCATTGCTAGTTATAGCCTAATGTTAGCTAGCTAGCTAACATTGAACCTTGTTGGTTAGCTTTAGCTACCTGCAGATTCATGCATGGTAGATGAGTTGGGATTATGGTTCATTGTTTAGCTAGCTAACTACATGTCTAAACAAAAGACTCCACTATGCAAGTAACCATTTCACTGTACCGTTTACATCTTCTGTATCCTATGCATGTGACAAATAAGCGTTGATTTTATTTGATATAGTGTGTATTTACCAGAGACGGTAATGTGAAGAACAACATGACCTGCACCAATGTCAGATGAGGATATAGGCCAAGGACTAGATAGTGTATTTTTACTACTACTTTTTGCTACTACTTTCACCACTTTTAGTTTTGTAATCTTTGGTTGTTTACTACACTATCTTATTCACTCTGTTTAGCACATGGCCACGCATGTGAATTCTTAAAGAGATGGGTGGGGCTAAGATGGGTGTGAACAATGCTGAATAGGTGTAGACAATGAAGAGCTCTCCAGTAGGTCTATCAAAACATTCACGGGCCATTTTCTCAAAAGTGGGGTTACAAGTTTATCAACTTTCAAAGCAGAATTACTTTCCCATTGTTCCTCAACGGCAGTGTATGATATACCATTTTGTAGCTCTGAGTCTCTACTTTTATCCAATGTAAAAAACACAATTTTAAATGTTGCTACATAGGACCGAATCCAGGTGGTGGGTCACAAACGTCTCAATGTTTGTTTTCTTGGAAAGCTGTGAGTGTTATAATATGATACAATATCAATACTTGTTGCATTTACAACTTGTCTAAGATTATCTTCGAATTCATTGTTTTACACTATCTTATCCCAGCACTGGCTGACCATGGTAGACCAACTTCTTTACCAAAATGGCTGACCTTTTATACTGTCAAGATAGTTAATGTCCATTCTAGTATTCTAATTCCTAATTCTATGGTCTAGACAGGTTGCATATGGAGCATCAGAATTGTATCAGGAATGAGATCCACATATGGGATGTGGTCTAAATCAGACCCAAAGTGATCCCATGTGTTTTTTGTTGTTGCTGTTTTTGAATTAGGGAGGAGATCAGATGGGTATCAGATATGCCCAAATATATGTCAAAAATATCTTAATTGGGCTGCCTGTGTAAATGCAGCATTAAGGCTGGCTTACAGTTGGTCTATCGACATGTCTGTAGACAGTTGTCACGGTGACATCACAAACTATTATCGTCCGACATCAAACTGTCCTTATGAATAAGTATAAACACAAAACGACAGCCTCTGCATGACATCAGCAGCCCGGTGCTCCAAATAGCATACTCTATTTAAACACCAATAAACCCATCTGTTTAAAAACACATTTTGTAAATGTCAACCTAGCAAGCCAGGCAACTAAAACCAACTTTCTAACAATGTTTTGGTTCGTTGCTAGAGTATAGCTGACAACATCTTAGCTTTAGCTACTTTTATTCATTATTACAGGAAAAGAAACCCACCACAACAACATAATTATTTACAAGGTAAAAATAGCTTACGGTTGTGAAATATACAGTGGGGAGAACAAGTATTTGATACACTGCCGATTTTGCAGGCTTTTCTACTTACAAAGCATGTAGAGGTCTGTAATTTTTATTATAGGTACACTTCAACTGTGAGAGACGGAATCAAAAATCCAGAAAATCACATTGTATGATTTTTAAGTAATTAATTTGCATTTTATTGCATGACATACGTATTTGATCACCTACCAACCAGTAAGAATTCCGGCTCTCACAGACCTGTTAGTTTTTCTTTAAGAAGCCCTCCTGTTCTCCACTCAATACCTGTATTAACTGCACCTGTTTGAACTCGTTACCTGTATAAAAGACACCTGTCCACACACTCAATCAAACAGACTCCAACCTCTCCACAATGGCCAAGACCAGAGAGCTGTGTAAGGACATCAGGGATACAATTGTAGACCTGCACAAGGCTGGGATGGGCTACAGGACAATAGGCAAGCAGCTTGGTGAGAAGGCAACAACTGTTGGCGCAATTATTAGAAAATGGAAGAAGTTCAAGATGACGGTCAATCACCCTCGGTCTGGGGCTCCATGCAAGATCTCACCTTGTGGGGCATCAATGATCATGAGGAAGGTGAGGGATCAGCCCAGAACTACACGGCAGGACCTGGTCAATGACCTGAAGAGAGCTGGGAGCACAGTCTCAAAGAAAACCATTAGTAACACACTACGCCGTCATGGATTAAAATCCTGCAGCGCACGCAAGGTCCCCCTGCTCAAGCCAGCGCATGTCCAGGCCCGTCTGAAGTTTGCCAATGACCATCTGGATGATCCAGAGGAGGAATGGGAGAAGGTCATGTGGTCTGATGAGACAAAAATAGAGCTTTTTGGTCTAAACTCCACTCGCCGTGTTTGGAGGAAGAAAAAGGATGAGTACAACCCCAAGAACACCATCCCAACCGTGAAGCATGGAGGTGGAAACATCATTCTTTGGGGATGCTTTTCTGCAAAGGGGACAGGTCGACTGCACCGTATTGAGTGGAGGATGGATGGGGCCATGTATCGCGAGAGCTTGGAGGAGTGGGCCAAAATCCCTGCTGCAGTGTGTGCAAACCTGGTCAAGACCTACAGGAAACGTATGATCTCTGTAACAAAGGTTTCTGTACCAAATATTAAGTTCTGCTTTTCTGATGTATCAAATACTTATGTCATGCAATAAAATGCAAATTAATTACTTAAAAATCATACAATGTGATTTTCTGGATTTTTGTTTTAGATTCCGTCTCTCACAGTTGAAGTGTACCTATGATAAAAATTACAGACCTCTACCTGCTTTGTAAGTAGGAAAACCTGCAAAATCGGCAGTGTATCAAATATTTGTTCTCCCCACTGTAAGTAGGTCATTCTATAAGATAATTTTAGAACTTGTCACAGATGGATTTGGTTTTGTTGCTTTAGCAGACCAGCAACCACAACAACGGACGTTGCGACAGTCGCAGAGACGTAACTTTTTTTCATGTCTGTGCAGCAAGAAAACTGACAGTCGCAGCGACAGTCTACAGACATTCCACCGGAGTATAAATGAAATGTAGTTTTGACCAGCGGAACTTGTCACATTCTAATAGAGTACCACAGTATGAGTCATAATACCCATAAAATCTAGCGGTCAAACAAGGAAATGGTTTGAATCGTTTTTCCACCATTCATTTTTCCCATAGGGGATTTTAGAAACACTTAAAATAAGGGCTGTGTTTCGTGTACGCTTACCCTGGCGTGACATTTTGATAACCATGTAAATCTCTCTAGGACAAGGTGATTTTTATCAATATAGTCGCCTGTATTTACCCCAAAAAAATTAAATGCTAATTAGCTGCTAATGTGGCTATAATAAAGAACTACAAATGCATGATGATTTTTTTTTTGTCGTTTTAGCAGACGCTCTTATCCAGAGCGACTTACAGTTAGTGCATTATTTTTTTATATATTTTTTATACTGGCCCCCCGTGGGAATGGACAAGACTGCCGAATTGAGGCAAAGGTAAGAATCTCTGGATTTACTATCTGTTAGCTACATTTAATAATTAATACATTATCTACATTTCTTTTAAATTGACAATTCTGTGAACTGTCTTGTGCAAGTTTTGAATTGACCTGTTAGCAAAGGTGTCAGCTAGAGATGACGTGCAGGGATTTGTAGTCTTGCATGATGTCTACGTTGATGCTAATTTGCATTTTCG
The DNA here is from genome assembly GCF_964263955.1 of Coregonus lavaretus. Classification (NCBI taxonomy): domain Eukaryota; kingdom Metazoa; phylum Chordata; class Actinopteri; order Salmoniformes; family Salmonidae; genus Coregonus; species Coregonus lavaretus. The sequence goes on along the minus strand of NC_140007.1, from coordinate 22,077,989 downwards.
AATCTGAGAAAATAGGGCTGAATATATTGATAAGTCACCTTGTCCAAGAGAGATTTACATGGTTATCAAAACGTCACGCCAGGGTAAGCCTACACGAAACACAGCCCTTATTTTAAGTGTTTATAAAATTCCCTATGGGAAATATTTATGGTGGAAAAACTATTGGAACCATTTCCCTGTTTGACCGCTAGGTTTTATGGGTATTATGACACCTCCACTGTGGGGCTCTATTGTATACAGACATGTCGCTAGACCAAGTATAAACCACCCTTTAGAGGCTCACTTTTGGCAAGTGTGCTCATGGGTGCATCATGCAATTTTAGCCACTCCTGTGGGTCTGAGGTTGAGACCAATCTTATGGTATGCACATTGGACACAGGATGAAAGTTAGCAGCACTAAAGTAGGACAGGCCATTAAAGATTAACATAGAGGTGAACGGAGTGCATTATTCATAAAGAATAAAAAAACACGGGTAGTTGTACCAATCTCGTAAAAATTGGGGCATTGCATAACCAGGTGACATGATGGATGTTGTACTTGTAAGAGAGCTGTTTGGACTTAAAATGGGTTGAAGCACTGCACCAAAACATCTGCTACTCCAAAATGGCACCAAGACGTGCAAGCGATTTGGGTTCTTTACTGACCTCTAAACAAATCTCCAGACCATGTATAAATCATAGTTCTGCTTAAAGCTAAAGTAGGTATCTGGCCTGTGAACACACATGTAGCCCTCTATCCCCTCAGTCATTCAGTCGTTAAGCCTTATGAGTTAGAAGAAATTGTGTGTCTGTGTTAGTAGTGTACCTGATTTGTTAAGCAGGTGCACTGGATTTAGTGATGATTGACAGATGGGCTTGTGGGGCAACTCAACCTTTTCCCACCTTGCAAAGTGGGATTACGAACTGAGCGACAACTTAATGGGAAGTGAGACTGAGAATAAATACATTGAAAGTTGATGTGTTGTGTTGCCGCCTTTAGGAAATAGATGTTTTTTTTAAAATGTGTAATATAGCCTAGGTGTACATTCGTTCTAAAATTGTTTTATTGATGTCATATTCTCTGAAGTGCATATGTTTTGTTAAGCTAATTAATTTTCTTGTATTTCCTGTCCCATTGGGAAATTAAGTATCGAAAGGTGAAGACAAGTTTTATTGAGTTAATTTAGAAAAAGATATCGACAAATTTGGTGGTTAAGGTTAATTGTAGTGTCATGGTACCAACCTTTCAAATCAGTTTTTAATTAAACACAATTCACTGAGGTGTCTCGCTCTTGTCTCTCATAATTGGGATGATGTGGGCATACAGTGGTGGTTCAACAGTAGAATGAAGTGTTCCTCCTGAGTTTTGAATTATTCAGTTAATATACCTTCATGTTTACCTCAGGGATGCTTCTGAACCAGTCTCTGAGATGTGTTGTTCCCTATTCACCCAATAGTGAGTAATTCCATTAAATGGTAATGAGTAGATCGCTTTAGAGTGATTCCATAATATGCCCGTAGAGTATATCAAAGTTCCAGATCTCTGCTAGTTTTAAAGTTATGGCCCATTTTATACAGATACATTGGCACAGTAGACAATATAACCAATCACAACCTTCGTTTTACACATGCTGCAAATCACCAGCAAAGGGTGACCATTTTGAGTCAATTTTAACATCATTCTGTTTTAAATGCTTACAAATTGGAACATAACTCTAAAAGTAGCAGAGATCCTGTTCTGGAACTTTGATATGCCCATAGAGTATATTATGTTCAACAATATAGAAAAATTTGCCACTTTTTCAATGTTCTTGTTTATTTGTCTTCATAAATGACTAAATGTTTTATTGAAATCAAAATACTACTCATATTACAGAGCAAGCGGTAAAGCTTCATGATACCTACTGTATTTTTTTAAAATTCCACCTAGTGTATCAAACAATGTGTTTAAGATTTAAAGTAGGGCCAGCTAACACAGTCCTCATACATTGTTGTTTTGTGTGATAGTACACTATTTGTATGTTTTTTGCTTTTCCTCCTTCCTCACTGCCTCTCAAGAGTCTGTCTCCCTCTTGAAAAGAGATGTAATATAAAACAAGATGGCAAAAAAAAGATGGAGATCAGAAAAATGTATTGGACAGACTCTGTCCTCCTGTCATCTAAGCAAGGGTGGCAGGTAGCTTAGTGGGTAAGAGCGTTGTGCCAGTAACCGAAAGGTCTCTGGTTCTAATCCCCGGGCCGACTAGGTGAAAAATCTGTCGATGTGCCCTTAAGCAAGGCACTTAACCCTAAATGCCTGTAAGTCGCTCTGGATAAGAGCGTCTGCTAAATGACTAAAATGTAAATGTAAAAATGTGAACAGCGTCCCAGCAGAAACAGCTGACCCTCTCCTCCAGCCCACAACCCATAAAATATTTAAGCAGGGCATTCCAGCTAATCAACAAAATCTGAGAAATCGCAAGCATTAAGACATGCCACACATGCTTTAATATCGCAACACATGTTGCTACTTAAGCTAAATCAATTACTATCACCTCTGTGATGGTAAGATTTAATAAACCATCATATGCATGGTACAGACTTAAGCTTTCCACTGGTATATACAGTGCCTTCGGAAAGTATTCAGACCCCTTCACTTTTTCCATATTTTGTTACGTTACAGCCTTATTCTAAAATGGATTCAATAGTTTTTTCCCCTCATCAATCTACACACAATACCCCATAATGACAAAGCAAAACCAGGTTTTTAGAAATTCTTGCACATTTATAAAAATTAAATATAAATGTACGTACAGTGCCTTGCAGAAGTATTCATCCCCCTTGGCGTTTCTCCTATTTTGTTGCATTACAACCTGTAATTTAAATAGATTTTTATTTGGATTTCATGTAATGGACATACAGTGAGGGGAAAAAAGTATTTGATCCCCTGCTGATTTTGTTAGTTTGCCCACTGACAAAGAAATGATCAGTCTATAATTTTAATGGTAGGTTTATTTGAACAGTGAGAGACAGAATAACAACAAAAAAATCCAGAAAAACGCATGTCAAAATTTTTATAAATTGATTTGCATCAAACATGGAGGTGGAAACATTATGCTTTGGGGGTGTTTTTCTGCTAAGGGGACAGGACAACTTCACCGCATCAAAGGGACGATGGACGGGGCCATGTACCGTCAAATCTTGGGTGAGAACCTCCTTCCCTCAGCCAGGGCATTGAAAATGGGTCGTGGATGGGTATTCCAGCATGACAATGACCCAAAACACACGGCCAAGGCAACAAAGGAGTGGCTCAAGAAGAAGCACATTAAGGTCCTGGAGTGGCCTAGCCAGTCTCCAGACCTTAATCACATAGAAAATCTGCGGAGGGAGCTGAAGGTTCGAGTTTCCGAACGTCAGCCTCGAAACCTTAATGACTTGGAGAAGATCTGCAAAGAGAAATGGGACAAAATCCCTCCTGAGATGTGTGCAAACCTGGTGGCCAACTACAAGAAACGTCTGACCTCTGTGATTGCCAAAAAGGGTTTTGCCACCAAGTACTAAGTCATGTTTTGCAGAGGGGTCAAATACTTATTTCCCTCATTAAAATGTAAATCAATTTATAACATTTTTGACATGCGTTTTTCTGGATTTTTTTGTTGTTATTGTCTCTCACTATTCAAATAAACCTACCATTAAAATTATAGATTGATCATGTCTTTGTCAGTGGGCAAACGTACAAAATCAGCAGGGGATCGATCAAATACTTTTTTCCCTCACTGTACACAAAATAGTCCAAATTGATGAAGTGAAATGAAAAAAATTACTTAAAGCCCCTAAATAAGATCTGGTGCAACCAATTACCTTCAGAAGTCACATAATTAATTAAATAAAGTCCACCTGTGTGCAATCTAAGTCTCACATGATCTGTCACATGATCTCAATATACAGTATCTCACAAAAGTGATTACACCCCTCACATTTTGTAAATATTTGAGTATATATTTTCATGTGACAACACTGAAGAAATGACACTTTGCTACAATGTAAAGTAGTGAGTGTACAGCTTGTATAACAGTGTACATTTGCTGTCCCTTCAAAATAGCTCAACACACAGCCATTAATGTCTAAACCGCTGGCAACAAAAGTGAGTACACCACTAAGTGAAAATGTCCAAATTCGGCCCAATTAGCCATTTTCCCTCCCCGGTGTCATGTGACTCGTTAGTGTTACAAGGTCTCAGGTGTGAATGGGGAACAGGTGTGTTAAATTTGGTGTCATCGCTCTCACACTCCCTCATACTGGTCACTGGAAGTTCAACATGGCACCTCATGGCAAAGAACTCTCTAAGGATCTGAAAAAAATAATTGTTGCTCTACATAAAGATGGCCTGGGCTATAAGAAGATTGCCAAGACCCTGAAACTGAGCTGCAGCACGGTGGCCAAGACCATACAGTGGTTTAACAGGACAGGTTCCACTCAGAACAGGCCTCGCCATGGTCGACCAAAGAAGTTGAGTGCACGTGCTCAGCGTCATATCCAGAGGCCTCCATCATTCTTAAATGAAATACGTTTTTTAACCACCAAGACTCTTCCTAGAGCTGGCCGCCCGGCCAAACTGAGCAATCTGGGGAGAAGGGCCTTGGTCAGGGAGGTGACCAAGAACCCGATGGTCACTGACAGAGCTACAGAGTTCCTCTGTGGAGATGGGAGAACCTTCCAGAAGGACAACCATCTCTGCAGCACTCCACCAATCAGGCCTTTATGGTAAAGTGGCCAGTCGGAAGCCACTCCTCAGTAAAAGGCACATGACAGCCTGCTTGGAGTTTGCCAAAAGGCACCTAAAGACTCTCAGACCATGAGAAACAATATTCTCTGGTCTGATGAAACCAAGATTGAACTCTTTGGCCTGAATGCCAAGCGTCACGTCTGGAAGAAACCTGGCACCATCCCTACGGTGAAGCATGGCAGTGGCAGCATCATGCTGTGGGGATGTTTTTCAGTAGCAGAAGCTGGGAGACTTGTCAGGATTGAGGGAAAGATGAATGGAGCAAAGTACAGAGAGATCCTTGATGAACACCTGCTCCAGAGTGCTCAGGATCTCAGACTGGGGCGAAGGTTCACCTTCCAACAGGACAACGACCTTAAGCACACAGCCAAGACAACGCAGGAATGGCTTCGGGACAAGTCTCTGAATTTCCTTGAGTGGCCCAGCCAGAGCCCGGACTTGAACCTGATCGAACATCTCTGGAGAGACCTGAAAATAGCTGTGCAACAACGCTCCCCATCCAACCTGACAGAGCTTGAGATGATCTGCAGAGAAGAATGGGAGAAACTCCTCAAATACAGGTGTGCCAAGCTTGTAGCGTCATACCCAAGAAGACCTGAGGCTGTAATCACTGCCAAACTTGCTTCAACAAACTACTGAGTAAAGGGTCTGAATACTTATGTAAATGTGATATTTCAGTATTTGCAAACATTTGCTTTATTATGGGGTATTGTGGTTAGTTTGATGAGGGGGAAAAAACGATTTAATCATTTTTTGAATAAGGCTGTAACGTAACAAAATGTGGAAAAAGTCAAGGGGTCTGAGTACTTTCCAAATGCACTGTATATGTACATTTTATCCAATGAAATGTTCGTATATGAGTAAACTTTAAATGACAAAGGTCCTTGTGGGGGTGAGACGGAAGAGTAGCCAGTGGGGATGCAGAAGGCCACAAACACTTTTTTTTGTTTTTTAACAACAATGAAAGCCCATCACTTTCTCATTTTTTATATATATATATATATATATATATATATATATATTTTTTTTATGTTTAGTTAGCGAGAGCATTGAAATGCTGCACCAGGAAACAAACCCCAATCTGCCGTGGGTACAACGTGTGGTCTGGAGTTGGCATCAGCCGGTGTATTTGCATGTCCCCTCCTTTCAGGGTTGTCCAGAAATTATAATAACAAATATTAGAAGTTAGACAGGCTTACAGTAGAACCAAGCAGATTTAATGACTGGACAGTGGGGTTAAAAAAAAAATATATTCAATATGACACAAGTGAGAGCGAGGACAGGTGACAGAAGACAGAATGAAGTGACTGTGCTACCTTGAGCGGGCTGCACATCTTTCTCTTTGAAGCTGCCATGAACATTTATCCTCTGACAGGAATGGAATAAGGTGATGTCCCTCTATTCCTGGCTCTGTACTTGGGATATGTCATGAGGAATCCACTTTACTGCGTTAGCTGAAATTCTTATCGCACGTATACTGTATTGCATTCGAACTCTGCATTGATGGTGGCTGCCACTCACTGCTTAATATGTAATGTTTGTCAGATTTATTTTAAGCAGGTTGTAGCAGGGAGGCAGTCATTTGTATATTGATTACTTCCATACTGAATATGTAGTGCTGTAATTTATACATACAGTGGGGGAAAAAAGTATTTAGTCAGCCACCAATTGTGCAAGTTCTCCCACTTAAAAAGATGAGAGAGGCCTGTAATTTTCATCATAGGTACACGTCAACTATGACAGACAAAATGAGATTTTTTTTCTCCAGATAATCACATTGTAGGATTTTTAATGAATTTATTTGCAAATTATGGTGGAAAATAAGTATTTGGTCAATAACAAAAGTTTCTCAATACTTTGTTATATACCTTTTGTTGGCAATGACACAGGTCAAACGTTTTTATGTAAGTCTTCACAAGGTTTTCACACTGTTGCTGGTATTTTGGCCCATTCCTCCATGCAGATCTCCTCTAGAGCAGTGATGTTTTGGGGCTGTCGCTGGGCAACACAGACTTTCAACTCCCTCCAAAGATGTTCTATGGGGTTGAGATCTGGAGACTGGCTAGGCCACTCCAGGACCTTGAAATGCTTCTTACGAAGCCACTCCTTCGTTGCCCGGGCGGTGTGTTTGGGATCATTGTCATGCTGAAAGACCCAGCCACGTTTCATCTTCAATGCCCTTGCTGATGGAAGGAGGTTTTCACTCAAAATCTCACGATACATGGCCCCATTCATTCTTTCCTTTACACGGATCAGTCGTCCTGGTCCCTTTGCAGAAAAACAGCCCCAAAGCATGATGCTTCACAGTAGGTATGGTGTTCTTTGGATGCAACTCAGCATTATTTGTCCTCCAAACACGACGAGTTGAGTTTTTACCAAAAAGTTATATTTTGGTTTCATCTGACCAAACGACATTCTCCCAATCCTCTTCTGGATCATCCAAATGCACTCTAGCAAACTTCAGATGGGCCTGGACATGTACTGGCTTAAGCAGGGGGACACGTCTGGCACTGCAGGATTTGAGTCCCTGGCGGCGTAGTGTGTTACTGATGGGTGGCTTTGTTACTTTGGTCCCAGCTCTCTGCAGGTCATTCACTAGGTCCCCCCGTGTGGTTCTGGGATTTTTGCTCACCGTTCTTGTGATCATTTTGACCCCACGGGGTGAGATCTTGCGTGGAGCCCCAGATCGAGGGAGATTATCAGTGGTCTTGTATGTCTTCCATTTCCTAATAATTGCTCCCACAGTTGATTTCTTCAAACCAAGCTGCTTACCTATTGCAGATTCAGTCTTCCCAGCCTGGTGCAGGTCTACAATTTTGTTTCTGGTGTCCTTTGACAGCTCTTTGGTCTTGGCCATAGTGGAGTTTGGAGTGTGACTGTTTGAGGTTGTGGACAGGTGTATTTTATACTGATAACAAGTTCAAACAGGTGCCATTAATACAGGTAACGAGTGGAGGACAGAGGAGCCTCTTAAAGAAGAAGTTACAGGTCTGTGAGAGCTAGAAATCTTGCTTTTTTGTAGGTGACCAAATACTTACTTACATAATTTGCAAATAAATTCATTAAAAATCCTACAATGTGATTTTCTGGATAATTTTTTCTCAATTTGTCTGTCATAGTTGACGTGTACCTATGATGAAAATTACAGGCCTCTCTCATCTTTTTAAGTGGGAGAACTTGCACAATTGGTGGCTGACTAAATACTTTCTTTCACTGTATGTATGCATGCAGCTGATGTACACTAATAAAACATGGAATAAATCAAGCAGCTATGAAATGGATGTCCATCCCTTGGGGATCATGAACATGGGGAAGGAGTTATTAAAGACATGGACTTAGATTAAACCTTTGTTTTAGGAAACATTATAGTTGACTGAATTATTAAATCGTAACCTTGACACTTGAGATGCCTGAAGTTACCCAGGAATACCTTTTTTGAGAGTGGGGGGGACTAGAGATGTGATAGCTTGGCTCTCTTACACTTGCACGGCTGATATGCTAGCTACGTACTGACAGGTGGATCCTCTTGGCTTGGTATCAGTGTTGTGAGAAACTGATCTGTGCTGCAAACAAACGGCTAAGCTTGGCCATTTAAGCATCCTTAGCAGTGTTGTTGTATGTGCCCTTTCTTGGCATTCCCTCACCATTGTAATATTATAAGTTAGCGATGTTGTTGTGTGTGCCCCTGTCAGCCCCGTCCGTATACACTCTAGTGTTCCAGGAGCCAGTAACTGTATCAGAGGTAAGAAACACACTGGTACATTACTGCCATGTTCCGTTGCATCACGTCAAATGTTTCCACACTGTGGGTACGACTCGTAAGTTATAGATGCAACCTTAATGGTGCATGTCAACCAACCAACCAACCAGGGGATACTCTTGGCAGACTGAGAGGCATAGCCTAGCTACTACATAGTAATGCAAAATCATATTCCTTTGTGAAGTTGATTGTGCTTTAATATACATATCCAGTTACACACACACTACTCAATTACCAGCAGCTTTTGATTGATGTTGAGTTTCTGTCCCAGACACATCTGGAATATCAGGTCACTTAGCTAGTTCTTTCCTATCAGGTCATTCAGGTCAGGTCACAACAAACTGACAACCTGAGCATGTTGGAAGTTGGTTTGTCTGGCAGGTTGTGTCATTGATGTGCCTTAATGAAAGTGAATACATTTAATTGTTTAACTTTCATATCTATACTGTATATCCCATTGGTAACATCACATTATTTAGTCCAATGCATCCGTATAGAAGTATTTTGACCAACAAAAAAAAGGTACACTATCTGCTATAACATTAAAACACTTCTCTCATCTTTAAAGGGGTGATGTTCCTTTTCATCTGGCTATGACAACCTTGTTCTATTTTAAACCTGGGAAACTGTAAAGTCACTGGCATTTCCCTGGCCAGCCAGCAAAGAGAGGTTTTGGAGATGGAATCTTGAGTTACAGAGTTTAAAAATGTAGCAGTTTTCCTTTTCCTCTTCACAGCTGTCTACAAATAGAAGATTTTCTAAGCTTTGCAGAAGCAAACTATCCTAACAACATGGGCCACCAAGACTGGACCACTGTCTGTCTCCCTGTCTCTGCCTGAAATCTATCCATTCTCACCTGTACATATATTATTATGTCTTACTTCATAATCTCTCAAGGCTACTGTAAAAACGTTAATAATTACTCGATCGTCCTTTTTTTAATCAGAATAATAATGAAATACCTCCCTCCCATGATGTCTGTGAGGAGGACTACATGTTCATTCTGGTGCATCAGTCCTGTGCGTCAGTCCTGCGTCTTTCAGAAGAACTCTCACAGATCAGCCTGATTTAAAGAGTGTTCTTTATTATTTATTAATGTAATTTTGTCCTTGAAACATTTCATGGAAATACTGTAGAAATCCATGAATTCCTGTGGAGGACTGCTTCTTCTGAGGAGTGCCAATATGGCGACCGGTGGCTTTAAAGCCTCTCATTGGCCAATACATAGTATCAGCAATCCAGGGTTCAATGGCTATCACTAGTAATATCAATGGCTATCACTAGTAACTAGTTGCACCCCCCCCCCCTTTTGCCCTCAGAACAGCCTCAATTCGTCGGGGCATGGACTCTACAAGGTGTCGAAAGCGTTCCACAAGGATGCTGGCCCATGTTGACTCCAATGCTTCTCACAGTTGTGTCAAGTTGGCTGGATGTCCTTTGGGTGGTGGACCATTCTTGATACACACGGGAAACTGTTGAGCATGAAAAACCCAGGATCCTTGCCATTCTTGACACACTCAAACCGGTGGGCCTGGCTTCTACCATACCCTGTCCAAAGGCACTTAAATATATTTTCTTGCCCATTCACCCTCTGAATGGCACACATACACAATCCATGTCTCAATTGTCTCAAGGCTTAAAAATCCTTCTTTAACCTGTCCCCTTCATCTACACTGATTTGAAGTGGATTTAACAAGTGACATCAATAAGGGATCATAGCTTTCACCTGTTCAGTCTGTCATGAAAAGAGCAGGTGTATGATGACATTTGCAGTAGGCCTATACTATATTGAATGGAATCCTCTTTCAGTTCTTTCATGTTCCTCTCCCATCATCCCTGTAGACCTCACAGCTTCCTTCAACATCAGCCAGCCAACCATCAGGGCCCTCTTACAACCAGCAGACGATAATCTCCTGCCCTTCAATGTGAGATGTTTTGAAGAGCACTGTAACTACCATTTTGCAAAGGTTGTATTGATTCTCTTGTTCTAAGTGTCTGTGTAATGGAATCTGCCTGTTTAGTTTTTTTTGCCTCCAGAGTGGGTGTGCAGTGTGTCATTGTGGAAGTGCACACACAGGGCCATGCAGTGTGGGAGGCTGTCAGAGAGTTTGTGGGAGTCTCCTAATTGAGAATAAAAGGGCTTCAGGTTTAAATCCTATCTTGAAGAAACCATTTATCGGGGGGAAAACAGGAGTCAAATCTCTCTCTTTGCTGTTTTATCTATCCAGTAGTTGCCTTGAGATAATGAAAATGCCCTCCCTGGAGTTTTATCGATCGCTTTATCAATTCCCAATAGATATTAAGAAGGAGGTTTTCCTCCTAGTAAGCCCATGGAATAATCAGGAGTATTGAAAAAAATAATGTAAGCGTTAAAATAGCTAATGTCTTAAAGGTCATGGTTGAGAACTAACTATAGGTAGGACATGTCTTATTCATGCTGTACAAACAACAAAAAATTTAAACATAGCAGAAGGAATATGTTCAGAGGGAAATAATCCCCTTTATAATAAAGCATTGCATGCCTCTATCATCGCATTTACGTAGCTGTCATACAGTTGAGCATAGGCGTGTCGTGTATTAGGATTATGCCTTTGTTAAATGTTTTTAAGTGGAACTGAAAGAATGTTGATTTTAGTATCAAGAGGGAATGTTTTAGTGTAACGCCACATACAACAGACAGGAAGTGTGTTGTAGACAGGGGATTGGACAGTAGAGGGAGCCACCCACATCTTGGGGAGTTTATATATACTGGGGGAAAAACGAAGAAGAGTCAGAAGCCTTCAGATTGATTTGGGACGGGGCTTCTCCGGACTTCGCGGGTCTGTAACTTATGCTGTAACCTCGTGATTTTAATAAAAGCCTCTAACACGGTGCAGCCTAAGCGGACTCCTTGATTGACAGCAATAATTGCCACCATTCACCCGATACGACAAAAATAGATTAATGTGATTCATACATCATTTATATATCATTTTTATATTCTTAGTTGATATTGATGTTTAATTTGAAAGTGTTGTTTTGCAAAATATACTGTTTGGTCTTTCCTTTTCTTCCAGAAGCATTTGGGGGAACATGTGGAGATTGAAATACTCAAAACAAGGACAATATGAAAGGACAATATGACTGGAGGAGATGAAACAAGGAGGGTGTGGCCGATTCCATCATCAACAAATCCATTGGAAGTCGAGACTACGGGGAGATGAAGTGTAGTGGACTACATTCCAGTGTCTGCAATGAAATATAGACATGTGTAATACATAATTTGTGTCATATATTCTTAGGTATTAATTTTTGTAGAATGATGTTTGATGTTATTGAATACATGTGGGGATCTTAGATGTTTTTGTTTATTTCGTGGATGCTTAGGGACAGGGAGTCTAGGCAGGGAGAGGTCCACTATAGGGTCCAATGGGTTGACCAGCCTTAGAGTGGATATTTTTTGGATAGGATTTTGTTTGCAGGGGCTTACATGTGTATTTAATTGCATCATAGTTTCAAATGCATTTACATGGTTTATGAGTTTATTTGGAGTATCTAGGTGGTTGCCTGGGGCAGAGGGACCGTGAGAGAATTTTACTGTCTTGATTGATGGATGGATATCTGAAAAGATGGCTGCCGGACAGTTTTTCGCTCTTACACTCCATAAAGATTTGTTCATATTTCATAGTAATGTATTCACACTTCATAAACAGTTGTTCATATTTCATAGAAAGGTATTTACACTCTAGAGGAGAATGGTTTTTGGTTTAATGTTAAAGATACTCAATAAGATAAATTGTTACTTGTCATAATCCTATTCTGTTTGTTTTCGAGACTGTTCGTCTCGAAGGGGGGATATGTCGTGTATTAGGATTATGCCTTTGTTAAATGTTTTTAAGTGGAACTGAAAGAATGTTGATTTTAGTATCAAGAGGGAATGTTTTAGTGTAACGCCACATACAACAGACAGGAAGTGTGTTGTAGACAGGGGATTGGACAGTAGAGGGAGCCACCCACATCTTGGGGAGTTTATATATACTGGGGGAAAAACGAAGAAGAGTCAGAAGCCTTCAGATTGATTTGGGACGGGGCTTCTCCGGACTTCGCGGGTCTGTAACTTATGCTGTAACCTTGTGATTTTAATAAAAACCTCTAAAACACGGTGCAGCCTAAGCGGACTCCTTGATTGACAGCAATAATTGCCACCATTCACCCGATACGACAAATGGCGCCCAACGTGGGGCTGGTCTGCATCTCTCCTCTGTTTCATTCAGCCGCCAAGCTAACTCGCTTTGAAGCCATGGCCAGAAGAGGGAGCCCATCTTTTTGCATTGTTTATAAGTAGGGGCTAAACGAATAAGAAGTTAGAGCGGCCATTTCAATCTGAGGCGTCGCTCTCCGGATGTCATGACATCTGTCACTTATGCTGTAACCGTGGGATATTAATAAAAGCCTCTAAAACACGGTGCAGCCTAAGCGGACTCCTTGATTGACAGCAATAATTGCCACCATTCACCCGATACGACAGGCGTTTATAGGATTTTTATATTGTAACATATTTAGCAGGGTCTGGAAAAAAATTACCCTTTTATAAATGAATAAAAACAACCTTGTTGTGAATGCAACCAATAGCCAAGGCAAATGAAAAGAGGGTAGACACATAGATTGTACAATATTAGGAGGAAATACTGTATCAGTGGAGGCTCCTCAGAGGAGGTAGGGGAGGACCATCATCAGTGAATTTCATTTTTAACATTAAAAAAGTGTTCCTTTTGAGATAAAACTATACTAAATATATTCACATTCACCAAATAATTGATTAAAACACACTGTTTTGCAGTGAAGGTAGCCTACAGTAGGCTACAGTAGCCTCAGCAGCACTCTGTAGGGTAGCACCATGATGTACAGCATCTGTCCTCCTCTGGGTACATTCACTTCAATACAAAACCTAGGAGGCTCAGGTTCTCCCTCCCTTCCATAGACTTACACAGTAATTATGACAACTTCTGGATGATGTCCTCCAAACTATCAGCTCTTGCAGCATGAACTAACATGTTGTCCACCCAATCAAAGGTTCAGAGAATTAATCTAGTACTGAAAGCATAAGATACAGCTAGCTAGCACGGCAGTGCAAAAAATGTGGTGAGTAGTTGACTCAGAGAGCGAGAAAGACAATAGTTGAACAGTTTTTAACTAATAAATTTTTGCCAAAATTAAGGAAGAGGAAGAGGGAGAGGGAGAGAGAGAGATTTCGTAGTATTTTTTCCCCCACTTACTTAGCTAGCATCGAATGCTTCTAGATAGTTTAGCCTAGTCAAACACCCGGCTCAAGCAGAGAGGGATGCTATGTTAGCTAGCTGGCTATGGCTATCCAACACTGGAACTCTTCCAAGTCAAGGTAAGCTTTTGTTTTTATTAATTTATTGCCACCAGGGCCTGCCGGTGTAACTGCTAAACTGCTTGCTGCTGACTGTACACACTGTACTGCATGATTGTAGCTGGTTTACTAACGCGTTAGTTCTAGTAGCTATGTGGACTATGAAGTTAGATAATATGGTGACAACGATGTAGGATGTGTGTAGCGGTTAGCGGTCATGATATGAAGGTTTGGCTTGGAAAGTTTTTTTTTTTTTTTCTGGTCACAGACAGCTTATGCATTATGCGCTGAAGTCCACAAGCGAAGGGAAAAGGTGAGAGGAGGAGAGCGCGTAGATAGATGCGAGAAGGAATTATATATACAGTACCAAAAGTTTGGACACCTACTCATTCCAGGGTTTTTCTTTATTTTTACTATTTTCTACATTGTAGAATAATAGTGAAGACATCAAAACTATGAAATAACACATATGGAATCATGTAGTAACCAAAAAAGTGTTAAACATATCAAAATATATTTGAGATTCTTCATAGTAGCCACCCTTTGCCTTGATGACAGCTTTGCACACTATTGGCATTCTCTCAACCAGCTTCATGAGGTAGTCACCTGGAATGCATTTCAATTAACAGGTGTGCCTTGTTAAAAGTAAATGGGTTTGAGCCAATCAGTTGTGTTGTGACAAGGTAGGGGTGGTATATAGAAGATAGCCCTATTTGGTAAAAGACCAAGTCCATATTATTACATTTACATTTACATATTATGGCAAGAACAGCTCAAATAAGCAAAGAGAAACGACAGCCCATCATTATTTTAAGACATGAAGTGTGGAAAATTTCAAGAACTTTTAAAGTTTCTTCAAGTGCAGTCGCAAAAACCATTAAGCGCTATGATGAAACTGGCTCTCATGAGGACCGCCACAGGAAAGGAAGACCCAGAGTTACCTCTGCTGCAGTGGATAAGTTCATTAGAGTTACCAGCCTCAGAAATTGCAGCCCAAAGAAATGCTTCACAGAGTTCAAGTAACAGACACATCTCAACATCACCTGTACAGATAAGACTGCGTGAATCAGGCCTTCATGGTCGAATTGCTGTGAAGAAACCACTACTAAAGGACACCAATAATAAGAAGAGACTTGCTTGGCCCAAGAAACACGAGCAATGGACATTCGACCGGTGGAAATCTGTCCTTTGGTCTGATGAGTCCAAATTTGAGATTTTTGGTTCCAACTGCCGTGTCTTTGTGAGAGGTGTAGGTGAACGGATGATCTCCGCATGTGTGCTTCCCACTGTGAAGCATGGAGGAGGAGTTGTGATGGTGTGGGTGTGCTTTGCTGGTGACACTGTCTGTGATTTATTTAGAATTCAAGGCACAATTAACCAGCATGGCTACCACAGCATTCTGCAGCGATACGCCATCCCATTTGGTTTGTGCTTAGTGGGACTATCATTTGTTTTTCAACAGGACAATGACCCAACACACCTCCAGGCTGTGTAAGGGCTATGTTACCAAGAAGGAGTGTGATGAAGTGCTGCATCAGATGACCTGGCCTCCACAATCACCCGACCTCAACCCAATTGAGGTGGGTTGGGATGAGTTGGACCGCAGAGTGAAAGAAAAGCAGTCAACAAGTGCTCAGCATATGTGGGAACTCCTTCAAGACTGTTGGAAAAGCATTCCAGGTGAAGCTGGTTGAGAGAATGCCAAGAGTGTGCAAAGCTGTCATCAAGGCAAAGGGTGGCTACTTTGAAGAATCTCAAATATAACATATATTTTGATTTAACACTTTTTTTGGTTACTACATGATTCCATATGTGTTATTTCATAGTTTTGATGTCTTCACTATTATTCTACAATGTAGAAAATAGTAAAAATAAAGTAAAACCTTTGAATGAGTAGGTGTGTCCAAACTTTTTACTGGTACTGTACATACAACGAGCTGTTTGTATGTGGATGCTATGAAAGTGAACTGTGTTTGCGTGTGATCAGGGGTGTATTCATTGTGCCGATTCTGTTGAAAAACGTTCTTAAATGGAAGCAAACGGAACAAAACGGGGATAAACATACCTGAATTTGTCCAATAGAAACTCTAGTTTGCAACTGTTGGACTAATCATTACACACTAAATCAGCTTGATGCAGGCAAGAGTGTGCAAGGCGATATTGAATGTGTCACTGTCTGTCTCCTTGATTACTCAAAATTCTCTCGACGTGTGCACCTACGTTGTAAACTTTAATTCATAGGCTAGGTTGTAGCATCCTCATAATGGGTACAGGGAAAATTTGAGTATCATGTAGTAGCCTAGACCTATCAATGTTACATTGAGCAGTGTGAATGGAATATGAGTGACAGTCATGCAATATGCTGTAATAGAAATAAGGTCATGTTCATAACACAATTTATCATCCTCCCTCATCTTAATCAAATTGCCAAGGTTAGAGGTTCCAAGACCCTTCTATGGATTCTGTTTCTATGGCCACAACTCAACAAGCTATTTGATATTTGGCGCAGGTGCTGCCCAAATTGCAGCTCTCTGGTGTAGTATTTTGAATTGTATTTTACCTTTATTTTGACAGGGAAGTCCTACTGAGACTAGGGTCTCTTTTACAGATGAGCCCTGCATAAATACATTAAACACATACAATATACAATTTACAAAACATATTAAGAAAAACAGACACATCTATCAACATATAGGTCTCTCATCATTACTCTGAACTGACCAAGGGGGACCAGAACATTTCAGAGAGCTATTTAAGTTGCAAAAAAACTAAAAGCAGCTTTAACCAACTCTGTGGGGACCAAAGGGGCCTCCAGTTTTATCCAAACCTGAGACCGGGTTTGGTAATTTTTAAGTCTAAATTGAATTAATGATGATAGATACATAGGAAGTTTCTGCATGAGTGCTTTGTAGAAGGAAATGCTGCTTTCTCCTTACATACAAAGAGGCCCAACCCACTTTTTGATACAAAACACAATACTTATGTCATGCAATAAAATGCAAATTAATTACTTAAAAATCATACAATGTGATTTTCTGGATTTTTGTTTTAGATTCTGTCTCTCACAGTTGAAGTGTACCTATGATAAAAATTACAGACCTCTACATGCTTTGTAAGTAGGAAACACTGCCGATTTTGCAGGTTATCAAATACTTGTTCTCCCCACTGTAAGTGGCCTGGATAATTTCCTTCCTATTAACAAAAATCAGACATGCTTTGTTTCTGTAAAAGAAATCAACCTGGAACTTTAACTTCTTCACCAACTCAGTGACATGTTTTTTAAATTACATATTGTCATGAAAAGGCTTGGCCAACTGATGAAGCAATGTAATACAACACTGTATCATCTGCATACATTCTGTTTTATTATATAATTATATAATTTTGTCAAATTGATTGCAATTTATCAGAGGGTGCTGCAGCACCTCCAACACCCCTACTTCCCGCGGCTATGAGTGTAAAGCATTTAGCATATTTTGTTTAGCTCATGTCTGACCAGATGTGATTCATTTGTGCCTAGAGTCAAGTAAAATAATCCACCCTCCTTTACTTACCAGAATACAGCACTCCTTGGCCAGTGAGGAATATACAACATATACAGAACAGTCATATGCTAAATGGGACAATTAACCTCAAGCAAAATGTTACATCAAATGTTTTAGCTGGCTTAGATGTTTCCCCTTGTGTTCTTGACGTCTTAGGATCAAATAGCCCTTATTGTCCAATGAGAGGATGGATTTTCAAGATTTGTATGGATTTTTAAGATTAACTCAATTAGCAAGAACCATTGGTAATGACCATTGTTTTATAGTCTCTAGGGACAGTTAATTATGTGGATAGTCCATTTGTCCGGGCCAACATGCCCTGTCTGTGTCCACTGATGGCTTTTCCAAACTGTCCATTTATTTAGTCGACCGTACTTGTAAACTGGGGCATTATGATGCACTGGAGATACGATTATATTGGTAGGAACAGTCCATTAAATTGACCATCAGGAGTCTATCTATAATAGGAGGGTCAATAGTCAGGGTGATTGATATAAATCAGTTGATAGAGGACAGGAAGATTGAAAGGTGTATGTCATTCTCTGGTGGTTTAAGCACCAAAGGAGAGGTGTTTTACTCTGCCTTGTCATGATATCTTTATCTGGCAGTCGATCATAAGCTTCTCAACGTTAGCTATGGCTTCAAATGTTGAAACTAACAGATCACGATAACCTGTGACGCCTGCCTGGCTACCTTTTGTGGGCTTGGGCCTCCAGCATCATCCACTGTTTGTTGAGATAATGGTTGGGCTGACTGTGCACCTGTGTGACAATACAACAGGGCCATTTAGCCTGAATGAACCCCAGACCATGTCTGGCTGTGGCATGTCAATGTTGCTTAAGCATCAGGTAGCCTATGGATAATGTATTGATGGATAATGTATTGAGCAGGGCACAGGAACCTGGCTGGCACTGAGGCTATGGAACCAAGTCTGTTGGAACTAGCGGCTGATAAATTTTCCATAGGCTACCTGATGCTTAAGCAACATTGACATGCCACAGCCAGACATGGTCATGAAAACGATACACATATTAAAGCAAGCTTTGTCACTGACTGACTGTAATATTGGTGCAATTTGATCTAATTGATTTCAATGAAGCATAATGGCACATGACCATATTGCCTTCTAGTAATGTCCTGACTAGTCCTTGTTATTGCCAACTCTACTCTACAATACTGTAGAAATACACAGAAAAGGAGAATGGTAACTGGGGTGTGCTAACTTGAAGTGGATTGTCCTGTTTGAAACTTGCACAAATGTATTTATAGGTTTAAAAATAAAGTTTTGTAAACAACTGTGGCATTTTGTAAACTGTTTTTTTGTTTAAAAAAATCTAGTAATTGGGCAACAAGTATCTGCTGCATGATGTCATACAGTATGGTCCAACTAAAGCAGGGCAATTGGTCTGAGTTCTATAGCTCACAGATATAGGCGAATGCTGCATGAACTAAGTAGGTTTCCCCTTTACTGACAGATGCCCCTTATCAGTCTTGCATTTAGAGAGATAGAAAAGTATACGTACTCTCCTGCACAAAACAATCTACACTATGTATGCAAAAGTATGTGGACACATCTTCAGATTAGTGGATTCGGCTATTTCAGCCACACCTGTTGCTGAAAGATGTATAAAATCGAGCACACAGCCATGCAATCTCCATAGACAAACATTGGCAGTAGAATGGCTTTAGTGAAGAGCTCAGTGACTTTCAACGTGGCACCGTCATAGGATGCCACCTTTTCAACAAGTCAGTTTGTCAAATTTCTGCTCTGCTAGAGCTGCCCCTGTCAACTGTAAGTGCTGTTAATGTGAAGTGGAAACTTCTAGGAGCAACAACGGCTCAACCGCAAAGTGGTAGGCCACACAAGTTCACAGAACGGGACCGCCGAGTACGGAAGCGCGTAGCGTGTACAAATCGTCTGTCCTCTGTTGCAGCACTCACTACTAAGTTCCAAACTGCCTCTGGAAGCAACATCAGCACAATAACTGTTAGTCGGGAGCTTCATGAAATGGGTTTCCATGGATGAGCAGCCGCGCACAAGCCTAAGATCACCATGCGCAAGTGTCGGCTGGAGTGGTGTAAAGCTCGCCGCCATTGGACGCTTCACCGTCTGTCAGTCCGATGGACGAATCTGGGTTTGGCGGATGCTAGGAGAACGCCACCTGCCCGTCTGCATAGTGACAACTGTAAAATTTGGTGGAGGAGGAATAATGTTCCTACATCTAGTGGAAAGCCTTCCCAGAAGAGTGGAGGCTGTTATAGCAACAAAATGCTCTTAAATGTATATGCCATAAATTAATGTACAGGTAACTGTAAAAATAAAAGTATCCCCAACATAGTGTCTTAATTGACAGGCAAACAGGCAAAGCGTCAATACAGGACTAAGATTGAATCCTACTACCCTGGCTCTGACGCTCGTTGGATGTGGCAGGGCTTGCAAACTATTACGGACTACAAAGGGAAACCCAGCCGCGAGCTGTCCAGTGACGCGAGCCTACCAGACGAGATAAATGCCTTTCATGCTCGCTTCGAGGCAAGCGACACTGAAGCATGCATGAGAGCACCAGCTGTTCCGGACGACTCTTTGATTGCGCTCTCCATAGCCGATGTGAGCAATACCTTTTAAACAGGCCAAAATTCACAAGGCCGTGGGGCCAGACTGATTACCTGCATGTGTACTCATAGCATGTGCGGACCAACTGGCAAGTGTCTTCACTGACATTTTCAACCTCTCCCTGACTGAGTCTGTAATACCTACATGTTTCAAGCAGACCACCATAGTCCCTGTGCCCAAGAAAGCGAAGGTGAACTGCTTAAATGACTACTGCCCCGTAGCACTCACGTCAGTAGCCATGAGGTGCTTTGAAAGGCTGGTCATGACTCACATTAACACCATCATCCCGGAAACACTAGACCCACTCCAATTCGCATAACACCCCAACAGATCCACAGATGACGCGATCTTAATCACACTCCACACTGCCCTTTCCCACCTGGACAAAAGGAACACCTATGTGAGAAGGCTGTTCATTGACTACAGCTCAGCGTTCAACACCATAGTGCCCACAAAGCGCCATCCCTAAGCTAAGGACTCTGGGACTAAACACCTCCCTCTGCAACTGGATCCTGGACTTCCTGAAGGGCTGCTCCCCAGGTGGTAAGGGTAGGCAACAACACATCTGCCACGCTAATCCTCAACACTAGGGCCCCTCAGGGGTGCGTGCTTAGTCCCCTCCTGTACTCCCTGTTCACCCACGATTGCGTGGCCGAGCACGACTCCAACACCATCATTACGTTTGCTGACGACACAACAATGGTAGGCCTGATCACCGACAACGATGAGACAGCCTATAGGGAGGAGGTCAGGACAAGAACCTTACCCGCAATGTGAGCAAGACAAAGGAGCTGATTGTGGACTACAGGAAAAGGAGGGCCGAACAGGCCTCCATTAACTTCGAAGGGGCTGTAGTGGAGCGGGTCGAGAGTTTCAAGTTCCTTGGTGTCCACATCACCAACAAACTATCATGGTCCAAACACAAGACAGTCGTGAAGAGGGCACAACAACACCTTTTTCCCCTCAGGAGACTAAAAAGATTTGGCATGGGTCCCCAGATCCTCAAAAAGTCGAGAGCATCCTGACCGGTTGCATCACCGCCTGGTATGGCAACTGCTCGCATTCTGACCTTAAGGAGCTACAGAGGGTAGTGCGTACGGCCTAGTACATCACTGGGGCCAAGCTTCCTGCCATTCAGGACCTATATATTAAGCGGTGTCAGAGGAAGGCCGAAAAAATTGTCAAAAACTCCAGTCACCCAAGTCATAGACTGTTCTCTCTGCTACCGCAAAGTCTAGGTCCAAAAGGCTGCTTAACAGCTTCTACCCCCAAGCCATAAGACTGCTGAACAATTAATCAAATGGCCACCTGGACTATTTACATTTTCTTTTTACACTGCTGCTACTCGCTGTTTATTATCTATGCATAGTCACTTTACCCCTACCTACATGTACAAATTACCTCGACTAACCTGTACCCCCGCACATTGACTCGGTACCGGTACCCCCTGTATATAGCCTCGTTATTGTTATTTCATTGCATTTCTTTTTCTTTTTACTTAAGAAAATATTTACTAAATAAACTAAACTCTATTTCTTGAACTGCATTGTTGGTTAAGGGCTTGTAAGTAAGCATTTCACGGTAAGGTCTCCACCTGTTTGTATTCGGCGCATGTGACAATTTTAATTGATTTGACATTTTATTTGATTTAATAGGGCGTTGGGCCACCACGATCTGCCAGAACAGCTTCAGTGTGCCTTGGCATAGATTCTACAAGAGTCTGGAACTCTATTGGAGGGATGCGACACCATTCTTCTATGAGAAATCCCATAATTTGTGTTTTGTTGATGGTGGTGGAAAACGCTGCCAAATAATGGGCAACTGAGCATTTCTATACATGACCCTAAGATGTTAATTGCTTAATTAACTCAGGAACTACACCTGTGTGGAAGCACCTACTTTCAATATACTTTGTATCCCTCATTTACTCAAGTGTTTCCTTTATTTTGGCAGTTACCTGTATCTCTATTGGGACACATGATCTAGTTTCATTGAGCATTAAAAATGAATGGGAAGGAGTGAAACTATTTATTTTTGTCAAGAGAAACAGCTTATGAGAGGACACCAATCATCAATACTAACAATGTGACCCAGGGGACAAAGAGATTGGCTTTAGAAGCAGGAGGTGAGGGAGAGTTCAACCACAGATGACACTCACAGTCCAGCCTTTTTCACACACTGATCCCACTCCAGAGGACATAGAGCTGCATTGGATCCCCCATTGCCCTGCATTGATGTTCCACTCCGGAGCATAAAACTGACTCCAAAGAAATATAGACAGAAATAAAAGAGAGTGCCCCTTAACAGAAGGCAATCAATCTGGTAATAGAAATCAGTACAGAGGCATCATGAATAAATAATGTGTCCTCTTTCCTTCTGCCCCTGTATCTCCACCAATCTTTTTACATTACTCTCTCTTACCCCGTCCTCTATTAATGCCCCACACAGCATCTTTTCTCTCCCTCCTCTTCCACTTCCCTGAATTTACAAAAGAAGAGGGGGAAAAAGGGAGACCTAATTGAAATCTAATGGAGTCAATGAGGCAAGCTGGGGAGACGTGTAATCCTGGATGGCTGGAGGGAGGGAGATTCTTGAAGAAAGAGAAGACTGGGTAAATGAGGATTTGCACTCTGACTCAGAGCACCACAACTGTGTGAAGGACACATATTAAAAACCAAACACACACTTGTCACATGTCTTTATTGGTTTTGCTTTCCAAGGGTCCTTGCATCCTATTTCATTAAGAAGCTTACAAGCAGTGGAGAGGCAATGTTATTTATTTAACCTTTATTTAACCAGGTTAGTCTCATTGAGATAAACATTTGTATTTCAAGAGAGACCTGGAATGTACTATAATGGTGGTAAAATAAGATTGATGGATAATACAGTATTTCTACATGGAATGACAAATGAATACTTACAGAAACTTATAAGTACTTAAATAATGTTTCACTGCAGGCATTTCCCATTGCACTATCCTCACCATCTCAAATGTCAAAGACCACCAGGCTTTTAAGATGACTTTTTCTGATTCCCATAACATTCTGGTAATCTCTGTTTTTCAAGTCATCACTGTGGCTGGGACAGTTAATCATATGTCATCATAATATCCGCTCCAAGTAATATCTCAGTAATTACATTATGAAGAGATGTTTGAAGTTCATTGTGATTTGTAGTTTAGGCTTAATACATTGAATGACAGATTGTAATGGGTAAATTAGTCTGTGTAATGTCTCTGTAATAGGTAGATTGAAATTGTTTTGTACATCTCTCAAGAGCATGTACAGTTCAATACATATTTTTTTGCATGTTTCCCATGTTGCTTCAGCAGGGATTGATATTGATTAATCTTGCTACTTCCATAGCCCCCCACAAGTTCCTATTGTGACGGGGAGAAGGTTGTCGCCGCTGCGCCACCTTTTATAGAGTTGAGGTCCTCTGATAAATAACTAAATACAACTAAACATGAACAAAACACAGGTTCTAAACGTCCGGGGTGGACCATGGAAATGATAAGACAGATTGCAATGGAAAGTTTTTATTTCATTTACTGCAGCAACGAGAAGCAGCTATGTGATCACAAATTCAATCATCAATAAATAATTAGAAAGCTCCGCACATCTCAAACATCATCTTCAGCGCTAATGCTCATACAACAGGCTGTCCATATAAATATATAAATAATTTTGGCAATCAATAGCGGACTCCACAGTAAGTGCAAACAATTCAAGGAGGGCGTGCCCTGGGAGAAGGAGAGCGGATCTGGAGGGAGATAGGCACTCACACCTCATGCACAAAGAATTTGGACTATGCCGCACCGTCCCGCTCTCGTCCTCCCAGGGCACGCCAACCTGTACACGCGTAAAAGAGATCTGCTGGACACAAGGAAACACTGGTAATTTAAATGCAAAACCCCACCCCACTAACTGGACACATGTCACACTATCATTTATCAAGTCAGCATGGAAGGGAGATACAAAGCTTTAGAACTTTAGCACACTGATTATTATGAGATGATCATCATTCACTACACTAATTTACCTCAGTGGAAAGACCTCAGAGTGTAGAGCTTTCAGTATTTCTGCCTGTCCCATCAGCACCAGTTATCACTGCAGTGGTGTTGATATCCTACCGTGTCATTATGACACACTGAGTCTAATGTATCTCATCGCTGCAACTTTATGGACCCAACCTGGGGAATGCAGTCCTTAAAATGAAGTGATTTATTTTTCTAGGCCTCTTTTAAATGTGGGTACCTGGATTGTTACAGGTAATGTAGGCTATTTGACTCCCTGAAACAATATCCACAATGTGCGGTCTAGTATTAAGTTCTCATCTCATGACACTGTTCAATGTAATCTTTCCCCTCAGCACTGTTGGTGCTCATCCTGCTAAAGCATAGCCTTGTCAGTGCACATATTCATCTCATAGACCCTCCCTGAGCTCTCTACATACTTTGGCCAAGGGAGAGCATACTGGGTCTAACCATGCTCCTGGGGATCATTGATACGTCAGATGACATCACCTTTGATACTCCTCCTAAAAA
Organism: Coregonus lavaretus; assembly: GCF_964263955.1. Classification (NCBI taxonomy): domain Eukaryota; kingdom Metazoa; phylum Chordata; class Actinopteri; order Salmoniformes; family Salmonidae; genus Coregonus; species Coregonus lavaretus. The sequence goes on along the minus strand of NC_140007.1, from coordinate 22,053,424 downwards.
GCTGAAATGACCTATTCATCAGGAGACTTTGTTGCAGTGCTAGAGCTGATTAAGAACAGACTGACGAGTACCTACTGACGAGTACCTACAGTTCAGTCTCACCGCTCTATCAATCATTAATCAGAGAGAGGAGACATTAGGCTGTGTATTAGCTACTCCCCTCACACCAGGGGTTGGAACCGGTTCAGGGAACAGAACAGAAAACCGGAAAATAAAACATTTTTCGAGTGACAGAATGACAACCCAGAACGAAAATGATCTGTACTGTTCCAGAACAGATCCGTTATTTTAAAAGCATGGGAACCGGTTAATAATGTTATTTTATGTATCGGGCAAAATCTTTGCCAGTGTGTGTGCATGTATAGGGGTCCCCTGTAGCTCAGTTGGTAGAGCATGGCACTTGCAACGGCAGGGTTGTGGGTTCGTTTCCCATGGGGGGCCAGTATGAAAATGTATGCACTCACTTAACTGGAAGTCGCTCTGGATAAGAGCGTCTGCTAAATGACTAAAATGTCAAAATGTAAATGTAGGCTACCTGCCCCTCCCCCTCTGAAGCATAGGCAAATGTAGCCTACTAATGTTACAAGCGTGATTCAGAAATTAGAGAGAGAGATTTTTAAGTAGAGAAGAATGGATGAACTTTTTCAATGCTAGATTAGGATACTATAGTTATCACGTTTTACATTGGATTTATTAACTACAAAAAGGTAAGACATGGTTTAATTTGAATTATGGTGCCGCTCTGCACATACAAGCTTGTTAGCCAGCTAGCTAGGTAGCTAGCTGTGGTCCACCGTTAAGCCAATTCTGAAGTTCAAAGACATTCAAAGTTATTTCATAGAAGCCGCTCCTCCGTAGTTGTAATTCTGTGGGCCTAATTCAGATAATGCATGTCATAACAAGATGTCCAGTGCTTCAATCCAATTATATCTTGCCCGCTCCATAGTAAGCTGCTCTATCCGCAGTGATTGGTGAAGTAATTTAATGTTGAGAAAAATGTAAAAAAATAAATAATAATCAGAGTTTGAAAAGGAACAGAAATGAATTATACAAACCGTTACTTAGTTTTGGTTTGAGCCGGTTCAGAACTTTATTTTGCTGGTCGGAACTAAAATAATAGTTCTGATCAGAATGAAATGATTGGAAAATAATATTGGTTCCAACTCCTGCTCTATACAAAGCTACATCAACATTTAATCAATGAGACCATGCATGAGACAAGACATACTAATGTCAGCGGGTATGAACTCATACCTAACTTAAGATGAACGCACTAACTGTAAGTTGCTCTGGATAACAGCATCTGCTAAATGACTAAAATGTGAAATGTAAAAACAGTCAATTAGTTGCTGGAGCATTTCTGCCTTAGCAACTTTTAAAAGCCCAGTGCACTAAAAATTTAGTTTTTCCTGTGTTTTCTATCATATTTGTAAAACAGTTGATGAAACTAACACTGTAAATGTGATCAATAATATGCCATTTAGCAGACGCTTTTATCCAAAGCGACTTACAGTCATGTGTGCATACATTTTTACGTATGGGTGGTCCCGGGGATTGAACCCACTACCCTGGCATTACAAGCGCCATGCTCTACCAATTGAGCTACAGAGGACCACAGTGTTATTTTCTGATAGTTGCTGGTTAAAATAATACAATCTGCAGGATCAAAGATTTGTGTAACTAAACCAAGATAGACCACAGCCTGTCGTTTCCAATGGGAACAAATGAGTCATAGTGGGCAGAACTAGAAAGGTGGTGGGTACGAGCTAGCGAGATCCTATTGGCACTTTCTAGCATGCATCTGTATATTTCCGTTAGGTAACGCCTACTCTGTGAAGTGCGCTTGTGCAATAACTAAATTCTTAAACAACAGGATTTTTTACAGCTTTTACAAAGGGTAAACTCTACAAAACTTTGAACACTCTGTTCATAACATATTCTAGTTTTGGGAACAGAAAATTGTTTGAGATGAAATATTTCATTGATGAGAAAATGTGCAGAATGTTGGCCAACATCTTCTTCCACTGCCGGCTGTCATGTAAAAAATCTTCCCAGTGTGAAATAGTTCCCAATCGTTCTGATTGTGACGTCATGCTGTAACATTTCTCCCAGCGTGAAAATGTTCCCAGTTCAATAATTGCACACGCATCTCTTTATGTGGATGGCTGAGCTCGTGAGGATGTTTCTCTCACACCCTCCCTCGACCTCTAAAAACTATTCTGTTGGCACGTGCGTCAAAGTGCTGAGGGTAGATGTGAGGAGAGATTTTTTGCCATTGCAAAGACTTGGGCGCTAAGGGAGGGTGTAAGAAACATCTGCACGAGCTCAGCCAACCACATAAAGAGACGCATGTGCAATTATTGAGTTTTGGCTTGCCTGGTTACATCATGTCATACCACTCAGACTACTCCCAGACAATCCTAGCAATATTCTTTCTTGAGAAATATTTGTGTTTATTTTTGACCATTTTTTAAGGAAAATTATTACAGTTACTTAATTGTTACCCAAAAATGATATAATATCGAGATAAAAACAGATGGTACATCTGTGCCAAAATTAGTCAGACTTATTATTTTTTAAGACAAAAGGACTAACAATGCCTGGTCCCAGATCTGTACATGCAATGGAATGGCAATATTCAGAGAGTTGGCTAGAACACCTACAGACGTGGGACCAGACAAACTTTCCCTGCTGCCCATTTTTATGTCTTACCAGAGTTGTCGCTGTACAGTAGCTCTGGTAAAATAGGGAAAAGTAATCCCTTACATTTTTTTCTTTATTTTTATTTTTATTTCACCTTTATTTAACCAGGTAAACCAGTTGAGAACAAGTTCTCATTTACAACTGCGACCTGGCCAAGATAAAGCAAAGCAGTGCGATAAAAACAACACAGAGTTACATATGGGGTAAAACAAAACAAAGTCAAAAATACAACAGAAAAATTACTAGTATAATAATTAGAATTGCTAAGGTGTTCATTTTGGAGATGGAACTAATTAAGTATTTTAAGGTAAAAGTGTGTGTAGAGATGATATCGGAGTGTATGAAAGAGGCCAGTACGGAGTGAGTGTTTTCCTCCCGACTGTTCTGTTGCCACTAATGGAGACTAGTGACCTTCCTGATGGAATTTCTTAGTATTATTATCTCTCTCTCGTCTCTCTATCTCTCCTGTCTCACTCTCGCTCTCCGCAAGGAGGTGAGAGGGAGCTTCCTCTCCTAAGACTCTCCCACAGTTTGTCAGCGTTGCTATTCATATCCCAAAGTGAACATGAATTTTCCTAATTTCCCACTTATTGGCGGGTCTCTGAGCTTGCACAGTTCTTTGAACAGACCATAGTTGAGTAATGATTAAGATATCCTAACCATCTCCCTGAGCTGTCTTGTTTTCTGAATTTTTTGGCTAAAGTCACAGAATATCCAAAAGGTCAGAGAATGTTTTGTATTAATATCCAAGTAACTAAATGTAAGGATACACCCTACAAACCAAATATGCAGATGGGTCGTTCCACGAAAAGAGTGCCTTTGATGTTGTAAGTAAAAATGGTGCACCAATATTGAATTGAAGCCTGTTATATCAAATTAAGTGCCCTTTAATGTAGACCACATGGAGAATTCAATAAATCTATTGACAAATTTAGCATTTTTACATGTACCTTCCGTCAACCCTGTGTCACTTCTAGGAAGATTTTAACCCACTTAATCCCAAAACCCTGTTATATGAACATAACTCTCATTTTAATATGGTGAAACTATATATATATATGTTTTAATTCAAAAGAAACATTAGACATCTTATAGTCAAATCATAGAGTAAAAGCAGGTGAGCTGCTTCTACTATTTTTGGCAATTATCTGATGCTTTGTGGTGGAAAAATGAGTGGGTGGAGCATTAAATCAAATCAAAGTTTATTGGTCGTGTACACACTTTTGCAGATGTGGTAGCTGGGTGAACAGGCTGTGACTCGGGTGGCTGAGGTCCATGATGATCTTCTTGGCCTTCCTGTGACACCGGGTGCTGTAGATGTCCTGGAGGGCAGGTAGTGTGCCTCCGATGATGCGTTGGGCAGACTGCACCACCCACTGAAGAGCCCTGCGGTTGCGGGCGGGGCAGTTGCTGTATCAGGCGGTGATACAGCCAGACAGGATGCTATCAATGGTGCATCTGTAGAAGTTCGTGAAGGTCTTAGGGGCCAAGACGAATTTCTTCAGCCTCCTGAGGTTGAAGAGGTGTTCTTGCGCCTTCTTCACCACGTTTTCGGTGTGAAGGGACCATTTCAGGTCCTCTTTCATACAATACAGAATTAAGGGCAGAGACAACCCTTGGTTCTCAGATGAACTAGCTGAAATCATAAGGGAACAGAATGCTTTGTGGGCTAAAGCAAGAATGTCTGATTCAGCTGATGATTGGATGGCTTTTAAATGCCTTCGGAATCAGGGTGTGGCTATGACCCAAAAGCTGAAAGCAGACCACTACCTCTAATCTACTGCTGATAATCTGAATAATCCTTCCAAATGTTGGCAATTAGTGAAAGGTTTAGAGTGCAAAAAATGTGCACAGCTCCCTAAACAACTGCTGGTTGACTCACAGGTGGTAACTGAGAGAACCTCTATTCTGAACTATTTTAATCAACATTTTCTTGATAGGGTTAAAGGTCAACATGAGACCCCTGTGAAATTACCTGACACTCCCGAGCACTCCTTCTCCAGGTTCTCCTTCTCGCTCTTCTCTGTCTGAGGTGCGTAGAGCCCTGAAAAAGATTTTTGTTAAAAAAATTCCCTTAGACACCTGCCTACTACAATTAGCTGCAGACATCATAGCTCCCCCTTTAACATCTTTAACCTCACCCTAGAATATAATGAAATCCCCAAGTTGTAGAAATCAGCATTTGTCCTACCTCTTTTGAAAGGAGTTGATCCCACTACTGAATAACTATCAGCCCATATCTAAATTGTCTGTTCTGTCCCTAGTCAATAATCAGCTTAAGGCATACCTCCAGGAAAACAATATTTTGAGTTGTATGCAATCAGGTTTCAGGTTTAGCCACAGCCCTGTCACAGCAACTTTGAGGGTTTTGAATTATATTCACTGTGCCCTGGATAAGAAGCTGCATTGTGTATCTGTATTCATAGACTTGTCAAATGCGTTTGACACTGTGGACCATATTGTCTTGGTGCAGAGATTTAAGTGTATTGGGATTACTGGTCATGCTCTGGAGTGGTCTGTGAACTACCTGTCAAATCGAACCCAGTGTGTTAAGTATCGGTACACGTATTTGTACCGAACCGTTCGGTACAGGGACCTCGGTTTGGTCCGCACTGTGAACCCGAATGAATACCGATTTTTTAATTTTTTTGTACAAAATAAAAACACTAGGCCTAGACAGATGTATGATGTTAATTTGAACAAGTTTGCTACAGCAGGAAAATAATCCTGCAGCAACAGGAAATGTGAATTATTATGTGGATTATAATTAATTAAATTCACATCAACAAAAGACTGATCAAATGAAGATCCTACATCTGTAGGCTAGGCCTACGCTGCGTTGTAGGCTAATGCCTCTTAGTAAATCTGCACTGAAAAAACATTTCAGGCTATTCGGGTAAACAACTCCAGCCTACGTGCATGTTGTAATCGAAATTCAAATCTTCATTGCCACATTTCAAACTGCCCTTTTGTGAGGAGCAGCCGGGAACTAGTTCTATATGATCATGGAGAGTGGTGGGATTGATAAACTTTTGGAGGATCCTCCATCATTGTTTACATCTCCAGTTTGGGAACATTTTGGCTTCCCAGTAGATTACAACAGCAATGGACAGAGAGTTGTGGATAAAACATTAAAAGTATGTCGCCACGCTCAACAACGTTACGAATGTCCTTCTTGCACCCATTTCAGCAAACAGGTAGTACCCACTCTATATAAGCAAGCCAAAGCAGAAGTTTTGAATTAATTGGCCAATGCACCCTGTGTTTACTTAAGTGACAGCCCATCACGTTACTTGAAAAGCAAGTGGGCATATACACTACCAGTCAAAAGTTTGGACACACCTACTCATTCAAGGGTTTTTCTTTATTTTTACTATTTTTTACATTGTAGAATAATAGTGAAGACATCAAAAATATGAAATAACACATATGGAATTATGTAGTAACTAAAAAAGTGTTAAACATATATATATTTATATTTGAAATTCTTCAAATAGCCACCCTTTGCCTTGATGACAGCTTTACACATTCTTGGCATTCTCTCAA